>NC_090209.1:6126533-6787471 GCF_033026475.1 Channa argus
GAGGGAGATGCGGGCCGTGAGTGAGGAGTGCACCCTACAGCCGGTCACCATAGCAATGGCTTTTGTATACTTTGAGAAGCTGGTGCTACAGGGTCGTCTCAACAAACAGAACAGGAAGCTGGTGGCAGCGGCATGTGTGCTGCTGGCTGCAAAAATCAGCAGTGATCTGCGGAAGACGGATGTTAATCAGCTCATTGATGTGAGTAAAGTTCCCACACACAGATCTCCCTTTTTAAAGAGCGTATGTTAACTTTTAGCAGTCACACTCTTTATGCTCAAAGGAAGAGAAGTGTAGACGTGGAAAAACCTGTAACACATGTAGCACCCAGCTCTGTTTTTAAAAACAAATGTGGTTTCAGTTGGACTTGAAGAAAGGAAGTCACCCAATAATTGGCTTTTCTCCATTGCTGCAATTATCCTGAGTTCTGATTTAAAATTTTTCTCATGGTGAATTTTCATATCTATTTTTTACATTCATATTACTTTTAATTCTTCCCCTGCAGAAGCTGGAGGAGCGTTTCCGTATCAACAGACGGGAGCTGATTCCTCTGGAGTTCCCAGTGCTGGTTGCCTTGGAGATGGGACTTTACCTTCCTGAGAGCATGGTCATGCCGCACTACCGCAGGCTGGTGCAGCAAGGTTAGACTAGATACAGTGATGTCTGACACTCCGCTGGTTTCATTAATAACACCAGCAAGTGTGTGTGTGTGTGTGTGTGTGTGTGTGTGTGTGTGTGTGAGAGAGAGAGAGAGAGAGATGACCAGTTTATAAGCTGTGGTGTTTGAAACAAATAAATCTGGTACTATTTATTTCAAGTCAGTTATCGCAGGCAAATATTTCCACCTTGATGGCGTGTGACTATTTGAATGTCTTTTTGTACGTGTGATGTTAGACATGTTTAATGAGCACGTTAATTGTGCTTTTATTTTGGCTTCTTGTGACCCATTTCCTTAGTTTGACCTAGTATTCTTCACCTCTCTTTAAATTAACTGTACGCTTTGATGTTTGTGGAAAACTTGCACCTTCTTCGTTGCTATACAGCCTGTATAGTATTATATAACAAAGAACCATGATGTTGATTTTTATATGAGCCTTTTAAACCCACTGTGGCACTGAAACATTTTTAGCCATTACACTGAAATGTGAAAGTGTTTTTTTCTTTTGGTTTGTTTTTTTGAGATGAGGAAGTGGCCTTTAATTTATTTGTACAGTACTGTGATGTCACAATAATCCAGTCACACTCATGTATTTGTCTTGTTCTTTGAAAGAAAGAAAATATTCATGTGGCAGCTATGTGTTAATAGTTAAACTCTGCTAATTTACACTTTACTCTTAGCGCCATGGTGACACATTAACGGAAATAGGATTCTGGAGACATTAGCTATGATACATTTTGTTTTTATTCTTTTTTTTTTTTTTTAGTGTTTCATGGCATTACCCAGGGATATGTTTTTGTGACATGCACTGGGATTTATTCCTTAGTAGTCATATTTTTCAGTTCTCAGGAATTTGCTTTGTCATAATCTTTAGATGGCTCTTCAAATCTAACCCAAAGAGAATTTTTAAAAGTACATTTGAACTGTAGCTTTCATCACTAAAGTCACTTGTACGTCTTTGTAAGTCACTGAAAGGTAGCTAATTTTAGTGTTTGGACAGAATAAGACGTGTGAGTTGTCTCTGCCAGTTATCAGATGGTATTAACCCGACTGCAGTACTCACTGTGTAATGACAGATTTTTGTGCCATTAATTCAACTTGTGTGGAAAAAGTGCCTGAAACTACTGTGGCAGTGAAGTGGTTAACCATCTTATCTAAAGTGATATTTAGCGTTGACATTTTTCATGCTGGTGTAGAAATCTTTATATGTTGAGGTTGTTCTTGTCTGAACAGATAATCTTGACAGTCTTAGACGAGATGGTGATTCAGTTTTCTGTGTGAATGTCTCTGCAGTGGTGAGAAATTTATCATAAACACATTCAAAAAGATCTGTAACTGCAGAAAATGTATCTGTGTAGTTAAGTATCATAATAATATTTGTGGGTTTTGTACTGTAAGATGAATGTTTTTGAAATATATTTTCAGACACTGGAATGCTTCTGGAGTTTTCTTCCCCACCCACCAAGTCAACCAATCAATAATTTAGTGTGTATGCAGCAGTTTTCATCTCTTCATAGCAGTTCTGATAGTCAGACTGCAAAGAAAACTGGAAAATAAACCACAGAAGACAGTGCGTGTCTCATTTTACTGCTCCTTTGTGATGGGACACATTACAGGTTAAATACATGTTCAGATAAATCACTATATGTTAATTTAACACACTGAACACAGCACAGTCAGCTGAAAGTTTCTACTATATTATCCATAATGTTTAATCAGCAGAAGCAGCTATATAAATAAAATAAGTTCTTAGTCCAAACTCATGTCTTCATCATCATCTTTTTTGTCTTTGGAGTCTCCATCCTGGTCCGACTTTGTCTCTGTCTCCATCGCTTTGGCAAAAGCTTCCACATCTGCAGAGACACGTGCAAAATTTAGGGCTGCAAATAGTTTCAGAATCATTTGTTGTAATGATTAGTTATTAAAGTTACTGAAATTAAAAAAACAAGCATATGGTGAGAAATCAGTGCCCCAAAGCAATTATAGGATACCTCTAATTGTCCTCTGTTGTCCAAAAGGTTAAGACACATCAGCCAGACGCTCCACTGCATGGAATATTTCTTCATTCCAAAAGGCTTGGTTGAGATTTATTTATTTTTTAACAAACATTGCCCCAAAGGGTTTAAATTGCCATAACTTTGTACAATAGTCTAGACTGTAAATTACATTTTGAAATTTACAAACGTCACCTAGTGAAATGGTGAGTCAACCTGATGTGTTTTCAATTGTTTTTGGACAATAAATGTATTATTAACATAATGTCAAAAATACTCAATGTAAAAGTCCTTGCAATCAAGATTTACATCCAGTATAATTATTGGTATAATAGATTGTATCTCTCTGTAAGTGTCTCTGCTTGATGTGGGTAAAACACTGACCCCCTTTGTTGGCGGCATCGACGGCCTCTGCGGGCAAGCCGAACTGGTTCATCAGAGGCCCTAACTGCCCGGACGCCAGAGCGCTGCTGAACATGCTCATGGCCTGCAGAGACACAATAAATACCAAGAGTAGGAGCAAATGCCAACAAACGGTTTCGCAAATGCCAACAAACTGTTTCACAATGGCCAGAACTCTGCTAAAAGGAGAAGACATTATCTCACACTGTTTCTGGGCCAATGACAATGAAATGTTTAATGTCAATCTTGGTCCCAGGCTGGAATGAAGAGCCAAGAGCAGTTTGAAACTACCACACAAGCTGCAAATGAAATCGCTAAATTTACTGATTTAAAATCTCATTGTAACAGTAAAAACCTAGACACCAAAAAAAAAATCCATCGCTCTATAGGAGAACCAAGCTGGAGATGAAATCTTTCAAGTGAGTTACAAATCGAGGGTGAACACTTTACCTGCTGAAACTGAGGCGAGCTGAGCGTGTTGTTGAGCTCCTCTGAGCTCTGAGGCAGAGACTCTCCAGAGGGCAGATAGGGCATCAACCTCTGCTGCACCTCAGGGTTGGCCAGGATGGGAGCCATGACCTCAGGCGTCAGGACGCTGGCCAGGTCCACTGGTGAGTCAAAATAAGAACATATTCTATCTGTTTAATGATGTATGGTTATTAAATCACCTATTTCTCTTTCTATTTCAGGTTTGGAAGCTTTGTTTCCATAAGCATTGGTACATTTACAATCAACCCAAAACATTTAATGTTCAGTCTACTATCAAATATGACCAAAAAAAGCAGCAAATCATGACATTTGTTAAGATAACAGAAAATGTTTCCCTTTGTTGCTTTAAAACTAATGCTGTAACAATTAATCATCAAATGTCTGATGGCTGAGCCAGAGTTTATCTACATTTTAAGACCAATGCTGAATTAACAAACAGGCAGAGCAGATCCAGGTTTACGTTTTTCTGATTAAAGAAATCATGAAAGAGCCTCCATCTTGCACCTATATTTTGTTTAGGGTTTAATTATTTTTGTTAATGTTTCTCATTTGTTGTAAAATCTTGAGCATGTTGTTTATTTTCATACGAAACTCTGAAACTATTTGTTTACTATGGTGTTACTTTCCATTTTATTTTGTCATTTTGAAAACGTGATTCTTCATAAACATCTATTTGGGTTTTATTATAACTTTTTCGACATTTTTATTTCTCATATGCATTAATCTCTGTGAAAACAAAACATGGAGCTGAAAGGCGTTTTAGAATTCAAATTGAATTATGGCTTCCCAGGACCTAGAACACCTCAATAATGGCTAATTGCATAATTTTCCTGCTTATTCTCTAGTTATATTTGGGGGGTGAGGGGGATAAATCGTGCCAGTGAAGCAGGAAGGATAAACAGTTGTGCCAAATGTGGTGTTAGCTCAGTAAAATTAAATCCAAACAGCAGCAGACTGCAGTGTTTGCAGGGGGCTTCAGCTCCTGCAACAAACTGAATTTATTATGTTAAAATGAAACCATATTACAGAAACTATTAATAATTATTTTCTGTGTGATTAGATAAAAATCACACACATTAGGCCTAATTATGATTATGTTATAGTCTTCCTCTCACTGTCTGTAGCTACTTTCTGTGATTGGTTCCTCACCTCCTTGGCCACTGGCAGGTACGTTCATGGTGGCCAGGATGCTCTGCAGGTCTCTCAGCTGGATGTGCTGCGTGGGGTTGGCTGCACCCGCTGCCGACCCAGAGGACACAGCAGGGGTGGACGGGGTGGTGGCTGTGGGGGAGGCGGCTGAGGTGGCAGAGGGAGTGATGGGAGTGGTTGGGACCTGGGAGGAGCCGAGCCGACCGGCAGCAGAGGCAGAGGTGGGAGTTACGGCTGTGGACGGACTGAGAGCAGAGAGAGAATGAGCACTTTCAGCAGCAGGTGCTGATACCGATGAACCAAAACTACTTCTGCCTCAGTTACTTTCCACATTCAGTGAACTGATATGTTTACCATGAACATGTAGAGAACAACAGTGGCAGAATAGAAGGCAGAGAACAAGTTATTCCAGCTGCCTTTTGTGAATATCTTGAAAAAAATCAGTCCACTTATCAATTCAATAATCAACAGAAAATTACTGGCAACTATTTTGATTATACTGCCCTACGAAGGCAAAACACAGCAACTACACATTTGGTCAAAATTGAGTTTTCACCTCTTTCCTCTTAACCATAAAATGTGTATTTCTCTTAAAGGACTCTATGCAACTTAATGCTGTCAAATTCATTCCTCCGTCCCCCTGCTCTACTACACCCCAGCATGCTCTGCACTGCTCCCATACAATAAATGAAAATGCTCCAAAACATAGTTATTAACCAGAAATCTATTCTCTGATTGGTTGAGAAGGTGAACCTTGCTCAAAAACTTCTAAAGGTGATAATCTGTGCACGGCTACCAGAGCTGTTCTGTGAGTCTGGAACACAAGAGGCTTCAGCAGCATCTCTCCACTTTAAAATAAGTTTTGGAGCATAATTCTACTCAAGATAATTGGAAAAAAGTTACAAACTGTAGCTTTAACGGCATATACATAAATCACCTTGTTGAGGAGTTGCTGGCTGCAGGAACACTGCTGCTGCTGCTACTACTGCTGCTTCCCAGGAGGTTGGCCAAGCCTGGACCAGCAAGCGCCCCGAGACCACCTGACATGCAGAAAAACAGCCACGTTATTCTCCTGAGGGCATGAAAGTAACAAAACCTTTTTCAATCAGGAGCAAATTATCAGGCTTTTCCCGCACTGTCAGCTCTGCAGCTTGAAGAGTCATTTTAAAAGATACATACCGATCCCCCCCAGTCCCGTTGGTCCAATGAGCTGCATGAGCTGGTTGTGGCTCATGTTACCCAGAAGGCTCTGCAGACCACCCTCCCCTTTACACGAAAAGAGAAGAAAACATGACATCTAGCAATGAAATTTGGGTTTCCTAAGTGCCATTAGGGGAATATGAGCATCTGTTACCTCCCAGAGCAGACAGATCATGTCCTCCACTGCCGCCACTACCCAGAGTACCAGGCATTGGCGGGTTGTTTAGATACTCGTTGACTTTGCGGCAATGTTCCTCATCTTTGTCCGTCTTTGGCTCCTTAGATCAGAAAAGCCGTGATCATCATCACATTCATTTTATGTGAAAAAAGGCAGAGGAGAACATGTATGTGCATAGCTATGCAGAAAATATTTATTACTAGGATGACTATTGATGGTTTGTGTGTTTTCATAACATTTGTTAACATTTAAAAGACATAGAATATATCTGGTCTTATCCTTTAATGTGTGATATATTCTCTATCTGCCTTCATGTCACAATGCAACTGATAAATTGCCAAAAACAGCCTATGATGAAATTCCTGTAGGTCTTGCTATATACTCAAATTACTGAAATTAAAGAATTAACAACATTCCAACTACCTGTGTCCCAAATTAACTATTGTAAATTATCTTTATCACTGTCATAAATAAAGCTCAAAATTAATACTTTGTTGTCCCTTGGGGAAATTTGGAGAGTTACTGCTATGACAAAAAAGTCAGTTCCAGATGTCATGTAAAAAAATAACATTAAATGAGTGAACAAATATTCCAAAGACAACCATTAAGAACCAAAAGGACAAAATAGACTACTGGACATATCCAAGTACATATTTTGTATCGGCGCTTTGTATTGGCGCCGTTTAAAATATTAAAAAAATTGACAGTCGGTGTAACATTTTAGTTTTCTGTAACATTTTAGTTTAACCAAATGGTAAAAGCTCATCTTCAGAGCAGAGGATGTCCCACATACCTGCATCCAGAAGAAGAGTCTTTTGGAACCAGCTTTGAACTTTAACACATAAACTCGTCCAGTGGTGCACTGGTTCACCCGTTTGAACTCGCAGTCATCTGGGAAGATGATCAGGTCCTACATTTAGGACAAGAATCGGGTTGAGATTAAAGTGTCAAACACAGGGTAGCCAGTACTACTCACAGATAACCGTCACCTACATCATCCACGTTTCCTGTCGTTCGATCCTTCCAGCAGAAGTGGATGAGGGAGTCATCGGTCTGCTGGATGTAGACCTGACCTTTGCGCTTGTCAGGTGTCACTGTACTGCCCTTCATTGTCATTTTACCGGCCCGAAACTCCACCAGGTACTTGCTGGAAGAACCGCGGGACCCAGACACCATGCTGGGGAACAAAGCTCCTGAGGCCATGATGATGAGGACAGACTACTGCAAGGAAAAATGTAATTAATTTTCTTGGTTATGTTTAAACACATTTTTTTTGTACAAGTCGTATAACAGGAAACATTAAGGAGAATTGTTTTCATGCCTGCGATGGCATAATGATGATGTAGGTTCGACGGCAAAATGGGATTTTTGTACTTATTTTCTACATCAGTAATTATCATGCAGTCCTTCAGGGGGCTCCTGACTCCCAGGCTGGGAGCTGCTGACACAGTACTACAGTACAACCAAATATAGGGGATCTAAGAATACACGTAACACTGCGTCATCCCACCATTAAATAAGGGTTCTGAATTCCACGATCTGTAAAACCTTTAGGGCAACGTACTGTTTAATTTCCTCTCACACAATAAACACAAGAGTGCAGGGACTGAAAACACTGAAAACACGGGTCATTTAAATAATCATGACGGAGAAAGGAGAGCAGCTATTCCCAGACATTACACTGCTGCAGGCTGCAGAGCTGCTGTATCACTACACTCGATTTATGAACATAGGAACTTAGTAGATTGATATATGTGTCACAAATCCATGTTAGGATATTTTGGACAATTTCAAGCCTAATTATAGCCATTATAATTATGGCTAATATTTTGTTATCACTTTTCAGGGATAATTAAGCTTTTCAACTGTGTATAATAGAAATAGCCATTAAAGTGATTCAGAAGCTGATTTCTAATCTGGAAAATGAGACTCATCCCAATGCTACATAATAAAACCACAGCACCCACAGACGCACCACAGATGACTCTGCATCCTGCATCCATTTCCAGCTCATTACGGTCACGTTTGAGCTACAACTACATATTTCACACACACGGACTAAACATGCATGTGGTTTACAAATTACAAACTAGAAACACATTAAAAATCCGATGTTTGTACTTACATTTCTCTCTGAATTAACGTTCGGAGCAGAACCGTCAAACTCACTGAAGATGAACGGGATTGGCTGACTGAAGCCGGTGCTTTACAGCGATTGGTCGTACTGTCTGTCAATAATGTGGGCTTTAAACCTCCTGCGCATGTTCGGTAGAGCTGACACAACACAGGCTGTTGGGTGATACCAACCCTGTATGTTGAAATGCTTTTAAAACAATTAAAATTGTTATGGACCAGATACGTGTTCAAGAAATATTTTTAGGAGATTGTGCTAAAGGAAATATATAAAAAATTACATTATAGTTTACAAAACAGGTATAAGCATGGATGGATCATGATGGACAGGTCACTGATCTCAGAGAATGAAAAGAAAGGTGTTCAAGACGGTGGTGAGACCAGAGATGTTGTTCGGCTTAGAGACAGCGACACTGAAGAAAAGACAGGAGGCAGAGCTGGAGGTAGCAGAGCTTAAGATGTTGAGGTTCTCTTTAGGAGTGACGAGGATGGACAGGATCAGGAATGAGGACATCAGAGGGACAGCTCATGTTAGATGCGTTGGAGATAAAGTCAGAGAGGACAGATTGAGGTGGTTTGGACATGTTCAGAGGAGAGACTGAACATGACCAAAGACAAGACCAAAGAGGAGATTTATGGATGTAGTGAGAGAGGACATGAAGTTAGTTGCTGTGAGAGAAGAGGATGCAGATGATGGTGTTAGATGGAGGCACGTGATTGGCTGTGGTGACAACTGAAAGGGAAAAGCTGAAACAAAAAGAAGATTGTGGTAGCTTTGTATCGCATTGCAGTTTGTCTGTTCATCGCAGCATGCGGTTTCTTGATCCACTCCCTCACATTCCCCAAAATATTAAATCACTTTGTGTTCTGAGTCAAATTTAGTCAGCCTAAATAGGGTGAGCTGTTAAGATAATGGATGGATGGATTATACGTCCTCTAGGTTGCTGTGAAGTAACTTGAGCGAAATTAACACTGTGAGCACAGTATCTGCTAACACAATAACATAGTATTAAAAGTAACTGAGAGACTCCGGAGTTTTACACACATGTAATAACAGAATCAGCTTTAAAAAATGTCAGATACTGTTGCGGTCAGTGATATAATTCCTCTGTCTAGTCACCCAAAGCCCAGTGTACCTTATTCTTTCACCAGTGGTTGCCAACCTTTTGTTGTTGTTGTTGTTATAAGAGCACGTATACAGATTATTTTCATTGTCAAATAATCTGCAGATTTTTTGAGTTACTTAATAATTTCATTTCCAAAAAAATTAAATACAATTTCTATGCACTTATACACAAACTAGTCTCATATGATGTTGTAAAGAGGTACACAGAAAGTAAAATCTGTATCTCTAAAACCAAACCAAGAGTTTCAACTGTCCAGAATTTATTTCTTAAATATGCCTCATATGCATAAGGCTGTGCATGGTTAATTAGAAAGAGACAAATGATCATACGTACAGTGTAAACATTTTTCAATAGATGCTAGACAAAAATACAAGAGGGTAAAGAGATCGGAAGAACCTGCAAGAATCAAAGTACATCTGCATCTTTGAGAGTCTGCAGTCATCACAAAGTGCTTTGAATTCAAGAGTAAAGTTGAGAGCAGCTAGGGAAAGACATATCAAATATTTCACTATGCAACATGTGGACAGGACAGTGAGCAGTCAAATGTGGAGCGTTAAGGCAAGAAAAGAAAAAACATTACTACGCTGTAACAATTACACTATGCACTGTCTCTAAATAAGCATTATATTGTGAGCACTCCACCTATTAAGCACTGCCTCAGTAGTGTGGAAAGCTTACATTGGCTACTAGCTGAAGAGGAATTAAGAGTTTTATTTTTCACATTTCAGGTGGGTAGATAGATGAATCAGTTTGCATAGGTTCATTATGCCAACAGTGTCCTGTCTTTTTTGTTGCTACTGTGTCAAAAAGCACAGCTTTTATTTAATTAAAAATAAGTCAGGACCTCAAACTAAAAACTCAGAAAACTGTGAGAGTTGCTAGTTTATGAATACAGCGACTAGCAGTCAATATGACCGGAGGATTTCAGAGTGGGAGGGGGCCTCGAGAAGTAATCGTGACAGCAATCATGACACAGTGACATCCCGTTAAGTGTGTTTAGAAACTTTTAGATCCAGTTTTATCAGATAATCAAAACTTGCTCTAAATTCATGATATTTTTAAGTTTACTTCCGTAGTAAATTAATTAATTCTCTTGTCCTTCCATGGGTAAACAGCAAAAAGGAACTGCTAAGGGTTCAGTATACGCGGGGTAAACCTCTATACTTTTACTGTGTATATGTAAAATGTATGTATGTATGTATGTATGTATGTGTATATGTATATATATATATATATATATATATATATATATATATATATATATATATATATATGTGTGTGTGTTAGACAATTTTCAAGTGGCAGAACACAGCATCATTGCCGGTATTATGTTTACGGCTCCCAAATTACTGGAACTGTAAAAGTTAGAGCATAATTATTCCCCAGTACACTGACATCTGTCCTCTCTTCATACAATGGCAGAAATTGACTTTGCGTTGAAAACATTTTAGAATTGTAAAGGATTGTGAGGCTCACGCTGTCAGACTTTTAAAACTCCTGCTTTAAACCAATGTGCTTTGTATCTGACTTTTATGTGAATCCATTAACATTATTATACTCAGTGCAGAAAAAGGTTCTATGGCTTTAACATGTGTAAATAACCGTCTTGGTGACCATGCATGCACCAATCATTATACACAATATCTATGTTACAGCTTAAAGCAATCTAATGTACCAACAGTATCTGTTTACTGTTACAGTAAACACAGTTATAAGCAGCTGTCAATTCAACTATTAGTCTCTATTCACATAAATGATCACACTGGTGATGATTTATGATGTTTAGTGGCAACTAAAATACACAAATTCCAAATATGTTACATATAAAAGTAGCAGATGTGCTTAACCCCTGATATCTGAATGCAAATTGACAGAAGTGTGTGGTACATCTACAAGCAAAACTATGGTTTTAGTACCCGAACTAAACCTGAAAATATGAAGTCAGTGCTCTGTGTCCTGATGTACCAGGTTCACCACAGCAGAAATCACACAATAAGTTACATGCATGTGAAGTATTATTGTCAGACTCCTGTTTAGGGCATTTTCGGCGAAGATGTTCACTGTCAACATTTAAAGTCAGTAATCTCTTAAAACTCAGCAGCAGACCGTCTGTCAACCGTTTGCCTAGATCTGGCAACAGCCTTTCCATAATTTCAATATACACCAAGGAGCAGTGAAGTCACAAAGACATAACTCGTAGCTGCTAAAAGAAATAAAGTAAATCCTATCAGAGAAGAGATCTTCACACTGATCACCTCCTATGTCAATAAATGTTGACACAGTCAATGTAGTTCCTGTCGAAGTATCCACCTGTGTACAGCCAGTCCTCAGCTCCGGTGTGAGGGTTTGTTCCCAGCTGGAACCACCTGACGAAGAATAAAACATGCGAGACCTGTTTTTAATGACAGAGTTATGTATTACTGCTGCCTTCATCAGTCACTTGAAATTATGACTTTTCAGTCAGAGGTGAATTTTACATTAATGCCATTTATGCATAGTTCTTATTCAATATTTGCCTTTGTTAGGCAGAAAGGAGTGAGATCACCACAAAGCTCTATGCCAGCACTGGTTTTGTTCTCTATATGTGTACAAAATTAAAAAAACCAAAGCATTTCATAGAGAAGAAAATTCCATATTTAATGTGACCAGGCTTTGCACTTACTACTTTCTGAATTCTTTTTCTTAAATGATCTTCTGGTATGTTACTTTATACCAGGTTTCCTCAAGCACTTTCCATAGTTTTTCTTTAGACGATTCTTATGTCTTTCCCTGTCCAAATGATTCCCCCTCACAATATAATTTCATTAAAGAAATGCTGCCCCAAACCATGACAAGCCATCCACCATGTTCCATCTAAGGCTGCAAACACACATTTTTCCACCTCTCTCCAAACCTCATTCTCACATATTGTTGACGATTGGATCTGGAAATTTCAAACTTTGAATCATCAGTCCATAATGCTGGATTCTACTTCACTTTATTCCAATCTTTTGAGCTCTGCCTATCTCAGCCCGTTTCATTTATATATTAAAAAAAGTATTTTCTTGGCTGCTATCTTTCCACAAAGGTTAACAATGATGAAGCCTCTTCAGACTGCGGAAAGATCAACGTGACAGCCACATTAAGCTGTGCATGTCTTTACTGGACTTCTTCAGGTCTCTTAAAGAAGAAACTCAGAGCAACTTCTCATCAGATTTTGAAAGTTGTCTTGGTCTTGCACTTCTATTTTTGTCCTAGACCTTTCCAGATACTACGTGTACATATTTATTTATAACAGCTTGAGTGTCTAGTTTGTTTGCCAATTTCCCTGTAGCCTTGCTGTCAAATTCTGTGATCCTTGGCATTTTCGACTGATTGATGTGATTGAATCTTGGTGTTTATCTTGACATCTTTAATGCGCTTTTTAGTTGATGAAAAAGTTATTTTATCTTCAAAGACAAACTTTCTGTTTATCTTAATGAAATGATTTTTCTGGTTTCTAACCTATCACACTAGATAATCTAGATGGATCCTGAGTGTCCCTGTACTATGCCCTGATCTTGGATATACAAGAAAGCTTTGCCTGGAGATGCTGCCTTCACATCAGGCATTCAGGTACTTCAACATGAGACTGAAGTATTGCAAAACAGGGGCTTTGTTTACAAGCTCCTCAAAATAAACCAAGAAAATGTAGAAATGTGTAACTTGATACAACTAAATTTACAGACACACACAAACACATACACACACACCTGGTTGACCACTCCTTTTCATTCTGGGACCGTTCCTTGCGTGCAGCCCTTTGTTTCTCCTCTAACCGCTCTTTCTCTGCATTTGCAGTATCTATAAAAACAAACATATGAACATAGAAGAATCACGTGAGGGTCCTGCTGAGGCAGTCATATCTGTGTGAAGGACAGTTTTGCTCATCTCTGCAAGTAGGAAAGTCTAAATCCTTATGTTTACAGTAGTGGTTTACTCGTTGACCAATCAATGGGGCAGATCTTTGACACTTGCATTTGCATTCACACTGTGAACATTACTATGAATGTGTAAAATGATTTGTAGACAACCGTGTCTGTGACTCAATGGGGTGCGTGAGATTAGCAAAACTGAAAGTATAATTCATGCTGTAGTCTTCCCTACCTGCTATCTGTCACTGAGGGTGGAGCTCTGCTGCTCCTCATGTACAGAGTAGACAGGAAGAAGCACAGAGGGAGCCCAGGTAGGATTTCACCGACATTAGTTTATGACTATATCACTACATTTGGTTTCTTAATGCACCAACAAATCTTTAAGCTGAAAGTTCTGGTGGACTTTCTTTTTTATAGCAACCCACATTTAAAAACCCACCCCTCCTTCTGCCAGGAGTAGCAACCTGCCCAGCAGTGAATGACATGATAGGGACAGCAATTTGTTGGTGAAGGTTCAAAGTCATCCAGGTCTACAGTCTGACAGTCTGATGGAAGAAGCTGTTTGGAACAGTAGTGAAACCTTTTGCTACTACAGGTCTTTTTAGAGCATATCATTTAGCTGTATGCTAAGCTAATGTGTTGATTACCTAATGTGATGCTAAAAGGGAGAAGAAATAACACATCAGCCTTTTATATCAGCCCTTCTCTCTAAAGATCAGTATCAGGTGATGTAAAACAGCATTGGTCAACCACTAATTTACAGATTCTATTAAAAAAATGCTTCCTTTTCGAAGAGTTCCCCTTTTAATTCATTAGATTGTGATTGATTAAAGTTTTTTAGGTTAAAAAAATGTTGTCTTTTGTGTCAAAGTCAAAAAGTGATTTCTACAAATGAATGTCAACAAATACAAATAAATAAGGGGCTGTTCAGGTATTCATTCCATTAAAGTGCGTATTTAGCAGATGCAACCTTGGCTGAAATTACACCATTGAGCCTGTGTGGGTAGGAGTCAATCATCAGCTTAAAATCTTTTACTTAAATACTAAACAGATTTCCTTACTTTTACTGTTCAAAAGAAACTTATTTCATTTTTAATATTTTTAATTAATTGATATATCTTTGCAAAACTCTGTTTTCTGTTTGAGTCCTTTGTATATATGTTTTAGATTTTTGTTGAAAAGAAAAAAAAAAGAAAAAAAAGGGGGAAACGTCCAAGGAGGGTGAATACTTGTCATATGCACTGTAAGAGAGGTTGGTGGTACCTATGTCTCCATTTTCCATGGCTCTGATGTCGGGCCTCAGCCGGCAGTCTGTCGGTGCCAGGAGTCTCTCCATGCCGGGCTCCAGCTCATTTAGTGTTATGGCAAAGCTGGTAAAGTTATACATCTACACAGCAGGAAAAACAGAAGACGGTACAGAAATAATAACTATTTTTAAATAAAATATGTTGCTATGCTATATGTTGTTGTAATATTTTGATTTTTTTTAAAAAGAATGCAGGACATTTTGGAAATCTTAGTCTCTAAAAACACACAAAAAACCCACATTCAAGATCAGTTTTTCACCCATCATTGATTTATGCTTAACTCATAGTATGAAACAAATATAATTTTTGGGTGTTCACCACATTAAAATGATTTAAATTCAAAATAGTCAAATGTGAAAGTTCAGACAATGGTTTGTCAACGTTCAGTTTTAAAATGTACATGTGGTTGTAACAAATGAGGTCCCATGTACAACCACAATTGGAAAAAAGTTGGGACGATGTGTAAAACCTCAATAAAAAAACGAATGTAATGATTTGCAATTGTCATCAACCTATATTTTATTAGAGCTAATATTTTCCATGAATTTTTAAAATGTCTCAGTTCAACATCTGATATGTTGTTTATGTTCTATTGAGAATAAAATGCGTTTATAAAATTTGAAAATGATTGCATTCGGTTTGTATTTATGTTTTACACAATGTTACACTTTTTTTATTTTATTTATAACATTCATTTAAATTGATAAATTTCACATATTTGAACCAGATGCTTAAGTATTTGGATCAAGTGGACCTGTGTTGAGTGAGCAGGCCGTGGTGTTATTCTCCAAAGTAAGGCACTTCCTGGTATTACAGTCACGGTCTCTTGGGATTCTGGCATCTCATCTGGCTCCTCACCTTCACAACTATGTTCCTACACACACACACACACACACACCCATCCAAATAAATAACATTATCAGCCCTAAAAACCAATTAGCCAAAGCTAAAAGTACATGTGCAAACAGGTGAAGAGTTGCCACAAAATCAACACGTCTCTGAAGCAACAATGCATGTCATTGCAAGACATTATGGATTAGTGCTGGCAATGATCTTATCATACACTACACTTTGAACATAACTAGACAACAGCAGTAGCACATTACAGATATCAAATACATACCTTACCTTCAACTAATGCCACTGCATGTTATTGTAAAAGGAAGAGATACCATTTGAGAAAAACATTTGTGTGAAGAGTGAAATTCATAGATTCTGTCACATTGTAAGACAGATAAAACAAATGTCAATGACAAAAAGTCTATGCATCATTTTAACTCAGTGCAGGGTAAGATCCCAGTAGCTTCACCAGATTTCAGTCAAATTTGAGCATCCCTCACCTGTTTCAGCTTTTTTGAGTCTCCCCCCAGCCTCTTGTTTGTTTCATAAACTCTGGAGTCCACACTGTACAGGCACTCTGTCCACTTCCCATAGATCACTAGTTGCTTCTTCTTACTGGTTTAGTATCGGCACAGAAATCAAATAAATATCACAAAAAGTGAGTCACATAGAGCAGCTACTGTAGTCGTGTGCTTACCTTTTGTCTTGGATATAACCTTCAACTTTGTGCAGCTCTTTTCCAAACATGCCACAAGGCTTAAAGTTCAAAACACATTTATCTCCCGTGCTGAGGAATGTAATGCAAAATAAATACATAATTGTCAGTAAACAAGCACTTGTCTGAACAGCTCTAATCTTGCTATGAAGTATTTGTACCTGTGGTTGACTATTTCCACAGTTCCATACTGTTCAATCCAGAGTTTCCCCAATATGATGTTATGCACACAACACATTGGATATGCCCATGTGTATGCTTCCTTATGTCTGTAGCAAAAAATAAATACATTTTAAAAAAGGAAGGGAAAAAAAGTCACAGAATTGTCAACAGATAGTTAATTATTTTAGGAAATATGCTTCTTATCTTTTTTGTCAAGGGTAATTTGACTTTGACAGGCTGACCAGCTGCTTTAACAGACAAATAAGTGCCAGATCTTAACTACCGCTCAGGAAGAAGGCAAAATGTTGAACTATTCCTTTAAAGTCAGACTGATGTCATGGACATACAACTGTGCTATATTGCATCATCGTATTGTAAATATTGGTAGGAATTCCTCCACATGACAAAGAATTTGTTAGATTGTGACATTAACTATCTACAATGGCAAGAAACAGTTTGGAAACACCTATAAACCTTTGTCTATTCTATTACGTTTTTTTGCTTTTATTTCATCAAATGATTTTACGTGAATCGCAAAATACAACAAATATTTTTGCACAGAATAATAGTTAATAGTCAAGTTACCCAATTAAAGAAAAAAAAATGCTCTGCTGTGCTGGTTTGGCTGTGTTCCTGAACTCTTCTGTTGCACTTTTCCAACACCAGCTTGATGGAGTTCAGATCCAGTTGACCAAGCCATCCACCACCAAGCCATTATTCTTCAGATAATTCCAACCAGGATGAAAGCTTGGGGTCACTGTCTTCCTGGAAAATAAAGTCAACCCCAATCAGTCACTGCGCAGAGCGAATCGCATCTGTATGGTTCAGTACGGTTCGGTATGCTTCAGTATGGGCTGGTAGCCATGTTGGTTGAGGATGGCTTGCTGATGCAGATCGTCTACTCTCTCATTGCCAAAGCTTCTCCAGACCAAGTTTCCACCTTCATGCTTCACTGATGGTGTTGAGCAGGCATCTATCATCTTTTCATAGCTGTGCATCCGACACATGTTCTTTGCTTGAATCCAAAAAACTCAATGGTTTACTCATCAGTAAAGAAGACTGTTCAATTTAACAAAATTTGATTTGATCAATATTCTGTGCTCAATCATGCTTAAACATAATTTTTTTAATTTTTATGAGTTTTGTGATTCATTTACAAACATTTGTTTGAATAAAACAAACTAAAAAAAAATAATAATACAAACGTCTGTAGTTGTTTCCATACTTTTCTTGCCATTTTTGTTGTGTGATCACATGTTTGCATAAATTTCACTAATGTGGGCATCTCACAAGAGTCTACAAACAGAACAAGTGTGTTAGAATGCAAGGCTCACAGCTTAGAGGAATTTGTGGAACGGTTCAGAAAAAACGCTTATGCTGTCATTTGGAAATGTGAATGACACATCCCTAATTTGCAAGTTGTCAGTGGGTGAAGATCATGACATATGTAAAAGAAGCCTCAGTAACAACCAGCTTTAGTTCAGAGAGGTTTGTCAGCATCAAGTTAAGAATATTGAATAGACTTAAATTGTGATAATTATCAAAAATGGACTGATACAAAAAAATACCATGATAACATTATTTTCCCCATATCACCCAGCTGTTTGGTACAAATATCTGGCAGAGCAAGGAAGAAAAACATCATACAAAGTATTCCAACATGCCAACACTGAGTAATAATACACCAAACCATTAAAATACAAGCAAAGGTGCCAACAAAAGCATGCGGTAAAACTACTGAATCATGTTAGAAACACTCACTTCAGTAACTCCAGTGTCATAGTGCCTTTTGGTTCAACCTCCACACTTTTGCCCCAGAACTTCAGTTTTGGGTAGATGGAGCCATGAAACTCAAATTCTTGCTTCAGCGACTCAACATGAAAGGCACTAACAGGAGGGTGGTGGCTCACCTGCTCTGAGATCCATCTGTAGCCCTTGTCCTCTCTTAAAAAAAACACAAATAATTCTTAGCATTATCATTTATCATAATGGCTAAAGTGCACTAGGAAATTTTCACAGCTTCCACAGAGACAACAATGTTCTCTAATACCTTATGAGTTCATAGGTTTCCCCCAGTAAAGGATTAAAAGGCTTTCCAGTCCTTTCCCATTGAGATGCTACAGCTGAAACTGCAAACGCAGCAACAGCCTGTCACAGAGACAGAAAGGGAATCAGAGCAGAACTGCAAACATTAGTTGACTAATTCATAGACTATAAATAAACCGTTTGTTTAGGTTGTGAGAATATGCTGTTTTTTTCCCCCCACCCATCAAGTTTTGGTCTGTTGGTCAGAAAAAAAAACATTTTTGAAGATCAGCTTAAATATGAAGTTGTTTAAGACAGTTTCAACATTTTGTTACATTTTCAGGAATAAATTAATCAACAAAATGACTGGTAAATTATAGAAAATAACAGATCTGTTACGTGAATCTTTTCAGGGCTGTGAACAACACTAACACAACTTATAATGCAAGGAGAATTTATGTCCAAGAGCAATAAAATGTACATTATTAACATATATGTAAAATCAGTCATCTGTACTTGTTACCTGCATGCGATCTATTGAGTCTGATAAACTGCAGGCTTTGTGAATAAGGTGAGTGTGTTCCATGTACTCTGAGATTCTCTGCAGAAGGCTCAGTGGCTCGTTAAACACAACTGGCATCGCTATTTTAGACAGCTCCTGTTAAAAAAAAAAGGAATGACAGCTGAAACGTGCTAATAAGTGCACAGTAGCTTTTAGTTGATATTGTATTGTTAGTAAGCAAAAAGGACTCACCATGCCGATGCATTTCTTCAATATACTCCACACACTGAAATTATTTCTGGAGATCATTTCAGCTGGCAGGATTTTCCTAGAGGTACACATTTGTACCAATTACGACTTGGCAGGTGTGAACCCTAATACAATTTTAACACTTGTGTCCATAAACTCTTCACAGTTGACTGTTAAAAGCTTAAAATTATCAATAAAAACAACATGCAGCTCTGCAGTGGAGGTGCTCACAAGCTAATGGCTGCGGTGGCATAATCTGTTTCTGAATGTGACTGCATGCATTATGAAACCCTCCAACTCCACACCGGTGGTTAAGTGGTAACATGCAAACTTACATGCAGCTGTAAACAAAAGTAAACTGAATATTTTTTTATATTGAAAATAAGAATAAAAACATACAAATATACAAAAAAACTGTTACTATTTAATCCCCTTAAAAAACTTTGTTGACCCCACTAGTGTAGTCAGTGCTTTGTAACATTTATTTGGAAAGATCAAACCTTGAAAACACTTTGTTTACACAGTATTTCATAGCAGATTTTGGGATTTGCTTAGAATCATTCCAGTTAATTAACTACAGGGCTAAGACACATATTAGAGGAGCCCATTGATGCTGAAAAAAGTCTGATGATTCAGCATTGCGATGGCTTTCTTTACTTCGTTTCACTAAAAATGGGAATCTGCTAAATGTTTTTTTTACAGCTATCAAACATCTGCATGATTCTATACCTGCGCTCCCAAACTCCATTCTCCTCTATGGTCCTGCCATCAGAAACCTGCTTGCTTTCAAACACCAGGGCATCTTTAAAACTGACTTCACAGGAATCGTCGGACTCCAGCCCTGATACAGAAAAGAGGAGAGTAAGTCAAGACAGCAAAGACAAGAGTCGCTCACAAGCAAATGTGTTGAACAATAAAATAAACCGCCTGTCAGCTTGTCTCACCTGTTTCAGCGTCGTAAAACTCCTCCTCACTGTTCATACTGAGCAGAGAAAGTAACTAAACGTTACTCAGAAGTCATGTTTCCACCATCGGCCTGTCCCAGCAGCCCAGCCTCTCTCCAAGCATCACAGACAGCCAAACACACAGCCTGCAACACGGACAGCTCGTTACACCAAGCAGCACAGCAGCTTGTGGTCGTTAAAGCCACAATACATGCTACAACAAAACAACCACAGCTCACTAACTCGCTGTCAGTGTCTGTTCTCCTCAAAGCGCCTCAGACAGTGGTTAGCTATCGGACAGGCTAACTAGCCGTTAGCATCGCCGCTGCACTGAGTTAAACCGTCAGCTGGACAGAAATCTCGTAACGTTATCAACACAGTGACTGACAAACAAACACCACCGCAGACGGAAAGGTTTAAACACAATCATATAAATGTACCTGTGAATTATAGCACAATTAAAGATGTAGTAACATCATCAACCGAAGAGTGAACTGCTTCTGAATATGGGCGGAAGGGGGCGGCAAGGACATAGTGATTGACAGGCTCATCAGCCAATCAGGTGGTGGAGAGTGGCAAGGTTTATCCATCTATTGCTTTGTGCTTCTGCTTCACTACAGCTTTTTTTTTAGCGCTCAACATTTATTTGACAGCTCTAATCTAGATAATGGTTATTTTTCACATATGAAGATAATGAGATAAAACACTGTGTTTTATCTTCTCTTATCTTATATAATTTATCTTATTTATCTTATTAGTAGGGGTCATTCAGTGTGATGAATCACAGAGGGAACTGGTGATTCCACCTCTACACTAAATGTTTTCATTTAGGCTAAAGAAATGTTTGAGGCCTCAATGTTTCACAAAAAATGAGAACCAAACTAAAGTTCCTCAAAAAACTAGAAAGTCATGTTGCAGAACTCTGATTTTGTTCCCACAATTCCTCAGATTTATCTAATAAATCATTAAAAGGCCCCATATTATGATGTTATGAAATCTGTATAACCTTAATAAAATCTTCATTTACCATGTACCTAAAGGTGTCAAACAAATGCAGTGGAAAAAAAAACTGTTCCCTTCCCTTTGGAATCTTGTAGAGGAAAAATATAAAGCAGCATAAAAAGAAAATATTCAGTAATTATTAGACGTAATTTCTGGCCAAAGAAAACAACATGCTTGATCAACTGAATTATTATTATGTTGCTGAATTAGTAAAGCTGCATGAAGTTATGCCTCTGGCCTTAATGTCTATCCACAAGGTGGCAGCTTCATACCAGTGGTCATTTGAACCTAAAATCAAATCAAAATGTGGAAAATTGTGTCAAAATAACCTTCAAACACATGACCTTCTGTGATAAATCTAAACGCTAGTAACAATCCAATTATTTAAAGTGACGTTTTATTGCCTTTGTTTCTTCCTGGGTGTGTTGGTCTGAGGAGAGCACATCAAGAGAGTGTTTAATATAATCAAAGCTCAGGGGATGTTGTAAGTAAATGATAAACCTAAAGAAACACAGAGTGATAAGCTTTGTGAACTGTGTCTGACGTTCAAACGGAAAATGGAATCTGTGGTAGCAAAACATCGTCAAGCCAACAACAGTATAGACTGGAAATTTATGTTTAAAAATAAAAGCCCGTTTTAAAAAACTTCGGAAAAAAAAGATGCGATAGAAATCAAAGTTAAAATACATCACTGAGATTTTTAAAAATGGTGCTTAACTATAAACCTTTTAAAATAATTGGGTCTGTTACTGATGGACATGTTTTAGGGACATATGTAAGACGGAAGGATGTTTGAAAATGGTTAAACATGTGGAAGAAAGTAGCGTTTTATTTAGTTAAAAAGCTAAATAACACAGGGGAGCATTTTCAGCAAGGGGTTTTATTTTGGAAATGAGGACCGGAAACCTTAATTAAGGTACCTTAGTCCCTGTAGGTCACAGTCCGCCTCTTTTTCAGTGAGCGTTATGGCAAAGTCTCAGTCCTCGGGATGATGAGCTGTCAGTCGGATTTCTTCAGCCAGTGAAAAAACAACCGCAATGAACAGAGACGGAGACAAGAGCGCACAGTCTGCGCTCCGCAGCCAGAGACAACCCAGGACGCACCTGCAGGTTTCTGTCCAGAAGAAGAAGAAAAAAGACCCGACTTCTAAAGATGCCCAAAGTGGATCCTTCTCCAAAGACACCCCGTTAGTTCAGTGCGACTCCGGGAAGGAGGTGAAAGCGGCGGGACTGCAGGGAAAGCGAGCAGGGAGAGCGTCATCCTGTGCCACAGCCGAGTGGCAGCGGAGCCCCGGCGCGCAGAGGAAACTGTCCGATGCCAGCAACGCGTCAGAGGACCTCAGCAAAGACTCCGGCTGTATGTCTGGGAAACTCTCCTCCTCAGACAGCAGCTCAGAAATATCCGACTGCCCTTCGGAGGGCAACAAGAACGACTCTCCGGGCAGTGACGAATTAAGCTGGATACAGGGGAGAGCTTATGTAAGCCCGGACAGTGAGGGGAAAGTCTGCCCCAAAATTTATTCAGACACCAGAGCTGTCCAGCCAGATACTCCCGGAGGGGGTCTCAGTTTATTGAAGTCCCCCGAGGCCTTTATTGAGCTTATGATGGTGGAGACAACGGAAGATCTTGTCAGGGAAGTGGAAGATTTGAGATCAGAGAACGAGTATTTGAAAGTAAGTTTAATTTGATTACAACATTCAGTTTGTTTAATTTATCTCGCCATTTAAATTATTGTTTGTATGATGTTTTGCTCCTACTTGTTTCTGTCTCGGTTTTGTTACGTTATGAGAACTACAACAGCATGTAAATCAGTGGGAGGCCGTCTAGACTCTGGACACAAGAGCCGATTTTCTTTTCATGCTCACGTCAGTATTCATTAAGAGTCACTTTTGACCTAAACCCTTATTGGCAGCATCAGTGTCTTTTTCACATAACTACAATTCTTATTTGAAGAGAAACCACAATATATAAAAATTTCTGAAAAACTAAAACAAACTAAACAGACAAATATTTCCGAGTTAAGTTATTACTGACCACGCTGGCCCTTTTACTGATGAAAATCTAAACTAGAAATATCTGCAAAAAGTGACTTGTAGATGTAAATGGCCATTTACCTTAACAGAACTTTAGTCTATGTTCTTTAAGTGATAGGACCTGCTGTGAGAACTAAATAAATAAGCCTTGGCATCAAGGCCAACTCAATTACACGTTAATGTGTGTGATTATAATCAGGACAAAAGATAATTATACTATTGTGTATTAGTAATAAAGCAGCATATTTCTTTTGCAGGTGGTTTAACTAGTATCACTGCAATGGGAATGGATCCACCAACCCCTGTTCCCTAAAGTCATTTTGAAAGCTGTAACAAACTCACCTCAATAGCAGAAAATGCACATTTGATAAATGTTGTTATATTTGTTTTCTCATAAACATAAAAAAGAGGTTGCTGAACCAAATCATCCACCAGGACAACCACATGATGCAGTTAATTTAATTAATGTTTGTTGCATTCAGTTGCAAATACATGTGGAAAACTGGTTTTAATAGTTGTGTTTCTGTGTTGTCTGTCTCAGGATGAAGTGGAGGAGCTTCGCTGTGAGATGCTGGAAATGCGTGACATGTACCAGGAAGAGGCGGTGTATCAGCTGCAGGAGCTGCGGCTGCAGCTGGAGCAAGCCAACAAGACATGTCGCATCCTGCACTACCGCCTTCGCAAAGCTGAGCGCCGCAGCATCCGAGTGGCTCAGACGGGACAGGTGGACGGGGAGCTGGTCAGGAGTCTGGAGCATGATATCAAGGTCAGAAATGCACATCCTCCTCCTCCCTCTGCGTGTGTGACTGTGTGGTCTTGTTAAAACTCACTCACCACAGAGAATCAGTAAAAGGTCTTTCTCAGGAATCTGGTTTTAGGCTGACTCACTACCATTCCAGCTTCTGACATCAAAGTGAAGGCTTTCTGTTAATGCCACAAAGCTTTTTTCTCATTTCCATGCATTTAACAGCGAACGACTTGTTCATACACACTGAGGGACTGTAATCAGTTGACAGCACCCTGAGTCACGACTGTTAGCTGTGCTGTAAAGTGCTGCCTGCTGTTTGTCCAGGCCACAAAACTTTCATTAGGTTGAAATGTCTTCATCATGCATCCTGTTCATATTTTTAACATACCATGGTGTAATTATGTGGTGAGTTGTTCTCCATGACTGGGAAACATAAAAGTACAGAAATCTTCATCAGAATCATGGCAGGTTGGTTACTGCGTTGTTAAAATGGGACTGTGGTGGCAACCAGACTCTGTTTCTCTGAACCAGGGTGTGTGTGGTGGTGTAGGATTCCCAACAGCCTCAGCCTCACCGTCCCCCATTTCTCATATGGTGAATTATATATCAGGAGCATTTTCTTTCTTATGAACTCTCTTAGCTTTAGCCCAATGAGCTGCTGTGGAGAACGTGTTCCACTCAGTCAGAGGTTAATGCTCCCAAGTACATTTACAGAATATTTTCCTAAAGTGTTGCCTTAGTGGATCCATGGATGGATATCTGGCCCTGGGGACCAAGTCAAGTGAAGTCTAAAATGTTAACATTACACAGAAAGACACAAAATGACCACGAAGAGACACAAGCTGTGCAATTTGTCTTCTTTGGATCTTTGGATCTTGTTCTTCTTAGGAGGTAGGGACAGCTGCTTGCTGTGTCCAGGGGCCCAGCGCTGTATCTCATAACCAATCCACTACTCCTTGCTTTGCTTACAGGTTGCAAAGAGTGTCTCCTTCCGGCTGTGCAGTGAGCTGGAGGTTGTGCAGAAGAAGAATTCCCAGTTGGAGTGGGAAAATGAGGCGCTGCGAGAGAAGACACAGGAACTGGAAGTGGCCAAGCAGGTCTTACAGGCTGAGGTGGAAAAAGCCAGAGAAGTATGACATCATAGCAGGACATTTAACATAAAGCCCCCCTCCCCACCTAAAAAATCTTGATGCTTTTCAATGAGGAAACTTTTCAGAGTAGGGTCTGGAGCAAGTCTTGAAGGTAATTTAAAAAAATCACTGTACAGTATGTCGATATGCAGTCTAACCCTTGACAGAAGCATAAGCCTCCACCGCTGACAAACTTTATAAACTACCATCCCTCTGCTTAGGAATCTTCCTCTCCATTACTCCCCACAGCTGCACCCATCCTAGCCAGTTGTCCCCCCACCCCCCTCTGTTACCCTGATGTCAGGTGACACATGACCCCGGTCCAGATCACTGATATTAGCGCAGGGCTTGGCCAGCAGCTGCCTGGTGCTTGAGCGGGGTGAAACAGCCTGGTATGCTGAAGCCTGAACTCCAGGCACAGCTGATATCCTCAGCTCAGAGGACAGAGAAAAGGGAAAGAGGGTGTGAATGAATGAGTGTGGGGGCAAGAGATTACAAAAATAGACTATTTCTCCCTCTGTC
Organism: Channa argus; assembly: GCF_033026475.1. NCBI lineage: Eukaryota > Metazoa > Chordata > Actinopteri > Anabantiformes > Channidae > Channa > Channa argus. Next base: position 6,151,934 of record NC_090209.1, read on the forward strand.
TTTCTCAACTTCTATTAAGCTACAGGCTAAATCTGGATCAGCGTTTATTCAAAAAGAGGTGTGATCATGTTGTGACATACTGACCTACAACCATCACTGAACTCACCACTAAACTCTGACAGTGTTTGAAATTCCTGTTTACTTTTTATTCTTGTGGTTCCTCTTGCTCTAGTGGCTCTTGTCACAATGAGCCTACACTCTGGCGCCATGTGTTCGGTTTAATCCAGGATTCTGCGCTTTGGCATGAGCTCAGTCTGGTCTAAGACAGCTGCTAGTCCCTTTGATCCCAACAGGGAAATCCACTTAGATTACCTAATCTAGGAGCACAAAACACAGCTGAGATAGATGTGAAGGAGGATGAACGTTTCAGAGACCCACACTGCTGCTGGACTGTCTGTGACCCTGTTTGTGGAATGTGAAAAGTGACACAGTACTGAAAGTTCATTGTATACTGTATCTGCTCACTGTGTCTTAATGTGAACTAAATCCTAAGTGAAAAAGACAAAAGCTACACTTTTATTCTGAAATGTAAAACATGCGCTCGCTAATTAGCTATTTCACATTTTATAACAACACACAGTCTCTAAGTTTACTATAAGTGAACACACTATCAGGGCACTTTGTCATATTTATGCGACTGTCGACACCAATTAGAGGCCAGTAATGCAGTATTTTGTTGTCCTTGTCAGTGGGAGGGCGGAGTTTTCGCAGTTTTTAAAGGCTAAAATATCCCATGTGATTCAGACGTGTATATTGCTGGAACAAAACTAACAAACTAAGACATCTAACTAAATCTAGCTTTTTGTAGTGACTTTTCAATCACAATTGGAACTGTTTCTGCACTTTTGATAAAACTAAAAGTTTTTTCCCCTCAGTGCTCTCTGAAGAAGAAAAGCATCAGATCAACAGTCAGTAGAGCTGAGAAGAGGCTCTCACAGCAGCTTGAGGTTTGGTACAATCATAATTCATCGCTGGGCTAAAAGTGGCTGCATCCACAACAAAATCACGCCTGGCAATATTCTTGATTATAATTGTTTGTTTGCCAACAGGATGACAGTTCCGACCTCAAGAACCAGCTCCACTTTGCCAAAGAAGAATTAGCTCTCATGTGCAAGAAGCTCACCAAGTTGGCATCAGAGAGTGAGGGCATGCGTGAGGAGCTGGCCAAATACCACACAGCCTACGGTGACATAGATGTCACCCAATCGTCTGAAGATAAACGCAACTCCGCCCACTCTAGGGAGGCGGAGGTCAAAGTTCACTTGAAACTGGTGGAAGAGGAGGCCACACTACTGAGCCGACGCATTGTTGAACTGGAGGTGGAGAACCGTGGCTTGAGAGCAGAAATGAGTGATTTGAGAGAAAAAATACAGGGAGGAGGAATGGAAGAGGAAGAACAAGAGAATCGGGATGTTGTGGAGAAAAATGCTTCACCTTCTACGCCAGTGAGGGACAAAGCAGGAAGTTTAAAATTAGGATGCGCGACTAATAAGAAGGAAGAGGCAGAAAAAGGTAAAAGTGATGTTGAGACATTTTCGCTTTGCAACCCATCACACAATGAAGGGATGATTACTGCTTGTCACATTGCTCGAGAAGGTCCTGTAGGTGGTGAGTGGGACCCTCCAGACAGTCAGGAAGGAGAAAACCACAAAACTCCTGAGAGGGTTCTCAAAGGAATGACAGTGAACGACTATGAAACTCTTATTGCTCTCAGAGATCATTCCTGCATTTTAAGTTCAGCCATACAGTTCTTGACCAAACCACCAAAACATGGCCACTGTTCATCGTCCTCGTGTGCTTTTAACACAGAGGTGGCTCCGAACAGTAAGGCACAACAGATAATCCTACCAGGGCCTTTGAATCAGGCTCTGGAGCTTCTGCAGACCATGCTTGTGGCTTTCATTGGGAGGGTGGAGTCATTTTTACCAGGAAATTTGGGCAAAGACTCTGTTCACAAGGACGGACATGTTTGGGATTCCTACACCTCCTTGTTTTTCTCTGGATGCTGTGCAGATCATGTCATAGATTGTCACAATGTCAATGAGTCACCAAGTAAGCCAGAGTGTGTTAAAGATCTTCATGCCACAATGGATAAAGAGAGAGCAACAAGACAAGCTGGTCTCCTGAATTGGGAGCATGTCTGCAGCAGTAAGAACCACAAAGTGGAACTTTCCTTGCAGATTCTATGGATCCTCCATCAGTGGTGTCAAGTAAGAGAGCCTGGCATAGAGGTAAAAGAAGGAGGAAAATACGGAGCTCACAATAACAGACAATATAAACCTCATCAGTGCATCAGTTGGTTGTGTTTTCTGCAATATCGCACTGGAATAAATATAGATTTTATTTTATTTTTTTCGATTCAGTGTGAAGACAAAACCCTGTCTGTGCTGCAAGGGCTGTTGCAAAACCTCAGTGAAGCACTTCAGGATAAGCAGAAGAAATTCAACAGTGAAGCCAAGGCATCTGAGGTAAGGACAGTGTTTACCCTTCAGTCCGGCTTCCTTCCCCTGCTGATGATCTGTCTCCCTGGCCACACGTCCTCCTGACAGTCAGTTCAACAGGCATCATGAAAAGACTCATGCCAGAGTATTTAGGCTAATCTCTTGCAGCAGCTGCAGCCAAACAGGACATGCATGTTTAAATCTGCTGCATGAAAACACTCAACTTACTCTCTGAATTGTCCAAACATGGGGTAGTGCATGCACAGTTCAGTCCTGCTTATCCACCTCCCAGGTCAAATGCAAACAGAATAACAGTTTTTAAATGGACATCAAAAAAGAAATGTCTTGATGTATGAGCCATTGCCACTGAGCAGTTGGGGGGTGTCCTTTGCACCGCATGACTCAAGATCTGCTTTGCAAGTAGCTGATGGTTCTCTAATAGTTTTTTTTTTCCTTCTTCGTCCACTAACTGCCTCACAGAAATCATCATTTGTTCAGAGGAACATTTCGTTTTCTTTAAAATATAGTCTATAGCCACGTGACTGTGTCAGTGAGACTGAGCTAATATTAGCAAAATAACATGCCAGTGTTAGAGTTAAGGTGGATATTTACAAGTGTCAAGTGGGAATCATTTCTGTCATCCATCGCATGTGATGTAGACATGACATAACCTTTACTGCACCCTATTCAAATCATGTTGGAGGGAAGGCAAAAATGATTGGTATGATGGATGGATGACAGATAGGTTAAGATTCCCATTCATTTTTTGCAAGCATTCTTCTCTGATAGACAACTCAAGACGGCATTTTTTTAGTCCTCTTGTGGTGCAGATTCTCATTGAGTCATGACATGTGATGCAAAACATAATGCAAATATATGATTTCATAACCTTCGGTGCAGATTTAGTAATTTTGGGGTCCCAGGAAAAATCCACTCACAGGGCCTTCACTTGTTTGTTACATCTTATTTAACTATCAATTACCTTTAACAACAGAATTTATATTATATAAAAACTTTAAGAAAAATGGACAGTTCCATGTATTAACAATAAACCCAAACACTAGACAGACACAAATCTGGCTTGATGTTGGGTCTTAGATGAGAACGTAAGTGATCTTTAAAGTTAACATAATTCCTTTAAAGGTGAAATGATTGTCTGTACCAACGTTTGAGGCAAATTGATCTAATAGTTGTGGAGATATTTGGGGCTGAAGTTGTGGATCAGATGGGAGGCTGCACTCCTTACTCACACCATTTGTGTGCCTAAAGAGTTTTTAGAAAAGGAATATGAACTCCAATTACATTACTGTTTTTCACTTATGGTTTTCCTCTCTGTGCTCAGTGTGCTGTCAGTGGCATTTGTCATGAAGAACGACACAGAGAAGCTGCCGGGTAAGTGTTTTCCACCAATGTTCACCTTTTGTCCATTTAGTTCATTAGCTCACTCAAGTCATATCTCCTGCTGTTTCCACAGAATCTGCAGTTCAAAGGGACAAAGACAGAGACAGTTGTCTCCACACAGCTCTAAGACAAAGAATTGGTTCTACCTGAGCCAAGAAGCTGCCCAGCTGGACAAAGAGGACCCTGTAAAGACATGGGACCATCCAATCATGCCGTTAAGCTTCCCTGATCTTGACTTTGAGCAGATGGCCATAAAGAGAAGCCACACTGCTCCGGAGAAATCTGCCTTCCGCATCTACTACAGCCCTCCGTCAGCCCGGAGAGTCCAGCAGGCTCAGCTGAATCTGAGCCCCATCACAGACAGAGAGTCTGTCAACACTCCATCTCCCTGGTGCACGCCGCTGACCTCCTTCTCTCTGCTCTGCCTCGGCTCATCTGCTAACCTGAGCGACGATATGAAAGAGATGACAGCGACCTGGAGGCAGACTGGTCATGGAAATTCCCAGGAGAAGACCGGGAGATTAGTGGAGCGGTGGGCGAACGTTGTCAGCTCTGGTACCCAGACCCACATGAAGCCACAGATGGTGAGTGTTGGTCTGCAGACAGATGGGTCTCAGGGGCCAGTTTCTGTGAGAAACAGCCCTGCCCGAGTCTTAACCTCCTCCCTTGTGGCTGGCCGCTCTCACCACATCTCCACCTCGCTGGACAAAGTGACAGAGGGAATCGAAAGGCCTGTATCTTGCTCCACCTCCTCACCTAAACTGTACCGAAGACACTCTGCATCTGGTGTGTCCTCTCTCCCTTCATCTAGCAGTTTGAGTTCCTCCACCTCCTCTCTGTCCCCTTCTAGAGCTCGAGCACCGTGGCACCTGAATCACCAAAGCCACACCAGCCTCTCGTTGGCCCGCCAAAGCAGCCCCAGAGCAGGTGCAAGGCAGAACCATAGCCCTCAGAGCAGCACCAAGCCTCCCAGCAAACCTTCAGGCACCAACCGTTACGGTTTGGTCACAGAGTTTCTGCGCAGGGTAAGCGGCCGGGGAGAGAAACCGGCACTAGACTCGGGACAGAAGACAAAGAGTGGCCTGAAAAGCCTGGAACGTGTTCCAACGAGGCCTCCTGCTGTCCCGCTGCACAGGAACGACAGCGTGACAAGGATCGTCAACCAGAGGTTCATGAAGCAGAAAGAGGAGTCTGGTCGAGCTCAGAGAGAGGAGAAAGGCAGAAGCTTGAACCACTGTGTCAAACACAACATGAGTACGGCCACAGTTGAGGTGAGGAAAACACTGTATACATCATATTCACACTGATGACTTCTTAGTCATGGTACTGCTTGAATAAAGCTAAGAATACATTAAGTTCACAAGGTTGAAACAAACAATTGATAGTTTCAGACACTGTTGGATTATTTTTCATCATGAAGTCTGCAGATTTGTTTTTCAGTCTACACAGTGTCGCAAACAGTGAAAATGCCTTTTCTGATTTCCCACACCTCAAGAATGTGTTCAGATTGTTTCTTTTGTTGAACTAAAACCCAACTGTATTCTGTTTATTGACATGTAATTATGTCAGAGAAAAGCAGCAACTCTTCATATTTCAGGAGCTGTAAGCAGAGAGCGCTTAACAATTAGAACCACCAACGATTATCAAAGTTTTTGCTGATTAATAAAAGTTGCAGGTCTTGTCATTAACAAAAATCAGGCCCAACCAGCTGTGATTCTACTGAAAGGGGTCAAAAATCAGTCAGTATTTCTTTCTGCCAATCTATTTTTTTAAAGTAATTGGCCCCCGTTACTTCTTTCTCTGACCAGGATGGAAGCTACGATTGCAGCTCCAGCAGCACCTTGACCTTCTGCATACCTCGTCCATCTCGATCCACCCAGAGACAAACGTTGACCCAGAGCAAACTCCACCGACATAGATACTCGGCTCCAGTGAGCGCAGCTACAGACTCCAACTGTGAGTGAATGGGAGGAGTAACAACAGCAGCTATACTGATATTTCTGGAAGGGAATTATTCATTTGTAATAGTTAAAAATAAAGTCTGTGTTACTGCAGGTTGGTGAACTGAAGGGAAACTTCGTGTGGGATGTTTAGAAGAGCTGCAAGTTAACTAATAATAATTTCTTTTTGGTGCAATTAAATTGTCTTCTTTTACTGATTCTTTTGTTTCAGTTTTTACAAAATGTATTTCATATTCACACATTTAAGCTTTATGTAAAACGTATTCTGCACTTTTGCATTGTGACCTGCAACTGTTTTTATGGTATCTTGTAGAATAAACTTTGGTTCACTATTGTAATAAAGTTTTAAGAGCTGACCAACAGGCACATACTTGATTGTAATTATTTTATGAACTGTTTCTTTAATTCAGTAACACCTCACCCATTTTATTGAAGCTGTAGAAATGTGTTTACTCTGCAGTCATCAGGTGCTTGAGGTCCAGGCTGCTGGGAATTACATCAGATGCTTAAAAAAGAAAAAGTAACCGCTAAGTAGTTAATGAGATACGATTTTCTCATTAGTTAGGGGCATGATCTCCCTCCTTCCTTCTCTCTTTAACTGTGCGACTCTTGATTTTCCAGCAAACCAGCAACATCACGATGTGGGTGTTGGATTTGACTTGATGTGTAACATACCTATTAAAGATAAATTTATTGTGTGGGATGGAAGTTCAGCCATTTTTGTGGTAACGTCCTTTCCCTCCTTTTTGTGCAACTGGCAGTTGGCCCACTGAGCTCAAGGACAAAGCGAGTTGAGGATTTGCACAATCTCACTGTGTCACGTTTCTTCTCACAACATGTGTTCATCACACACAAACACACACGTTTGTCTTCCTAAACTTGTGGACCTTTACATTGACTTACATACAGGATGATGTCGGCACAATGTGTGTAATCAGGTTGTAACCTCCACATTGTGAAAGAAATACACACACGAGCACACACACACACATGCACACACTAATGTGGGCTGCTCCCCAATGGACTATGTTCAGGTCATTGTAACCCAGTTTCACATAAGTGAAAAACCAAAGACCAAACAACCACAGTGAATGTATAACAAAGGTTTCATGACTGGTCCTTTGTCATTTACACAACATGTGTTTACAGTTATAAGAAAGGGGAAACTCACTGTTAAAGGTGTAGCACAAAATGTTAAGTAAGATGTTTTTTTAAAATGAGCTAAACAGCTGCTACCTTTAGCTTTAAATTTAACATACGAACCTAACTGTAACACGGATCTTCTCATCTGTCCCTGCAAAAAAAAAAAAAAAACCTAAGTGTCAAACCATCCCTTTTTTACCGTTTGTAACTTTATTAATGTCACTATAAATCTGAACTGACCAGAAGTAACAATACTTTAAAGCTGACAGTAAAGTTCTTTGTGGAAATTTAGTTAATTGGCAGTTTTGTAATATGCATAAAAGAAAAATATTAAATGAAATGTATTGTAAGCTCCAGCATTTTTACCTGACTGTGTATTAAAAGATAGCTTCAGCACCTTTATTATTTCTGTGATACTGCGTTTACAGTGTGCACGTCTTGAAATACTGACGCTTGTGCTGAGTTGCTGCAGTTAATGAATCTGACCTCAGGGGGCGTCGTACCCAAAGCTCTGCTCTGCAATCGGCCCTGTACCTTCTTTACCACATTCCTTGACCCCAACTAAAACATTGTCGGAAGTGTTTCTCTGTCTTTTCAAATGTGTCTCAAAGATCGGGTGGGAGTCAGGTAAAAGAAACCCAAATCAGAGCTGAGATGGAGGATGTTTTCTTGAGGTTTGACTCCTACGACTTCGAGGTTGACCCCAGGTTTCAGGACGGACTGAACAGATCCAGCTGCAGCAGGGACGAGACCAAACTGCTGGACATGAAACTCTTCTATTATAACAGGTTTTTATATTTATTTATAATATATTTATTTTATTTTCAACTCGGTTTTTACATATCATCTGCACAAGTGTGAGCACAAATAAGCTGTTTGCTTTACATAATTTTGTCATTGCATTTAATGTTTTGTACTTCATTCAATTAGTTGCACTGTGTGCATCAGTGTGATGTGAAGCACATGAAAACAACTGTGCATAAATTACAAACTGGTGGAAAAGGTAAGTGGCTAATAACTGGCTAAAACTCCTCTGGCAGCAACAGCCTCAGGAATTTTGAATTTGACAATATTCCTATAATTTGACCAGAAGGCAAATTATAGGTCATTACTCATAAGACAGTTATAGCATTTAATTAACCAACAGCCTATACAGAAGTAACAAATGGCTTATCCATGACCACATTCAACAATAAAATCTGCATGAGTACTTTACTGTTGATACATGAAATATATTTTGCTGTTAGTACATCTTAAAAAATTGAATCCTTACAACAGTTGTAAACAAACTAATTTACCTCTTCTCTCTCTCTGTCATCATCAGGTTTGTTGAGCCTATAGACCAAACCAAGTACAAACAGTGGAGCTCTTCTTCTCCTCATGTTAAAACAGTGGACTGCTGTTTGGAGCAGCTGGACCGGAGGACAGACTCTGAGATCAGGAAAAGCCAGACAGCTGAGACCGAGGCAACGCAGCTTTCCTTTGTAGAGGTGATGCGACTGGTTCAGGAGGGAAAGGAAGTCCCAGGAGCAATAAAGCTGGACATAAAACCAAGCAACCAGAGTCCAACTCCGTCTCAAATGGAAAGGATGTTGAAACCTTGGGAAACAGCATCATCCTCCTCCAAATGACATTTGAAAACAAACAATATTTTTTTCATAAAAATTATAAATTTATTAAGTATCTGTGTGTCTTAAACTTGAACTGTCTTTTGTGTTTGCTTTGAGCCTTTTGTCATTTTTTGTGTATGACCTTCAAATAGAGGGTCCAGGTCAAATTAAGAGTAATTGTACTAATACATTGTTGTTATTTACAGCCAAAAACAAATAGATTAAGGTGATATAAATGCCAGCAAATATACGTGATTTGATTAATGTACAACTAAGTATTTTTGTTACTCAACTTTTTTCTTAAATCAACTCATGTAAAAAGGCAATAAGGGAATAACATTACTGTTTAAAATTCATTTTAAAAATACGGCAAAAAGCCGGTGTTATGGTGCGTTTCACTACTGGCCCTTAAACATAATAACATAATAACTCCCTATATTAGTATTTGTACTGAATGGGTTATCCTGGTGAAAAAAGTCACTGTTGGATCCACATAAACACATCCATCTTAAAACACTGCAGTTTCCCAGGAGGCCAAAGAGCCCAACATCTAACTGCTGATACTCTCTATGTATTTCCCAAACAATTTAATCTGAATAATATTGCCCTCTTGTGATGGAATAATGGCCCTTCATTTATAATGTCCACTATTACTTGATATGTTGTCCTGTAACATCCAAAATGTTCAATTACTAGAAATTAGACCACCTGTATACAATTTAAAGGGGGTCTAGTACACGCCGCCCTAAATTTAGTAGAATTTAAGTAATAAATCATGTCAAATTAGATAACAAAAAGACAAAGACAAAAAAATTGTCTTTATGCAAACATAAGACATCAACTCTTATGTAAAGATCCCTCATACACATTTATTCATTGTGTTTTGACTGGCAATTTTTGTTTTCACCAAGAAAAGTGACAACATTTTACACTAACATTTCCCTAGATCAATTTCTTACAAAGAAAACACACAATCACCAAACAAAGTTAACGCTTTAAGCCGGGAAATAACAAACCTACAAGAAAAGTTCACTTTTAGCTAGTCCCAGTTGAATGTACAGTAGAGGTAAAAACAAACAAACCAAAACCAAGCTGCAATCTGTTCATACAAAATTAGCACCGTTTGAATAGCACCAATAGTAAATCCAAACAATCATTGAGGTAAATGTGTTGACTACAGATTTCACTCTAGGCCTGTCTGTCATGCAGCTAATGACAGGTATAGAGAATAGTAAGGACTGGTCAATCACAGAAAAACTAAGATGTCCAATGCAGCACCATTGTTTTCACTTTAGGCAAAGGAAAAAACAAAAAAACATACATCTGATTAATAGAAACACAGGTGTACATTAAATCCTAATGTAGAGATACCTGAACAGTACGGTTGATGTAGGAAAAAAAAAATCACACCAAATATTAGGGAAAAAAAAGACACACAGAATTTACAGCCATGCAAACTTATGTTGAATCAAGCTTTACTGGCATTTTAAGGACCACACCACTGGTTTTGCATGTGCAACACATGTACATAACAGGAGGTTTGGGATCCAACCAAATGAACACTGAATCTCAAATTTTCTGTTCTTTCTTTTTTCTGATCTATCAAGTGTAGCAGCAAATCCCGGCATTTTAGAAGCTAGAAATTCTCTAGTATTTTAACCATTTTTGCCTAAAAATTTTAAACATATTTTTCAACTAATATTGATATTTCCATAAAACTAAATACCTTAAAAATAATTGAATTCTCACACCTAAGAACCTGGAATATCACAAATGAATTTCCCTCAAACTACATTGAATAATTTGCATTTGAGAAAAGCCCTTATAGATTAACCTTTTTGAGGTTCACAAAACAGACTGGCCTATTTTTGTTTTTACTAATCAATTCAATAAGTCCCTTTATTTGGGTTTTTTATGTCACAAACTAAAAACAAACACAAAACATTGTACGCATATCCTTTCATTACTATGTTCTTAAAGTATTTAACTTTTTGTGTGTGTATACACCGTTTAACCCTAAGTAGGATCCACATCAGTCTTGTCTTTTTAAAATGCAACCACAATAATCAAAACCTTTTAACCTTGTATTTGAAACAATATTATGTGCCTTGACTTTTTTAAGCTATAACTGTTAAATATAGTAATAGGAAAATTTAAATATGGTTGGCTTTTGTTGTTTATTAGTGTACACACTTTGTTAGGACTGGGCCCAAACATGCAAAACCATTGTTGTAATCCTTCAAGACACATGTCTTATTCATTAGAAGAATCTGTGCATTCTATTCAAGTCCGATCTTAGCAGTATTGTTCCAAGTACTGCAATTACTTAAAATTCTCCCTTTAAAATTTTAAAAACCACAGTTACTCCAATGAGTAGCCACAAAGTGTTTTTGGTCCTGTATAAATAGCCTTATAACAGATAAAATGTTAACAAAAATGTAAAACCAGTGAAGTTGTTTTTGTAAAAACATAATTTGAACACCACAGTGACATTATTGTAATTCTCATAACAAATTGACTAAAAGTCAGCTTAAAACCTTTTAAGTTGAGAAGTAAACAGAATCATCAGAAGTAAATATAGTTAAAGTCATCACTGCTGCTGATCATAATTTGATCAAGTTCCCGGCAACATGATACAATTAAAATGTATGAAGTACAAGGAGAAAGAAAACAAAGTTAACATTCTATATAAATTATTAAAAGTTTAAAAAAGTGTAACTTTAACCAACCTAATTTAACCAAAATATCAGTACTGAGGTAGAGACCTGGGGCCTGTATCATGAAGAAAGTTGAAAAAGTATATTGCTGGTCATTTGTGACTGGGAGGCTGCTTGTCATATAAATGTATACACAACAGATGACATAGAATCTTTGAAGATGTTTAAAAACATCAGGAATATTGTAGGAAAAAAATAGACACAGGTTTCCGAAAATGTTTGTTCTCTCAGTGGCAGCCAGTTATTTATCCCAGTGAACCAGGTTTGTGATGCCAGATGACCTAAGTGAAACATCAAAACAGCTTGATGATGATGATCTCATCTTAGTTCATGATACAGGTCCATGTTCTGAGCAATACTGTTTGATACAGCATCAATATTTATCAAAGAAAACCTGAAAAAAGTGCCTGCTGGTAATGTCAGATTTTGGATGAAAGCCAACAAATGCTAATTAGATTTTTGAGAAAAAAGATGAGGGAATGTGAACTACCTACTAATGCAGGGCAGGAAAAGGCAGTAGTTTATCGCTGCTGCTCATATATGAAGACTTGATTCACAGGCGTTATTCACATTCAAAATAATCCTTCAGTGGAGCGAAGAGGTGGCGAATAACAGGGACACTCCAGGAGCGACCCAGGACTTTCTGCCTTTGCATCCGGCCCATGTTGTTTACATCTGTGTAGTGTTTGGGGAAGCCAAAGACCCTAAAGAGTCAGAAAATGTTACACTGTAACAACCCAAACGTGACCTCCTTTGACAATACTGTTATAGACTAATCTGTGTCCATGTACAGAATGTCTGTATTATTGTTGTGCAAAAAAAAGAATAAATTCATATCAAGATGAGCAATTATTTACAACAATTTGTTTACGAAGAAACAAAAATTACCAAATGAACATGACACTATAACATTAAGTTGCTATGTCTGTATAAGTTAGTCTAAGAGAGGGGTCACCAACATGGTGCCGGTGGGCACCAGGTCACCCCAAAAGACCACATGAGTAGCCCGCGGGCCTGTTCGAAAAATAGCTCACCATAGCGCTACTTACCAATGAGCAGCATCTAATTTTTTGGTTGCTATTCTTTTTTAAATCACATTTGATAGTTATTGTGAGAAATCATTGACATGATCTGTGTCTTCACATAGATGAATATAATTAATGTAATTGAATATTAATAATAACATATAATTAAAGGTAAATTAAGCAAATTTGTTATTTCAAAAGTGCGCATCAAACTGGTAGCCCTTCACATTAATCGGTACCCACGATGTAGCTCTCAGTTTTAAAAAGGCTGGTGACCACTGGTCTAAGATATACTTACTGCTCCATTTCTGTGCACCACAGATAATCCTCCTTGCCATTCATGGTGACAGGTAGTGGTCCCATTTTCCCCTGTCTTATGGAGTTAGACTTTGTTGTGATAGTACGTACTTTATCAAACTGCAAGACAAGACGACATATGAGAATAAGTGCGCTTCACCATTTTAAGAATCATTTAAATAGGTCATCCATCCATCCATTATCTTAACCACGTCTCCTGAGAGGCAGGGTACACACTGAACAGGTCACCTGTCTATCTCAGGGTTAAGTCAGAGACACATACACAGACAGACACGCATATATGCTCACATTAACACCTGAAGCCAGCTTTACGTATATGTATTCAGACTTGCCAAAGGTAAATGTAAGAATTTTTACAGCTAAATTAACACCACATAGATAGAAATTCAAATACCAGTTTATGATATGATGACTTTTATTAAAGCTCTTTTAAGGAAAGAGAATTCAAAGGTTTTTAAGGTAATGTTTGCTGGTAGCATAATTTGCTTTAACTACAACAAACTACCGAGTGAGGTCACTTCAGATTATCATCTCTCTTCACATAGCAAACAGAATACTTCTACCTTTGCCATGCGCCCGACTTCCAAACAATCCTGCAGAGCCACCTTGTTGTCTAAAGATGTAGCCAGAGGTCTGAAGAGAAATGCAGACTGGCATGTAAACTGTATGCAAGAAATGTTATCTCTAAGAATCTGTACGAGGGCAAGAATATAAGTAATGAGTTTGGTATTAGTATGTACCTGTTCATGCCAGGGAGGTTTCCCCAAAAGTAGCGTGCTCTGTGGGCGGGACTAACTTTCACGGCATCAATGAGAACTGGATTACACTGAAAAAAGGAAGAATGAGATAGAGAAATACAATGGAATGGCAGTGGGGATATTTTCACCAGTAATAAAACATAATCACCTCAAGGAATCTGCAGATATCTGATTTGTCGTTGGCACTCATGAAAACCACGTTCTCAAATAACCAGAAGAATGGACGGTCATCACCCTCTTTGGGCTTCAAAAAGTTCAATATGCGGTAGAACTCGAAAAAGAGCCTTCCAGTGCCCTCTGCAGGACAAACAGAGACATTAACAGAGCGTGATTGAGGAAGATGTGCCACCACAAAAATGTTTTTAACAAGCGTGTGGAAGCTACACACCAAATAATCCTTTTCGAAGAGGGTTGACCATGGACAGGTCGTTACACGGACTGCCTCCAATAAGAATATCAAAAGGACCCCATTCAGCCAACTGCAGTACACAATTACAGAAGTGAAGCTGAATTCAAAGTTTCATATTTGAGTCTCTTTGCTATGACACAAAGTCACAAAAAGTTCAGGTTCCTCCCAAAGTTCAGGTTAGTATTATTTAGGCTTATACTCACATGCTTCCTTGTGATGGTGCGAACATCGTTTACGTATTCAATCCTTCCCTCGTGTTTAACCATCCCCACAGCAATCGAATCCTCACAAATCTCAGAAGCAATATAGCGCTCGATCTTGAAGCCAAGATCTCTGAGCACCAGGTATCCTGTCATGATGCCACAGAGGTTAAGAAGGTTAAGACTTCAAACATTGCAAAATATAACCCTTTACTGACTGACTGTCTTATTAAACTCCTAAAGGCTTCACCTGAGCACACAATAAATAAAATTAAAAACCAACCTGTTGCAATGCCATCAAAAAGTGAGAGCACCTTGATTGGCCTGCGTTGATCAGCGGGAATGGAGGGATAAACTCTGTGAGGCTCCTGTGAAAAAACAAAAAAACAGACCTTCATTATCACTGCTCTAATTAGCAACAGTATTTGGAATCTGACAGTTGCAGACGTTTTTCACCTGAACCTGTCACACAAGCTGGACATGTTTGGTCACAGGGTGACACCCATGTCACATACAAAGTGTAAATAGAATCTCACTGAAAAGGAAAAATAGCGTGCAAGCAATCTGCACTCAGATTTTGTCTGAATAATATTATGTGAAGTAAAATGTGTACTGACAGGAAGCTGTGGCACTTACAAACGCCATGGCACTGCTGTTGGCAAAGAAGTCCTGAACCCTAACACCCCAGTTTGCTCTAAGTTTGAGGTTTCCGTGACACTGTGATGGTTTGCACATGTAGCAGCTCCAGGGATCAATATCTTTCAGCTTGTCGAATGTTCCTTGGCCTACCAGGATGTCCAGACAGTCTTTACAGAAACATCTGGGAGACACAGAAAACACCCAAGAACGTACATGAGAGTTAGAAAATTATAAATGTGCAGACTACATGTGTTATTTCTTATGTTTTAGTCATTTAAAAAGTTGAAATGTACAGACAAACAATTTTTAAAAAAAGTACTGTTACTGTACTGTACTGTTTTGTACAAGCTAAACGCAATGGGACTAAAGTTGTAGCTAAAGTTGTAGGTCTATAAGAGATACATCTGAGCAATGTTAACCTGCAGCAGCTGGTGTTGCCACAGAGAATGACTTCCAAGCCTCCACAGCACACGGTGCAATACGATTGGTATCCATCTTCATCATAGCGATACAGTGTTTCTGTGAAGTTCTCCTGCAAACAGTGGCATGGTCGTTTTGCAGCATTTAAAATGTTAATGGCAGCTGTGTTTCAGATGGCTGTTAGACACTGAAAAACTGGCTGGAATGAAGTAAAGCAGACCACATTGAAATAGACCAAGGGGATCACTGGTGATGTTAGGTTACCTTGCATTTTAGACAAAGACCACCTTCAAACAATGGGTGTTGCACTTCAATCTCAGGTGATCCACAAGACAAACAAAAATCTGAAATAACAAACCGTTACCTTGGATTTAAGAATTTTATATCACAGTTGAAGTCAAACATTTCTTCATTCATACTCCTGCAACCTACCTTCAATAGTTTTTCCTTTCTCCTTGACCTTTTCTACTATGGATTCTGCAAAAAAAAAAAAAAAAAAAAAAAAATCACAATTAATTAAACATAGGAATCTTTACAATAATTAGATTAATATGAAGCATGACAGCGGTATGTTTATGGACTATGTGTGGACAACATATTACAAACCTCTGCTAAACACAATGGCAGCTGCATTTGCCTTATTTTTAAAAACATATTTCCTTTTTGCTGGAGGCTGGTAGTCAGACAGCGCAGAGTCAGAAGATTCAGTATTTGAAGTAGAATCTAAAAGTCATAAAAAGATGGAATTTCATGAACATAATTTTATGAAATAAAGTTTTAAGGACAGTTAGAATCACAACTATTGTGCACAATTGCATTATAAAACATGCAGCTCCTTATGTACAGCACATTATGTAATGTATGTGTAGTACATAATGCATTTTTGATGGGTCGATTAAAATGTACACATACCGGGAGGTAGGAATCCTTCAGGTCCTGTAGGCAGAAATCCTTCAAGGGCCCACTCCAGCATCATCTTCAGCTCTTTATCTCTATTTCCTTCTGCCTCAGTGAAAGACTTCCCACATCGTTCACTAGCCAACTACACATTACAGGTGTGATCAAAATCTAGAGCTGTAGTGAAATATTTCCTGGCCCTGAGTTAACACATTTATTCAGATGATTCTGAGCAATCAGTTTGACACTATGATACATGAAATATCTCTAATGTTTTGCAAAATTTAAATGGTCCTTTCGGGTGTAACCAAACGGCCACTCAGCAGTTTGAAAGGTAATCGGTGTGTGAACTGTTTGCTTATTACAGTTCCATCAGCTATGAAATAATATTTTTCATAAAAAGAGGTTGCTCACAGTTTGGTCCCAAACTGCAAACCTTTTGATTTCATCCAATTTACAGTCAATTAACAACCTAATATTAATTATAAATGTATTTACACTGATACAATTGTTACCTTTGACACACAATGAAAACGGTGATAAATATGTAGGAAACCTTACTGTAAAAAACTTTGTTAGCTATTATGTCTGACTTCACACTATATGCATTGAGTTGAGCAAACCTTTGTCAGAGGGACAACACACAACATGTTACAAGATATCAAAAGATATCAGTTATTTTTTACCTCAATGATCTGGTAGATAGCTTCCTTGTAAATGGGCAAGCTGGCATAGGAATTTTTGCAGAAGCACTTAGTGAAGGCACTGAACGAGAGCAAGCCCTCGGTGTAGATCTGCAAAAGAAAGCAATGAAGATATATAACTAGCTACCTCAATACAGAGAAAGTGCTTCTGTGGCACATGCACAGTACTTCTAACCTCTGAGAACATCCCGTCTCCAAACCACTCCACCCTCCGCAAACCCGGAGGAGCTAACTTAGTTTTCCAAGGCATCACCATCCCAGGCCACCAGGAGAAACCCTTCACTTTACCCCATACTAGCTCTCCTGTCAGGAACCCTTTCCCATCCTGCACATATAAAAAAAAAAACAAACACACAAATTACACTTTACTGAAAACTGCTGAAAGCAGACAAAATGGGACAGATATTTTATGTGATATGATGTATGATGAACAGATTGAAGTGCCGGTTTTCTTCCTGCAACTTTAACACATTACCTGGTAACCATGTTTCCGTCGTCCTCTTGGTGGGGTTTTAAAGAATGGTGATGATTCTTCTGCCTGAATGTCAACAACATGTAGAATACGATGATTGCAAAGTTGAAAAATAATTTAAGCAAGGACCGGTATATTTCTTTCAACTGTAATTGTTAAATCATCACCAGTCACATAGACATAATTTGAATTAATTTCAGGTAACATAAAGAAAAGAATTTGTTAAAAACAAGAACCAAGGGAGCCCTTTATCATAAAGACCAAAACGCAAGAAAATGGCTTCTACTGTGGCTTCAAATTTAATAAATTAAATTCGAGTTTCAACATGGGGCCAGCATAATGACTGGCAGAATGTTATCCCATTTTTGTCCTGTTTCTATCTGACTTGGAATGAGGTGAATAAGGCCAGCGATAAATCTGAAATAAAGATGTGTTAGATGAAGATGATAATTTTCCTTGTTTAACTTGTTAGGAAAGTTGTAAACAACTCTGAAAGCCGTCTATGTGAATCAATTCAGTAACTGAAATTCAGTTAAATGTTCCCTGTGGGGTTTTAGACCTCTTGTGGCTCTATGGAGCAGTTTAGTTCTTTGAGTGTGTGCTGGTTTCGTTTATGTCACACATAACAGAACACACAGTCCCACTACCATGGAAAAATACACAAGATTATGTAATGTGCCAGGAAAAGCAAAGAAAGAAAACGACTGGTGGATAGTCAACATTTATGGATATAAATGCCACATTTAAAATACTTGCAAATATTTTGAGGGTTGTGTACCTGACTGGATGATAGTGTTTTTGTGATTAAACATAACTTTTGTTTTAAAAACAAAATCACTCAAAAAGCCCCCTTTAAGTTTTTGCAGTCTTTGAACATCCTAACTACTGTGGCTAGCTGTCGAAACAGTGTTTACTACAGGTCTGATGGTGCTGAAACTCAACAAAAAGGACTCAACAGTATTTGTCTCTGACTCACAGCAAATCAAATGCAAACGCCATTTGATTTGCAAATAAACATGTTGTAGAGTAAAGCGTGGAGTATTTTTTTGTTTGTTTATCCAGCACCATTTGAGAGGACAGAGAAGACATGTCATGACCCAGGGGTTTTCTGGTAGTATACATGAGTATACCTACCACCTCATTTTGGGACTCCAGACCCGTTTTTGTGTCCTTATCAAGACCATTGGGTTTGGACCAGGTGCTAGCACCAGCCTGAAACACTGTACGGGCCTGTGGCTTCTGGCGCAAACTGCTTTCCCAGCCAAAACCTCCCCTATTGGTCCCCTGGGAGACAACATACTCTCATTACACATTCAAATATCATGCACATGCAAATGTAGTCTGAAAACATCGTATATGCAGACTGCCCCTCAAAATGCCACTTATTATCTCGATCTTTAAAATGAAAAGTATAAAGACTCTTCCAGAGTGGAAGATTTATTTTTTCAAAGCTGCAACTAAAACTTTAAATAAAGACAAATGTGATGCAGCAACAATGATTTTTTTCTTTGCTCTTTTGGTTTCAGCATCATGAAGTCTTTATGGTGAAATTTAGTTTACTTCTGCAAATTTCTAAATTAATCATATTGTCCGTTATCACCTTACAGATGCAAAAACCAATACTGAAGAAACTCTATTCAGTAGGGTGACTTGTCATCATGCAGCCTGGATTAACTTGTTTGCCTGTGCCATATACTGTTACCCAGTAGAGCAGTGTGTCTGGCCGATGTGTTTTTAACCGTCTTAGGACAACAACAGAAGAACAAGCTAATCCAGGCTGCATGATGACAAGTAACCCTGCATGAATAAAATTTATTCAGTATTGGGTTTTCCATCTGTAAGGTGAGTGTGAAAAAAGACCCAGCATATGCAAACAAATTTCTCCAGCTGCTGGACTGAGACAGACCAAAGGCAAAATTATAACAACCACACACTGCTCTTCAGGCAGCTGGATTTAATTATGCTTAAATAACCAATCTGAATCTTTGAAAACCAAATCTTTTTTTTTTTCATGTACAGGAAGTAAATTAAAAATGCTGAAAAAGGGGTACAAAGGAAAATCTTTTACCTCTTTCGACATGGCATCGTTTTCTCCAAGCATACTGTCACAATCATTTTTCAGGTCTTTGAAAAGAAACAAAACTTAGTGGAGCATAGTTTTATTGTTATTGTTCAGAGGAGCAAAAACTGCAATGAGACATGGTAAATCTTAAAATCGAGATTTTACAAAATACATTCTAACAGTAAAAGAAAATAAATAATGCATGACATATATATATATATATATATATATATATATATATATATATATATATATATATATATATATATATATATATATATATATATATATATATATATTAGTGAAATATAAAAATAAATAGTTTTCTTACGTTTTAGCTTTGTAAGACGGACTTCACATGGCTTCACTATTGCATTATGGCCATTAAGTTCTAGAAAATAGAAGTGTAAATGGCAAATTATCAAATGCATGGACTTCATCTTGTTACCTTTTTCACATATACACCATTGCATTCATTGCCATCATTTCATAAGAAGGGATTTAGTTATTACTTATCATCACAATAAGATAGGTGCAAATTTGACATGTTTAATTTACCTGATGGACTATATTTCTTAACGTCAGTGTTCCGTGGAGAGTCCTTGTTGCTGGTGCTGTCAGAGAGAGCGCTGTCAGACAAGACATCACACTGGGATTCACTCTCAGAGAGCGGTGCAGTTTCTCCATTTTCTAAGGCCTGACACAGGAAGTACAGCAAGTGCAAAAAAGTTACTTACTAAATTACTTTAAATGCTAAAACACAAATACAGACAGATTCTATGTTTGCACCTGAGTAAAAACTTGTTGAGCATCAAGTGGTGGACAGGGGAGAGCCAACAGGGTCAATATAAGTCTTCTGAAGACTGAGGTTGGCTTGGTGTTCTTTAGTACACTGGCCCAGTGTTTCACCAGTGGCACCACTGCTGACGTGTCCTTGTCTCCTTCTTCATTTTCTCCCTCCTGAGCCAGTCGATACTCATCAAATTCACCTGTCAGCTGATTTAGCACCTCAGGGGAGCTGCAGATCCCCAGCTTGGTCCCAAGTTCTCCAACCGCCTTCCCTGTCACTTTCAGCCTGCTCTGATGGTTCAGTAGTTGTGTGATGCTCCTTAGCAGGTCAACACTAACAGGTAGTTTTTCTGATATGCATCCTGTGAGTGCGATGTAGAAAGATAACACCTGCTCTTTTAACAGTGGCGAGGCCTCTGTAGCCTTAGACTCCTTCAAGAAGTCTTCCACAGCTTTGCCACCCAGACTGAGTTCAGGGCTGGACAGGTGAAATTTCTTTTTCTTAAGGATTTGAGCATCATTGTCCTTGTGGAGGTGAACAGCAGCTTGTGGATGAAGGAAGTAGGAGGTGTATGTGCACAGCAGGTTGCTGGCTTCCTCTAAGATGAGCAGCATATCAGCCTGGGGGGCTTCCTCTTGTGTTTGCAGATGCCTTTGGAAACTTTGCAGAGGCTTTAGGGCCTGTTCCAGAAACATAAATGTTGCCCTGACTTTAGGATCCTGCAGCTGTGAGGAGATTAACTTGGCTTTGTCATCATCCTTGTCAAACAAGTTGAAGTACAGTATAAGATCTGTCCATATTGCCAGGATTCTTTTGACTAATAGGCAAAACTTAAGGCAGCTGGTGTTGAGATGAAATGATGGACTGTTCACAGTGACATCGGAGCCAAAGAGAGTGCAGAGGTTGTCATTCTTTGTAGGGCAGGACGAATGATAGGCATGAATGTCTGCTATCAGTTCTTGAGCTTGATTGGAGAGTTGCTTCACCCCAGCATTGCAAGCAACATCAGCAAGGATGTACAGTCCTCCTAAGGCTACAATGTGTGGGTTGAGTTCCCTGAGCTGTGAAAAGATCTGCTCTGAGGCTGTGCTATTACTATGAGAATAAACTGCAACCATATTATGTGTGGGTAACCCAAATTTCTTCAAGGTCTCCACCACTGCTACAGCAGTTTGTTCTCCTTCACCATCCACTAACTGAAGGGCATCCAGAAATTTGATGGAGTATCTGGAAGATTCAATATCAAAATAACCAATGAGGACTACACAAACAGTGTCAACCTTTCCTACAGATATCCCTTCATAAACATATACAGAATAGGGAGTGTGCTGGCAAACTGATGTAATATCTTTGGGGTACTGCAGCCCCAGCTTACGGCGTACAAAACATTTAGACACCTGTTCACCCTTAGCAGAGCCGGTGCAGCAGTGTTCGTGAATAAACTGGACTGCTACATCACTACATGGCAGTGGCGCAGAGCTTTGCCCTTGCGGGCCAGCCCTCATGTGACTTTTAACTCTTTTCCTGTGTTTTTTTGTTGCCACATGCTGCTTGAGTTCAACAAGGCCTCTCTCAAATGTGTTCAGGTTTCTTTTACAAATTAGGCAGTAGGTATAATGCTCTCCAAGGGTACTACATTCAGCCCACTCAAAAATACCCTTCCATTTTTCAGTGTAAGGGAATGTTTTATTAATTTCAGTGCCATTCTCTTCTCTGTTGGATTTCAATTTAGAGGTCCCTGACAAAAAAGAGAAAAAGAGATTGCTGCACAAGTATTGTAAATGTGACAATTGAAACACAATAATCACAGTAAAAGAAAATCTTAACACTTACGCAATGGTGAAGATGCAACGATAGGTCTGATATCACGACTGTCTCGTGCTTCTACGGGGTTGTATTCCTCACTTTTCACATTTGCAGTGTAGAAATCTTTGAACCACTTCAGGAACACAAAGTTGCTTGTAAAGTCCCCTCTAATGAGCTTCTCAACTGGAATGTTCTAAATACAGACAAAGAATGATAACATTTAGAAATTATTTAACTTCCACTGAGAATTAATGTATTACTATGTGAAAGAAAAAAATACTATGAAAAAACATTTTGTTCTAAACAATGTTTAAAATACTTACACCTATATGTGAATGTACTACATATAAAGCTGCAGAATCATAAAAGATGTGGAATTGTGTGTTGTGAGCAGTGACTTTCAACTTTGACTTTGACTTTCTGTCAAGCAAATAACACCAAACAGCGTAGTGTTTGTTGTTATTTGGTTGACAGACACCAACGTGATGCTTCATGATAAATTTCTATTATGGTATGTTATTGTTAACTCACAAAGAAACAGAGGAATAATAAATGAAATTACAATGCTACTCTACAAACTCAGAATCAAATAAAAACAGAACATACCTTTTTGATATTGCTCTTGCTGAAAGCTTCATGGAGGAGATTGAAGTTGTGTTTGCACTCATCCTCACCTTGTGCATCAAACTTTACCTTAGTCATGTCAACGGAACCAGGAATGACACAGTCCATGATCTGACAATGGCATGCACCTTTGGGATCATACATACATAAAGACAATAAAAAAAAGTTGCATTAAAGAGGGAAAAGTGATGTTTTTCAAAAGCTGATTCATCAAGCTGTATTGCCACTAACCAAATTTGGTAACTAAATGATAAATACATTACACTTCAAAATAAAAGGTTGTTGTTGGGCTCTCAGTGGAAAGATTTTACTGTGAAGCAGCAACAAGAACAGTAACTTAAAATTGCTCAAATACAGTTTATAAAGCCGTAGAATTATCATTTACATTTTTAAATTAAATATCTGAAAGTATGATAAGAACATAGGAGTAAAACTAAACACTAAGGTGATTCAGTTACAATTATAAGTTAATCACAGAGACTTTGTAATACAATGCTTTATCTCACAACCAGTCCTGCCAGAATTATGTTAAGCCAAATATCACAGGACAAAACAGCATGGGTTATTGTGTTTATACACCATTGTGCAGTTCGACTGAAAATAAATGTTTTCATGGCTTTGGGCCAATCAGGAATGTGGACGACACTGCATTAAGTCTGTTCATACTGATAATTCACCTGAACCCATCTCCTGCACATCTTTGAATGTTGTCTTCAGCAGGTTGTTGATCCAGGTCACCAAATGCAAGGGAGTTGATTTATCATTGGAGGAGTCTAGAGTGACAGCCACTGTACTTGCCATCTTGCAACACTCTAAGAAGGAAAAAACAAAAAAAATAATTTTAATTAAGAGTGCTAAAATATGGTAGTTTACATACTTATATACACACACACACACACACTCACACACACATACATATTTCTTAGGAAACGTGTTGGATCAGCACTAAGTGTTAATCCACCTTGTTGTAAGTGGTCTAGTTCAGTTGAGTCTCCATGGTGAGCAATTTGCTTTATTTAGATAACTATAATGCACACAAAGCACAAATCTTAGCCACCTTGCCTTTAGTTATCTTGTAGCAAATCCTGTCTACAAGATAAGGATGTTGTTTTGTCTGTTGGAAACAACACAAAACAAACATCCAAATGAGTAAGTGAATGTACTTTCAGTTTCTGTTCTGCCTGTGCTCAAAGAGATGACCAACATATCGGTTGAAACACCTGCAACCTGATCTATAAATAGCTGTATGTGGATGTAATACATTTTTTTTAAATATACATTCATTACATTTGCTCAAATGTTTTGCACATGTAGGCCTATTATCAAGTATGATTAAATGAATGCATTTTACTCTTAGCTATAATGACAACTTGTACTCAGTGTACTTTCGAAGGATCTTTAAAATGTTGTTTCATATACATGGTTTGTCTTGAAGTGTCTGCAGAACTGCTCCAATGTCATAGCAGACCATCCCACACTGTAGTGACCCAGAGTCACTCTACGATCACAGATGCTTTTCAAAGTGCTGAAAAGGGAAAAGGTTTCCATAAAAGGAGTAAATGGCTGGAGGCAGTAGCATGAGGGTGTAAAATGTTCTGCCCAGCAACAGAAAACTAATGTGTGATGTATGAAGTTTAGAACTGCATAGGATGGAGACTTGAAACTCTGTCGATGTATTTCTCTCTTGTAAGATAATAAAACCCTAAAAGACATCCTGGATGTTGAGGCTTCGTTAGTAATTACACTTGTGGTGTCTAAGAACAGATACTTTCATTTTTTTGCCAAGACAATTTGGTGTTGTCGGCAGGATCTGTGAGTGGTCACCGGAGGAGCCAGAGTGAACAGTGGTTTTCATGGACCCTTGAAAAGACAACAAACTCCAGTCTCCACGTCTGCTGAAATGTAGAGAAGGAGAACTGAACACAGCGGCTCCTCTGGTGACTGCCATGGATACCGGGTGAGTTGTAAAGAAGTTCCTAAATTATTTCTGTTGAGCTCAAACTTGCCATTCTTGGTTGAATTAATCTGAGCGAATCGGGCGACTCCTAGTCAATTGGGGAGGATAAGTGTCAATAACCGAGTTGGACGCAGGGGCCAACAAGTCTCAGTGATTAGGGACTTTAAGTGATGAACATAAAGCTAGGTGTAGTGGGAGCTTATAAAATATACCCTCACCCTCGTAGAGATGTCTCCGTTGAAGGCTGTGCATGGACTTCCATGGGAAACCAGGGAAGTGAGGGGGCTTGGACCCCACAGGGTCCGATTGTTGAGATTATGAAAACCAAGTATGGTGACATTTATTAGGGGAAAAAGGCACCAAGTGAATTCTTTGTCTCTCTGTGCCTCCTAAGTTTTGTCATTCTCGACCCGGTCACAGGTTATTACAGGACGGAGCAGTACACAGAGAAAGGTCGCTGTTCGTTTGAACAGGACAGGTCCAAAAGTAGAATTAAGAGTTCTGGACTTCCCTTACTGGAAGTGTGGCAGAAGGTGCGCACACTCGGATTAAGCCCTAGGAACTGAGTGATGGTGAGAGAATGGAGGAAAAAGAGGCCAACAGACAGCATAGAAAACAGTAGATTACACCAAATGGTAAATGTTATGAAAGGTATGGTGACAAAAGTCTTAAATGTTTGAAACTGTGGATTGAGAATTTTGGCTTTCCTTAAGTAGGATTATAAGAAATGATGTTAAATCAAGAAAAGAAACTGAAGGCTAAGTGTCACAAAAAGACATACAGATGTGTAACTTACATAATGTTAAATATGTGAAAAACGTGAAAAAAATTAAGTATAGGGAAAGAAGACGACTGAAAAGATAAAAAAAACAACAACTCTTATGACAACTGCACCACACAGAACAGATAACACTTCAGTAGAATACACACAACCACGATATACTCCCAGTGTGTCTTCTCTCTGTCCACAGATCACGGCACTGAAACTGGACGCTGGCTTGGACTCCTACCATGAACAACAAGTGCAATGACAACCAGTCCCACAACAACAACCACCACCTGACTCCACCACATCTCCGTCCTCATCCTCATCTGCCTCTTCTGCATTCTCATCATCTGCCTAATTTGCAACCACCTCAGGAGGGGAAAGATAGAAGGAAATAAACATGCCACACATGTGTGCAAAGGGGACATTCTGCAAAAGACTGTCCCTCTGGAATTGAAGAGGACATAGACCCAGAGACTGTCCTGAGAAGTCATCGCCAGTGGCAAACTGACAGGAGGAGGAAAAGCTGGTGCCCCTGGGACAGTTGCTGATGACTGATCAAAAGGAGGGAAGTAATGCACACTGACACACACTGCAATGAAGACATGCTTACACACATACACTGATTTGCTAACTGAAATGAGGAAATGCTTGCTCAGACATGCAGTGAGAGTTTGCCACACAAATGCAATGAAAACTGCTTGATAAAGCTCACACATGCTGGAATAAATGTGGATTTGACTGAGGAATGTGTTTAGTATCAGAGCTAAATTTAAACCAAGTGAGGCAAAGTGAATGGTCAACAGGTGACTTTTTTGGTAGAGAGCAACTATATCAGTAATAAATGTAACTGAAGTTGCAAAATGAGCTGTGTAGTTGTTGGTGTTTGTGGAAAACCACAAAAAGAGTATTTGACTCAGTCATTGCCTTGTGCTAATTTTCAAGATCGATCTTTTAAACATGCATTCATGTTGTCAAAATGATGCTTCATAAATTTGACATATCTAATGATTAAGTTGTGGATCTGGATGTCTACATCAGAAGTAATACAAGTGTTTAATAATTCAAAAATGTACAACTTTATTACCCGATTGTACAGCCCATGTTTCACATGGCCTTCATATGCACAGAAATACTGTCAATCATGCTTTACCTGTGTGACATTACTAAAGCCACAGGGAGCACATCCTCCACCAGAAAACCATTTGACCATGTGATGACTGATTTTTTGAGTTGATACCCAATTGAGAGAAAAGATATTGAGTTGTTAGGAGTGACATGTACTCAAAACGAAATTGGTACGAAGAAGATGGTCTCCTTGGACTAAGGTTTCTCAGGTTGTTTTAATGAACATGAGGATAATGGAAAATCAATAAATTAATAAAACTGTAAAGGAAACCTCCAAATTTGGGAAAATGACATGTTGCCATGACACCTATAAAATAATAGGTCATGTTTTGGTCATTTTACATTTGCCAAAGAAAATACATAAATAAGTAATGGTTCACAGATTTATAAAACAAATTTTTTGGCAATTTATTCTATATTCTGTACTTTACATGACCTCGTATTCAAGTTGTTATCTTGAATATGAGATCATGTAAAGTGTCAAATTGTTCAATGTAGAAAACATTTCCCAGGGGTTATGATGAGCACTTGCAAATTAAGCATTAAAAATTGAAGTTAATTGAAATCTGGTTAAATTAAGAGATCAGTACTGATATCAGCACCCATTTCTAAACTACTAGAGCGTGGAACAAAGTGACATTATGTCTGTTATAACAGAGTTTTGACACGTATTAAGTTGTATTTGCTTTGTATGCTGTGTAAATGCTGTGTTGAGTTGTTACTCTTCCAACAAAACACAGCAGTCACCATTGCCCATGCTATTTCTACCCGATGACTGACTTCTAGGGGTGGGGGTAGCGAATGAGCCTCAGCCGATGGGTGGGCTGCCTAATCTCCTATTGTCTGACTGTGGAGTATAAGGCCTGAGGGTTTTCCTATGAAATAATCTTTGCATTTGGATATTTTGATTGCTTTTTAGACCATTTTGTTGTTGTGAATACCGTAAGACACCGAGGTGTGCTACAGCCGAATCCTGCGGGACACTACAGCCACGCTGCCGTCACGGTCTCTCCTCCCCTTTCAATGTATAGAACGCGTCAAATCTCGCGGTGTCTGTCCATTTTTTGCCGCGAATCTCCACCTTGCATAACTTTCTCTCAGTAGGAATGTTTCAACATAAGGGTTCATAATTTGTTACTTTCCTTGCTGAAAGCAAACCCAGAACAGTGCAGTGACAACCACATCGTATATTATTTCATTTCTCCAATTTCACTTTACGTGCATGGTGCAGCCTGGTTTTACATGGGGGGGATAATGTTTTAATGTTTTATCTTTACGTTGGAGGAAATATGTAAAGAAACAGTTTCATTTTCAAACACGTTAAAGAAACTGAATTTACAACTGCCTATTCGTGTGTTATACACGATATAGCAGAAGTCGCAAAAATGAAACTAATGTTGTTAAACCAGTTGCAGTCATTATTAGGAAGTCGAAACCTCCTCCTCATATCGCCGGAGGTTTGCAGAAACCGGTCTTTTGTGTTGTGGTGCTACGTAAGGTCGGATTTGCAACCGGGACAATAAAAAAACTGCAACCACACGAGCCGAGACTCTATCATATGAACAGTAAAACTAAATGTAGCTATCAGTATTATATGACCGCTGGCTTTATATGAGGATAAATAATTGTTCACTTACCCCGCCGGGTCCCCTATAGATACAGACGTCCTCCAGATTGTTCGTTTCATCCGAAGGCACGTTCTCCGATAGGCAGCCCGGCCCTGTGACGTCCCCATTACGGGTAAGGGACCATTGGACAAACGGCACTGTAGGCTGTCCCACAGTAGCTACTGCCACGGGCTTCCAACCTGCTGTATACTAAAGGACCAACGTGTCAATCCAACAAAAATATGTAGACAAAAATATATGTCTAACCGAATTTCAGTGGACGAACACATGGATTTCGATTATTTTTTTTAAATCTAAAAACAAACCACTGTAACGTGACGAATTTGTGCATCTAAAATACCCATCTCTTTGAAAATGAGCGCAGACTGATCATTCAGGCCAATCTAACCCTAGCACCACATAGCAGACAAAACCATATATAAGCCTATTTTCTGTCGGTCTACAAATGGCCTCCACGACTATCCAACCATTTAGCTATAACAACCGCCTGTGTTAACACAGCCGCTGGTTAGTAAAAGTGTAACGTTAATGCCAGCGTGGCATCACAGGCAAAAACCCCACAACGTTGCCGAGCCGATCGTCAAGTTGGTGGAAAAATACGGCTACTACCAAGGCGTTAGCATATTTAAGGTTAACTTAGTTATTACTATGTAGTTTGCGGGTTCCATCCGTCAAAAAGAGCCACTTTTTATGTCAGCATAGTTAGTTAAGGCAGTGAAACGTAGAATTATATATCCGAAATGAAAACAGTTCTATAATAATACAAAATATAACAGTGCCATCAGACAGAGAGGAGGCTTTTTGGTGCAGACATGTTTCTGCTGTTAGCAAGTTTGGCTAACAAGTGTTGTGGTTGTCACTCAGATTCATTTACCATATGTGGGACGAATAAAGGTTTATCTTATCTTGTACACTAAAAGAAAAAGTTATATGTGTGTAATTAATGTGTTTTTATTATCTTTTGTTGGTTTTATTTGAGCAATTGTTTGTAATGGATCCTGAAAACACACACACAAAAAAAATACAGCAATTAATAAGCATTTTTGAAGGACACAAAATTTTTATGTTTTATCAAAAGCCCTGCCCTTTGCAGCAATACCTAACTGAAAAATGTGATGGAAGTGATTTACTTCCAGGACTTCTACAGAACATACCAAAGGTCTGATATGCTGGTTGGTTACCGAACCCTTTGGTCCAGCTTCTCCCACACCAGCTCGACCGGGATAAGATCTGGTGATTGAGTTGGCCAAACCATCACAGTGAGTATTCCAGCAGCTACTTCCTTCTCCAGATCATTCTTACACAACCAGGAAGCATGCTTAGGGTCAGGGTTTATCCATTATCTGTCCCCACTTATCAGGGTCATGGGGGGCTGGAGCCCACCCAACTGCCACTTTGCCTCCAGTCTATCTCAGCTCCAACACAGAGACATACACAGGGAGACAGACAGACAACCACTGACAGATTCATTTAAACAGACAATTTAGATTCACCAGTTATCCTAACCTCCCCAATTAGTCATTGGCCAGAGGGAATAGCATGCCTCTTCTGTAAGGACTGGTATCTATGTTGATTGAGGATGCCTTGCATATGATGCAGTTCGACCACTCTCGCATTGCCAAAGCTTCCCCACATCATCGTGTTTCCACTTCCATACTTCCCTGATGGTGTTAGTCAGGCATCTGTCACCTTTTCATGA
This sequence comes from Channa argus, assembly GCF_033026475.1. NCBI lineage: Eukaryota > Metazoa > Chordata > Actinopteri > Anabantiformes > Channidae > Channa > Channa argus. The sequence goes on from NC_090209.1 coordinate 6,181,509, forward strand.
TTTCTGTGTCTGATACGTGGTATTCACTTGGATCCAAACACCTTAAAGTTTTACTCATCAGTCCACTGTTTGTGCATTTTGGCCCACTGCAAATCTTTCTTAGTAGGGTTCTACTCTTTTCATCTCTGCCCATGAAGCCAGCTGATCTGAGTCTCTTACAATACAGTGTCTGTGCCCACTGGTTTCTCTCTTGTTTTAGTCAACAATGCAGCCAAATCAGGAGCAGTGAGGCATCTGTTTTCTTTCGTACTTACAAGTTGGTTCGACCTAACCAAGAAAAAGAAGTGAAGCTAACACAATTAAATCTTCCGACTTCAAGTTTAACACTGATTGTGTATAAAAGATTATGTAAAAGATTATCTTTGAAGCTTTCAATAGTTTACCTGCTGAATATATTGTTGCGGATGAATGAAAAATATGTTTTCTGTATTTTGGGATTGGAATACACGCCTCTTTGTAGTGTTTTTGCAGATGTCACCCCCTCACGACTCCCAAATACCTATAGAGCCTGTGTCTGTTCCCCAGCCAACTTCATTACATAAACCAAAAATGAACAATGTGGATGATTAAATATCAGGTCTCTCGTCCAAATCCCTGTTAGTAAATTACTTGATAAGTGATCCTCAAATTGACATATTTTGTCTCACTGAAACTTGGTTGCAGCAGGAAGAATATGTCAGTCTAAATGAGTCAAGCCCCCCCAAGTCATAATTATTATCATGTTCCTAGAAGCACAGGCTGAGATGGAAGAGTAGTTACAATCTTCCACTTAAGCTTATCAATAAATCCTACACCTAAACATAGCTGTAACTCATTTGAGAGCATCACCCTTAGCCTTTCACACCCAAACTGGAAAACTCAAAAACCACTGTGTACTGTCCTCTAGTCCTTAATTCAGAGGTTATCATTTTCTGATTGTTTTAACCAATTTAGTCCTTATTACAGATAAAGTTATTATAGTTGGTCACTTTAACATTCATGTAGATGCTGACAGTAACTGCCCCCAGCACTGCATTTGTTTGATGATTAAATTCAATTGTTTTTTTCACAAAATGTAAATAAACCCACTCACTGTTTTGGTCACACCCTAGACCTTATGGCATTGAAACTGGTAATTTAACAATATTTTTTTCTCATAATTCTCTTTTGCCTGACCATGTTTTTATTTGAATTTTCAATAATGGACTAGACAGCAGTTAGAAAAGAATTCCACTACAGCAGGTGCTTGTCTGAAAATGCTGTGAGCAAATTTAAGGAAATAATTTTTTCATCATTTTGTGGAACCAGCAACCAGTTCAGATTCGGGAAGCAGACAACCTCTTTACCTTTTATTCTAGGCTTAAAAGCTTTCTCTTTGACAAAGCTTATAGTTAGTTATAGTGCTGTTATAGGCTTAGAATGCCGGGGGACCCCCCCCCCCGATGCACTGCGCTCCTTTTCTCCTCTCTTCCCTTTCCTTTTCTTCTTTGTGGTTGCTTCTTGTTGCTTTTTTTTCTCTTTCCTCTTTCCACTCACTCCAACCAGTCAAAGCAAATGGCCACCCACCCTTAAGAGATTTCTACTGTTAAAGGGAGTTTTCCTCTCTACTGTGGCCTATGGCTTGCTCAGGGGGATTTGTTAGGTTTTCTCTACATATCTGTATAGTCTTGACTTTATTATGTGAAGTGCTTTGAGGTGACATTAGTTAAATTTAATTGATTTTGGGCAGCACAGTGGTGAAGTAGTTAGTGCTACTGTCTTCTATGTAAAGTTTACGTGTTCTCCCCATGCTTGTGTAAGTTTCCTCCCACAGTCCAGGGACATGCAAGTGAATCTAAAGTGCCTCTCGGTGTGAATGTGAATTGTTGTCTGTCTGTGTATGTCTCTCTGTGTTTGTCATAAGATAAACTGGTGACCTGTCCAGTGTGTGAAACTCCTCTCGCAACTCCTCTATAACAGCTGGGATAGGCTCCAACCCCCCAGCAACCCTACACAGGATAGGATCAACATATATTAATATTTTAGTGTTTTCAACCTTTTTCTTGCCAGTGTATGTTTATATTATGGATTTCATAAAAATCTAGTTAATGGCATAGTTTTCCACAGTTTGTGTAATGGCACTTCAGCATGAAAACATTTGGAAAGAGAAGAACATCCAAAAAGAAAGAGGATTTTTACCAGAACATTTTTCTAATGTTTTCCTCTTGATTGAAACTGACAGTATCATTTATATTAATTAAATATAAGAATGAATAAAAGGCTACAGCAAAGCTTATATGGCCTATTTGTCCATTTTATTATCCAGCTAAATTGTATGAAAATAAACTGGCAGTGTAAGAAAATAAAGGCAGTCTTTAGTTCTAGGACAGACAAAAATGCTGGTAGTTGTATATAAAACATAAAGCACATAAAAAAAAACACTGGAGACGTTAAAAAATTAAATGTATAAATTATGGTTTTAAAACTGAAAAATAGGATTTCAAACATTTGAAAAGAAGGTCTGAATATCTAAAAGAACTGCTCCATTCTTGTTACAAATACCTCATTTTGAAGTTTTCTAAGTTGCTTTGCAAACTTCCAATACGGTCGACTTTAAAATATGACTCAGTTTTACAGTCCACACTATGTTTTCAGAGCTTCTACTGACCCTGTTTTTACAGGCAAAAAAGATCAGAAAAGGGTAAAATTAAAATTATGTTTTTTAAAAATACAACAAAATCATAAAACGAAAATAACATTTTCAATTTTACTTTATCATTGTCAATTTTAACATGTTTTTTTTATAAACATCTGCCTGTTAAAGTTTTAGGTCATTTATGTGCACTGTGCTTTCAATATTCAATATCTGTAATCTGGATATCTGTAATGCGATTCTTAGTATAACAAACTCCCAATTTAAAAAATTAATTGTTACTAGTCTTTATATAAATTTTAGATATAAAAAATCAAAACTTTTCATGAATCCAAAATTTCATTTTAATATCCAGAATACACTGTGACTATAATAAAAATGTTAAAACAGATATCCACAATATGACTAGTCAAAATACAGTATTAGATATCCTCAATTATGATGAGTAGAAACAATGCAGTTACAGAAATACACAGGTATATTGTAGAAATATTCGAGGACATTTTCCAGTATATTCCTATTTGCATTTGATATTTGTAAGAGGTTGGAAGTTAAGTCACTCAAATTAAAATCACTATTGAATATAATCCTAAAACACTCTATAACAATATGTTGTTTAAACTATATTGGTGTTTAAACTGAGGGTCAGCGGCCAACTGCCTGTCGGTGTTTAGTGACACAAAAAGCAGCCATGTTTTGAAACCCCCAGACAGTCACACGAGGTGAACAGGTCTGTCCATCCACAGCTCAGTCTTCCCTGGTGGACTTGATCCACAGACATTCTGCGGTAGAACAAAAAATATTGTTATTTCACACCAGGATGGGTAATTGTGACCAATTAAAGTAAACCTTGACCCATGTGGACAAATATGGACCACTTTAAAATACTTGTAATATGATCAGACTGTCACAAACATTTATATGTAACTAGTTTTTTCCTTCCTTTTTATAAAGTTTCTGAGCTTTTTTCCTGTTAAAACACGGTCAGTTTGAGCAGATTAAAAAGAAAGAGTTGAATGTCTAAAATGTTAAATCAGTGAAAGGACTGTGTTCAATGTTTGCAAAGCAACTTTCAAAACTTTGAAGAGATTGAAGTGTTATTTGTTTAGATATTCAAATTTTATTGTCAAAGAACTGAATCCAAATTTCACATTCATATTAAGTTTTTATATTCAACATTTCAAATGTTAGTTTTCCATGTTTCAACATCTCAGCCTCATTTCACTTCATATGACTCACCTTTAGTAGTTGCAGGGCTTCTGGACCCAAATCCATTTATAATTGTAGTTACAATTTATCGTTTATATTTATACATTACTGTATGTGTGAGACTTGAGAATGTTTAATCTCAGTCTTACATAACGAGTTAGATGTGGCACCACGAAGGCTGAACACTGATGGCTGTGTATCCCCAGGGGTACTGATGTTGCCTTTGTGACACCATCTGTAGTGAGTGTGGAATCAGTGGTATCCTAGAGCAAGGGTCACAGGGGTCACAGCAGGCTTTGTTAGTCTAAGCACCTATCCAGCAGCCCATCCTCCCAAAGGAAAGGGTCATCCAATGTGAAACAAAGAGAATGTCCAAGGAATTGGACATTGTCTTTTTATCATGTGTCTGACAACGTAGTTTATTGGTTGAAATATGTGGATACACTGTGTGTTCTTATAAAAAGTTAAAACGCCTCATAAGCGATAAGTAATTTGGAGTTTTATTCAGAGTGTTCACAGTTGGCTTAAGTTGTGAGACAACAGAATTTAGGAGGCATTATTGTAGAATGCTTACAAAGAAACCAGCAAACAGCAACTGTCCATGTTACACCAATGTCACGCAGTGTGACGGTCTGGGACAGCTGAATGATTACACTGACATAATCACAGACATAGTTTAGCTATTTCTGTAAATGATTAACTCTAGGTAGAGAACATATAACCTCAAACGCAAATCATTAGAGTAAACTTATTTTCATACAGGCCCTACAATTTGATTTTGTGTAAATGCCTTTTGTTATGATTTTTTTCATAAATTCCTTCACCACATTTCAAATATTTCATGCCTTCATCACCATGAACACAGGTTCAGTAGTTTATTTTGATTCAGTCTCACACCATCCTGCTGCTGTAAATAAACACCAAAGGTTTAAGCTGCATGAGACCATGGTCAGATAGACAAATGCAGGTCTCTCATTTAGTTTGTCAATCCTGAAGACTCTGGCAATATAGTGGAATCTCTCTTAACGTTTACCACAGCACAATCCACAACCATTCAGCAAGTTTAGTCACACAAACACGTTGCTTAGTGAGTCCTGTAATAACCTTTAGAGAGGTAAAACTTTATCAAAGATGTTAAGCACTTGTGGCATGGGCAAAGAAGTAGAAACAAAAACAGGCCCAGGAAGTAAAGAACAGGGAACTAAAGTCTGAAAAGAGGAAGAAAATCAAGAAAAAGTAAAGTCAGCTTAAAAGACAGAGACTGACAGCTGCAATGAGATATGTCACACAGCCATGACAAAGTGGATGGGGGGGGATGGGGGGGGCACTATAAGCATGTCACAGGCAATCAGGATGGTGGAATAAGAGCTGTAAAGCGTTTTGCCCAGTTCAAGTTGTTTGTGTCTCTCCGGGGGCAGCATTACAGCTGTCGAGGCCTGGTAGTAGGCTATGGGAATGATCGAGGCCAGAAACACAGATGACAGTACCCAGACGTGAGGGAGCGATCGATCAAGTGCATCAACTATGTGCAAATAAACTATTTGTCAGGTGTGTGTCACACCTGATGATGACAACAGTTGACTTTCCAACAACTTGTGCTTGTTTGTGGCTTGAGTACGAGAATTCGATGCTGCTTAACTTGTTGATGCCTGCCAGTTCAATAAGCAGATGTTGTGTGAAAGATAAAGCTTTAGTTATGTGCAGTGGTTAAGTCACTGGGGTCACACACACAGTTTTCCTTTGTGTGATTGGAACAGGCTTCCTCTGGGCCCCTCGCAGCTTTTGAGACCGCAGAGGATTGTTCAAGAAGTTTGGGCTGTCAGACATGAAACTTCTCTAAGATGATTGTGTAATAGGAACCTTGTTGTAAAAGCAATGAGGTTTTAGGCATTAAAGCTGCCACATCGTGTAACTCACTGATTAAAAAAATAGAAATATGAAATAAAGTTTAAGAAAAGTATTTTTGCTGTTGAAGCCTACTTAAGTCAGACTTTTTAAGCAGCACTGGCAGCAGTGCAGATAGTCACCTCTCAAGTTTTTAACCACTCAGAGTATGTTTTGGAGGATTTACGTTTATGTAATTTTAGAACAATTATTGAAGTGCTGGACAGTCCTGGAGGTTTTGGTGGAGTGTAGCATTATTCTGAAGACCCACCAAACGATTCCAATAGAGGTAATTCCATAATAAAATAATTGTAATTTGCAGTTCAATGTAAAACAGTTCTTTGCAAAGAAAGAAATCTATATCTGAACCGTGTCAATGAAAAGTGTGTGTCAATTTCCTGTAATGACCTTGTGCTCACATGTAAAATGTACTTCACACTGCACTGCATGAATGTGAAGTATATTTTTACTTCCAGCAAGGCTATTTTGAAAAAGTTCATCTTCCGTCCATCAAAAATGCAGCTCACATGTTTTTGGCTTTTAAAATGCACTGGATTAATGAATTGCACCAGGGTGCTTTGACCTTGTTAATACATTACATTTAAAAAGACACATAACCCTTTTTTCTCACTCTCTGACATGATATCAGGATTACCCGTTCCTGTTTTATGTCAGTTAGAATTTTTAAAATCATTTCTATTTAACTTTCTAACTTTATGACTTGGCTCAAATGTCTTGGAAATCCTTCCACAAGCTTCTCACAATAGTTTGCTGAAATGTTTGCTCATTCCTCTTGACAGAATTGGTGTAACTGGTGTAGTCAGGTTTGTTGGCCGCCTTTTCAGCTCTGCCCACAAATTTTCTATAAGTTTAGGCTCAGGGCTTTGTCCACTCCAAAACATTGACTTTGTTGTCCTTAATGCACTTTGCAAACTAATTTCGCTGTTTGTTTACGGTAATTGTCATTTGGAAGACCCAATTGCGCTCAAGCCTTAAGTTCCCGGCGGATGTCTTGAGATGTTGCTTCAATATTTCTACATAATGTTCTTTCCTCATGATGCCATTTATTTTATAAAGTGTATCAGTCCCTCCTGCAGCAAAACAACCCTACAATATGATACTGCCAGCCCCATACTTCACAATTTGTGATGGTGCTCTCAGGCTTGCAACCGTGCCCCTTTTTCCTCCAAATGTAATGTTGGTCCTTATAGCCAAACAGTTCAAGGTTATTGTCATCAGGCAATAGGACAAGTCTCAGAAATTAAGGTCTTTGTCCTTGTGTGCATTTGTAAACAGCAATCTGGCTTCATATGTTGTTTTTGGAGTAAATTTGATGAAAACGTTGATGAAAGTTGATGAATTTATATAAGTCAGGAAATTATGGGATGTGTTGTGTCAAGTGCACTAATGAAGCATGTGTACTTCATTACGTTCCATCTCGGTCTGAATGGATGCTGCCCCTGACTTGAGACAGCTCTAGTGTGTTATCCATCTCTGAAAACATGAGAATTTTGTTGGGTTTTCTTTGCTCGCTGTGTGTTTCGCCATTTGCAACACATTTTGCGACATTTTTTGCTGCTGTTGTCAAATAGGTGTTCTTTAATTTTTTTATTTAGTTGCTTTTTCATCTATTTACGTTTTTTTTTTCATCTATTTACACGTGTTTTCTTATGCTGCACCGTGTTGAGCTCAGAGGCCCATCATATATTCTGCTTACATTAACACCATTTTCAATGCAAGAGTTTTGTTTGTAACTGAGTATTTCACTATTAACCGTATGGTAATAGTACTTTTATTCAAGTACAAGATCCAGATGCTTCCTCCACTAATGATTATAGTCACTTAAACACACTTACAAACACACAGAAGCTCAGTTGAATGGGTGCACTCCAGCTCCCTTCTCCTCTACTTGCAGCGTGTGCTCATTTACACCCCCTCATGGATTAACAAAGAAAATCATGGTGAAAGAAAGGTGGAGGCTGCCTCTCCACCCTCTCCATCTCACACTGACACTAATCCAGTGTCAATCCAGTGCACGTGGGGAGGGAATGAGCTCACACTTTGAAGGAGAGGGCTTTGTGGTGAGGCATAACTGTGTGGACCTTATCTCTCTGTCATTGTCCCTCCCTCCCTATGATTAACCAGACGCATCCCCCTCTATGGTCTGTCGTTTCCTGTTACTTAGTTACCAGTCGCCATTATTTGCCTGGGCTGCTTGTGTTTCCATGGAGACTGCACCCATTCTGTCGTCTCCTGGCTGCCTCTTGGCTGTGCTGTCCCGATGGCCACCCCGGGCCTTGACCCACAGCTCTCTGCCTCTCTGCTTCATGGTCGCATAAGGCTGTCAGTGTGTGTTCACATCGCACTGTAGGCCCTCGCCATGCCAAACTGGTAATGCAACTTCTGACTGTTCTGTGTTGTGGCTGGCTGAGCACACAAAGAGAGAATGGATATAATAGACTCTAAATATGCAGCCTGCATACTCCCTCTCTCCTTTATACAGCTATGTTTGTCTTATCACACATGAAATGCTACACCAATAAAAACAACTAACCACTGTGACATTTCATAATTCATTGGATTACAGTCCACAAGTTATACATATCTTTATTTCTTTATGATTCATATTAAAATGTCTGCAATTTTAATCAAGCTAAAATTATTATTTTTCTATTAACATGTTCCATTAATACATGGTTTATCAGCATGTTGTGTGTTCAGTGGATGACTGTGGTGCAGGAGGTAGAACGGTCGTCCATAAATCCCACAGTTTTTGTCTCGATCCCCGGCTCCTCTGGTCACATGTCGAAGTGTCCTTGAGCAAGACACTGAACCCCAACTTAGTTGCTCCCGGTGAGTGTTGGCCAGCTGCATAACAGCTCCCCCATCGGGGTGTGAGTGTGTGTGTGATTGTGAGTGTGAATGGGTGAATGAGAAGCAGTGTAAAGTGCTTTGACTAACATTAGGGAGAAAAGCGCTATATAAGTGCAGAGCATTTAGCTCATATGCATTATGGTTATTAGTATTATAGTCATAGTGTGTACAGCCTACGTGTACCTCATCAAAATTATTTTTTATGATTAGATGCCACTACAGGAAAGTGGGAAGTTGTTTTCATGAATTTTACAATATCAAGAACCAAATCATGCAGGTAACCGTAATACCGTGGTGTATCTTTGATGTTGTGGTCTTATGTAGGATGGTGGGGCAGCTGTAGCTCAGTTCGTAAGGCATTTGTTCACGGACCATAGGGTCAGTGGCTCAATCCCCGGTCCTGGCTATAGGTCAGAGTGTCCCTGGGCAAGACACTGAACCCCAACAGCCCTTTCCCATCCCCAGCTGTGCAGTGCCGGTCCAAGCCTGCTAGAAATGGGGGAGGGCATCCAGCATAAAAACTGTGCCAAATCAACATGCAGTCAATGATCCGCTGTGGGGACCCCTAACTCACAGGATAAGCCAAAAGGACAAAAAAGAAACCCCAAAAAAACAAATCCAAAAAAAAAGGTCTCGTATAGGACGGTCCGGTTTAGGGTGGGTGACACAAAGGAGGTGCAGTTTTAAACTCCACCATCAGGAGGCAGTAGTAGTCAAATTGTCACACTGACTTTATCATGCTCTGATGAGAGCAACACCGGGCCCAAGTTGTCACCCTAACTGAGGCTGATTCACCCTCACTCCCCCTCGGTGTGTCTGCCTCTCATGGTCTTATTCCGTCTAACACTCACTGCTCTGTGTCACCGTCTGTCTCTCTCTACCTCAGTTTGCTCTGTTCGTCCTTTCTTATGCTTTGTATAGGTTGTTGGTCTCTCATTTTAATGTGGCTGTGTGCACACCCACCATCAGTGGAAATAAGCACAATGAAATAAATACACACTACTACATTTACTCAACTCTACTTAAATAGAGATTGAAAGGCTCCTGTCTACTTCTAATCTACTACATTTTATTGAGCATTTTTTAAAACTTTTACTCTGCTACATTCATTTGACAGCTACATTTTCTTTACAGATTTAAATATCACCTATTAAACGTGATCAGCTGTTATGATGCACTATTTTCATTTAACTACATTTGCACAGTTTAATTTTAGAATAATGGCTAATCTAACCTAATCTCTCGAACAAATGATTCTGCATTAAAACATACATTTATACTTTGTGCACATTTTTGCAGAAAATTCTCTTGCATTTTACTTGAGTAAGAGTCAAAATGCTTTGACGTGAAGCTGTACAGCAACTACGTAAAGTGTCACTCCACCACTTAGGTAGAGGGCTTTCAGAAAATTTAGCAATGTGCCAATTACAAGGAAAAAGGTAAAAATTGAAGCTACAGAGACCAAAATGTCCCTATTACAATGCCATGAACACTGGATACCAGAAAGCAACTAAAAGGCATTAAAGATTGTTTAGTTCCCAGACTGTTCAATAGAGATCCAAAGTCACATACAATCATTTTGTCTGTTATTGTAGAAAAATTCAGCATGTTACTGGAATTTACTCTCCATATTTTTTAGATCAGTTGACAATCACAACAGAAACAATGAGAAACTGAAACCCTTGTGATTTTACAAAAATGAAAGAATTGACTTAGTAAGCACAAAGTAACAAATCACAAGAAACCATAGTGCCAGCTTAAGTCATCTCAGATTCATAACTTGGTTTTATCAGTGGTCATTAAACCTCACCACACATCTACAGCCTGTACTGTAGTTATCAGTCACAACTTCCTGAGGAGCTCATGCACATTTCTGTCAAGATGAGACATTGCGTAAACATCCAGGGCTTATGGGAAATGCTATTCACTAAAGCAGCTTAAATGTTCAAATGTTAAATAAACATTTATTAAGTCATTTTTCCAAAACTATGTTTATTTAGGAAGCTACCCACACCACATTGTATTTAGAAAAAAGCTCCTGCTCCTACATAGGTTTTTACAAATGTCACTGGGATTCTACCTGATTCTGCTGTATTGCAACACAGGGTTTCAGTTATCATTGTGTCTCCAAGCTGAGAATGACCTAAGAGACAGTTGTGAGTTTAGTTTAGTTTTGTCTTTAAATTACATCCTTATGAGTCTCCTGGTTTATATTACAACCTTGGTTTACGTCACAAACTCCAGTAATTATTACAACTTTGTTTCTGAGAAATCGGGGTTTGTTCATCATTTTGGCATTGCCAACTGCTCTAAATACCCATGTGCCTTGGCACGAATCAGAGCAGAAGCAAACTCACAGCTCGTCATTCTTGTAGCTGTTAACAAACCAGGGCGATGCAGTTGCTGAGTTTGTTTTAAATTGACCTATTTTAAAAATGAATTGCTTTCAACTGCAGATTTTTAAAAGGAGTCTTCTGAACACTGTTACCTTAAACACTTGCAACCTGTTGACTAGATTTTAAGCTTGTTAAATGGACATCACTTGCAGAAATGCACCTTGGGAGGCATAGTTAACTTCTTTTATGTAAACCACTTGTACATTTGACAATTTACCATATTTCGAATACACTTATTGATCTTTTATGCAGTAGAGAGGTTTGTGTTGATCCAATCCACTGAAGTGCTGCAGCTGTAAGACATGTGATGTTGTCTATGGTAAGCGTTAATGGGACAACTACTTTCCAAACTAAGGGCACGTAAAATCCCAGTCATGACACTTTACTCAAAAGTTCATCCAAAGCCAAAAAGGGATTATACAACTGTTCTCTTACTCTGAGTGCTGACCATGACTATAGTGAAATGATCTTTATCTATAAAATCAAATGCTAGAACGTGTTCAAAGCGTTTGCATAGAGACAGATCTAATCTAATGGACTGTGTTTGCTCCTCTATCCAGATATGCAGGTCAAGGTGCAGGCAAATGTGTGAAAATGTTGTGACCAGGCCTATGAGGGGGTTTATTTTTGACTATGGGGGGCCTCTCTGTGAGACAGCCCTCACTGTGGCCCTCCAGGACAGGAGTTGTCCACCTTACTGTGAAAGGAAAGTGCTCAGTGGGGAATTGCAAGCATAATTACATCAGTTTTGCCTCATTAGGAGTGAGCAGGCGTGACCCTGCCTACAGGTCTGACAGCTGAAGCGCACGGGTGGTGGTGCTGAGAGATGATTGAATCTCTCTGCTTAGAGGAAGCCAGAGATTGGTGTTCTACAGCAAAGTGTCTTGTTAAACTTGTTTTTTTTTTACAATAGAAGAAGAATTTTGATCCTTTATTTGAGTGGAGTGGAAATAGCACAAAGAAATACTCAACTCCAAGTTAAAGTTGTGCAGTCATTGTGCAGTAAGCACAGTAGTCTTAAAATAAACCGAAAAGAGCACACATGTCCTCCATATATTTATATCCTTGGGGAAAATGATTGGGTTGTATATGTATCCAGTTTGGATCCTTATGGCTCTGTTGCACAAATTCAGTATCAATTGGTTGTGGGCTCTGATAAAAATGTGGTTATTCTGACCCAGTATTGGATGAAGAAAAAGAAACAAAAGTTTTACCACAACAGTCAGAAATGTATTGTATGTTGAAAAAATCAATGTGCTTTTATATCTGCAAAATTATCAAATTGATGCTTGTTTTTTAGTTAACCCAACCGCAATAAAGCTTACACTGCTCGAAACAGCCACTTGCTTTAATGTAGGCAGTTTTAGCTTATGGATAGACAAAGTCAACGTTCAATTAGCTAAAGAAATGTTCACATTAAGTCATGCACAAGGTGGTACACAAAGCATGTCTCATAATTGCCCCAAAATACATGAAAGGAAAACCTGCCTAAATCAGGCAGCAACCATGAATTTGACTTACCACTTTAGAGAAAGCCCCAAATTATTCACCAAACAATAGAAAAAGTAACAAAACTAAGCAGAGGTTAAAAAAGGCAGTGTGAAGTCTCTGATACCAGGCCTCCTGCTAATTTAAATGAGGATTTTGTCCTGTTCCTACATTCTGTCTTATATTGAACTGTGACTGTTGCCTTAATATTTTCTCTGTCTTTCATAGATGTGAGATCAGTTATTTTCTTGACCATAGTAGTTGAAAAATACCATTTAACTGGCTCATATGCTTTTTTTTTGCCTATGATTATCTTGCTGTATAAACTACTACTCTCCTTTCGGCTTATCCGGTGACTTCAGGGTCACCACAGCGGATCATTGTCCGCATGTTGATTTGGCACAGTTTTTACACCAGATGCCCTTCCTGACGCAACCCTCCCCAATTTCTACCGGGCTTGGACCGGCACTGCACAGCTGGGGAGGGGAATGGGCTGTTAGGGGTTCAGTGTCTTGCCCAGGGACAGTTCGACATATAGCCAGGGCCGGGGATTGAACCACTCACCCATGGATAACTGCCTTTACTGTAACGGAGCTATAGCCGCCCTATCTTGCTGTATAAACTGTACATTTATAATTCTGTAAATTTAAAGTTTTTAAAAAAAAAACATCTGGGATTTTATCTGAGAAAGCCTCTGATTACAGGTAACAGCTTGGTTGACTCTTATGTTGGTAAGAAAAGTTAAAAGGACTCAACTGTGTTGTGTTTCATTGCACGATAAAGAAAGCAGTCTTTGCATGTTCCTCCATGCTCTTACTGTTTAAAGTGTGATTTTTGATTTGCATGTTTGAACCCTTTTCTTTTAAGACTCAATTACTCAAAAAACTCTTCTAAATATTCATGAATAATAAAAAGAACCATTGTTTGTACTAAACGTGGTATAAAATGACAACAAGTCTACTTGTAAGTAAAGTACCTCAAACATTTATTTAAGTACCGCACTTGAGAAAATGTGCTCCCACCTCTGATTTTATAAGTACACATAGACGTGTGGTCATTTGCATTTGCCTGCCCCACAGATTTCTGCCTAAAACCAAACCTTTCAAAATAAGAGCGGTGTTGACATGTTTCCGCCCCTGAGGGATGCAAGGGGAGCCCTGGAGCCCATCCTGCATGCAGGTCAGTCCTGGGAGAAGACAACACGAGACCAAATGATGAAATGAAAAGAAATAGCTTGCAAAGCCCTCGGTCATTCACCACACAAACACATGTTCAGTTTTTCTTTATCTGACATTCTGTTGAGTGTTGGGCTGTTCATCATTCAGTCGGGTGGGGCTTTCTTTCTTTTTGTGTCTGTGTGTGTGTCCAACATACCGTTGTCTGAGTCAGGATGGAGAGATGCGGACGGGGCATCCCACTCACCCTCTGCACGGCCGGAGACACTGCTGCGCTGCTGTCATGGCAACAGCAGCAGTCACCACCGCCAGCATGGGCCAGTAATGCACAGGCCAGGAGGAGTCTCATACAGGCTGCACAACCACACACACACACACACACACAGGCAGTAAACTACACACAAGAGGCGAATACAGATCCTAACTGTGTGTGTATGTTGCTGCTTTCTCATGTACATTGTAAAGTAAAGACACCATCGCCTTTGTTCGAGATTTGTTTTCTTAGATGTTGCAGCATTGAACATTTCAATCGCCTTTTTAAATCTAAACACAGGTCTATGTGTTCGGCAAACATCCCGTTTAAAAACGTATCCTAAAAGGCCATGAAAATGATATAATTTTTATATTCTACGTCTATCTTTTCAGTTCACGATTCTCACGAACTCTTTTTCCCACATTTTATTTGTCTCTGCATCACTGCCTGCCTTTATCTGCATACAGTGTTATTGCAAATTATTTGGGTTATCAGTGTTTCCTTTCAATACTAAAACAAATTCTGCCCGTGCCCTCCCTCACCTTCCACGTCTCCAAATCGGACATTTTCCTTCTGTGACCGGGGAACATAAGGCTACTTGCGAGCGGGAGGCTTTAGTGCAAATGAAGCCAGTAATAGAGAGCGTGCTTTTTACGGGATCCCATTCAAACAGGTGTGAGGAGCGTGGAGCAGAAACAATCCCAGGTGGCGCATGTTGATCGGATATGTGGCCAAACAGGAGCCCGATGTGAGCAGTTTTAAGGGGTTGAGCAACCCGCATCCGAAAATAGTGTTGGCTGTTAGAAAGTAGGTCGATAGGATCTGAGAGCGACGTTTGTTTCCACGCTTTTGTCTGTGTTCTTTGTTGTTTAGCGAGGTCTGTGTTTTTTCATAGCCTACCCTTTAGTGAAGAGCGTTTTACGCACAGGTGGGAGATACCCGCTCAGCATAGGACAGCCCCCCTCTCTGCTCCTCAGCGGATGATGTGAGGAAGTGACATTTTTCACCGCTGCGGTTCGGGACAGCACGGCTCCTCTGCAAACAGGTGTGCTGCTGTCCGGGTCACTTTAACTGTGAAACCACAGGGAGGTAACGTCCCACAGCCTGCACAAAGCCACCTGGACACGGGACAGTGGGCTACAGAGGAAGAAAATCAACCCGTACAAGTCTGCTCTTTATTAGCCTGGGCTGTTTGAACGGGTTCAGACGGAGAGAGAGAGAGAGAGAGGGAGAGGGGGAGCGATGGCAACGAAAAAGGCGTGCGTGGATGCGCCCAAAAGGAGCCGGAGTCCGGTCGTGTTGGAGGCGGAGATGTTCAGTGAATTTCAGGACTGGTGTCTCCGGACTTATGGAGATTCCGGTAAAACAAAGACCGTCACCCGGCGAAAATATAACAAAATCATGCAGACACTGTTGCAGAACGACGAGTCGGATGGCGTTTATGTCGACAACAGCCACATCAACGCCAAATTCAAATTTTGGGTGAAGTCTAAAGGATTTCAGGTCGGGACCAACGTTTTAGGAGAACACAACAAGAAAGGAGCTCCAGGGAAACCCGTCCTATATGTCCCGGTCAAGTCAACGGTAAAGTGTGTGTGTGTGTGTGTGTGTGCGTGTGTGTGTGAGAGAGAGAGACAGAGAGGGAGAACGTGCGTGTACAGCGGCACGAGATGTCCCGTTGCCGCCTATAAGTTGTCATTATTTCTGGCTGCACACATGCGCCTGTCACATGAATAAAACGACAACTTGTGGTGTTTTTGTCGTCCCGACTCGCCCTCGTTTTTCCTCATAAAGCTTCACTTTGTCCACATCCCGACCAGAGCAGCCCTACTCTCATCCCTTGCTGCCATAGCAACGCCGGTGCCTCTTGGCAATCGCAATTGTAGAAGGTAGGCTATCATGCATAGCCATCTAACTGGGGAGGTTGAAGTCCTGTCAGTGGCACGCTGCCGGCTGCAAAGCACGAGATCAATGACTATTGATTACGTTGTGTTTGTACCGTGCTGTATAGCCCGGTGTTGTGATGCTGTATGTTTGTTTGTGTGTGTGTGTGTGTGTGTGTGTGTGTGTGTGTGTGTGTGTGTGTGTGTGTGTGCACGCGCGCGCGTGAATGCAACGGCATGTTCTTGGGTCGGGTATGTCATTGTGCTCCGGTGTGCCCCTTGAGGGACTACAGGCTCTTAACGCCAACTTGTCAGAGCCACATTTCCGCTGCAAACCTCAGCAGCTTTGATTGTCAGCGATTCATCAAAGGACACGCGCCCCGACTGTCCCGTCTAAACCGAGCAAAACGGACTGCGTCCGTGAGTCGGCAACATGGATGTTGTCCTTCTTTGAGTGGGAAAGGACGGTTTGAAAATGCACTAATACGATACACAAATGTCTTTTTCATGACACAATGCCAATGTGTGGCAGTCAGTCTGAGTGTTTGCACCCCACTTTTCATTGTCCTGGGCAGGATGCGGATCGGCTCGCAGGCACTCGTTGCTCTGGCAACACCTGTGTAGTCCAGGACAGCCTGTCTCTGCCGCATTTTATTGTGCTCGCTCGCACATTCGGCTCTGGAAGCCCATTTAAGGCGCTTTTTGCAATGGAAACATTTTGAAATTAGTGACTACATTTGATAGAGGGTGGCAGCTGTGCGTAATTGGTTACCACGTGAGGGGCTGTGGCGGAAACAAAAGGGTCTGCTCGGGACTGAGAGCGACATACGCCCACACTTAGTGCTCACACTTGACTTCTGCACGTCTCTTAGTGTGAGGGGCTGAGATATTCAGTTGTCGTGTCGCCCTCCGTTCGCTGTGCGCCACTCTGGCTGCTAAGGTGCGCTGAGGGTTAAATCCCACATCCTTTAGGAAGATAAACACGTACACGATGAACTGTCAGCGAGTGCCCCAGCACCTCTTTGTGTGCACGTGTTTGTGGCGTGTCGTGCACGCGCGTCCGTGTCTGTATGGTGTTTGGGCTTGCTGTGCCAGTAAGGAGACAACCACCATTTTAAATAAGCGCCTTTAGGGAATACCCACCCCCCCCACACCACCACCACAACCATCCGTGCTGCTGGGACAGAGTCTCTCAGGACCTCAAAGAGCAGAAACACATTTTCCTTTTAACAAACTAGAGGATATATTGGCACAGATTACAGACTGAATCCTTTTGATTTTAGTTGAATAGCACTGATCCCTCCACAGGTGTTATACCTGTGTGAATGCACAATTTAGATTTAGGCCAACTGCCTTTACAAAAGTCCTCTAATCTCGTCTCAGTATTAGGTTTCCCTCTGGGCAACAGGGCAGGAGTGATCTGTGTCTGCAGGTGCAGATGGTGCCTGAAATGTGATGTTGATTAGCTGTTCTCAGTGGTCCCATCGTGATGATGCTAATTTTTACATGGTAAAATATAGTTATCACTACAGCATCCTTCTGGTTGACTTATTTCTCAGTGAGGCCCATCCAGCCAGTTCTGAGTTCAGATTAAATTCTCAGAGGCCACTGGAGAAGTTGAGAAACCTACTCCTGATTCAGCTTCACTTGGGAAATTTAAACAACAAACGAAACATCAGCCAACACAAGCCGCTTCTAATGATGAGTCAGAAGCCACAAATCAACCAATTTATATGCATGTGACTGTATTAGAAAGCATTTTTTTATTCAGCTTGCGTTCGTGGGCTTTATAAATAGGCTGTCCTAGGCTGGTGGAAAAGTGACACACACACATATGACGTACAAACACGCACATACACACACAGCGGTCACTGCCTCCTCGTATGGCTGCAGGGCTGGGGATGTGTCTCTGGAGCTTGAGCATTGGAAGCCCCGTTGCAGCTGCTCCCAGGGTGTGCCAAGTTTCTGTATGGGGGCAGGCAGGGGGCTAAATGACAGGAGGCTGGGTGGGGGTAGGGATGGATGGTGGTGGATGCACAGACAGAGAAGGCCTCTTCTATGTGTCAGTGAAGCATACAAGGCGGCTTCAGTGTGTGACGGGACAGAAAGCCAGCGCACAGTCGCACAGGCTCAGTGTAGATGCTTCTTTTCCAGCTGGACACAGACTCATTTTCTTATCTGTCCATCCTCTGTCCTCCAGCCCATGTTGTCTCACCCACTTTCTGCACAACCCAGAGCACTCCCAGTGCTCAGAGAATCCAGCAGCCCTCAGCGTGGAGATACAACCTCGTTTAGCTTTCATTATGTCCTGATTAGAGGATGCTACAGAGGAGGAGGGGAGTAGGACCAGAAACAGACATGTACAGCAGAATGGCACACTACATGCACAAGCATTTGCACAAGCATATCCTGAGACGAAAAGGTGTCCGAGGGCAGCCGGTTTCAAAATAAATGCTTAACCGCCCTCTGTATGTCCTCTGGGCTGACATGGACATTTTACTAAAAATTTTGAAATACTGCGAGCTGTTGCTTTTTGTTGCCATGCCAACTGAAATCTGTAAATATCTCTGTTCATCTCTCACAACTTGGTTTTGGTGGGCATGGTCTCACATAGAGAGACAAATATAGTATGTACACATGTCACAGTTCAGAAACACCTGATTCCCCTAAAGAGCTTATTTATAAAGCTTAGTGGTTTACCATGTATTATAGAAAAATTAAGGGAAAAGAACTGTAACAAGAAAAATTCTAGAATGAAAAAAGTCTAGAAACAGTCAAAACATTATCTTTGGAGCAGTAATCGGTTCATCATTGCAGCTCGATTGGCAACTATTATAATAATTCTAATGAATGAATGTCTTTCAGTTGTTTTTTTTTTAAACAGTTAAAGTTTTTAGTATCAGCTTCTCTAATAAGAGGATTTTTTGTTCTTCTGTCATATTTGGTAGTAAACTAAATGTGTGTAAATTCTAGTCAATGGATTAGATAAAAGAAGAAAACTGATGTTCTTTTTCATTAAAAAAGAGGTTTTCAAAACAGACCATTTCATATTGATATCAATTTACAAATTAAAGGTCTTCTCGGGACGTCCTCTCCTCGAAATGAAGATCCGCTACTCCTTTTCTGTGTCTTGGAAAATGGGCCCTAAATGTTTGTGCCTTACCATCAGCCGGGAAGAGGAACATCATCATTATTATCTGATTAATTAGTCCACATTTCCTCTGAGAGCCCCTCTTTTGTAAAAGGGCCACAGAGTCAAAAGAATACTGGCTCTATTATTCAACAGCATTTGCATTAATGCTATTTTTGCATAGCAAATCTCCAGTGCTTTTGTGCTGTGTTTGTGTTTTTTTAGTTTTTGTGTGTCCCTCTCTGGCATTGCTTGTTAGGGGCAATACATGGCTTCATGCTCATGGGTTTAGACGACAAATGATCACCATCCCAACGAAGGATCACTCACATCATGTGTCATCAGACCTGTTGAGAAATTGTTTGTGTATGATGGTGTCTTGTTTTTTTTTAATGGTCAAAGGTGGACGTGGTTTTGGTCAGAGGGGACAGAATACTTCTTTGTTTAAGTGAGAGTCACAACCAGATTCATAAACACATGAGCTTATGTCAATACTGGTTATTTCTAATGATAATATATTTCAATGACTTTCTGTCAGTGGGTTATGAAAACCTTAATGCACATATATGTGGTAGTTTGTGTGTGTGTTCCCACAAAGAGGGGGTCGCTGATCGCATGCTCTGCGTTTTCTCCCTTCAGCACCCTCTCTGTTGCCATGGAGAGACCGTTCTTTGCTTTCCCATAGGAGGAGAAATTAACACCATTTTTAACTGGCCCGGGGGCCTCCCCCCCTGTGTGGGAGATAGTACGAGTTGTGCTCCACAGACACACACACACACACGCACACACACATACACACTTTTCTTTCAATCTTTAAAATGACAATAATCAACCTACCACATCGCTACTGTCATTTTAAAACCTTTGCAAGGCTAACATTTAACAAAGTGGGGCAGTATGATAATAGCTTGAAAAAGGTGAAATAGACTCTGGGATGTGGTGATGTATGTGCGAGTCATTTACATACCATTTTGAGTCAGTGACTGGAACATCCACAGTGCTAGTCTGCGGGACCAGTGGGACTGTCTGTGTCTCTGGCTCCGTGGGGTACTCGGGGTGTCACACACTCTATCAAATAGTGTTCATCATGGGAGCAGCCGAGAGACAGAAACACACAGACATCGGACAGAGGGGTAGAGCCCGGTGCACCTAATGTGGATTTAATGACGGGGCTTTATGAACTGAAGGAGAGACTAGAAAAGAAAGAAAAAATAGAAGGGGACGGGCTTTTGTGAAAAAAAAAAAGGGGGTTCATTGTGAAGGTAATAGTCTCTTTTATCCAATTTTTTGTAGTATGAGTCTTTATCTTGTACTATCTTGGCACACATACAGAGGAAACACAGATTGTCCCATTTACGTGTCCATTAGCCAGTTGATAGATTTACAGAGGGGAGATGGCGCTTTAAAAGATGACCTGTTGTCACATCTGCAGTGAGATAATCTGAGTCATGAGTACTGTTGACACAGTCATCTTGGTGGAAACACACGCATTGCTTTCTGTAGTTGTGAGGACACACATTGACACAGTGTGTTCCCGAGTTCTTTAACCCAACCTCAGCCGTCACAACTTACTCCAGGCCTTATCGTAACGATTAGGAGCTAACCTAAACCTAAAAGTTAAACATCAAACAGCTGTGAGTTGTGTGCTCACAGTGATAGTTTTGAACAAAATACATTTTATAAATGCCATAGAAATACATGTACACATGCACACACACACACACACACACATACACACACACACACACACACACACACAGTACCTGAGCACACATGACTGCTCCCAGGACTTAAGCTACTTATTGTGCAGCCACCTTACAAAAAAAAACCCTCTCTCGAGGCTTATGTTTTACCTTGGTTTGACTTTATGAGTTATGAGTGGTGAAAAATATTAGCTTTTTTTATTTTGTTATGTCACAGAGATGTTTATTCGTTCACCCATGGAGCAAATTTGAGGCATCTCCTCTATCTTTGCCGGCCTTTCTTTGTGACCCAGCTGCCTCCCTTAAACTCCCACCCCTTCTCCTTCTCCTCCTCCTCCTGACCTGCCTGTGCGCAGGACTATCTCCCCTCAGCGACTCTGCTACTGTGTGTGTTTGTGTGTGTGTGCATTGTGTCTGTGTGTAAGCCAGCAGGGGTGGGGGCAGTCAAATCACCCCTCCAGTCTCCTAGCAACAGAGCGGTTTGGTGCGGGACAGGGAGAGCGCGCAGGGGATGGGGGCTGGTTGTACAGTGGCTGGGGAGAGCAAAGTCCTACGGGATTAGAAGGAAGAAGGAGGAAAGAAGGAGAAAGAGGGCGAGAGTTTTGCAGTGGTGTTGGTGATTAGGGATGCTGACATCTCTCCTTTCCTGCTTTAACTGCATACTACTGATGTGACCAAGTATCTGCAGCACCATTCAACAGCTGTTCTCCTCTGAGATGCTTCTGCTATGCGCTCTGCCCACTAGACATGTACCGTACTTAAACATACATAGCACACCCAAATACACAAACTAAAAGCATGTCGTGTTTTGAGTTGAGGGTTTAACTCCCTGTTGACTTGTGTTTGAAAACTAAAGAGGTTTTTGTTGCAGGAGACCTCAGGCAGGCCATAAGATAGCTGAAGTAGCACTAACGATTATTTTCATTCTCAATTTTTCCATTTTATTTTGTTGCCTATTCAATGTCAGCCCCTAGGAAAAGATGCCTGCTACAGTATAAGATGCTCCTACTATCTTCCTACAGAGATAGTAACAATAGGATTTTTTT
Source organism: Channa argus (assembly GCF_033026475.1). NCBI lineage: Eukaryota > Metazoa > Chordata > Actinopteri > Anabantiformes > Channidae > Channa > Channa argus. The sequence continues at coordinate 6,203,161 of NC_090209.1, forward strand.
AAACACTGTTCTATTGTGTACATATTAAAGTTATTATGTGTCTGTCTGTCCTGAAGGGCGCATTTCTTCTCTCAGAGGTGCTTTTATTTTTTCATTATTGTGTAAAGAGAGAAAGTGTAGCATGTTGTGCAGATTGTAAAGCCTCTGAGGTGAAGTTGTGATTTGACATCTTGTAAAACAATCAACCCATTTGGAAATCAGATGAGAGAGAGAGAGTTCCAGGCCAGAGCATTGGTGGTAATGGCTCTGATTAGGACTTTACCACATTTAGACAATCGTACCACCAGGTTTGGTTTGTTGAAGTATACACTATGTACTGTATGCGTCCTTTTCGTTCAATGTTGTGTTGATATAACGTCAGAGAAATAACTCCCAGCAGAGTATCGAGTGTGTTTGTGTGTTCGATATTTTGTTGGGGTAGAATTCAGTGGAGGATGCTGCAGCAGTATGGGTGCACAGCACACCCCACAGTTGTATGAGATTATCTAAATCCAGTGTGAATGGACCTGACACCATTGTCCCAAGAAGCAGCAGCAGCAGCAGCGGTGGTGGTGCCACTGGGGGAATGATACTTCCAAGTGCGGTAGATTACAGCTGTGATGATGAGGTGGAGGATCGCTATTATTTAATTTATTATCATTACATTTAGCTCATGCTGACAGGGGAGAGTGGCAATGGATAGAGGGAGAAGGAGGGAGAGGGCCGGATTAAAACAAACCCGCTCTGTGAGCCTGTTTTCGTTGCCAAGGCAACGATCATTACCTCGCACTTGGGAGAGCAGGAGCAAGGAAAGAGAAGAGGAGGTGGGGGAAGAAAGAAAGAAAGAAAGAAAGAAAGAAAGAAAGAAAGAAAGATGGGACAGAAATGAAGACATGGAGAGAAGACATCATTGGGGGAAAACGAGGAAAGGAAATGTCAGATCCCAGGAACAGTGCAGAAATGTCAACTAAAGCAGGGGAAAAAGTGTGATTCCTCAATGCCAGGGGGACAACTTTTTGAACTTGGGACCCTCCTCTTAAAATAAAAAAATAAAATAAAAAAAATCACTCTCCAACTAAAACCCACTCTCCAGAAAATGTCAGAGCTTGTCTCATATCTATGTGGAAGAGGTGGACCCACAAACTAATTAAATGCCAAAATCCATTTTATGCTTGCTGGGCCACTTTATGTTTAAAATATCAGCAGGTGCATGAATTTAATGATAAGCTGTCATGGAAAATGCTAAGTGTTGACTGTCTTTAAAGGAGGTAAGGAAGGGATGAAAGAGTTACTTGAAGAAAAAGATGGGGTAGAAAGGAGAGGAAAGCTCCATGTGGTGTTGCGGATGGAGGCCGTTGTCCTGGCAATCTCACTTCTGTGGGGTGTCACATGACCCTTTGCCCAGCACACCTGCCTGAGAGAAATCAGCAGCAGTTTCTATGGAGACAGGGTCAGCAGTACAGGAGGCAGGATGGCTGCCAGAGGTGGTGGAAGGAGGGACTGCTGGTCTCGTTCAGTGTCGATGGTGTTATTTTTAAACATGGCAGAGATGAGGTTGCTGACCCAGCTGGTGCCAAGACTTCTCTACTTGGAGCAGGCATTTAAAGACTGATTGATTGCAGGAAGGTGGTCGGACATGAAAGGGGGAGTTTTTTAATTTCTCTTAGTGATTGACTCGTGTGTTTGAGTCTCTGTAAACAAATGATACAGCTCATGTGCCTGAAATATCCTGCTCACATCACATGGATGCAAGAATCTCCATTTGCAACCACATCAGATGTCCTCCACTGTAGAAGACGTACACATCTGTCGATACCCGAGGCAGGATGTTAAACTAAACTCCAGTCTCTGTCTGTGTTTCAGTGTTCAGATGGAAACTCAGCCCAAGACAACTCCTCCCTGAAGCGTGTAGCTGTGGTCGAAGACTTCTTTGACATCATTTATGCCATGCATGTGGAGATGGGTGCTGATCCCGGCAGAGCACCCAAACATGCAGGCCAAAAGAAAACCTACAAAGCGGTAAGTAAATCTAAACAGGTATATATGCAGGATGCCGCTAATTTTGAGGCTGCTGAAAGTAAAACAACATCCCTCTTTTTTTTGTTTCTCCATGCCATGAGCAGTTCTGTGATGGAAAAATAGCAAAGCAAAGGTCAATATTTGGAACATCTAACCTTACAGGTGCTGGACATTAAAAAAAAGTAGAGGACTGCACACGGAAATTATCGAGCTCCCCAAAACATTTTTCTCTTGGTCGTACAACATTTTCAAAGGAAAACTTAATGTGAACAAACAAAAAGGCTACATATACTTTGCTGAAGTCTACAGTCATCACTGATGATGCTGCACAATGATGCTTCTATCTACATGTTCACATTAGCAAGCTGTTAGCATGCTAAGATGCTAATTAGCACTAAAGAAAGAACAGGTGAGGCTGTGTCTAACCATTTCAGTAGTTGTATAGACAGTTTAGTCAAGGGTTAATTCCATTAGAAGAGTCATATGAGGCTAAAAAAATGTAAAATGAAAAAATGACAGCTACATGTTCTAGGACCATAAAACATAGTGCAAAGTGCCCTTCGAAAAAGTTTTCCATCCACATAACAAAACATGTCAGGAAACACACAGGGCATATATAAACAAAGACTTAACAGTGCAAATGGTTGGTTGGTAAATAGACAAATTTTATACAATACTTGCTAAACATCAGACTAAGATGGCTGATAGTGATCTTCTTCTGTACACAGGTCACTCTCCATTAACATGTTATCATACTAACATTAGCCTTTAGCCCAAAGCACTTACTGTCTTTTTGCAATACTCATTTTAAAAAGATACTAAAACATGGTAGGGCTAGGCTAATAAATGAACCCTATTAAAAATGTTATATAATATAAAAGAATTGACGGCCAGATGCTCGGTAGTTTGTTCAGCAATACGCATTGATTCGATTGGCAGAAGACAGGCAGTCAAATATGAACCAACCAAAAACAGAAACGTGCCTAAAAAAGGCAGAATGAGCGTTATATTCTACATATGATCTTTTTACAAATAATGTATTTGAATTGCAGTCACCAACATTTTCATTAGAACATAGTTTTTCCAAGTAACTGCTAGTAATTACAATTACTTTTATTTTGGTACTATCACTGATAGTTACTGCCCAACAGTGATCACAGTATTATCTAAGTGTAGAGGGGGTTAATTTTTTAGTTCTTATAGATGTTTACCTGACCAAGACCTAAATTAATGAAAAAGACTTTTGAAAGACATTTTTTGAATTTCACTTCATTGAGAACCTTTTATTTGTCTTTACATGAAAGGTGGGCCCACAGTTTGAAAGACTTTATATGTCCATTGGGAATTAACTCATTTAGCAAAAATCAGTTCTCTTTTAGGGGTTTCAAACTTTGATTCTTACTAAAGGCATCTTTAATACCCACAGAACACCAAGATATTTCTGTCTGTGAAAGACAGTAGGCTATGCTTGTTAACTCTGTCAACATAATGTACTGTATAATTTTTAGCATCAGAGTAACCAAGGGAAACAACCAACCACCTTTACTGGGAAACAAAGTACCTGTGGTGCTCAAACCATGGGTTTCTTTTTCTATCACATTAGTGATGTTTCTGGAACATGGGCAGTCTCCGAGTCTGTGCTGCAGGTTAAGGTGTGGTCACGGATGTGGTGTCCTGACAAACCCAGGGGCTTTGTGTGCAGCTTTCGTTGTATGCCTATATTGGGAGGCAGTGATGGGGGGTTTAGCAGGACTTTGGCACCCCTCATGCTCTCCCTCCACCCCAGGATTGAAAAAAAAAAATCACAGAGCCAGTTCCTCCTGCCCTGTAGAGAGGTCCTGTCACGTCTCATAGACTGTACCCTTTTGAGGAGGCAGCATCACTGGGGCAGGGCATATTATGGAACTGTCACTGTGGCCTTCTGGGAGGTGCATGCTCCTCTGGGTAGCCTTACCCTCTTAGCTGCCTCAAGGGACCACAAGGGGTGAGGGGGAGGGGGTGCAGAGGGGATGGGGAACCGCGGTGGTGGGCTAGTGGGGGTGGGCACCCCTGCTGCCCCTCCATGGTCACGTGAAGGTCGCATTTTACAGGGAAACGCCAGAGGGGGGCGAGGAGGGAAGGGTGGCATAGCAGTGGAGACAAATAGAGCAGGAAGGCTTAGCATGAGAGAGGTGTACACATGATTTGATCGCACCTGAGAGAACAGTAAGAGGAATGAAAACAGAAAAGATGAGCAGCCGCTGTGTTTTAAGGTACCAAAGCAGAAATACTGTATGTGGAAGGCTGGAGCCGGAATTAGGCCATACGAAAGCATGAGTGAACGCCTAGAGGGAGGATTCCTCCTCATGCCATGTCGAGATAAGGCATAATCACTGACCCCGAACTTTCACACGTGCACGGCACAATGAAAAAAAAAAAAAACACCTGCACACAATTTGAGTGTAACCACAGCCTGAGAAATCTTTTTGCCATAACTCAATCTCCTCTGCTCACTCCCCCGGCACAGATAGCAGAGACCTACGCCTTCCTGCCCAGAGAGGCAGTGACTCGGTTCCTAATGAGCTGTGGAGAGTGTCAGAAGAGGATGCACATCAATCCCAGCACTGCAGAGTTCAAAGGTAAATGCACACATCTGACCTCTGGATGCCTTGCGTATTCTGGAGACATCATTAACTGAGAAGTTTTTTCTGATCATGCCTTTGATGTAGTGATATGGAAAACGGTTCAGTTCTGTTGCATGGTGAGATTGACCATTTGATACAAGAACAGTCAAAACGTTATTGTCGGATGAATGAAAAAAATGTCTTTTGGGATTCAAAGATATGTTGGTTTTATAATGCGAGCTGGATGTGTTTGGTTTGTGGATGTTAAGTTCTCCGCTATCCTGTCAGACAATACATGTGAGCTGATAGGATCTTAGGTGTTTGCACTTTGAAGAGATTTTGAATTGAACTTCATTAATAAAACATATTGTATATATCCATCATCGACATGATGTAACAAAGACTCAAGAGGACCACATCTCAGGGATTATACTGGGGATAGACTAATATGATCACAGAGTCCCTCTAGTGACTGATGTGCAGACTGCAGAAAGCTCTCAACCAAATTGTTGGATTGGAAGTGTTACACACTGAAGAAGCTACTGCTTGGATTTCAGCCTTTTGCAGGATATTGCACTAAATTTACCTTAGTCAAAGAATAACTTACAGGATTCAGAGAGAGGAGGGAGGAGAGACATATTTTTTCCAAGGCTGTATTATTCTATTATTGCGTTGATATTTAGTATCTGTTGATAATAGTCACTTGACTGTTGGTTTTATTATAGCTTTTCCGGTGTTAAAGTAGTTTATATTATATAAAAAGGTGCTTGTGATATTTTCTCTACCTCACACCTTAACAAATACAGTTTTAAAATTACTATGAAATGTGATCCGGTCCAGTGAAACAACTATAACATACACGTCTATATAAATATATTATTTTACTCATATAACATTGTACGATAAGAGTTGATTTCAAGTTCTGCACATTTTGACTTAAGTAAAAGGAAGAAATTATTAGCAGCATAGTGTACTTAAAATACATAAAATCTAAATATTGATTATGCAGTCAGGTATATATTATATTAATGGATGATTTTTAGTTATGTGGCAGCATCCGAGCAGTACTAAAGGGTGTAGTTTTAAATGTATCATATATTATAAACTGATAATATGATTTGAATTCAAGATATTAATTAAAATTAATCACAAACTATAGTTGTAACACAAGTGTAGTGGAGTAAATTTACAATACGTTGCATCGGAAATATATAGAGTAAAGGTTTTAACAAAGATTCCATTTGGCCTGTGCTTTAAATCAAAGTTGCTGAAGATTTGTTGTAACTTGATATGTCTGCTTTTAATCTGTTTATTAGCCATGTGTTTGTTTTCCTGACTGTTTTCCTTGTGACTGTGTTTTTTCATGTCAGAAAATGACAGGCCAACCTCACTGGTCCCGGACCTTATTGATTACAACATGCCTATTACTGCCACCTACCTGAAACAAATGAAGCTGCAGTGCATGACTGCCACTGAAAGGGTAAGTTCCTCATTCTGCATTTGGTCAATGAATGTTTGTGGAGCCCGGGTTTAGATACAATGTGTCCTGGTGGATTCATTAGAAGAATGTGCCACTGTTAAGCTCCTTTTATTCTTTAATTGTATTAGCATTGGCTGCATGATTCGTCTGTTTCTCCTTTTTGGTATCATTATTTAGGCTGTAGGAAGGTTTGCTTTGTGCAGGCAAAGGAGGACATCCTGCCCCTCAACTTTTAATTCAGTTTAATACAATTTGAGGAGTGCCCCTGCTGGGAGGAGGAGCTCAGTGTGAAGGGGGGATTAGTAAAGCTTCAGTACAGAGTGACGTCATGTGTAGGACCACTCCTATGTGTGGCCGTGTGAGAAAGAGACACAAACCGCTGTCGTTAAAGGGCAGGGAGCAGCACTTGATGATGATAATGCAGGCCTCACTCAGGCATAATTAGGATTATCCGGAACAATGACCCAGGCTGTGATTCGTGGGTGAGTACAAATTAACAAATGCTCAGAGTGTGGGTCACATCTGTGTTCGGACTGAGAATGAACAAGCCAATAATTTAATGATTAACCATCACCAAGGGTTTTTTCAGAGTAGTGGGAGACTTGTAATAATTTGTTCCATATGTGTGCAGCACAGTGTTGGAGTTCAGAGCAGCAGTTGGTGCAAAAAAAAAACTGCAGCAGGTTTGTTCTGTTGACAAAAGCAGATCAGAAGTAAATATGTGAATGTGAACAAGTCAGAGCCGTCTGTCCTCTGTTTGCATGCTGTTTTGCAGAACTTTGGTTATTGTTCAAGTACAGTCTCGCTTCTCTGTATGGTACAGGAACAAAGTAGCACTTTATTATAAACCCTAGTTTGAATACATAAAATATACATATTACCAAAAAAAAAAAAAGACAAGAAAACACACCAGATCCACACACTAAGCAGCTCAAATCAGATCATTTTTGTTACTTGGATGAAAGGAATAATTGTACTGCATTAATATATCGAGCTATAGATGTGTCAGTTGGTTTCAATGTTATATGTTGGTATGTGATTTGTGTAGTGTATTTATTGTGTTGTTCCTTGTTTTGTTTTTTTGATGAGTAGTGCTTATTATCTTTATTAGTTAGAAACAAAAATTTATTCAATTGGATAATGAAGTCTCAATGTTAAAAGTAGCTCCTCCTACTTTATTAGTTATCTATTTTCCTAAAGTGTAGCCATTAATGCTACATTTCCAACTACTTAGAAACTGTAGTTAGAGTCGGTCCCTCTCGTGGTTTGTCTCTGTCTCTCTTTAATGCTACATGGCTCACTTGGTACCTAATGGAGCTGTCACTGAGCATTTTGGTCCCCCACAAATGGATGCATATTCCCTGGAGTTTGGGATTATTTGAAGACTCGTGTCGGGAGAAATGAGATGTAATTCTGTTGTGTTCCCATCTCACAGTTGTAGTTTTGCCCCCCGTGAGTGGGATGCCAGCTGACACATGACGGCGTGGCGCACGGAGGTCAACGACAAGTCACTGTACATGGTCTGAAATGGGATCGTGCCAGTTTTCAGTAGATTGTTCAAACTTTTGAATAGTTTGTGAGACTATTCAGCCTTATTTTTTTTTTTTTTTTTTGCTATTCCTTCCCCCGGTGGTTTACTCATATTTTGTGTTACGCTACAACAAGCATCTTTAGGGTGTCTGTAACTGAGTTAAAAATAGAAGGCCTCCAAGAAACACATTACTTAGCACGTAGGCTCATGTAGTTCCTTTTTGTGTCTGCTGCCATACTTCAGCATGTTTTATAAAGAGTCAAAAATATACATTCACGAGCACTGATTGCTGGTGGAATTGGTCCTCCTCACTACACTGGCCCCAGACAGAGTCTTTCCTACAGTAATTACAGTGTAAGTGATGGACAAAAACCACAATCTTTGTTCTGTGCTCAATTCAGATCTAAAAACCTGATGGAGCTGATATGAGACTTTCTGTTCCTGTCCCCCTGAGGCAGCCTCGACCAGAACAAACAGTGAATGGAAGCACAAAGAGGCAATTTCATCCTCACAACCACTGTGGATTCTATTCCCCATCACTTACACTGAAATTGATTTAAGAATTTTCTTTACAGCCAATATGGACAACAGCAACAGCTACATTAAATAATGTTACTGCACATAAATTTGTGTTGTCAGTAAAAAATAACTTACCCTTTTACAACAAAAAGGCACACATGATGTAGGAGACATTTTCTCCCACTCTGTATTTCTTCAGGACAAATGGGAAACTTGGAGGTTGATGCCACATGTGTTATAAACTTGCTTCCGATATTCAGCCGTCTCTTCTCCTTCTGCCCATTAAATTTTAGTTTCTAGTATAACAGCCCCCCCTCTCTCCCACTCTCTGTCTCTCTCTTTAGGATGACAGTTCGGTGAGCAGCGAGGACATGAACAGTGCAGAGCCCACATGGGTCACAGCTGAGCAGCCTCCAGTGCCTGAGCCCGGTCCTCCTAATGGAGAGAAAGTCAGCAATCAAACAGCCACCATTAAAGAAGAGGACGGTAAGAACCTCACGTTTCTACCTGTAGTCGGCAGGTATCTGCAACTTTTGATGTCAACCCTGTACTGGATATTGTCCCGTATGTAGGATTTGTTTCTGGGCCTTTAGCTGTATTTACATCTGGAATTTTCTGGTTTACTCCTTACATAAGAAGGGTGCAGATCGGTGTTATGTAGAAAACAGCTTGCCTTGTTCTTAGTGGACTAATCCAAGTAAATCCAGTCTTTGGAGGGAGGGACACCACCACAGTCCCAATCCATTGTGTACCCCTCTCTGTCAGGGTATGGGGCTTAGAGAAGTAGGGCAAAGGGTGATATTACCCTTCACGGATTAGACACCACTAAAGATTGAAAACAGGGCAATCACTGAAAGGGAGAATCACCCTTTTCCAGTAAAAATGCGATGTAAAAACCATCACAATGAAGACACTGCTGTAAACTGGGTGAAAAAGCTCTAATTTAAACACCCAAATTGCGCCTCGTCAAGGCTCCCTTCCCCCCATCCAATTCGTTTTCTCTTTGCTGTTAAATATTAATTCAGGAGCCCCCCCTCTTTTCTCTGTATTTATCCTGACAGTTGACCCCAATACCTACTTCATTAGCACTTTCACAAAGTACAAAACAAACAGGAAGTCCCATCCCCCGTAGTAAAACACTCAGTGTGTTGTTACCCCAGAGAGAAATATTGCCTACTGTAGTAAACAAAGCCACATCAATGCTAAATGCTGCTGATGACAAACATTGACACAGCTCGTCTCTGCGCCTTTGCCTTCCCTCTCTGCCAGATGACGACTCCTCCGAGAGCAGCAGTGCCAACGGCCTGCCAGCCCTGACCTCTCCAGAGGTGATGGCTGTGGGCGGGAACCCCGCAGATGGCGGGGCTCCTTACGGGGAGGTAACGGAGAACGGCTTGAGCGCTCCGCTGGACTTCAGCACCAACTCATCCTCGTCCTCCTCGGAGGACCAGCAGCCGGTCAATCTGAGCGACAGACTGCTGCCTGTGGGGAGCTCTCCGCCAAATTCCTACCCCACAGACCCCAACAGGAAGTACCCCATCAAAACAGAGTATACCAACAAGGTGAGAACAGGAACTTAATTCAATTTGTGATGATCAAATTCAAGGCTGTAATCTCGCTTATGTGCATAATCTTTATGGTTTGGTGTCTTTCCAGTCCCCTCCTTACAGCTCAGGGAGCTATGACTCTGTGAAAACTGAACTGAGCATGAGCGCAGAGGACTTGACCTCTGGTCGGGCGCAGATAATTGACGATGATGACGATGATCACGACGACCACGATGACAGTGACAAGATCAATGATGCCGAGGGTATGGACCCTGAGAGACTCAAAGCCTTCAATGTAAGTAACCTCTCTCACTGTAGCAGTAGAATTTAATTCACACACAGTATAGAACACAGTGCAGTTCTTATTTGTGGCATTTTCAAAGACTAGAAATAATGTCCTGCATAAGAGCACTGACTCCATTTTCAGCATAGCTGCTAAATCGCTTCCTCCTCCCTCCTTTTTTTGCTGTTTTCTCTATACCTCTAATGCTCCCCCCTTCCCTGCCTGTTCTCTCTTTTGTTCTTGATTCTCACACCCCTCTCTCTCTCTTTCTCTCACTACGCTGCACCCCCACTCCATTTTTCTGCTCTACATCCCTTCTGTCCCCTCCCCCTCTCTCTGTCCCTGTCAGATGTTTGTGCGTCTGTTCGTGGATGAGAATCTAGACCGCATGGTGCCCATCTCCAAACAGCCCAAGGAGAAGATTCAGGCCATCATTGAGTCCTGTAGCCGCCAGTTCCCAGAGTTCCAGGAGCGTTCCCGCAAGCGCATCCGCACCTACCTCAAATCCTGTCGCCGCATGAAAAAAGGTGGCTTTGAGGTACAAAGTGTTTCCAGCTTAGATATTGTCTGTATGAATTCACTTGACGCAAATTAAAAAGTATGCAGTGTTTCACATTCACAATGTGTAAAAATCTCGCTGATCCTTGCTGCTAGATACGACCAACACCTCCTCACCTCACATCTGCCATGGCTGAAAACATCCTCGCAGCTGCCTGCGAGAGCGAAACACGAAATGCTGCAAAGAGGATGCGTCTTGATACCTACCAAGCGACGGTAAATGTCTTTGGAGCAGGAATTTACGGAAGGCTGGCCATGCATTATTAACGGCAAACTGCACAACTAACGTACATTTCTTATAGGAGGACCCTGCCCCTGTTGACAAGCCCAACTCGAGGGACCCAGCCTCTGTGGCCCCATCAGGGTTCTCCATTTCAAGTGCAGCTTTTGCCCAAGACCAGCTCTACACCAATGGAGGCCTCAACTACAACCTGCGTGGATATGGGACAGTGGGAGGTAACCAGCAGAATCCTGGTGCTGCGCAAACCAATGGTGAGTCCAGCTCAACCAGACACCCTGGCTGACAAGTAACATCATTTTTCATTTAGGTCTTCACTTTAAATTCTAAATAAGCGGTTCTGGATAATTTATTCAGTAGAGAATTTCCAATGTAGGCTGTTCTTTGTGTTGTTGATTAGTTATCCAGAATAACTGAGACACTCATAGGTTTGGTTTAATAAAGCTTTTCTGTGCTATGATCACAGATTACTTGGATGTATGCTCTACAAATAAATCGAAAATTATCTGTATGATACCTTAAGTAATGAATCGGGACATATAAATTAACCTCATTCCCTTTAATAAATGTTTTGCATCTGTGGTGTAATTGTGCTTCCTGGCCCCAAAATATTATGTTGCCTGACAGTTCTCCTGTCTTCTGTTTCCCTGATTCCTTCCCATTTACATGTGTAGGTCCCACAGATCTAAGTATGAAGTCAGTTGGCCCAAACTCCTCCTCCTCCAGCTCCAACAGTCATGGTCAAGGAGGTGGAGGTGGTGGAGCTTCGGCCCAGCTCAGCCCCCCGGAGGTCACAGCAGTGAGACAGCTCATAGCAGGTTACCGGGAGTCCGCAGCCTTCCTGCTCCGCTCAGCAGACGAACTGGAAAACCTGATCTTGCAACAGAACTGAGCTCGAGCCAAACCGTGCCAATATCCCCTCCTAGCCTGGCCACCTCTGTCGCTCTCAGTCACACATGTTTGGGCAGACTGTCAAACAAAAAGACACAATTGTACATGAGCGATACTGCAGTGCACAGTGGGTCCTGTAGGTATGGTACCTTTACTTACTCCTACGTGTTCGTGTATTTTGGACAGGCTGGAACATATCACAGGCTGAAAAATGTTTATTTATGCATTCGGTTCACTTTGACCTTAGTGCCCTGTTATCTGTAGCCATTCATCCCATTCAGTTCATTTTACCACCCAACCTCCATTCGTCTCAGGAAGCGATGATCTATGAGAAAAAAAAGAAAAAAAAATCTTGGTTCACAGGAGAGTACCGGAGCTGTTAAATTGGCTGTGACCATAGCATTGGCTCATTTGTGCAGAGGTTTTGACAAATGAATAGTTAAATAGCAGCGAGTTAGTGTCAGTACCTTGTTTCTGTTTTTAGGCAAATGTAAAATATGATGTAAAGTGACACGATTTGATGGAGTCATCTGAAGTGAGTCATGTTTAAATGGTAAATTCATTTCTGTTTCATACAAAATTTGCAGCACTGCATTCTGAAAGTCCATAGACGAATCGCTGCTAAAAGATGTGGCTGTCTGCCACTGACCTGATAACCTCAACAGCTACTGTAGGATGTGCTGATTTACATACTGTGTACGCAAAAACAAACAGAAAAAAATTAGAGAAAGAAAAATAAAAACATGACAGTTCAGTCCTGTAAATTTTGACCAACAGATCTGGCTGGTTGGTCAGGTTCATACCTCGGACCTACTCTGTTGGAGTAGTTTCCACATTCATGGGGTTACTAAGAGACAAAGACTCATCACACAACATGACTTTAGTTTCAGTTATTTTATTGCAAATATTTCTGTAACAGGCAGTTTCTTAAGAGGAAGGAGGTTTTTAAGAAGCCAAGGTATGCAAATTGAGGTCACAGACACCTGTCAGGGAAAAAATGGAGATTAATATATTGTTTAGACTCTTGGTTTGAAAAAGAAAAAAGGTGCAATATTGAAGATAATCAGTAATGATGAGCTTACTGAAATGACAAGCTGAAGCATTTTAAGGCATTTTAAAGGGGGAGTAACACTATCTCCTCCTACTGTAACTGTCAAATTGTAAAAAAGAAATGATATCCCATGCAGCATTGTAGCCAATTTCAATGTTGTTTGTTGTGACTACTGATCTTTATGGCTAACCTCATAACTGAGGCACTTTCATGTGTTGGAATCAGTCACCCGTTGTGATAAAAACAAATGGGACCTGGCAGAAAATGAGACTTGATGTTGCACGTCTTGTTTTTTTTGTTAAAGTGATTTGGAGTCATTTTGCAGTGTGAGTGCTCTTAAGTTGAAAGGACACACGTACAGTCTCCATTACTGACAGTCAGATGAATGCGCTGGTACAACCCTAACATCCATATGGCTTTACTGGATGCAGTATGAAGTGTGTGCGGGCTGCTTAAAGAAAACGAACTCCTCTCTCCGTCCGTCTGTTCATCTGTATCACCCTCCCCCCCTCTGACCTCAGCAGTTTCAAACCCTCTCTCTGTCATCTCATCGATATCATGTCTGGAAACACACTGTTTGAAAAGAAGCAAAAGACAATCTTTGAAAAAGATGTATTCGCATCACAGTTTACTCTCCCAGCTTTCTGCTATGGTGTGTGTTTGTATGTGTGTATGGTCTGAGGGCACACAAAGAGTACTCCAAGCCGATCTAGAGCACGGTCTCACAGCAGACACTTTTAATGGTGAGTCACTCGGCACAAAAAAGCTGTTGTGTAAGTGTGTGCATGTGGTGTTTTTTAATCTTTTTTTTTGTGTGTGTGTTGATCAAGTGTTTGTATTGACACTATATGTTGATCTTCTGTTTGTGTATAAGTGGAGTAAACCAGTTTGTACAACATCAATCTGTGAACATATAGTTCAGTAGACTGAAACATTCCAAACAATGACAATGACTCTTCAAGCAGCCAAAACGTGGCTCGCACCTTATTGATTTTTCAAAGTTTAGAGAGATATATTTGTGTATTTAACAAAAATCATATTTATCACGAGTCTGTCTATTTCACTGGCATTCATACATTTCTCTACCATGAGCAGGCTGGTGTGGAGCTTAATTTACATACATGTCTTTAATGACCATGTTAGATTTTACTATGTCATGATTGGGCTGCATTACATTTATATTTAAATTCTATTATCTATTGCAAGTTTGGAAGCACTTTATAGCTCAGGATTAAGGTAACATAAGGTAATGTGTGTTTTTACCTCTTGTGGAATATTAGCTTCAACATATTACAGACTGATTTTAACAACTGATAATTTGACCCACAATCAGAAGCAGTTTTCATTCTGCTTTACTGATGGAAAATAGCGAACAGCTCCGTTGATGGAGACTTTGTCGAAGCTCACTTTAAACTCATCAGTTTGCATGGTCAATCTGAGGGGTGTGTCATAAAGAAGACGGGGGAAAAAAACAGGGCTTAGTATGAGAAACTTGACTTGAATTAGCCCGACAAACTAAACCAGGATTAATCAGTTTCATAAAGTTTGGTTTATTTTATGACTTTGAATCACTGGTGGCTCTGACAGACATTTGTTAGCCACTAGTTGGAGAATTTAACAGCTAAAGAGCCAAATATTTCCCTCAGGAGAAAGTAGAAGAGAGAGAATACTTGATCTGACTTTATCACTTAAACACAAATATGATAATGTTGCAGTAAAGCTGCCGGGTGTTGGTAAGACTTTAATTATCAACTATAATAATGATGATGTGTCAGTTACTTCATAACTTGCCACAGCTTCCCCCTCAGCGTTTGCAGTTTTAATTCTGACATTTAAAGCTCAAAGAAATGGGTAGAAATGTATCTTACATACAGTAAACATCTGCTTCATTTTAGTTGCAGACCATTTTGACCAGGTTAGTGTGGAGGGATGATCCAGCTAAGGACAGGTGAGGTGATTTAAACCACCTTTATGAAACAGAATTTCCTGATTTTTTTTGATTGAAGCCTGCTTTAATCCTGCTGTATGAAACACCCGTCTGGATTCAAACAGGTGTGACCATAGATGTCCGTGAGGCCTGAGTCCTCACACGTCTTCCTCATCCCCGACCCTTTCGTTTGTTACCGTAGCCATAGCAGATCCTTTACACTTTATGTCTAACTCCAGTGATGCCATGTTAAGTCTTGTCCCATTTCCGCGACCAAACACTTGCGGATTTGTGTATCTTCTTAAGTTTATGCTGAGCAACATTTAAGCTGTGTGCTGGAGTTAATGTGATCCATGACAACCACGCGTTGCCATGTTGTTGTTTTGATTTTGTTTTTCGTTTTTTTGTTTTGTTTTCTCTAATGATGCCCAATGGATTTTCTCTTTGTATTGACTGGACAGTGTAATCTATTGGTGTTGATTAAAAATGCCCTGGTAGCTTGTGGATTGCTAAAGTGGTCAGATAAATGTACTGTATAGCTGTACAAAGAGTGATAAAAGATGTTTTAAACCTTTTTTTTTTTTTCGTGGGTACAGCACTGTTTAAAAAAATCAAAGTGGTTTTAGCCCTTGCCTGTTTTATCTTATCATTTGGTGGTGGTCTGTATTACTTCTATTGTTATTTATATTATTTCGATTGTTGCCTCTCCTGCACTGATAAGAGACTGTAGCTCTGTGCAGGGGGTTGTACTGTAAACCTGTGTGAAGCTTTGTATTTTTCCCCTCTGGTTTTGGACTCAGTGAAAGTGTGATGTTTACATGTACAGTTTTTCAGAGTACTTTTTTCTTTCCTTTTTTTGCTGTTTTAGTCAGGCTATTCTTTTCCCCCTCACCCGTACCCCTAATCTGTGTACATTTGCCCCTGATAGTTTCCTTTTTTGTTGTTTCACTGCATCGAGTGCAGACGTCACCGCTTTGAGTACACGGTCAGATGGTCAGGCTGCACCATGACAACTGGTCGTAGTTGGCTCGGTGTTGTGATGGCTTCCAGCATTTTAATCTTAAGTAAAACGGAGCTGCACAACTTCTCAAAGTGGACCAGAAGAGATGACTTTAAAGAACTGTTTTAAATACTGTTGTGGCCTAAATGGAGAATGATGGAGCTTAGGTACATTTATTATCCTACATTAAGTGCTCATACTCTTTTAATACCCCGGCCGTGTTGTCAGGGAAAAACTCCTTGTCCTTAACCTGACTAGTAACCTGAAAGGTACACTTTGACCTGTTGTAATATCTCCTCGGTAACATAAAAGCCATTCCCCTCTCCTGGCCTTTTAAGGGGAACCCATAAACCTCAGGAAATACTGAATCTCCGACTTTAGTTTTTATCCACTGATTTCGTCTGACACGAGATTCAAGTCTCTAACGAAAACCATTAACATTTATATGAGATGTCTATTGTTTTGTACATTTATCATTGTGATTTAAAAGTGGAGCTTTTTCCAGTACCTGTGACTTAATATTTTGATTTTTTAAGTGTTTATAGGTATGGATATTTATTATTATATGTGAAACTACAAAAAGACAAAAGAAAAGGTTGAACCTGTTTCATTTGTATGTTTCATGCAAAACTGTCCAGGTGAGATTCTCTCTGCCTCTTACATATCACTAATGAGGGACCTGTGTTTGTTTGAAAATAGCGCTTTTTCAGTGTTGCATCAACGCAATGAAAATAAAATGAAAAAATAAAAAAACACCAGTGGTTTACCAACAACAGAGTTGCAAGGCTCTCCTCTTCTCCTGAGATGTCAGTAATTGAATAAAACAGTGCGATGAGCTATCAAACTGAGACTTTGTTTGTGGTTTTCTTTTCTTTCTTTCTGTCAGGTCCATATAGGTTTTGGACAGCGACAGTGATTTCGTCAAGTGTCACATCATCAATAAAAACAAAAGAACCAGTCCCCTTCACAGATGAGGCTTCCCTCCATCTCCATACATTTTGTCGGTTTTCTGAAACAAGTTTATGTCAGTCACATTGGTCTATAGCCAGCCAATGTTTTCTCCCAATTCTTGACTTTGACACAGAAACACCTACTTCCTGGATGGCCTCTTTTTAATCTGAAAAGGGTTTTTTCTTTACTAGTGAAAGAAATCTTCTGTCAGTTGTTTACTGTGGTCTTCCAACCCCTTTGAAGACACTGAGCTCACCAGTGGGTGTGTTTTGTACCAAATAATTGATTAGGTCACACCTAATGTCTTTATAATCTCTCTGATAGACTCTCTTTTATTTCGGGGGGGTTGGCTTACCTCACTGGCAGTGACGATCCTTTTCATCATATTGATGATTGAAAGCTGTCACTGTCCAAATATTTATGGACCTTTATGGATTTACTGTTTCATGACTGAAGGGATTTGTCCACAAGAGTGCAGCAGAGTTACAGGAAGCAGAGGTCACAAGACTGAAGACATGCAAACTGTGTGGGCTGGACTCACTCAGCCATAATAGATGGTTATGTTGCAAGACTACAAATCTCAGGGTATTTCCACTTTATGTTACCTTATGGTCCACTATTGCACTTTTTTATCTGACAGCTAAAGTTAGTTGTTATTTTAATGACATTAGTGTTTTAAATAGGTTAATAGATTAAGAGAAACAAATCAGTAGAGGTGCTATAGATTCATCTATTATTTTTCATAATTTATTTCATGATTTCTTCCGTTTCAAATCAAAAAAACACTTCAACATTTGATGGTTCCCACCTTTAAAATGTGAGAAACTTCAACACTGTCACAAGCTGAAAATCATTTGACTTTGAACTTTTTATTAGACAAATAAGACAATAAGATCCATAAGAGGATCATAGTCTCAAATATTTACCTTTACAAAAAAAATATTAGATTCCAGAAAGTAGTGAGGTTTACTGTAATCATGTTTAATTTTGAGGTACTTTTATTGTAGTAATTCCATTTTGTGTTACTTTTACATAAATACATCTAGTTTCACATATACAATGCATAATGACTTTCCCTTTTTACACGAAATGACTGTGAAAGAATAATGGTCAGCACATTAAGTCAATGAGAATTCATAAGACTTTATTTTGAATTGAAATAGTAAAGTAACAGAGGAATTTCATTCACAAAAGTATGTACAGTGAAATTACAGTTGCACAGCTGTACTACAGCGTGAGAAAAGACAAACTAAGAACTGATCAGTTTATTTGCAGTTTTCAACAGCTCATGCTTAATACAGAACAAAACACACAAGGAAAAGAAACACAAGACAATTTAAAAAACTTCTATATAAACTTTATATAACTTACTTTGTTGTCTAAACCCCACCAGCCTGTAGCTGATGTAACATTTTTGGTTGAGTCGTCTTCTCTCATCTAGTTGAAACTGGTCTCGTCCAGCACAGCCTTGTTTCACATGGTTTAGAATTTCAGCCTAGATGTGGAGGGATGATGCTGTCAAAGTGGTTTGACACAGCGCGCAGGTCTGGCAACATTCACAGCTGTTTCATAAGCTGTCTCTCGTGAGCATGGACACAGTGTTTAACCAGAGCAAAGTCAATACTTCTGTCGAGTGAAAACACAACAGTGGTGACCTTGTTAGTTTTTGTTTATATGTTATTGCCATCATCTCAAAGCAACTAAAAGTGGACATTCTAAATGCAGAATGTTTGCTTATGGACATGCGTTTAAAATCCGTTTCCTCTGGTATTTTTTGAAAATGCCCTGACTTGAGTCACTGAGAAACACAAATAAACAAGTGTGGCCTGCAGTCATGACCGATCAGGGTGGGACAGCGTGTAGCTTTTTGTGTTGACACTTCGAGTTGTTCAGTGACACGTGGCCTCATACTATATCAGTGGTTCACGCTTTCTGCTCATGCTACTGATCGAATCTAAAGGCGAAAACCAAATGACACCTGAGCCCCTGCAAACATGAACCCCTTTAATTGAAAAGACAAACAGAACAATACACTGTGTCTGTTAGTACTGAGAATTATATTGAATTGTGGGGTTGAACTATTTGGCAGCAATGAGTCATGGGCCAGGTACCTTTGCCCCAGATTCCCCATATATCTTAGAGCTAACTGATGAGCAGGAGCACTCTGTGGGCCTATGCCAACATTTTCCACTGACCAATTCCAGCAGATCAGGTTTTAAAAAAAAGACAAACCTAAAGCAGCATTGCTGTCACAGGTACATCTAATATCAGGCACCTATTTTTACTTGTATGTATTATAACAATCTCAAACTTTTAAAATTGACCAAACAGTTCAGTGAAGCAGAAGCTAAAAATTATTTTCTATTTCAATTTATCTACTTATTGTTTATAAGATAATGAATTGTTTGATAAATAATATTTTAGCAAATTCAAAAATATGCCAAAAATATTTTAGTTGAGCAAATTAACTTTCTCTAAACATGAAAAGAAAAAAGAAAAAACAGTTTGCAATACTGAAAAATAGCCAGAGATCCATTATTCACCTAACTGACTTATCGTTTCAGTTCTATGTTTTACAGCATTTAAATTGTTTTCAGAGAGGACAGTTGCAGCAAAAACCCGGCAGAGCATCAGCAGGGAAGAAACCCAACATCTGGTGATGATCATGGTTTCCAGACATTGGCTGCAAAGGATGTGCAACCAAGTATTAAAAATTACAATTTAATTTATAGTTATGCTTGTTTGCGCAAATATTTTTGAGCCCCTAAAAATATGGGTCCGTGGATAAAAAAGGCTACAACATACAACACAGTGCACTACCCATTATTATAATATATAACAAATAATTTCCCATTGGTCTGAGACTAAGTCCATCTTAAACCCTAACTTTTCACTTTTCCTAATACTATTCAGTATTATTACAGACTTAATCAACATAATGGCATTAGAGCGACAATTAATAGTAAACATATGTCCCTGTGATATTTCTTAGCAGCCTTTAAATGTTTAGTCCTTGCAGTCTTTGGCACTAACAGCCTTTTCCCCTGTAATGTTGTAACAGGGTTTTACAGGAATCTGCAGCATCACATCATGTTTGGCTTTATTTATCTTACTGGATCTTTTACACTCACTGCTGTGTTGTTGTGATAGAAGTTTTCCAGGGATTTGTCCTTCACTGTGTTCTGTCAACTTTATACAGATAAAACCCTCAGCTTCTTTTTTTGTCTGTGAAAAACAGACTTGCATGATGATGGGAAACACCCGTGTCAGTGAAGTGACACAGGACATTTTTAGACTAAGTGCCTCCCTGATACATTGCCAGGAATAGAGCTTTAGTAGTTGGGCTGGACAGGACTTTGTAAATGGGAAGAGTTGCTGAGGGTCTAGAAACGTGAGTCACATCGCTGGTTCTTTCAATGCCAAATTAATCACCCTAGTATGTGGACTTGCATGTTCAACACGCAGCACTGGACGTGTTTGACTTTCCTGTTTGAACAGTCAGATTATCTTACAGCAGGACTGGACTATAACCGGACTGTGCTCAGTCTATTCTTAGTTCTTAGGGCACACATTGCAAAATGTTCCCAGCATTTTATTTAACAAAGAAGTTATTTCAGAGAGTGAATGTAATTACTGATCCTCCTTATGAATAGCATTCACGCATGACTTTGATTCTGTGAGAGATTTATCTTGGTTCTGCTACAATATAAACTGGTGACCTGGATGTGATTTGGCATTGTGTTGCTAAACAAATCAAGACCTTCCACGAAAAGGATGTTTGATGACAGCATGTGTTGCTCCAAATATAGTGCATACACAGATCTGCAATTTACCCATGATGCATGCACACATACATCCCCCATAGTATCCCAGACGCTGGCTTTTGAACTGTGCACGTGAGGTGATCCCTCTCCTTGATTTCCAAAAGAATTTCCAATTTTGTCTCATCAAACCACAGGACAAATTTTAACTTCACCTCAGTCCATATAAATGAGATCAGGTTCAGAGATTCAGAGGTTTTTTCTGGATCCTGTTATATATGGTTGCCTCTTTGCATGCTAGCATTTGTTAATGCAGACACAACCGTGTTCACCAAGTGATTTTCACACTTGTTCACACTGTTTTTTTGGTCCTGGTTCTTTTACTCAGAATCTTTAAATATCATATACCATAGAAATGTAATTCCTAAATTATTTGCACTATTCATAAATAATTCAACTATTTGCTCACAAAGTGATGAACCTCACCCCATGCTATTCTCTGAGATTCTTGTCTTATACCCAATCACCATACTGTCAGTTGACCTAATTATTTGCAAGATGCTAGTCTTAAAACAGAACTTGTTTTATTTCACAAAAAAAAAAAACTCCAGTGAATATATAGTACATATGTACAAATGAAACACTTTATCTTATCCATATTTTAATCAAAGGTTGTCCAGATCATTACTTTTTCCCAACTCTTTCAGAAGCTGCTGACCTACATTGAAGCTGTGGTGTGGTGCTGTATAAGCTCCATTTCCAACTGAATTAGTCATTTCTAAACATGTCAAAGCTAAACAGCTTAGGTGTGTTTGCCAAGTAGGCTGCTGATGTTACCTTACATAGTTATAAAACAGCTCTGTTAAAGAGTGGTGACAATGTTCTTTTGGAGATTTACTAAAAACACAACGACTAATATCCATCCATAAGTTATCTGTAACCGCTTATCCTATTTGGGTCATTGGACAAATACACCCTGGACGGGTCACCAATTCTATTGCAGGGACGACTAATATTGATAATAAAAATACTAAATAATAAAGATGCTTTTGGCTACTTGTCTGTAGAGGTTAGCTGAAAGGAAACAATATGCAACACATTGAAAGTTTTGACTGCAAGCAGTTTATTATAATTAACAGTGTAATGTTACAACAAGAACATTAAAAATGTAAAATTTACATACTTGGGTTTTTTAAACTTTTGGTCATAATAAAAACATACTATACATAGGCATAAAGGGAAAGCTATGAAAAACTCCCTCATCATCACCACCATTATCTCCTGTGCTGGACTATGTGATGGCAGGTTGAGGGGTACAGGAGGCGCGAAGGGGGGAAGACGTGGCAGGAAAGTGAGGCAGCGACAGGAAAGTCTAAGAGGAAGTTGGTGGAGGGGTCGATGGTTCAAACTTCCCATTTTCATTGCTTTCGATGCGTTCTCTGTTCAGAACCATTTCTCTGGCGATGCAGGTCACCTGACCATTGGCCACTGTGTAGGTTCCGTTCCTGTAACAGAAGAATGAGTTTCACCAAACAAAACCCAAACAGTCAAGAGTAAAGCTCTTTGTTAACTTTAGTGTACTTGTGTTCGCATTTTTCGACACTCACTTTTCAGATCCACCCTGCATGCCGGGCTGGTTCTGTTTCCCAAAGAAAAATGAAGTCCACCAGTGTCCAGAATCTTGCCTTGGAAGTCCTAGGAATAAAATACATTTTAAAAACAATTCTTTTTAGTCCAAGGGAACTTTTTCTTTTCATATCTGTTTTCTCACCTGGATGGTGTGGAATGACTTCTCCTGTGTACTCAGCACTGCCACAAGAGCTGTTGCTGGAGTTGGACCCGAGGCGCCCTGGAACAAAGATATAGTGCAATTCCTTTTAATGACAAACTCAAGGGCATCTTAGAGATGGATAAAGAGATAACAGGGTGGAACAGTGGGGAAAAAAGAGGCAGAATGATATAAGCAGTGTCTTACTCACTTCTATAGTAATCATGGGTGGCGATTAGGGAGCCACTTGATGGAATTGCTGCCATTTTCTCCGACCTTAGGTGGAAAACCGCTCAAAGATAGAAAATGGTAACCTTAGGGAGAGACAGCGAATTTAAAATTAGGCTACATTTAAATATGTGCTGCTCTTTGCTGTGTGCATTTTGCATGTCTCGCATCACATTTTCTTATTTTAAGTAGCGCAGAGCTTTAGCAAGTAGCTCCAGTACAAAGACCCTGTCCAGGCTCATGGATGCATAAGTTGATGAGCACATCTCAACTACAAACACAGCGTTCACAGAATCCCATGGTATTCAGGACCCTTTTCAAGTGTGCTGTATGCTGCATGTGTCCATGGGCTCTCTGCTCCATGGCCTTTGCTGCTGACTTATAAAACAGAAGCAGCTGTTTCAGAGAATCTAATTTCCTCTGACTCAAATAACCAATGGGAGAATGTCCACATGTCCAGCTGAACTTTGATAATGTAGTGCACAACCTGGCTGCATGTCCAAAGACGTTACTGGCTAAAGGCTGTGCCAATGTTCCAGTCATAGCGAACATACTAGTTCTACTGCTGGTGGAGGCCCAAGCTAATAATGGGGTCAGCCAGAAAGAAACTAATGGCCAAAAGCTTTTTTTTTTTTTTTTTTTTTTTAGGCTGAAAGCAAAAATAAAACTAAAGTCAAAACTGTAACCAGCTTGGAGAACTAGCTGAAGGCTGTAAAGCTTAAGACCAGGTGAGCAGCAGATGGCTTTGGGGATTACAAGAAGCAGATAATCACAGCAGCTGACACACAAACACGCCGCTTATACAGTAGCCAGCAAACAGCCACCAGTATTTACTGGATGAGCTCATAAACATTTATGTGCGCTTGTGTGGCTTTACAGAGGATTTAAAACCTGACATGTGGGCGCATTTCTGCAAAAACTAGGCTAACGAGGCGACCTTTGTGAATGTGTGATGAAGGCAGGTAAAAAAATAAATAAATAAAAAGGCTGAGGAGAAAGACAACCACCTGTAGCCTAAAATGAATGGACTGGCCCCTGCCTCTTTTAAAAATCCATTTTAACCATGCAAGAGAAGACCCCGGAAACATTAGTTGTGACCTACCTTAAAGACTGGGATGCTGTTATTGGCACCAGATGCGGTTGCAAGGTGCGGATGGCTTGAAGACTAAACGTTGCTAGTTGTTCCAATGGCCCATTTGTGGAGACCTTCTCTGTGTGGCCCTCTGGTCACGAAACTGCTGCTGACACTGACTTGAGCACACGCTCACCACCGATATTTATACAGTCCGGCGCGTGCTGCTGTGGCGAAAGGCGGGGCCTGTGAGAGCTCGAGGGCAGCGGGTTGTTCCTTTTGTCCGGGGGCAGGAACTCGGTGACACTGCACAAAAGCAGGCTTTGGAGAGGCTTTAGTTAACCCGCTGATGGCAGGCCCCAACATTTATAATCCCCCTGCATGTCGGGTAGTTTCACAACGCTTTTTTTTTTTTTAAACAAGTAACGTTTTAGCACGTTTAGCAATTTAAAAGAAAAGTTACGAAACCCATGTCAGATAAAGAACACACGTGTGGAATAAACAACTGAAGATATGAAAATACCCATGGATCCGGGCTGTGGATAGTTTTTAGCCCTTTAATTACAACCCCAAGTAAAAAAAAGTTGGGACAATGTGTAAAACGTAAATAAAAACAGAATGCCACGATTTGCAAATGTCATCAACCCATATTGTATTGACAATAAAACATAAACATCATATCAGCTGTTGAACCCACATTGTAACATTTCATGAAAAATGGTAGTGAATTTGAAGGCAGCAACACATCTCAAAAAGGTTGGAACAGGATGATGTTTCCCATTGTGTAGCATCCCCTCTTCTTTTAGCAGGTGTATGTAAACGTCTGGGAAGTGAGGAGACCAGTTTTTAGAGGTTAACGAGAGGAATGTTGTCCTAATCTTGTCTGATGCCTCAACAGTCCTGGTCTTTGGTGGTGGATTTTGTATTTTAGGATGCACCAAATATTTTCTATTGGTGAAAGGTCTGAAAGCACCCGGTCTCTTCTCCTGCAAAGCCATGCCGTTGTGATGGATGCAGTATATGGTTTAGTATTGTCTTGCTGAAATAAGCAAGGTCTTCCCCGAAAGAGACGCTGTCTGGATGGGAGCATATGTTGCTCTAAATCCTCTATGTACTTTTCAGCAGTGATGGAGCCTTTCCAGATGTGTAAGCTGCCCACACCATAGGCACTAATGCACCCCTATACCATCAGTGATGCAGGCTTTTGAAGTGTCTGCTGATAACAAGCTCGGTGGTCCCTCTCCTCTTTAGTCCACAGGACATGGTCCACGGTTTCTAAAAAGAAGTTTAGATTAATCGGACCACAGTTTTTCATTTTGCCTCAGACCATTTTAAATGAGCTTTGACTCAGAGAACACGGTGACATTTCTGCATCGTCTTCACATATGGCTTCTTGTTTGCATGATACAGCTTTAACTAACATTTGTGGATTGCACAGCAAACCATATTCACAGAAAGTGATTTCTAGAATTGTTCCTGAGCCCATGCAGTGATGTCCAGTAGAGAATCAGGCCCGTTTTTAATTCAGTGCCGCTTAAGGGCCCAAAGATCACAGGCATCCAGTTTGACCTTTGGCTTTGTCCCTTGCAGACAGAGATTCCTACAGATTTTTTTGAGGAAGATTTTTCTGAAATTGTTCCACAATTTTTAGAATTAGATTGTTGCATATTGATGAACCTCTGCCTCTCTGAAATGGTCCTTTTATGCCCAGTCATGTTACTGACCTGTTGCCAATTAACCTAATTAGTTGATAACTGCTCCTCCGTTTTTGATTGGCCGCAATTACTTTCCCATCATTTTGTTGCCTCTATTTTAACTTTTTTTTATATGTGTTGCCTGCCATCAAATTCAAAATAAGCTAATATTTTCTATGAAATGTAAATGTAAATGTAAAATGTCTCAGTTTTAACACCTGATATGTTGTTTATTTTCTACTCTGAATAAAACATGTGTTGATGAGATTTCCAATTCATTTTCTTATGTTTTTGTTTATGTTTTACACACTGTCCAAATGTTTTTTTGAATCTGGGTTGTAAGTTGTAAATACAATTTTTGACCACCTACTCTTTTAAGACTGTTAACTGCAGAACATCTATTCGATTCAGTTCAACTTTATTTATATAGCGCCAATTCACAACAAAGTCATCTCAAGGCACTTTAAAGAATAAAATCAAGACTATAAAGATGTATAGAGAGAACCCAACAATTCCCCCTTGAACAAGCCCTAGGCAACAGTGGAAAGGAAAAGCTCCCTTTAACGGAATAAACCTCCAGCAGAACCAGGCTCAGGGTGGGCAGCAATCTGGCTTGACCGGTTAGGGTGAGTGGAAAGTAAAGAGAGAAAAGAAAAAGAGCAACAAAAGCAACAGCAAAACATCTGGCAGGTTGGTAGGACCAGTAGCTGCACACTGGAAAACACACAGCTTCAAAGCCCGGGGACACCTGCAGAAAGGGACAGAGAGAGGGGGACAGAGAAGAAGAAAGACAACTATGGGAGAAAACACACATAGTTAATGTCATACAGTGGTGACAATTGTGGGGTGTGAGGAGAGAAGAGAGGGACAAGAGGAGGAAAGGAGCTCAGTGTATTGGGGGGTAGGTCCTCCAGCAGTCTAAGCCTATCGCAGCATAACTATAACAAACTATAAGCTTTATTAAAGAGGAAGGTTTTAAGCTTAGGCATATAAGTAGAAAGGGTGTCTGCTTCCCAAATCTGAACTGGGAGCTGGTTCCACAGGAGAGGAGCTTGATAGCTAAAGGCTCTCTGCCTTTTGGAAATTCTGGGAACCACAAGACACACAACATCTGAAGCATCATTTTGAAACAGTTTATTAATAGGCTCATAAACTGCTTTCTTGACAACTAAACAAATGGTGTAGAGAGAAATTCCTTCAATTTAGTTAAAAAGCAGTAGGCCTCCTGAAGTATTGGCACATTTAAAGGGTAAATGGACCAAATATGAAAGACTGTCTCCAGGATATTTTTTTATGCCACAAAAGACGAGCTCCCTACAGTGAATGTAGTAATTTAGGAGGCATTGGTTTCATAAATAGGGCTCATTTATCATAAATGTTCTGAAGTACCCCCTTAAGTTCTTGGCTAAGTGAGCAATAAGACTTTCATCAATTATCAGGGGAGTTTAACCAGCCATGTGTAAATCAATAGTAAATAAATCACAGTCAAACAAATGATATAATGAGTATAATTTGGACATTTTCAACAATGACAATGCGTCGAAAAAAGTAGACAGTGCAAATCAAACGAATACAATACCTTAGCTCTCCCTTTCTCTCTGTGTCCTGGCAGTCTGTGATTATCTTCTGAAGTCAACCTAACATTAAAGTAACGTCAAGCAATCAGAAATAATGTTTGAAATTCAAAGGGAAACAGCTGGGTTGGTTTATTGCATATGGTTTAACCTAAGCAATTTAAGGTGGCGCAAGTCTATATCTTTCCCTGGTGGTCTAGTGGTTAGGATTCGGCGCTCTCACCGCCGCGGCCCGGGTTCGATTCCCGGTCAGGGAACAAGTGTTTTGCCCACTTGTTTTTCAACACATTTGTTTTTTTTAAACCCTATTTCGTTATAGGGCGTAATGGTGTCAGAAGATAATTCATGCTGTAATTCTGCCAAAAGATGCCGTTTTTATTTTCACATATCACACATATGTAGAGATAAAAGGAACTACTTTTTGCCAAAACTTTAAAAAGCTTCATAAACAGGACCTGTGAGTCAGTGGATTTCAGTGTTTGATTTCTGTAATGTGAATGGTCCATGGACTGTATGGCATAGCCATAACCTATTAGTGTTGAAAATGTATAGGTTTCAAGTCCTTATCACTCTGAATTGAGGTTTAAAACATTTTGATACTTCTAGCGCCACCCAAAGACAACTTTTAAAACAAGGGCACCACAGTTTGACCTGTATAATCAGACAGAATGTTTGTACGGAGTCAAGAGCATAAATGCAAGTACATTAAATACATGACCATTAACGACAGAAAGTCACACACCATTTAACTGACTTTATTGAAAAATCTTATAAGTATAAAATATGCTATGTTTGTGATTTCTGTCCATGAATGCATATTGCAAAGAAATTGCTATTTTGACGGCCTTTATACAGTTTGACAAAATAAAGGTCATTACATTTATAAAACATATTAAAAATCACTATGATATTTCAGGTTAAAATACATTTACACATTACAAATGTAATGTATTCTATTAGTATTTATGTATTTACCAACAAGCTAAAATAATAAATATGTGCACACAGACGAGGGAGTAAAACAACATTCCTTCATAACTCTACAAGCTACGAAAAACAACTGTGGAATATTTTCTCATGTGCTGTGACGTAAGGATCTTCTTTCAAATCCAGATTTTTCTCCATTGTTTGCCACTGTGCCATTCACTTTATCCTTTGGGTTTCAAAGAGAGAACAAGACATAAATACAGTGAGAACACTATGTAAGCTACCGTATCTGTCTGACCTCACCTTCACACTGTCAGCCATTTCCTCAAAAGACTTGAACGTTGAAGAGTGTCTACAGAGAAGCGTTAAGATAAATGATTGTTGTTTTAGAACTTACTCAAATAGAATTTCACACACTATGACAGCAGTAAGCAGTAAATACAGAAAATGTGGAGACGAACAATCGTGAAATCTTACCTCATACTCGGCACACTTATGGTGTGGCTTAGCGCGCTGGGTGGACAGAAAGCAAGAAAGAGTGGTTTGACAAGTAAGACTTAACTATACAGAATCAGCATAAAACACAAAAACAAATTAATTTATGTAATTGCATATGTACAATGATGAAGACTCTGAATAGTGATTTGAGTCTCAGGACAAATATCACGCGATTGCTACAGCTACTTAGGTGTTAAGGGATTTATAGGCCATTATTCCTAATCACTTTAAAGAGAATTTCTGAACACCAGCGATTACCAGTTTGGTTTTAAACAGGGTCATGGTGTGGACAGCTGTATTTTTGTTTTTGACGAAATAATTCCATATTACAGTAGGCAAGGTTCTGCTTACTTTATTCTGCTTCTAAAGTATTTGAGGAGATAATTTATGAGTAATTGATTTCCATTATCACCTGCCTACAGTGTGTTGTTCTATCTTAACTGAGTGTCATACTTGTGCATTAGAGTTAATACACTTCGGAATAATTTGTATATGTAGGCTATGCATGATGTCCTTTTGGTTGCATTTCCTGGTGCCTATACTATATACTGCTCTAGGTAGACTTCAACTGCCATATAATAATGTTTCATATTTCACCTGACTGGTATAGTGTCATTTATGCCAATACTTTCCATGGCCTCACAAAAAACTGTCTTACAAATTTGTGCAACACCTACACATATCTACAAACGATGTATATTCAGGCCCTACGGGTCCTCACATTATTCAAGACTAGACACACATGATGTTTAGTTTCTTTCATTTGTCCTTACGTATTGCTTCCATTTCAGTGTTGTACTTTGCTTTGGAGGTGTCTTTACTTGCACTATTTTTATCAATATGGCTTGTTTTTGGTGTAAGCAGGCAAGTAAATTAAAATTTACCAAACCCCAATGTTTTCAAATTCTTCAAAATGTATGAAAAGCAGTTGAATGTATTTAAGACATAAGGCAACTGTGAATAGTAGAGTTTTGAGATACAGAAATTTGTTGGATGTCATTAATTTTCTGTTTGCTAACAATGTGATTCATTCATCAAATATTTGTGCCCTATATTGTTCCATAACATAGAAACTATGTTTACTTCAACTGTATGATCACTTTATACCTACTAAAGCTGTACAAAGGTAAAACTCAATTGTAAAGTCATTGTATTCTACTTCAAAGTTTACCCACATTCTGATCAGAACACATGGACACCCAGTGCAGACCCCACAACACTAAACTCAGTTCACAGGTCTTACCGTGGTGGGCTTGGAAGAGGGAGATTCCTGTTGAGTTAGGAAGATAAAGACAGACACGCAGATAACGTCACACAAACTTCTGTTTCCATAAGGATAAGAACAACATCAGACTTATCAGCTGTTGTGGCTCATGTCCAGCTGTACTAGCATGATTGGATTATGATTTGTTTACTGGCTAAACAAAAATACAAGACAGGAGCCCTCGGAACTTAAAGCAGTAAGTAATGTGTTGTCCTTCACATAACACAAATGCTATTCCAATAATTGGATTGAATTAAATTGATTGAAGGAATTTAACACACAGCAAAACGTGGCACACTCATGTGTCTTAAAGGCCTTTGGACAATAATGGTTTTGGTCTATAAACTAAGATATTTTTTAAAATATAGCGATGCCTATTCCTTAGGTGACAGCAAAACATGCCAAATTAATGTCCAAATTCCTACATGGGCTCTTTGTGTTAAGTGTCTTGTTATTTCACTACATATTATTCATTCTTTTGTCCTTTCGGCTTATCCCGTGAGGTCAGGGTCGCCACAGCGTATCATTGTCCACATGTTGAATATTTTACTACATCACTACACACAAATACAGAGATTTAACGTGTATTGTCTCAGCAATAGCCTGACTCTGACAATAACCCTAGATTTAGTGAAATCCCAATTATTTGTGTTACTATATACAGTTAAACTGCTTCAGTTTCACAGTGCTGGTACAGTATGTCACACTGTGATGGCAAACTGGTGTAAATAACACAGCAATCATTATTATTACTGGTAACAAATGCTTTCCTGCCATCACAAGTCAAAGGGTCTACAGTGAATACATTTTATTAAACCTTTTGTTTGAGATGTTAGATCTTGCAACAATCAGAAACGATAAAGTACTTTCACAAAGATGGAATGAAGAATTAACAAACCAGAAAAAAAACAAAACTTTATCCTTTACCTGTTGTGACCTGTTGTCCTCTTCTCTTATCTCTTTTATTTTGCTGCCTGTCCATCTGCCTGGCTAAATTAGTCAAAGACAGACTGTTCCACCAGCTAGAACTATTAGTATGGATTCTTCATTGTTCTTTACACATATAGAGTCTACAGTTATTATTATACTGAGTACAAGCTGAGTACAAGGGGACCAAAAACTTCCAGGTGAAGCTACTCTCCTCTGCACGTTTTGGTTTGTTATGACACATTATTGAGTTACATTTGTTTAGGCACATTATTGAGATCATGGTGTGATTAGATTTAGATGTCTGTGGCTGCATAAACTGGCATATTACTGAAATCAAGGAGATTTTTGGCAATCAAAAAAAGGAAAATATTCTGTTTAAAACAGAAGGGAGAAGCTAAGCCAATTACAGCGTTACCTCATATCTGCCAGTCTCCTGGTGATGGCCACACCCATACTGGACAGTGCCGAAGATGTCACATGGCCTGCATGAGAGAGACTCTCCTGTGTCCTCACATATCTTCACGTAAAGAGAAGAAAAGGAAGTCATGACCTGAACTGAGCAAAGTCACAAACTTACAGACACAAGTGCTAGTGGTCAAATGGGAGAGCATACTGTACAGATAGCACAAAAGCATAAACAAGCTCATAATACCAACTGTTATAGTTTCTTTGAATGCAAAAGATTCTTTACTTACTCCACCTTGACTGTAAATACTACTGGCGTTTGTGCTAAGTCAGGCTGTAAAGCTATTAACAGAGCACCAATCCTATCTGGCCTGCAAAATCCCATCACTTGTTTTTTTTTTTTTTTGCAGAGATCCCTCTTAACATGTGAGAGGACAAAACACTGGGAACACAAAATGTAAAGGCAACATTCATTTTTTTCAGGATATGATGTAACCATGATGTAGAACACTTACATGCTGGAGTGCTTGATGTCATCTAGAGTGGCAGAGGCTGTGAGATATCTGAAAGGAGTGTGGAACATGAACAGGTTATTATCCCGACTTAAGCGAGAGATCGTGACAGTCATTAGTCTGTTTTTCATGGTTACTTAACCGCGTTGCACTAAGACAATGCGTGACAAATGTCTGCCTGTACATGAGTGGTCATCTCAAACCAAATGACTTGTGAGGCACAGAGCATCATTTTATTCTGTATCCAGCCAATCTAATGACCATATTTGTGTCCCATTAGGTGCCAGTCTAAGAATACAATGTTTATGAGAATATCATTGCACTTACGGGACTGAGGTTTGTACATCTTGCCAGCCTTTAGACAGGTTCTGTTTGATGTTACTGAGAGGGCTCATACCCAGCTGCCTCCTAATGTCTGTTGCATATTTTTCTTTGGCCAAGAGTACCTGTTGCAAGGTCTGAATTTCCTCCTCTATCTATCAAAGGGAAAAAACAAAAGGGTCTATTCAGTATAGAGACAACAGTGACAAGATGCTGTTAAATTTAAAAGCTCCCAAAACCTTTGCAAGCTCAATCCGCAAACTCTCTAAATCCTCCTCCGTTAGATCTGAGGCTGAGCATCTATTTTCCATTATCCTTGTAGAGAAGCTCATAGATGTGGAAGCCCCAACAAAACCTTAGGAAAGGATGTGGAAAATATTTATATAGAGTTATTATTTGTATTTTATTTTGTATTTGTCATCCTGTGGCAACCTATAAGTGGATCCTGACAATATTATAAATAATATAAAACCTGGTTTCATTGAATAAGTTGTTGACTATTGACAAATACTTTGTTCTTGTTATTTCATTATGGTTTATAGACAATGTAAAAATTTTTTTGAAGAGTCATCGGCACTTGCTCAGTTGGTAAAGTGGCCGTCTACCGACCATAGGGTCGGACGTTCACTTGTCGAAGTGTCTCTGGGCAAGACAGTGAACCCCCAGCAGCCCATCCCCCCAGTGCCTCACTGAACTCACAGGATAAGTCGAAATGAGAAAAAATAAATAAATAAATAAATAAAACAAAAAAAAAAACTACTGACCAACGAGTCGTATACGTTAAAACTATTGTAAGTTTACCCGTAACAAATGGTAATAGTTTTGTATTTTAGAACAATGAGAGCTGTCCGTGGTGCTGAACTTCACTCTGGCTAACTGAAGCTAACTGCTAAAAGATAACGTTACCTGTTGCACACAACGGTGGCTAAAGTTAGCTAACTTTAGCTTCCGTAGCACAAACACACCGTTTACACGCTAGCTGTAACTAACAAATATCTGTGTGAATGAACAGTCAGGTGCTAGTGTTGAAGATGATAGACACTTCTTACCTGGTCGGTGCATTGCTGCCACTTTCACCTAGGAGTTGCCTTTGTTGCCTGTCTCCCTGCAGTCAGCTCAACTCAAACACGAAGAGGAGGCAGGCGAGGATCACCGAGAGTATGGTGTTTACGCACACACACAGACACACACACAGACACACACACACACAACATACTCAAGTGCTTAACTGCAATATTGATTCATATTATATTTGATTTATGTTTCACTTGAATATTTATATTTTATGCTACTTAAACTTTAGCCAAATCCATATAATATATGGCCCATCATAACGGTGTAAATTCTGTGTAGTAATCAGCTGCTGTTACAATACGTTCTTTCTTTTTTTTTTTGCTGTAGTTTGAATCATGAATACTGGGTTAACCCAGGTTACTGGGTACAGTAAGAGCTGATGTTATTTATGTCTTATTTTACCAGATCTCTCGCTCTCTTTGTGTTTGTGACATTCAGCACCTTCACAACCAAAACAAGTCAAGATTGTAGGCCCAGGAACAAATGCCTTATCAGTATCAGTATCATTTATACTAAATATTCTACTGTATGAAGGGAAAAGTTTAAAAAAAGGATGCACTTTGGCAGATATCTAGTACTATTTCACAATGTGACCAAGGAATGTGCAAAGTATGGTTAGAGACACTTTAAAGCACAACGTTATTTATATGCAAGAAAAATGGTTTTATAGTTGAAACAATTGCTCAGCTGTCAGTTGATAGAATACACAACTTGTCTCCATCTGCTGGCAAAACATGCCATCACACCTCTAAGTGCCATGTCTCCTCTACATGAAGCATGCGATAAGAAAGCTGGCAGCTTTTACTAGTTTCCTCTCATCACTGACAGAGCTACTGAAAGATCTTATCCAACACATTAAAAGGAATGTTGCTCAGTGGCAGACTGGCAAACTTTTCTGTAGTGGTGAAAAGCTACTTGCATTTCTCCTGTTAGTAAAATTGCACTTTTCATTTGTTGGGGGAATGTGTTGATTTTTATGACTACTAAATGAGATTTTAATTAATATAATACACAAAATGTATTTAACAAATCATTTGTGATGTATCAATCTTAATAGAGACACTTAGCAGTATATAAAGTCCATGAAAATTAGCCTTTACCAACTGCAATATTAAGTTCTGATAGGACTTTGATTTGATGTTTTCTCCTTGACTTAGATTTTTGCTTGCCTTGTACCACACTTGTAAGTCGCTTTGGATAAAAGCGTCTGCTAAATGACTAAATGTAAATGTAAATGTAAATGTAAGTTAGTGCATCGATAATTATATATTTTTAATATGGGAAAACCTAACATCATATTATAGTATCCTCACGTGAAAGATGTTGATAAGGACACAAGTCAAAATGTTCAGGAACATTTATTCAACAACAGCAAATCAGATCAACGATCCATTTGTTTTCTTCCAGACACACAGTTACCATGCTACAACATAAATCTGAAGGTTTCTACTTTATATGGGCCAAGTGTATGTACAAGCATCCTTTACCTTTGCAACCATTAACCAGCAACCCTAACCTTGGCAAGCATTCCCGGCAAAAATGAATGGTTACATTACAACACCATACCAGTTTAAAAAAAAGCCAATCATCATTTGAAACATGAAGTATGAAATAAATAAATTCCCAAAAATGTAATCATAACCATTTCACTATAGTTACACTATATACTATAATTTCCTGATCACTGATTCATTATATATATATATTTTTTAAACACAGTGCATTCAACTTAGAACATTTACAGTAGCATTTTTCAGTATCTCAATGAAAAAGCCATGACAGGAACATCTATGTTTCATCAAAGGTTACAGGAAACATCATACAAGGTCCACAGAGGACAACATCCATACTATTAATAGCAGAGGGTGGGCAACAGGAGCTCACCAAGTGTAAACCATTTAAACACATCATGAGCAGTTATGAAAACGACAAAGTGGCAAAAGTGTTTATGGCAATTTATGGCATTTTGCAAATGAGTGGCAAAATATGCTAATTCTGTGGTATGAAAAATCTAGAGTCAATTCGGTCACAGCTGCCTGTAGCACTGGCTCACAGATGATATGCCTTGCAAACGTTCTTCTCTAAATAGATTTTAAAAAGTCATCAATGATAAACAATCACAGCATTGAAAAAAATGTGAGAGTCATAAGACTTCAGTTCCAAATCACAAAGACACAAAAACATGATGAAATTAATCTTCCCCCATACCTTAAAATATCTCCTTGTGGATATTCTGAAGTTGGCTTCATGTATCTCTTAAAGAGTGTAATGTGTATTTTTTTACATGACATAAACTATTTCATATATTCAAAACAGCTCCGAGTTAAAAACATGTCACCCTCTGAACCAGAGCTGCTGTTTCTACCTTTTTTATTGCTCTGTTCAGAGCTGGAGTACCTTGGCTTCAAATAGCGGAAAATCATTAACCAAAATTACTGAAAGAATAACATGTAATGTCCTGCAGCCGTGGCAATTTTGATGTCTCTGAAACAATAATATTGTGAATAAAATCAGCAATAAAAAGAAAAGGGGGCAGCTCAGGATATGATTTCAATAACCCACATCCTTTACTGAAAATAAACTAATGAAAAACTACACTATTAAATGCCGATTGGGAATTTTGTCTTTTATCTTTTGTATTAGATCATTTTAAAAGTTTCAAATTTATGAATCAAAATACAAGATTTTTTATAAATCAGAAATAACTGCTGATATGAACAACAAAGCAACAATGATGTACATGAAACCACAAGACCACCAAGGATGAAATGCAATATATTACAAATTATGAATGAACAACAAAGTCACGTTCAAAAATCAATGTCATGGCAACCTGTTCAGTGCTGCAGGAAAGACAGGGAAAGCAGTCTATGTCCTGCAAGGGTGAGCGAAAATAAAGCTGTTGTTGCAAAGGAAAGAAAAGCCAAAGCTAATTAATAACTAAAGCAGAAGTGTTACATCAGCAGGCGCTAATGAAATTGAAGCTCTGTGCCTCAACCACCATATGATTCACGTTCAAACCACTCAGGGGAGCACACTAAAGACAAACACAGTGCCAAAGACCAACTGGGGGTCTGGTGACAGCAGGTGACATGTTCAACTGAAATACCGTCGATTGCAAATGAGAGGTGAAAACCGTTTCAACATATGACCACTCTGTTCTTAAAGATTATTGACGCCATCACCCAACCAACCATCTCTTTAATCAGCACCTCCCTGAGCCATGGCTCTCCTTTCCCTCAGCATAAAATATCACATAAACGCTACCCTCTCCTCCTAGTGAACCGTACTAATGAGAACATACTGGACATATATTTTTGCACCTTGCAAGGTCCAAATATGGAGAGGAGGAAAACTTGGAGACCATGTTTTTTTAAACAGTGCATGCTACACCATGATGCAAAATATAGGCGAGGGAAAGTGGGTTAGGCGACCTGTGTGGTTAAAGGCCAAGAAATACAAAGAAGAACTAAAAAGGAAACAAATTTATTGTTTCTTGTTTCTTCTCATAGTGGGGGAAATAAGTGGTGGACCAATCAGGAAGGGTGTAAGGGATTAGTTCCTTTCATGGGCCATGCTTACTAGTCCCTCTCCTCCACATGGCTCTCTTCTTGGAAGTGTAAAGATAGATTGCCCCTTTCTTTCAACTCACTGAGGTGGAGAAGGGAAGCAGGCAGGGCCGCAGGCCAGGATGAGCAGTAACAGAGGGTTAGTTGAAGCCAGTGTCAGTATGGTAGGAGTAGTGACCATCCGATGTTAACTGGGTCGTCTCTGTTGCCGATGGCTGCAGCACTATTGGGTCACCCCCAGCCTCTGTTTGACAAACAGACAGAGCATTTTCAGTATTTGCACTGAGCCTCATCCTGTGAACAACTCTAACAAACTCAGAAGGGGAGTTGTGATTCAGGTTGTTAGGTATCACCTCTCTCATCAGACTGCAGCTGGGCCTCCAGGTCCTCAGGGGACACGTAGAATTCTTGTTCTTGGCCCTCCCGAGGTCGTGGTTTACATCTTCCACAGCAGCAGTTACAGCAGCAACACAGGCAGCAACAGAAGTAGCAGCCAGTAGCCAGGCCACAGAATACAAACAGAGCCTGCCGATAAGTGGATTAATGGGAGGACAAAAGAACACAGGGACAGAGGTTATAGCAAATTTAGGAGCAAAGGATGCCAAAAAGAGGTATAAATGCAAAATACAAAACCCTTCAGGTCTTTCGTGGTCTTACCTTTGCCCACCAGCTTGAAAGTACAAAATAAGTGTTAACATTCTCCTCTCCAAACTGCTCAGCCACATACAGTCCCAGAGAACCGTATTTGTCGTAAATATTACGCTTCGTAGGGTCACTCAGAATTCCATGGGCATTGTTTATCTCCTTGAACTTATCTGCCGCTTCTGGATTGTCGGGATTCTTGTCAGGGTGGAACTTCAATGCCAGTTTCCTGTGTAAAGACATGTCAGAATAAAAAACAATCAACGCATTCACAGTGCCAGCAAACTTTCTGTGATGTACAGAACGATGCCTCACCTGTAAGATCTCTTTATATCGTCAGTTGTGGCCATCTTGTCAACTCCCAAAACACTGTAGAGAGACTCACCAGCGGTGGACAGAGAGCGCTGCCTCTGTTGCTCAGCCATGATGCCTTACGTTCACAAGCTTGGCACAGAAACAGAAAAATACATGTACTGCTTGGACTAAACCTCCTGCTTTATATGAATAACTAATGGAACAGACCCACTTTATTAAGACAGCCTGTTTATCTCGACATACATCTGTTCATAAAATATCAGGCTTGTGTGACTGAATCGTTCTGCAGGCAACAGCTGGCCCAGTGCCAATTTTGTTTGAATAAAACTAATCTGAGAATTAGAATGTGGAAAGCCTAGCTCTGAATGAAAAGTCAAACAACAATACAAAGAAGAATTTGGGATTTGTTACACTCTCTGGATTAATCTAACCTGCAATTGTACAAGTAATGTACTGTAAAGTATACAACTAAATTGATTAAAATATTATCACTAAAACATCAAATCTTTCACCATTGTACCATGTTAAATTCATTATATTACTTTTATCTAATTATATTTTATCTCATGTATAATTTCAAACAAACCTACATTGAAATTTACCTCAATGCAACTAAAGTGATTGCCTGTGATTTCCAATTAACGCTAATAGCATAAACAGGGTTATAAAGGGACCCGTGAACACCAGGGCTTTCACAGTTTGAGCTTGGGTTGGGTCTAATTCAACACGGCTCCAGATGGTGAGGAATTGTTTGAACAAGTAAGAATCCACATAGACTGAGAGACTTCAGAAATATAAGACACAGAAAGATCATCAGTAAGCAGCTGATCATAAGCAGAAACACGGTTGCAGCAGTATACGAATAACGTTACAACCAGTAACAGAAGTGTTTCTGACTTGGCACAAGTGTTACCTGTGGAAATGGGGTTTCAGTGAATTATCAGACAGAGTGAAGATTTTTTTTTTTTTTTTTTGTCCTTTTGGCTTATCCCGTGAGTTCAGGGCTGCCACAGGATCATTTGTCTGCATGTTGATTTGGCATAGTTTTTACGCCCATTACCCTTCCTGATGCAACACTCCCCAATTTCTACCGGGCTTGGGACTGGCACTGCACAGGGGATGGGGATGGGCTGTTGGGGTTTCAGTGTCTTGCCCAGGGACAATTTGGCATGTGATTGGGAGGGGCGGGGTGCAAACCTCCGACCCTATGGCCGGTTGGCGGCCACTCTACCATGTGAACCACTGCCATCCCCCACAATACTATGTAAATATTAGTATAATATTTGTAGAACATTCTTTGGTTACAAACAATTTATTTCTTTTGGATTAGAAAGGGACCTGACCAGGAGTACCAACAGTGACTGCCTTTTGCTGACCATGAAACACGGTGGTGGACATGTGCAGAGGAAATGTGGCTGAATGGATGCATAAAAAATCCATAAGTGTGGAAGTATTTTAAAGGTGAAGGTAAAGCAACTTAATCCCTCCAGCAAAAAAACCCTATATGTAGCACAGCAGATGTGTGCAAAACCTTCTTCAACCAGCACAGAAGAATGGATTTGGTCTTTAGAGAATACATGCTTACATAAAAAAATTAAAAACAAATACATATTTTGTTTTATATTTTTTGTGATATCAAATAGGGATGTATTGAGATTTGTAAATTGCCCTGCGTACTGTTAACTGTGACATCTTGGCTGGACCACTGCTTCTGCTGCTATACGTAAATCAGTAACTGACATCCACACAGTTGAGGATGCTGCATGAGAGCGAGACTGGGGCCTATCCAACCGATGCTGGAAGTAAGAAAAGATAAAGCGACTGCTGACAATACAGATGGCGCCAAGTGGGTGTCTTCGTGACACAGATGAATGGCCACTCTTTCGTTTGAAGCCCTATATCTTATTTCAACATTTTCATCACAAGCTAACTGCGGACTACTTGGTTGCTAAATAATTTCCCTTTGTTAGAAACCGCATTCCGTTGTCAATTGTCTATAAGAAGGATTAGAGTGTGTCAATAGGATGCTGGGAGCATAATCTCTGTGCAAGCATCATCAGCAGCAGTGCTATAGAGCAAAGCATCCATGTTGGTTTGCTTCCTGGCCTGTTCTTGATGCAAGACAGAGATGGATCGTCCGCAGTAATTTTCAAGGGCAAGGAGCAGTATATTGCGGTGAAATAAAAGATGGAAAGACACGAGATCGCTCACCTTTCAGTCGGTCCTGGTGTGCTACAAAATGAACGATCCCAGCAAGTGGTAATTTTAGATAATTTAGCGTGACTATGGATGCATCTCGCACGTACCCAGATCCTCTGTGGCTCCCACTACACAACCATGGACAGCTGCAGCAGGACGCTGACTCCACCCCTTCCCAACGCCATGGCGACCCGACGTGCGCGTGCACAACACACTCACGCACACACACACACACGCATAGAGACAAGGGGAAGAGGATGCCTAATTGTTCCTGCATTGAAAATAAAATTAGCAATTAGCATTTTTGGAAATAGGTACTCTTATTTGGTTTTTACATATGAGTTAGCTGCGACAGCTACCGTTGTAAAACATGTCTGGTAATTAAATGGCTTCAACCATAACCTGCTTAGCTTACCTTAACACAAACAATAGAAAAGGGGAAATAGATTTTATACTCTTTTTATTTTCCTTAGCAAAATTAGAAAATAACTTAAATACTGAGTTTCAGAGGTGTTGAGGGTTTTTTATTAAAAGTTTGATATATCCAGGCTAGCTGCTCCCACTGTTTTCTGTCTTTATGCTATTCTAAGCTAAGCTAACAGGCAGCTGGCTCCAACTTTAACAAACTATTGTTTAGAACCACTTGATCCGTTTTTGGTTTTCAATGTCATTTTACTCCGCTGCTGCAAAAATCCGCTGGGGGGGGGGGGTCAATAAAGTATTATCAACCAATCTGGCTCTGAGTAGAGAAGACCTGCTTTGATGGGTGAATGTTGCATTAGTGCCTAAGCAATGTTGGTAATACAGTTTCTTATCAGAATTCTTGAGCTTATAGCACTGTCAGGAAAAAGTAAACCTAACCAAACTATCACATGTAAGTAATTAACATTTACATTTGACATGTTATTAGTGAGGCACTAGTATGAGCACCTCCTTTATTACTAAAATGGGCTTTCATACTATGACAACTGTTTTCTGTGAATAGGGCCTATTGGACTGAGCTCCAAAGACTCAGGTTTGGAGACATAAACTTTACTAGGAACCAGTTGAAAGTCTATTTCTGGGCCAGAGAGAGAGAGTCAAACACAGACAGACAACCATTCACACTCACACTCACACATAATAGAGTCACCCCTTAGCCTAACAGACATGTCTTTGGACTGGAGGAGGAAACCTGAGTACCACAGTCAGTCTATTTCAGCTTTTGTCAGACTTCTGACTTACCCTTTGTTAATGGCACAGTGTGGGTCTACCTTGAAATACACTTTATAAGTAGGCCTCCTTACTGGGGAACTGTTGCTCTACAAGGATAGTTATTGCACTTTATTATAAAGTTAATTGATAAATATTATTATTTTTGAAAGCACCAATACTGCGCCTTGTTACCGTAAAATCGACCATCCGTTTGGACCGTTCACTGCTCTGACAAGAACTGTACCTCGGCAACCGTGACGTCACTGTTCTCGCCAATCGAGTAGCTCTCAGGACTGCCGTTCCTATCGCGAGGTTATCGCATTTAGCTTGGTTAGTTAGCTAGCCGTGAAAAGCTTGATTGTGTATTCGCATTTTACAATATTTATTCGTCCTAAAGAATCGAGAGGACTGCGCGTTGCTGTTTTACTCTTGTTTTGTCACACCTGCAAAAAGGATAATCGCTGGCTCTTGTGTTTGCACGGTAAGTCGTGTAAACGCACACAGTCTGCTAACTAGCCAGGACTGTTGCCCAGGAGGACATGGGTTTGTTTTGGAAGCCTCTGAGAATTTTTAG
Source organism: Channa argus (assembly GCF_033026475.1). NCBI lineage: Eukaryota > Metazoa > Chordata > Actinopteri > Anabantiformes > Channidae > Channa > Channa argus. The sequence continues at coordinate 6,244,259 of NC_090209.1, forward strand.
TGACGCGGGGAATAATGAAATTGCTAAGTCAATTTCGAAATATTGTTTCTGTTGTTTAGTTATTCGTTTTGTGTGTAGCGTGTTTTATTTCTTTGTGTTTAATTGGTGAATTTGGTCTCTACATGGTTGTAACGTTGCTGTTCATGTAGATACTAAGTGTGACCAAGCTGTGTCAGTCTTGTTCACGTTTTGCTGTGTTTCCAATTGATTTATTCACTTTCTCAGGGTCCCAATGATGAGTTATGCTGAAAAGCCAGAAGATATCACAAAAGAGGAGTGGATGGACAAACTAAACAATGTTCATATACAGAGGGCAGACATGAATCGGCTCATTATGAACTATCTGGTGACAGGTGAGGCGTCTAGAATGAGGACTATGGTGATTCAATGAGAAAAATAAGTTGTTGACGTCAAAGACACATGCCTATTTTGAACGAAAATATACAAATGACTGTATTTAATATTACTACTTAGTTCAGGTGCGTGTAGCTCAGTTGGCACCCCTAACAGCCCATCCCCATCCCCGGCTGTGCAGCGCTGGTCCAAGCCCAGTTTGTCACGAAAGGCATCCGGCGTAAAAACTGCCAAATCAACATGCGGACAATGATCCGCTGTGGTGACCCTGAACTCTAGGGATAAGCTGAAAGGACAAAAAAAAAAAACTACTACTACTACAAAACTAGGCGACAGATCCTAACAAATGACTAGTTAGAATTAGCATGTGTTTATTATTTATATTTTTAATATTGACTTAAAAATGTGTTTACTACTTTGATAATCTGAATTTTTCCTATTTCTTTGCCTTTGACTGTGTCTGCTTCATATGTTTCAAGAGGGATTTAAAGAAGCAGCAGAGAAGTTTCGGATGGAATCTGGTATCGAACCGAGTGTGGATCTGGACTCTCTAGATGAAAGGATAAAGATTAGAGAGATGATCCTGAAAGGACAAATACAGGAAGCTATTGCACTCATCAACAGTCTACACCCAGAGCTGCTTGACACCAATCGATACCTGTATTTTCATCTGCAGGTACATTTACACAGTGCTTTCTGATAGCCATTACATGCTTGTTAAACTGGAACATTTTTGATACCACATATGTTTTGATACTGGCTGAACTTCAACATTAATTTGGTTTACTTATTCCTAATCCAGCAGCAACATTTGATTGAGTTAATCAGGCTAAGGGAGACTGAGTCAGCACTGGAGTTTGCGCAGACACAACTGGCTGAGCAGGGGGAGGAGAGTCGAGAGTGTCTGACAGAAATGGAGAGAACGTTAGCCCTTCTCGCCTTTGACAACCCAGAAGAATCACCCTTTGGGGACTTGCTCAACATGATGCAACGGCAAAAGGTCAGACTGACTAGTGAAGTCATCATTTTGTGTCACTTTGATGTTTCACCTCTGGTTTGCTTTTTGGTTCTCACACATTTTTGTAAACAAACCAACAGCTCTACATCCTTTACTTAAGTAATAGATCTAATGCCATATTTAAGAAGTACTGTTATAAGTAAAAGTCCGGCATTGAAAATGTTAACTAAAATTAACTATTATCCCGAAAATGTACTTAAGTAATGCAGTAAAACCTCCTCTGTGGTTGATGCTATATACTAAACGCAGGATTATACAGGTGTACTGTACTTGGTTGAGAGGGTGGCTTTGTACTTAATTTTTATCTAACTATAACTAATGTCTTTTTTAGTTATTAATTTGCTGACTTTTATACATCCATTGACTGATTCTTTGGTTTGTAAAAATATCACAATTGGTGAGAAATGCCATTGTTGGTTATTTTAAATGATTTTGTGTTTATTGTAGGTGTGCAAAAGCACAGCCAAACTGATCCTGTCTGCACCTTTTACCTCAGAAATGCAGTCAGCTGTCAGAGCGGGCACAGTGTATTTCTTTTTTTAATTCACAGGTCACTGAATCGACCGACATGTAGCAGGCATGATAAATTATTTTAATAGCCCGTTTTATGATTGATGTTTCTAACAGGGCACATACTCTGATTTGCAGGGAGGGACGTTAGTCTTCCCAAGGTGGATCGATGTTTTTAATGGGTTTCCTCCGTTCGCAGCCATTTTTCTGGATATGGGAAAAATCTTTGTAACCTTTAGGACAAACCCACACTTGTTTTGGGACATTCAAAGTAATCCACACTGCTGATTTTTATTTTGTATTTCTGGGGACAGAGATCAGGCTTGTTCCGCCTACCCTGCACTTAATGTGTGCGTTTACCACGTCTGACAGGCATGCAGACCCAAAAATCTCTGTTTGGCTACTTTTCTTTCTAATACAAGTAATAAGTAAATGGATATGATGACCATTAATTGTCATACCACGGTATAGCATGATTCTAGTATACCGATGTAACCCTATGACACACTGTACCACATTTATACAGGTTTAAAGACTGCAGAAATGGGTGTGTATGGTAGCTTTTCATTAGTGCTGAAACAACATCTTTGTCACTCTAGTCTTTGGTTGGGCTGTTTATTCTCACACCACAAACATTATTTCAAGCAGCGTTGGTCTGGATGTTAGGTCCACAACAGGGTTTAGTTGCCACACAAGTGTGTGAAAGCTCCCTTTAAAACAGCATGGAAGCACGTAGAACACAGTGAATGCATTTGACAAGTAACTTTGCAAGAAACACGTTTGATTCCAACACAGTACTATAATCTTGACCCGCAGGTTTGGAGTGAGGTGAACCAAGCTGTGCTGGACTATGAGAACAGGGAGTCAACACCCAAACTGGCTAAACTCTTGAAGTTACTGCTGTGGGCACAGAATGAGTTGGACCAGAAGAAGGTTAAATATCCTAAAATGACTGACCTCAGCACAGGTACCATTGAGGACCCCAAGTGAACATAACTTACAAGAACAACCACCTTTAATTTTATGATCAGTCAGTGACTGTGTGACAACCAGGTAACATATATGTATAAACAAATGCTACATTGTTTTTTTTTTTTTTTTTTTTTTTTCATGTTTTATTCATGAGAAATAAGATTTAACTCATTGTGCAAAGTGTAAATTGCTGTATTTGCAAAGTGACAAATTATTTAATTACTTATCCTGGATTTTGAGATAGATCACTAAGACAACAAAATTCAACTTGTTGTTATATTTTGTCTTTCTAAAGCTTAAGTATTATTTATTTTTCCCCAAAAAGATGTTATTTTACCAGAAAGAGAAATGATGGTATAGATGAATGATGTGTTGAATACTGTGGCGTGTGTGAGGAGCCAAACCCATGGCTCTGCAGGATAAGAGTACACTGCAGGAGTGTTTTGAATCATAAATGAGTTTCAAATCAAACATTGCTCTATAGTATGTATGTATGTATAATATTTCACCAGTGTTTGTAATGTAAAATAGACCCTGACTGAAATCTGAGATGGCTTTACACAGTTGACTCCTTTGGTCTTTTCTGAGCCCACATCCCTCATTGGGGGAGGTGGGGGGTGGTAGGGTTCATGTATGGCTGGTTTCTGTAGACTCTCATATTTAAAACCAATTCAGACTAATTTTGTTAATCATAAACAGTCATGAAAAGCATTGAAATTTGAGTCTGACCGGCCAAAGACCATTTTTCCACTTTTAAAACTGTTAGTATTTTCACTTAAAGTAAGTGTCTTTTTACTTTTCGTAATGGGGAAGGCACTTGTGCTTGTTTTTTTTTGTTTGTGTGTGTGTGTACTTTTATAAGAAAATATTTGCTGCTAGTTGTCCATCCTTAGTTTCTATTACAGCTGTCTTTATAGATATCGGCTTTGACAAATGCTGAAGCCCAGAGAGCTCACATCTCTTTTATTATTCAACATTTTTAAGATCCGATTTGCAGTTATTAAAATAAACAACTTTTGTGATCCATTAAAAAGCTGTCTGTGTGCATATATGCAAGTTATCAGGGGAGAGTTTGCACTAAAATGGTTGGTTCAAGCTTTTGATTGTACTTTGCAAACGTGATGATTTTAAAGTACAACTGTTAGCTTGGGGAAAAAAAAGTGTGTCTGTTCTTTTAGCAGGGGCAAAATGCAAATGTCAAACGACCAGGAAGACCGCTCCTGTGAGTTTTGCAAATCTCATCCAGCTCCTCTTTGGAGCTTTGTTCCAACAAGTTTTACCTGTTTGCCTTGTCTGCTTCAGTGTACGGAGTATAGCTAATCCACCACTTTCAGTGCGGGAGAATAGCCGAGATAACAGTGGTTTTCTCTGAATGGCTGACAAACACATATCGGGAGATGGCAGCAATGACCTTAATGCTCCTCTTTTGGTTTGTAAGGTTTACACAGTTAAAGAATCTACAGAAGCGGAGCCACAAGAACAAAACCTATGGCCCAGGTGAGACTGCAAGAGACATTTTAGTCTAGACAAGATGTGCTTTTCAAGTTGAGCTAAATGATATTAGGACTTTTAAAAATGTGTAATGCTCCCTTCATATTTTCACAGTTGCTCCTACAATACATGGTACATGGTTGTGTGTACTAATAAATATGTAGACTATGTTCATTGACTGAAATGTACACCAGGTTTACCCTGACATGTACTTGAATGTTGGTGATCAACAGAAAACAGGTAATAAGGTCATTGTTATAAATACATAAATATAAATACAGCATCAGAAGGTCATCACATCAGGCTGTATTTGCTGAGAAAAGGTTTTCCATCACAGGTACATAATTTGCTAAATAAAGAACATGACTCCATTCGGTAGAAATCATGTCTGAACCATTTCACAAGAAGGTAAACAAACTCAAATATTGGAGTGGATTAAGACATTACAGCACTTCATAAAGGCATCAGTTTGAGATTGTTGGCAGCGACAGAACTGTGGATGGACGGACGATGCCGGATTTGATCAAACTGTCGTTGAAATGTGATGTATGAATATTCACATCCAGGAATGTTCTGTCTTTTCTGGGGTTATGCTTAACTTAAGCTGAGCACCACTCAACCAAAAAGAAGACCCACGACATTCTTTAGCAATGTGGTTTCAGAAAGCAGACATTCCCAAGGAGCTGATAGTTTTAGATCATGCTAGGTTAACATGAATCCTCAGATTTCACACTTTGACCTACCAGATTTTGTGACATCATCAGCATTGCAGTTACTGATATGACCAAACATTTGGCCCTAAGTTTTAATGATGAAATAAGTTTTTTTTTAACACTGGCACAAGGAACATTTTAATATTTGATATTCACATCTGTGTTCTCATATGAGAAGAAAATACACTTGGAATTTTAAGTATAGTGTCTGATTATGCAAGAATATATTGCATTGGCTTCATATCGAAATATGTTGCTGAAGTGCCTGTTTTAAAAAAGTGTCATACAATCTATTAATCGGATTCACCCGCATTTTATCCATCCTAACATCATGACTTTATTAAGGGCCTATCGTCAGTTTGCCTTTTCCTTGGTCTGAACTGAAACATCAGACCCTCCTGCCTGGATAGCCCTCATATTTTGTATAGACATTCATGGTCCTTATGACATAAATAATATGAATCCTTCTGACTCTGAAAAATCTCACAACAGTGATGTTTCTCACAGACATTCATCTCATTTGATCAGGTCAAAAGTGTAACTCATCCAAAACTTTGGTTCATGCGCAAATACCCGCAGAACTCATGACGTTCCCATCATCCCTAGCTCTATGTTGTGTTTCATACAAACTTGCAAACATCATAAACATCATAGTTAACTCAAAGCTCTGCTGTGCCTCAATGCAGCTACACAGAACCGGTGTCACGGCTGTACACTCTTTTCTATGTATGATGTCCTTGTTATTTTCTGGCAGATGCACGTTATTAAATAGAAATTGTTCCCCCTCACACTCAACAGACCTGAGGCTCAGAAGTGGACCCCCATGCTGTTCATTGGCACCTGTCTCCTCTACTGTGCCAGAATGGCCATGCCAATCTGTGCAGTCTCCATTGCAGCAACTTATCACTGGAGTAAGATCGAATGTGGGTGGGTTCTGGGGGGATTCTTCTGGGGTTACTGTCTCACACAGATCCTGGGAGGGCATGCCAGTGACAAGTAAGCAAATCAGCTGGTAAAATATTGAAGCATTTATTCACATGGATACTAAGCAGTGATTGAATAACCTTCATGGCATATTTATTGTTGAATTAAATCTCTGTGAATGGTTATTGTTGCATTAGAATGGGAGGAGAGCGTGTCCTGTTCATCTCCACATCCTTGTGGGCTCTGATCACAGCCGGTACCCCTCTTTTGGTCCAGCTCAGCTCTCATGCTTTTGCTCTTATGACTTTGGCGAGATTCCTCATGGGACTGTTGCAGGGTGAGAGCTGTAACTGTAACAATAAGGAAACAATGACTTAAACAGCAATAAGATTTATCTTAGCTTACAGAGAGAAACAAACCTTTAATCAAAGCTAGGCTCATATGACCTACTATAAGGGATCAATCTTTTTTAGTCTTTTGCTTCTAGAAGATGATTTCACTTTCCAAACTCGCAGATATTATAAGATTTCAGAGGGCTTTGTGATGTCTTACAGGTGTATTTTACCCATCCTTGGCCAGCCTTTGCTCACAGCGTGTAGTGGAAGGGGAGAGAGGGTTTTTAATGAGCACCATGAACAGTGGTACTCATCTTGGGTATGTGGTAAACGCATGCACGCACACACACACACACACACACAGACGCACACACACAGGTCAATGCATTCATAATACATTTTCTCTGGTGATCCCGGGCTTTGCTCTCTGTCGGTCTTTCAGAACACTTTTAGCAGGTGGGATGGGCTCCCTGTGTCTGGACTGGTACGGCTGGGAAAGCATGTTCTATGGAGTTGGTTTTCTGTCTGGACTCTGGGCCCTCATTGTTTGGCTTTTTCTATTCAAAGGTACAGTAGCTACACTTCTCACTCATGCACATTGTGCAGACAACGGGGCACATCCTCAGCCGTGCCTCTATTTGTAGCCACACTAGAAGCACAGTGTTACAGATGGCATGTCAGTGTGTCAGTTGGTCCACTACTGTGGTCCAGATTAAAATATTCCAACTACTACAAGATGCATTGTCATGAAGTTTTTGTACACGTTCATTGTCCCCCAGAATGACTTTGATGATTCGGAACTTTTCTTCTAGCATCACAAGGTGATTGTTGTTTTTGGACGGACTGTACTCGCAGTTATTTCCTCTTGATGATGGGGTATAATCATAAAATCAAATACTAACACACCATACAGATACTTTACAATACCTGCAAAGCTTATGACATTCCCATCTATCTCAGCTGTACGTTGTGATTTTCTAACAAACAGATGTTAGTGAACATGGCACATGTTAGCGGGCAGATTGAAAACTGCCACTGTGGCTGTATACACATAATCTTGTTTGTAAAATCTTCTCAAATGATAAAGATGTCCAATCTCTGGCTCAGGTGACGTTCCTCCCAAGAAGCTGGAAACAAGCAATGGCTCAGAATGGACTTTGTCAAGAACACGCTGGCTGAGTCTTTTTAAGAAGCCATCTGTCTGGTACAGCTCATATAGGTTCTTCAATCCATCACTATTAGTATTGGGTCATTTCACTCTCTTTGTTTTTTTGTCATTCTCTCTAAGGGCCATGGTCTTCGCTCACATGTGCATTTGCAGCACGTCCTACACCTTATTGTCATGGTTGCCTACATACTTCAAAGAATCATTTCCACATGCATCGGTATTTAAGCCCTATGTTGGTATCTATATGTACCATACGCTTAAGGATACTGTTTAAGGTAAATATAAGACATATTTTTGTCCCTCGGTCTGTCTATTCTTGCAGGAATGGGTGTTTAATGTAATTCCATGGGTAGCTGCAGTTCCATCAGCACTTGCTGGAGGATGTTTTTCCGATTTTCTCATTAATCGAGGTATTTAAAAAGTGTCCTATGAAGACAGTTTGTTGTTTAAGGTCAGTGTCAATACCTCACATTGAAAGATGTTAACATATTTTGCTTTTCCTGTAGGATATGATGTAGCAACTGTAAGAAAGCTAATGCAAGTACGTAGGAAAACAGCTGTGTGATGTGATTCAAACAGTATGAACAAATAATCCAGATCAACATGTTTATTTTTTTATGTCATATGGCCGTGCTTGTGTCTTATGTCTCTCCCTTGCTCTCTCCTCAGTTTTTTGCCATGGGTACATCAAGTATATTTTTAATGCTTCTGTCTGGAGCTGTCACATTTACCTCAGCTGTGATTTATGTTTCTGTTGCTATGGGCATGTCAACCTTCACCAGTTGGTATGTTTTTTCAGAATTATGACAAAGATACAAAATGTCCCAGACATTTTACAGTTAGAAACTTTACTGTTAATGTTATCAATACACAGTTAAAGTAGTTTGGCATGTTTGCACTGCAATTTTCTGTTACTTTCCGACCAACATGTACACCACTGATCTTCAGCTGATACAATATATAGGAATGATATATACTAATATACATGTGGTGCTGGGCTGTATTTGCTTCAGCATGGTGATGTGTGTGGCGTTCTGTCGGAATAAACTGTGCCTGTTTTTATTCAAATTCACCTGTTATTTTTATGGTTTTGTAAAATAACTAAATAAACTTACCCTTATTTACAGTGTCTCGTTTACTTAATCAGCTTTAATGTGTTTCAGTGGTGCATCTGTGAATGTACAGGATCTCACGCCATCGTGTGCAGGCGCCCTCTATGGTGAGTTTACAGCAGCTGAATTCATGTCTTATCCATTTGTCATGTATGTTGATGAACTGATTGAATCAATATTCCTTTTCTGCTACAGGTTTTATGAATATGTTGGGGGCATTTATGGGTATGTATTGAAGATCAATTTTAGGCAGCTGATAGATAATGTGAGAGCACAAAACAAATTGTATTGTATCTGAAACAAAAAACAAATTGAACCAAAACGATCTAAAATTAAAAAAAGGCTCATTTCTAATTCTTGCAATTGCCCCTGGTCTCAAATGCTTGTTAACCTTATATGCTGCCCAGGGCTGGTGTTGGTCTCTTTGTCAGGATACCTGATCGAGGTCACTCTGTCGTGGGCCACAGTCTTCTCCATCATCACTTTAGTAAATGTCACCGGTCTTGGGATCTTCCTCATCTTTGGAGATGCTCGTCGTGTCGACCTGCAACATCACAGCCAGGTTACCGTGATCTGACCCAGACCTTTTGTTCCAAATATAATTTGCTGTCTGATTTGTGAGACTGGGTGTTAAATGCATCTCCATACCTCCATAAAAACCTGGTTTTCTGAAACTCACAGGGCTAATCACACAAAGCTAATTTAACTCTGGTGCACTTCAGGAATCAACTAGAGATGATTTAAAGTGATGTTTTCTCTATCTTAGATTAAACAAGAGAATCATCATTATGTGTAACCTAATCATTTCTACATACTTGCTTGAAAATGAAGGAACTTGAATATTGCAGACATGCTTTTGCTCTGGGGTGGTGACTGAAGGTCACTCTGGATAAAATGATCTGCTAAACTATATTGTACAGATGTGTATGACTGTAGAAATATTTAGTGTAGAGTGTCATGTTTAAATGAATATTCACTTAATGCAAAAGCCAGGCTGCTGGTCACTGGTATAGTATATAAAGACACAGTACATGTAAATAGCTAAATTACTGTGTTAGTGTCAGTGGAGATGAAGAAAAGAGTTGAATCAAAGCTTTGGTCAGTTTTGACTTTTAAAAAGTAATAAAAACTACAAATAAAGAGATAAGCACAGGGCTTTTGTAACTATACATAGCTTTAGACAACTTGGTTGCATGTCTTTTGTAATTATTATGTAACTTTGGCTTTTAAAATGTATTTATTAAATGATTTTCAAACCATTTAAGATATGCACAAGTCATCTATGCTGTGCTTGGTGTTAGTCAAAGTACTAAAGCATATCTAGTGCCGTGAAGCAAACAAAGAACTGTGTAGTATATGTATTTACTTTTACATTAGTATAAATGGATATTCAGCTAAACACTTTGTTACTATAATGTAATGTTGCTTTTGTCCATTTTGTGCTGGAAGAACCTTCCCAAAAAGACTCTTTTGGAAGAAATTGTCTTTTATGTTGCTGCAATTTGGTAAAATGTCACAAATTATTAATCTGACACTAATCTGTAGACTATTTTTGTTATATCTGTGGCACAAACATTGTACTCATACATAGATGACATACATGTTGCTGCATGGAGCTAGTAAAAAGACAACGTGGAAAGCTGCTCATGATTAGCATTGTAATATTATGAACAACCAGGACTTATCTTTTTATGTGTACATGCAGATATCATTGTCTGCTCTTTTCAAACTACAAAAAGAGGGATTTCAGTAGATTTTAACTCCCAAACAGAATGTTGTGATGTTTCTTTACAACTTGATACTCGATGAACTCAAGTCACAACGTTATAGGTTCAGGAAATACTTCTATCTTAAAGTAAAGAGAAGCTGAATTTGCAGGGAGACTGGAAACACCTGGAAACAACCTTTGGTGTATAAAATCTCTAGAATGACCCTTTAAGCCAGTCCTCCCTTGTGTTATTACGGTTTTTGTGACATCAAAGAAATATGGGGAAACCACAACTGAATAAACCACTGACATTCAATTCAGAAGCAGGCACCTTCAGGAAAGCTGTTGTGCAAAAGAGTCGTGTTGAACTTCTCCATCGATTCAACGCGGATCCGGTTTCAGGACCCTGGTCAGCTCATGCGGCCTGCAGGTCTTTTCCGTCCACGGGGATGGAAAAAGACATTGCAGCCGGCGGCACATGGGTCACATTAACCTGCTCTGCCAGGCGCTTTGATGGGGGCAGCGTTCACCGTTTGATCGCCAAGACTGGCTTCACGTCATGACGTCACAGCCTATGAGACCGGGACATGGAAATCTCACGCAAATCAGGACGGGTAGGCTCGATGTGGAGAAATGCCTAATATGCAGAAAAAGCCAGGAGTCCCCTGGTTGTGCTGGGTATTTAAACATGCAGCTCTGACAGAAGTGAAGCCCGTCTTTGTCTCTGCTGGACATTTTCTGTGGGCCTCAGCGTCTCTCTGCAGCTGATACCGACACCAGCGCCGTGGTCGGAATTGTTCGGCCTGCTTTACCTCCACGGATCCTCGTCTCTGTTCAAATGATTTATAAGCAGGGACGTGTCCACAGAACTGTAGAGCTGACGATCAGCTGCTGTGCTGCGGAATGAAGCCATGCAGCTGCACAGGGTTGGAGCTGGGCCGGAGACACCCCAGATCGCTTCAGGCCGCACAACATGGTGAGGTATTACACCAACAAGGACAAACAGCAGCAGCGAACTGATGCAGATTGAACTCCAGCTGCGTGTATAAACTCAGGTCAGGTGGATGGAGCATACAATGGGTTGCAGATCGTGATTTCGAGCCGTGCGCTGCAATGGCGCACGGGCCTGTGAAGTCATTTCTTTAGCGATTTGTGTTTTTGTGTGTGTGTGTTTCGTCCCGTGATTGTCAAATGCTCGTACAGCCCCGATCTCCCCTCCTTAAGGAACAGGATTCCCGCTCCTCGTGTTCACGGCGGACCTTGATTTATTAGCCATACAATTAAGGCACGCGGTGAATGCCAAGAGAGGAATCACACACTCCCCACGTCCTGTAGCATTCAGGAAGATGGAGGGATGTACTGGAAAACATCTGCAAAGCGGGAGACAACATCTGCCCCTGCTCGCTGGAACAAAGGCTGCCGGTTTTCCGTCCCTCACGGCCCCTTTTTCATTAGATTTTGTCAATTTACATCACTTCTTTTTCACTGTCTGACACTGAAAGGAAACCACACAAAGAGTCATTGCAAGCAGGAGCTACAACTGCATTTCCAGGGGATTCATGTTGAGCTTATTTGTATAGGTCCGAATTTTGTTTTAAAAAAATAGTCTATATAAAATCTGCAACGGTGTTTTATTCTAATTACTTAATCGGGCAATTATATCCTCTAATGATCACATTAGGTCGGTGATTAGAGCTCATTAGTCAATATAAACAAAAATTATCTATTTTTACAACATATTCCTTATTTCTAGGAAAGAAAGAAATCCAACTTCTCAAATGGGAAGGTTATTTTCTTTATCATGCAACATTTTAAATGGGATATATTTGAAGATAAGTGACCTTTGGCTCTGTGAAATTGTAATGGTTCATTTTGCCCACTGTTTTTTAATATGAACACATTAAAAGAATGACTGCTTGTTTGTTTTAATGTTACAGCCTGTGTATGTTGTAATAATTTAAGTGATTTCAAGACCTACAACAGATGCAAAATCTTTTTTACCAAAAAAATGTCAGAACTAAATTTAACCCACCTTTGTTCTTTTGCTAAATCTTGTGTGTATAAGACATGGTTGCACAAAAGGAATTTAAAGACTGCAGCTACATTGCTACATAGCAAGCAACCATGCACTATGGATTTTGACACCTGCTGATCCCCACGTGAATTTAATTATTTCAATACTTTCCACCAGAGCATTAAAACCACCGGGTGGGTTTAATTGGGTATGACTTAATTGGTGTATATCTCAAAGTTATGCATTTCATTTCTCTAAACCATGAACATCACTTATTGTATTAAAAACTCAAATGAGCCACACGATAAACAGCAGTTTATTTTAAGCTGATCCTACTTGCAGCACTGCCGTGCAATATGTATAAGCATACTCACATTATGTTTTCACTGAAAGCAAATTCCCTTGTGTTAACCCCCGAAGAGGGCTGGAACTGTATCTGATGGTATCTGATGATACATTTTGATCAGAATGATCACAATCCACTATACACTTTACAGTTAAGTGCATAAGTTTGTATCCCCTTGATAAACCTGATCTTGGCACCAGGTTTGTTCAATTGCACACACTAAGATTTTCCCAAGAAGTTGAAAACAAAGAAAAATAACAGAGACACTGGCTCAAGAGCTACAGTATGTAGAAATCCAAAACAAAGAGCAAAGGACCCGACAAAGTCCTTAAGGAAGAGTGGAGCAAAAGTCCAAATCCCCACAGTCTGCACAAGTCTGGATTATTAAGGAGAAAAGCATCCAGGAAGCCATTGCTTGATTCTAGACAAAGCAGCACACTGTATGTGAATAAACAAAATGAGAACAAGATTACTTGGTCCGATGAGACCTAAGAATTTTCAGGGCATAATTGCTCAGGTATGTGGGGTTAGAAAAAAAAATCCATCTGCTAAGGTTAGTGTAACACCATTTTCATAGTGAAACATTGTGGATGCTCACTGGTGTTTTGGGGGTGGCTGCATATAGTGGAAGAAGGAATTAATTCAGAACAATATCAACAGTTTAAGCAAAGCCTCCCACCATCAGTCAAAAAGCTAAAAAAATAATGAGGCAGTGGATCATTCAACAAGGTAATGTTCCAAAGCACAAAGCCAAGTCCACTCAGGATGAGTAAGGTGAGTGCTTTACCTTTGCCTTCACAGTCTGCAGACGTAAATATTATCAACACATCTAGTTCCACATATAGTGCATTATGGCTCTGATCTGCAAATAATCTATCAGACTGATGACCGGTGAATGTTTAGCGTTCAGCTGCTTAAATAAAACTACGTGTATAAATCTGGGAAGTCGAGAGATCGAGAGACAGACTCGGTCTTGTCTGTTAAATGGGATTAATCAGAAGGGAAATATGTAATAGCAGAACTATCATTCAGTGCCATGTGATCATAATTGTTAACCAACATTAACTATGTAAAACAATCTCTTAAATGTACCACAATCTTTTTGAAATATGAAACTTGCTCCCAATGCCCCTAACTTAAAGGTGTGAGATGAAAAGCCTTTTCTGACATATTTATTTTGGACCATTTTGGAACAAAAATGCCACAGACAACAGATAAGTATATCTTTAATAATGAACATGATCAAATTTAAGAATGTAATAGTGACCTCTGATACAATGAATATTCAGTTCAGGGGTGACTTAAAACATTTTTGTTGCATAAATTTTCTATATTCCAATATTGTTATACAACTCTGATTGCTCCACAGTCATACTCCCTCTCTGTTCTTTCACTCGTGACACACACATTAATACAGCAAGCAATAAAAAACAAAAAGTCACAAACATATACCATATAGGCTAGTCTCTGGGTTTTCATACACTTGACAATAAATCAGTTAAGTATAATGCTACAATTTACATTTTGAGGCGATCTCAGTTAGAAATGCTGTTACGTTAAAGCTTACATTTTCTTAGGATGACATGGACAGGTTATTATAGCACTGAAACTGATGAAAATGCCAGGATTATAATGAGGTAACCTAAGTAACAAACACAAAGTGACAGGCCTGGTTGGCGTTTCAAAAGCAGTACATGCTACATTACTTATCTCCATAATGTCATGAACAGAGACCCCTGTTGGAACAGCTGGGAAAAAAGGGAAATTAAAGTCACTGGAACCAAATGAGACGTAAAGCAAATTGTGTTGACAAAAACCCGAACTCATACAATTGTATTTCCATCCTTTAAATAAGAAAGAGAGGGACCACCTTTAAGAGCATTTGATCTCTAGATATCCTTTCCCTGAATCTCTAGCTGGACATTTTGAGGTACAGTACTTTAAATAACAAAAACAAAACAAAACAAAAAAAATCTAAATAAAACACAAGTTTCACTTTAAGTACGCTACTGCTGAAAAGAAAATGTAAGGCTCCACTCGGGAAGGATACAAACTCCTAGAAACTCCACCTTAATGTTAAATTAGTTGTAAGTCAGGCGATAAGATTATTCAAAAATATTTTGTAACATTTATGCTTTCTAATGTCAACCCTTACACAATTATGTCTAGGCATACAGAAACTTTCAGTGTACACATTCCTCCACCAAAGTAAGACACCCCTAACATGAAAAGGGGCATTGTACAATTTATTTTTTCTTCTGATAATATAAAATACAACTGGCCACACACAGATAGCAGACATTTTGTCAATAAAGTGTTCACTCATTAAGATCAACCGATACAAGCACTTAACACTTCTCCAACACACAAACCACAAAGTGAACAGTCACTGAATGTCAGCAGCATTTTGTCAAAGAGATTTTCAAAACAGACGTGCAGATATTTATAATTAGTTAAGAATGCAGGGGGTAGAGATAGAGATTTAGAGATTAAAAAATACAAAGTAAACAAGAAAATATAGATTATTAAAGCGATTTGACTGGTGGAACTAGCTTCATCCCTGCACGCTTTGATTTGGGGAACCAGGAGCAATGTGGCCCAAAAGTTTGACATGGGCCAAAGTCAACAAATTTAAATAAAAAAAAATATAGTTTTCACTGCTTTATGTCCTTGTGTTTTATTTTTAAATCTAAATTTCAGTACATCCACCTGAAGCCATCTTCCACCTTTTACTTCTGACGATCCTGAACAGAGAGGGAATAAAAACCATTGACTTATTATGGTGATGATCAAATTCATACAAGACAAATATTTCTAACAGTAAATTACAGATGTCGAAAATTGCTAAACAATGCTCATACTAGGGCTGGATGAATGAATATTATCAATAGTTAACTTTAAGTGGAATTACATAGTGACTATGTGACCAGTATAAGTTATGGCTTAACAGAAATCTGTTGTCCAGACAAATATAAACTAAACAAAATACTGAAGTTATTTGACATTTGAAATGATAAAAATCGGTGCTTTTATTTTAAATCAAATTAATGATTTTACATGTGTGATTTTGTAAACACTAGCAAAGATCACCAACACCACCACTACAATTTGCTAAATAATAATATTCTGATCTTAGGAAAATTGCTACATATTACCAGGGACCTAGAAAGGAAAAAGAATAGACTTTACCTGGTCGAGGCGGGATCGGGCTTGTATTGAGGCAGGTTCATAGCTCTGTTTAAAAAAAAAATATTTATCTATATAGAACTATCTCTAGTGTGTGTGTGAAAAGTCACATTGTCAATACAAATTTGGTTTACATACTTCATGAAACATGGTTTCCAGTCATTTACAGTCAATGACAAGTGTCTACATAAAAGGGAAAGGAATCAAAACAGACTGACCAATAACAAACTATGTGAATATTAATATTAATAGGTGTGCAGGCTGAGAGCATGTTGGTTGTTTGTTGATCTTTGGATCGTTTACATTTATCTTTGGGGATCTTTTATTTCATTCTTAATCTATATTTAATTTATTTTCTGCTCCCTTTCTAAGACTTTTGACATTTCCACAGAACAATTAGCTACATCAAAATCAGTGAATAAGTCGCTTTTTCCTCATTGTATTCTCTGGACCACATCTGTATACGGCTTAAATACTATGCAAGTGGTTAAATCAATTGATATCAATTGATATTAATCCTTATTGTTTGGACTCCAGAGCCACTCAAACTATCACAGTGCTTGAAGATCCTTAGCTGAGGCTGCACTAGGCATTTTAATACAGTCACTACACATCTATTTTGTTTATTAAATATTAAATTCAAAGTTGTGTAAGGGCTAAAGGAAATTATTACCTTTTTTACCACCTCTTCCTCCTCCTGCTTCTTCTCATAGTGGGAAAAGTCGTCGAAGATGGAGGTGGTGTGTTTATACTGGGCAATGATCTTGAGCACCTGCTTCGCCTTCTCCAAAGGAACCTCTTGAGTGTCACGTGAGTTGGTGACTGGCTTGTTGTCATTGTTCTCCAGGCGGATGTGGCGCAACTGGCTATTAGGCACGTCCTTAACAAACAACCAGTTCACATCAAACTTGCCCTTCCACTTGTCCTGTGCCCAAACGCCAGCACTGGTGCCATAGTCCACAGGGGAACGCATCTCAGCCACACCACAGAAATGGCCGCTGCCGTTGACACTAAACAACAAGTAGACAGGACCTTTAGAGTTCATTGCCCTGTAGGCTGTGTCCAAACGCTTGTTTCCGTGCTCCGTGCTGCACCAGATGGAGTACTTGATGGAGCGGTGGATGTCATCCTCAGAGTAGCTTTTGATGATGAACACACGGCCGTTCTTCAGGTTCCAATCAAAGTCCTTGGGGTTATAGCTGTGGGCTGCTCGCAGCTTCTCTAACACAGGATGGGAATCTGATAACAGCTCTGGAGGCACACCCCCACCCCCTCTACCTCCATTACCAACACCACCACCATTAGAGGAGCCACTGCTGTCCAAGCTTCCACCACCATAACACAAGTTACGGTTGCGTGGGGCAACCCAGCGAGTCTGAGGTGCTGGACCAGAGTTGTGGTTCTGATAAGGCTGAGGAGGGGGAGGTGGAGGACCCTGCATGGTCATCTGCTGCACAAGGGACTGGGCAGACTGTAAGGACTGCTGAAGGGGAGGAAGAAGACTGGGCGCATGAGAGTGCAACTGAGGCTGATGCTGCTGCTGGTGATGGTGGTGGTGGGGCAGAGGAGGGGCCATCTTGGTAGCAATGCCTTTGTTATCCCATGTATCAATGTCTATACTGTGTTTAATGGCAGTGGGAGGAAAAGATCCTCCAGCTATCGGTGTGCCAGGCTTGTTCTTGGTCTTTTGTTGCTGCAGTTTGGCAGGTTTACTGGCGATAGCAGCCCACGATGTAGGTTTCGGAGGAGGCATTCCTATCGGTGTGCCACCGTTGCCTGTGGCAACAGCTGCAGCAACACTGCCACCTCCCCCGATCACAGACCCGACACTCTTCACAGCCGAACTACTTCCTGTCACATCGCCACCCATTTTTAGGCCCAACATACCCTGCTCCAGGCTGTTCATACCCGGCGCCTTGCTCAGGGTGTCACCATGGAATCCTGTCTGGCCATCAGGGACTAAGGTGCCTCCTAGAGAGTTGGGTGGGTAGCTGTAACTCCCCCCATAGGCCGAACTCTGAGTCTGCTGGCCCTGAGAACCGCTGGTGCCCCAAGCAGAGAAGGCCGGGTTCTCTGGGAAAAAGTTAAACCTGTGAGGATAAATGCTGCTGCTGAGCCCACCGGGCTGCCCAAACACTGTGTCGTGCATGAAGTGATGGTCTCCATTGCTGAGGGGGGCATAGGGCGCCAGGTAAGGAATTGGTGGGTCCCCTCCTGTAGACCAAGGAGCCTCACTGAGAGGGTAAGGAAATCCGATGGAGGGAGCATAGTAGCTGGACAGGTAAGGGTCTGTCATTGACTGATAGCTGTTATTCTACAAACAGAAATAGAAGACAATTTGTTAGAGCAACAAAACAAACACTAGATACAGGAATTTTCAGCGTACACATTGTGCACAGTTCAAAAACGCTGCTCACCTGATTGGACTGGCCTGTAAGATAGGGCTCAAACTCATTGTCATGAACAGTATCCTTCTGGTGGAGGGAGCCATTCTGCACTGAAACTGGAAAAGCTGCAATCAAATTAAAAACTGCTTTTAAAATTACAAACTGTGTTACAAACGTGTTTCATTGCTGCACTTTTTGCTGAAATAGCTGAAAGTTTGGCTTCTGTTGAAATGTTGAAGCAAAATTTTGCTTCCTTACATAATGGTTAGGCAAACTTCAAAGCTTAAAAACTTCAAAGGCAATTATGTGATGTCATTGGTGGCATCATGACAGAATCGATTTTTACAGTAAGTGTAAACGTACAGTAAATATAATAAATGTAAAATAAACATTTTGAAGTTTAAAAGGTGCTTTTAGCTTAAAGTATGCCGAAGTAATTAGGCACCAATAAGTGTACGGAAGATGGAAGTCAGAATAATAATAAAGTTTAGAATATCATTACTGTGAATGTATTCACATTTTGCTCACGGGCAATTTTTGAATTGCTCTGTTGACATAATGGGTATAAAAATACAGTCAGTTATGTCAGATACCAAACTGTGCAAAAGCCTTAGATCATTAGGTCCTTATCCATTCCACCAGGAGCTGTGTGATCAGTCCCAAATACATCCTCCAGCACGACATCTACAATTGTACAGCCAGAGTCTTAAAGAACTATCTTTAAAGACAAGAAGAGCAGAGACCGCTATTACAGATTTTGCCAGCCCCACAGAGACTAGGGTTGGGACAAACCACTAGCCAAGAACATTGACAAACTGTGCAAGAGTCTATTGGCTTTATTCATCATTTTTATGCTTAGTTAACTGATAAAAAGTATCCTAAGGTTTTGGAAAGCATCCATAATATAGTTTTGTGCCTATGACATTTACAGAATATTGTGTAAGACATCAGGTAACTGGTACAGTACATACTCTGCCCTACAGGGTGCCACACTGGTTTTTGTGTATGATAGCAGTGCATTCCTACCTTTGCTTGCATCTTGTCCTTTTGATGTCTTAAGTGGCCACAGTGAAAGAAAGAATGCATGAGAAAGAAGAAAAACAAGAAAGCCTTGCATGGGTCATGACTTTCATTCAAGGCATCACACATCAGCCTAGCTAGACACTTATGATGTACTTAAATGGAAACCTTCGTGCAGGCCTTGATTATTTACCAACATAGAGCAGTTTTCCAGCTAAGCCCCCTCTCATATAGCTAACTAGCTGACTAGCTGGCAGTAGGGGCATCGTCTTCAGAGTGGATCTCGCATCCCAGTGGAAATTTAAACCTAAAGCTGAGTGTTTGTTCTCGCTGCTTACCTGGGGGTCAATGCTAGCAGCAGACATCATTCATCCACCAGGTGTTGTGTTAAGCCCCAACAATACGCACAGTGTATGTGTGTATGCAGCACAAACTCCGCTCTGCGAAGACGCTAATAGCTGGAGTAGCTCTGTGTGCTCCGCGTTACTTTGCTATCAGTTAAACACAGTTAGCAGCAGCGGTTAGCCGGTGTCTCTGCTCGGCGCCGACACTCTGCTTGTCGTAGCACTGCTGACACTAGGTGTTGTCCTGTCCACATTCATCCAACGGGGCTTCAATCCGGTCAGAGCCCCTCACCGTTACATTAAAACCCGAGCAGCCTTGGTAGCTGTGCTCATTGGCCCAATGGCAGCTTCATCCGGGATCCGCGGGGCGGAAGTGACACAACGTGAGGCAAGCTAGTACGCGTCCGTGGCTTCTTCTTCTACGGAGTTTTAACGGAGCCACATACTGTGCATCCCGTTTTATTTCAGTGCAAAGAATATAAAGATGTACGTTTTAGACGCTTATACAGAAGGCAAAAAAAATCATCTAAAATAAAAATAATCTAAAAATAATAACTAAAAATATTGTATAAGCCCTGTTATTAATAATTAACATGTTTTTCTTCAGGATAAGAAATGTTAAACAAATAGGTTTTGTTTTAAACCGGTGACCACAGTTACATGCCATGTACTGAAACCATTTGGCTACCAGTGCACTCCATTATCAGTTATTTTCAAGAAAAAAGTAAATCAATAATCATCATCAAACAAACCAATGACTCTTTGGTCCATGACAACAGAGAGTGGTCCCTCCTTGCTATGTGTCAAGGGGTCCTTGGCAAGACACTGAACCCTAAATTGCTCCTGGTGGGTCAGTTGCATGGCAACCACCTCCCCCCGGGGTGTGAGTATGTATGTGAAAGGGTGAATCAGAAGCAATATTGTAAAGCGCTTTGAATAAAATCGACACATAATTCGTCATTTACCACTTACAATTTACAGTTAAGCAGCAGCCGAAGAATTAGCAGAAGAAAAAGAAGGGAAAGTAGGAGGAGGAGCATCCTTGCTGCCTGCCACCTTCTGATTTTATCTAGATTTTTAATCATTTCTCTAGCTGTGTAATAATTTCTATCCTTTCCACTGCTAATGTCCTGCATGAGATGACATTCTGGTTTCTCCTTCTGGACATTACTTGGTTATGTTACATTTGTTTTTCTAGTTTATCAGTCATCTGATTGAGTGATTTTTTTGCAGCCAAGTTCCATACAATTAGCCGATGTACACAGGCAAGCGCTTTTGAGCTTAAAAAAAAAAGCTCACAGCGGCAATCTTTAGTCAGTTATATCCAATATATTAAATTAATTCGTTTTCAAAAAAATAAAGACTGAAGTAACTTAACTGTTTTTTGTTTTTTTTACAATATAACAGGTAGCTACTTTGCCTCTAATGCTAAATATGGTCAATGGTAAATTTGTCGGAAACATATGTCTGGTGGCATTCTCTATTATTCTTTTTGGCAATGATTCTTGTCAATGATTAAAGGCCTTCGTATGAAAAGGTCACAACCAACAGTGTAATATTCTCTCAACACAACTTTGTGGCTCACACACAAAGTTAAATTCTTTTAAAGGCTAAATACATCTGTTCAGTGTAGCAAATAGGAGTAAATTGTGGTATTTTCAAATCGGGGACTTTCAAGCTGTGAGGCCGTATCACTAACCGTTCCCCACTGTGCTGCCCAGGCATAAAAATGCAGAGACAGAGACGTAAAGAGAAGAGTGAGCAGAATCAAACTTTAAAAGGTAACTGAATATAACTTATATCATACAGTGTTTCCCTTTAGAACATTTCAGGCACAGTGGCAAGAAGATGATCGAGGTTTTGTGTGTAAGCGCTAAAATATTTCTCACGCAACACTCACAAGTAAAACCAATTAACAATAGAGAAACTTAGAAAAATCTTTAAGAAATAGAAACAAAAATATATATATAAAGGAAACATAAAACCCACATAATAAACTATATAAACTAAAACAATTACAAACTTTGATGTTTGTGCAAATTGCAATATGAACTCAGCAATTTGAAACAAAATGCCAAGGATCCTTTTCTCATCATAGACACAGTGCGCACGACTCGTTACTGCACTTAATTTTTCTTGGTGTTGAAAACATTTTCAGCATCATTGTAAGAAAATTCTGCCATCTGAGACCCATTTACTGACGTTCTTATACAGGCTCCCAAATGCATCCTCTTCCAAAGGTCTGTTTTCACCTACTGAAAGTGAAGATTTGTCTTTGTTTAGAAAACTGAATATGTAAGAAAAGATTTCTATTGCTATATTGCAATACTGAAGCTCAATTTACAACTTAGTTGTAAAATAAGCTCAACAAATTTGAACATTTTACTATTAGTAGTCTGATAGAAACATTGGTTGTCTTATAGGTCCAGAATGGGAGACCCTTGCACCCAGAATGGTGCAACACGTTCATTGTGGAATACTGTACAAACACAATAACATATTCTAGTAGTCAGCAACAATGTTTATATCATCTGGCATTCATATTCATATTGGTGTCGATTAGCTCCACTGCCACTCTATTTTGCAAACTGGGCTGTAATCACCTCAAATTACACTCTGACTACTCAAACACTGAGTACACAACTACAGGGAATACAAATGTAAAGTACACCCAGGCTCAGTTACATTTTACTTATTACAATACATGATTTTAAAATAGTATGAAGACAATTCTGTGTCATTCACCCCAATCTTTCAGTAACTATGGTGGGCAAATTTAAATTCACTCAAAATATCAATGAATAAATAAAACTAAAAGGAAAATGCTCATGCTTGTCCCTGGCAGTATCTTGCCATTTGGATAGATTCAAGATTAAATTCTTTGGATCATAATTGTACATAATTTGCATTATTTCACTGTAACCTCATTTATACAATCCCTGACCATTTTTTTAAACTTCTGATGTTTAAAGAATTCTTGTACCGTGAATGTGAATCATTATCATTTCACGTTTAGGGTTAAATTTGAATCCCCTTACACGCCATCATAGGATGCAAACCTAGCCTTAAACCGAGTGGCTGCAGTACAAATACTGCACGGTTCGCAGTAAAGTAAAAGGACACATTATCGAGGACTGAAATTTAAGCAGAAATAACTGCAGTTGTCTTTCTATGACAGCAGTGACAGTTTAAGAGACAGATGAGGGAATAATATGTTATTGGACATACGCAGGCAGTATCGATCAGTTGTATTGATAAAAGTCTGGTTGCAACCTGTTCCTGTGGAGTCTCTGCTGGTCTTCTCTGCCTGGCTGTTTTGCTTGAAAGAAGATATTGTATGCAACTTTATAATTTTGAACTCTGTATCTTTTTATAAACCAATCAGCCGCATTCTTAAAACTAACAGCTCCTGCACTGCATACTGGGAATTATCCACAAGACCTGCTTTTTGAAAATGCTCTGATCCAGTCTTCCCAATCTGATTTATTGTTTTTCTCTGCATTTTGTTTTATAGAAGTAACTACAAACAGAAGTAACAGAGAAGCAGAGTTATGTAACATTGCTGTTTGAACCCCTAAAGCTCCTGACTTCTAATGCTAAAATATTATTACATTGATTGGATACTTGCTAGATAATGTAAACTGATCTCTGACCGGACGTTATAGTGCCTTTCTGGCAAGAAAATTTCTAATGTTTGGAGATAAAATATTATAAATTATATCTATAAAACACTGATATAGGTTGTTATTTTGCCGACAAGCACAATGCATGTGTACAAATATTGTAATAAAGTGAATCTGAGCTAAATCTACCTTACCAGCTCAGACTTACACATCATATTACTCACCTCCGACCTGACCATCATCTCAGGGACTGTGTGTGCACAAGATGTTTCTCATTCTGTCTCTGCAGAATGAGAAGGAACAAAGAAAAGTGGGAGTCATGCATTTCATGGTTTGTGTATCCTTCAGGCCCTTGAACATATTGTGAACAAGAACATAGGGAAATAATTGCAATAGTCCCACAACATATTGCTTTGAATCCGTGAACTTTAACAAATGTGCCATACCATGGAGCCTTAAGAACAGATGGAAAGTCATCAAACTAAGTTAAGAATATCGAGTATAAACACTTTCACTCTCTCTGCACGATCACTGGTGCCACCTCATGGACTCTAAAACACAATCCACCTCACATGCTTTGGATCAGATAAAGACCACCACAAGGAATATTATCCTCAGAAGGCCCAATTAAATATTCCTCGCTCTCAGAATGATCTTGAAATGTGTCTTTGTGAAATTGTAAATATTAACCTTACATTATGGCACAAATAGTTTGCATCTCCTCACTACACAGTGAAAAGTCAGTATGTGAGCAAAAGTGACAAACAGGTGAACAAAAACTCAGATGCTTGGTTACAAAGTAGAAGAAGTGACTGTATGTGCATCTATCTATCTATCTATCTATCTATCTATCTATCTATCTATCTATCTATCTATCTATCTATCTATCTATCTATCTATCTATCTATCTATCTATCTATCTATCTATCTATCTATCTATCTATCTATCTATCTTAAAATGGGTGTGTGTAATAAAATCTGTGTAATTCCTGAATGGTCAAAGTAACACATTCATCTAACTCCTTGAGTGTTGTCTTCACTTTGCTCATATATTGAATTTGTTATTTTTAAATTTGCTGTGTTGGTTATTTCTATTGTTCCTAACTTACTTTTGTATTACAGAAGAGCAGCTCACAGTTTGTAAATTGAATTTAAAAAAAAATTCCTTTACACTGTATTTTTCTGTGAGTTTCATTTGTATAAGTTGCTCACTAATGCAGAGAGGACAGACAGCGGCTGTCTTGCTGTGTAAGCACGTTTTTTATGTCAAAGCATCAGGTGTGAGAGAGAAAAACACCTACTAACTGCACACTACACAGGAGGATCAGCATGCATCACACAGAGCAGCAGCCTTCTTCTTCTCCTCTCTGCTCCTGCTGGCTCTGGTGATGATGATGATGATGATGAAATTAATAACAGCAGTGAAGTAATTGGATTTTAAAAACTGCTCAAACATAACCTGAGGAGCTTTGGTTCCGTTGCCAGACATGCCCAGTGTTATTTAGCTTGTGAGTAGGACACGCACAGTGACTGTCCCTGTGTGAAAACTACAGAGAAGAGGGAGGGGGAGCTGTATAAGGAGCTATTCATGCCACAAAGCAGAGGAGGGGGAGACCCTGAAGGACAAAGTCAAACTCAGAGACACTTTATTCTGACATGACTCAGGTTTCCATATTTATTGCTTATTTAAGTTTATTTAATACAAAAATTGAAAAGGTGCATAGACATGCGGATGGAAAACTGTAAACATATATTTTCCATTCATAGACAATCTACTCACTGTCTGTTTGAGTTGATTTTAAAGGTGAAAAGATAAAATGAAAACATAAAACATATTTAAAGACTTGCTGCTTTTCTCTTTCATTTTCTTGTAAAAAAACTTTCAATTCTGGACTTTTGGTCAGACGACTGAAATTGAATTATTGAAATTTGTTACCATTTCCTGATTTTTAAAATGAATGATTAATTAGTTAATTTACAAAATTCCTAATTGTTCAAAACATATGAATAGTTTTACAGCTCGGTTGTAAACATTTGTTTGTATGAGCTGCTGACGAAATAAAGTTATTGCATATGTTTAGTGAGCACTGATACTGTTGGTATTTCCTCAGAGAGCTGTGTTTCAGAAACTAGATATGGAATAAAAACTACAGGCAGCTAGAAGGAGGATTTGGGCTCCAAGGTTATATTGACCACAGATGATTCCTCTTAGCAGATGTCCCATTAATTAGACATACTTACAGATACAGACACCTTCTCTTTCTTTTTAATTGATTTTACTGCCTATTCACTGTGATGTTATGGAGCTTTTAATGTAATATTTATCAATATTTTAAAGACCAACAGTAAGACAGGCAGTTCTTCTGTTTGTCCTTTACAGTGGCACGGATTGACCCTCATACAGCAACACCGTCTCCTGGCCCCTGATAGGTGGTTAGTTCTCTTCAGTGGCCTGAAGACACCAGCAGGTGGTGGTAATGGTAAAGGTGTCAGCTTCAAAGGTGCGTTAGAGATGCAGATTGCAACAAGACAAAAATCAAAATAAAATAAATAAATAAAACAAAACCACCAAAAAATAAAAGAAAAACCCCACACACATTATCAGTCTACTTAAGATTGTGTCATGGAAACAGACAATTTGTATCAGAAATGATGTTGTTTCTTAATTTACCTGACTTTAATACAACTTCCATTAGAGTGGAGAAAACAAACCTGTCACTGGAATATTAGGAGCTCTTTTGATGAGAAGTCTCCTCCATGCAACTTCATTTACAATATACTCTTATGTTTAAAGAGATTAATCAAGGCTCCTACCAACGGTTTGACCTGCAGTTCTAGTGTATATTGGAACACACAAAAAGTCTTTTTGTAAGCTCCTATGCAGGAAAGTAATGCAGTTAACGTCAACATGTTAAGGTTAAAGTTAACATAGTCCAGCTACACTGGAATTTGGACTTTGAGTGGTAAAGATACTTTGAAGGCGAAAATGGTTCTTAATGGCGATTATCTAGCAGTACACTCTCCCCCCAAACCCCTCAGTCCATTCGTAGGACGACAGACCCGCACTTCTCTGTTCTTCCGGGGGGTGACGCCAAAATCCAAAGACAATTTCATAATTGGGGGGGTCTCCAGCTCTGACTGTGTCACATGGAAGCACAGTAGCTGAGCCGAGGGGATGCGAGCGGAGATGGAGTGGGCTTGAGGGACTGTGGAGGAGAAACCTGGCACTTGGAGATAATATCGGAGACACAGCAGCTGCTGCAGCAGCAGCAGACGGGCAGCTTAGACACTCCCGTCTCCATTCTGGCTGGCTGGGAAGCGGAGGAGCGCGGACAGGGCGCACAAGGGGGTCAGCGGGCGCTCAAACGATGCCACATGCAGTATGCTGCATTCCGGTTTTGTGAAGCCCGAGAAAGCCCAGCTATCGCCTTTGACTGATTATGTTCGCGGGGAGCGCCTGGTCCGAGTGGAAGCAGAAACTGAAGGAAGCGACCAGGGTTGATGCTGCGCCTCCCCAAATCTCTGAGCTGAGTGAGTACAGGGGAGCTATAGCGCAGTGCTTGCTGCCCGTGGCTATGTGACAGGCTGGAGACAAGGAGGGAGGGGTGGGGGGTGGGGAGGGGGGTCATTCCTATGTGCCTATAGATTCAGCTCGATAAGCTGCACACGCAGTTGGCACACAGCACCCTTTATTCATCTAATGTAGTGCACCGCTTTGCGCGTTCGTCTTTGTGTTCACCCCGTCTTTTCTCCATTTCCCCAGGTCATATATTTAACACAGACACACACGTGTGCGCCCACCTCAGCCTTACTGCATTGGCTTTTGTGATTTAAGCCCCAAACTAACGGCTTCATCTGAGAAGCTGGTGGTGATTTGGCGAAGAGAAGGCGCAGGATGCCTCCAATCGCGTGTTTTTCCCCCGGTCGACTGGGAAGCATAAAGATAATTAACGTTAGACCTTCCGTTAACATTTGCAACCTCCACCCCCACCCCCTCCATCCTCCCTCACTCATTGATAGGGGGTGTGGGGAAATGGCTTTGTCGCGTAAGTTGCCAGCTGACCTCAGGGACACAACATCCTTTACTATCCTCACTTTGATCTGGAAATGAATCGGAAACGCTTTGATGATTAGAGGAGGACAAACGGAGGAAAGAAACCATCTCTGGCTCCAGGCTTTGATGAAACAAAACCACGATAAAAGCAAAACGCATCAGTATGAAATTTTTCATAATCTATCCTCCACCTGTACGGCTGTTCTTTTAAACCCCCAATCACACCCTGTACGGCTTCTGTGCCAACATTTGAGTCGTGGTTTTTTTAACCTGTTGTCACCAGCATCACTGCAGTTTAAAGTGTCACAGCCCAGAGGCGCGGCGAGCCGGTTAGCCAGCAGCTGAACGTGTGCCATGATCATGAGCCACAAACATACAACCTCCCAGAGCCCTTCTTTATTTTAGTGAAAGGAGACAGGAGCCACAGTGTAAAAACACAGTGCTGATGATTCCTGTTTAACCTCCAACATCTCTGGTGTTGCTCACCAGCCTGTTTCAAGGTCCCTCACTTTGCCACAGCTGCTGGAAAGGATGCGAATCATGTGATGGCAAGAAATGATTATTATTCTTTAATTTGCTTTGTCAGACGGTGTTTGTGTCAGAGGCAACATACATCCACAGCCTCTTCCACACGGGCTTCAGCTTTCTTCCTCACAGGGGCATGGTTAATCGTTGTTGCAAGCAAACATTTGACCTAATTCACATTCTCACACAATAGCAGTCTCCTCTCCCCCCCTCCACATCTCTCTCTCCCTGACACACACACACACACACACACACAAACACACACACACATACGAAGCTGTTATTTGTGTCACACAGAGGGTGAGGTTTTTGGTCCACATGAACTCCCAGGTGGTTTATCAAAACCTGAGCAGATTGGCAGAGAGGATGCTGCTGCCTGGCTGATCTCTGGTTTGAAAGGAGCTCACGTGTTAGCAGTAATAATGAACACACATGTAAATGCAGTATTTCTATAAAATGAAACCAAATGCATGTTATTATTTCTCATTTGATTTCAGGTTTCATTAGCAGAAAATGTGCATTTTTTTAACAATTTCCATATTATCTATAATCAATAAATCAATATTATCTATAAAATACGATGGCAGTGTATGGTAGTCAGCATCTTTTGAAAAATGGATAATTGTTGAGCTGAGATCCAAGTCAACAGGTGATTTATGTCTTCTGTGCAGCAACTGAGGATTATTTCCTTGATTGACCACGTCATATTTATTTCAGATCATTCTAAGAAACAACAGGGAACAGTTAAAATTCTCCTATATTTTCTGATGAACAGCCCAACATCCAAAAATAATAAATGTTTTATAATATAAGTGAAGACAATGTGAGAAATTGTCCCATTTATGCTGGGAACCATGTGAGTTTTTGGCAGTTTTAATTGGAAAAGGACAAATGATCATTTGAGTAGTGGCACATGTTGAGTTACTTGACCAATAAGTTAATTGTCTTATTTTTGCAGCTCATTCATCTATGTACCTAACATAATGTGTCATATAGAGCTTGGCCTTTAGATTATTAATCAATTAGCTTCTCAACAGAACAAACTTCAAGTTCCAGCTTGTTGTTAGTGTGTGTGTCTGTAAATTCAGATTAGGCTTTTTGGAACTGCAATGGGCATTTTTAACTGACTGCTGTTTCATTGATTAATCAAGAAAATTGACTGATAATGAAAATAATGGTAACTTGTAGTATCAGTGTTTTGTGTGCCCACTGATTCAAACAAGTTGCCTTTTGGCCTGTCATACATGGTCAGGGACACACCTGGCAAATCTGCACCTGCAGGTATTCAAGGAAGCGCTGGTAGTTTGTACAGCCTCTGTCCTCCCCTTCCTCATGGTGACTGAGGAAGGGGAGGACTCTGTTTAGCAGGCGAGCAGCCAGTGGGGGGCCATTTCTTGCTCTTGCTCTGCATGTCCATTTGGTTGGCTGAGACGAGGCAGCTCTAGGGCCAGAGATTACACTGCAGTGCTGAGGTGTCACTCTGGCTGAACACCGCAGGCAGAGGCAGGGGGATAGAGGGAGAGAAGAATGGGTGGGGAGGTGTGGACACACTCAGTGAGGCGGGGAAGCAAAAAGAAAGCAAGGTAAAGAAGGCTGGGTAGTCTTGTTGGGAAAGACGACAGCGTCTTCTTATCATCTGCTTTCAGCATCTTCAAACAGCTGCCACTGAACTGCCTCACACGTCTCCCTCCTCTTCTCTCTCCTCTCTTTTCCTCCACAACTACACCTTTCCCCGTTCTTCTCTCTCATTACCCTCTCCATCTCCCATTCTCTGCTGTGAAGTCAGCACAGATGAGCCACATAGCACTCGGAACTGTGAATTAAGTGACCTTTGCCTGACACTGTAGGTGCATATGGTTCTTCCACTCTAATGTAGTACCCTGGATACTCACTCAAGAAATGTCTTGACTCAAGATAAGCCCTGGTGGTTGGGTTGATGTAGTGGCATTAACAGCACAGTCGATCATGTTTGGCATGTGTGCTATAATTGTGATGGACATGTTGGGCAAACATGTTCACTGCTGCACTCTATTTAGACATGCTCAAAGAGGGCGAATTATTACACAAGGCAAATATGGAACTTACAAAGAAAACAAAAGGTAACACGCAAAGAATCACCAAGACGTCCGTGTATGAAATGTGATGCTAATTTGGTTTCACGATGAGAACAGTTGGGGTCAAGTCTGAATCTGCTAAAAGAAATGCAAATCCCCCAAAAGGCTGCAACACATCTGCAGCCTGACAGGCTTCTGTAACATGTTTAATTAAAAAAAGCCTGATAGCTACTAATAATAAACTGTGCATACTTTTATAGAGAAAAGGGAAGATTCAAAAGGATGAGAAGAAAAGAGCGTTGAAATCACTGTAAAAAAAATTGCAATGCAAAGACCTGCACCGCCAGGATTTACTGTGCTGATCAGGCTGTAACTGTGTTAGTGTCACTCATGTTTGACTTGAGGGAAGGCACCATTTGTAAAAGCCTCATCACATTCCTCTTTCTTTAGCTGTGTAGCTTGTGTATAATTGTACTGTGGTCCTGTAGTATCCATGGTGCTGTAACATTTGATGACTAACTGGGGCTTTTATCACTACAGCATCTTTTTAATAGCCTCACTAGCAGCCTGTTTGTTGACTGAACCTTTTTGTAAATTGATATGAAATTTAGTGATGACATTGATGGCCTGCAGAGAAAAAAAATTCTAATGAGTTTGATGATCCTTTGACCTTTTCTGTAGCATCACCCCAAGGGCAAAGATAAAACATCAAGTAAAACATATTAACATACAGATTGGCACATTGGTCATCCTTAGACTTAGTAATGTGTCCATGTCCCCTAAAACAAAGCAGCAGTATTGAGGAGTCTAAAGCCGTCACTAAGTGTGAAGATTAAAATCCTGTATAGAAGGAAAATATTTATGTGTAATCCCATACTAAAGCACAAGAGCATGCAGCATAAAGGGAAGTAGACTTGTAGCTGTAAAGTCAATAAATACACGAGAATCATTTTGACAGACATGTACAGACACTAAATCATCTCTAAGCTTAAGTTCGGCCAGACTTTGGACAAAACCAGCCAGTATGTTTCCTGCGTCTGGCATTCGGTCTTGTTGAAAACACATTGTCACAGTAGACAGATGGTGTGATCTGACAGGGATTAGAACAAACTCATTTGTTTAGTCTTTTTGTTAAGGCTCTGTGTTTTTTATTGTTTATTTGAAGCACATTATGCTGCCAAATGTGACACTGTCTGGTGTGCGGTAAGGAGTCGAGAAGGAACAGTTCTAGAAAAACGGTTCTGTCTGCTTGTTCTGCATTCACACTTGTTTCCTTCATGTTACTCTTGCTGCTGGCCTGTTCAGCTTTGTTGTTACTCCTTGTACCTTCTCAATATGTATGGTTACTCATGTTGGGATGGTTAGAACCATATAAAGTTTGAATTTACCCGCATGCCCCATAGCAGCTACCTGGCAAACACATCAGCACTATGGAACTTGATTTCAGATATTTATTTACTTTGGTCGTAAAGAAGCTGTATTGAAGTATTAGTGTTGTGTTGCATTGCTTTGCTCACTTTTATGCTAGATGTAGATCTGGATGGCTGAAATCTTTGTTGCTGAGCAGACATGCTGTTGATGTCTATGTAAGTGTGACACACAAAGCTCAATAATCCCTCAAACAAGGTAAAGCAGAAAGCACATGCCGGAGGCGTAATGTCTGTTCACCGCTTCAGCACCGGACGGTTTTTCTCCCTTTGCCTCACTTCAGTCTGCTGCTTTCCTTTAGTCTTTCTCACAGTAAAATGTTTACTTGTGGTTCTCCTGCTTTGTTAACCGACCTAATGTTTTGTAAAGGTTAGATCATTTTGTAATTAAGCACCACTCTCTGCCTTGTCACTGCAGATCCCAGTGAGACCGTGGCACTTCTCTGCGTGCATGAGTGTAAGGGTGTGAGTGTGAGTGTGTGAGAGCAAGTGAGCGCCAGCGCTCCCACATGGCCTCCATGCAGGACGGGCTGAACATCACGGCTCCTCCCTACGGCAAGGTCCTGCTGCTGGGTGCTATCGCTGCTGCCTCAGCCTTCGTTGTTACGATCCTCATCGTGGTGCTCTGCGTGGGCTGCCAGAGGTGAGAGCAGCCACACCGCACATTTACACATGTATAGACCAATTGGCATTTGTTGGACACCTACACAAGCATGCACCACTGGTGGAAGAAGCATTTAGGTCTTTCCATAAATCTTCTAATCTTTACTTATGTGATTGGCCAATATGGGTGGGACAACTTGTTTAACCCTTAATAATGAGCTTTAATTCATTATTCTGTCCTTTGATTTCCATCTGAAAGTGTAGTGGAGGACAAATACAAAATAGCAGAAATACAAAAAAAGAGCTTAAGTACTTCAAAACTGTTCTTTTGAAGTAAATGCCCACCACTGCCACGCACATTATTATGCAGATGTACTCTTAATGTCTCTCATGTGTGCGCAGTCATAAGATGACTCAGCCACACACGCACAGTGACTCAGACATAATCTCTGTACACACACACTCACACACACACACAGACATGCATCATTGTATGTCAGTGTCAACTTATATGACAAAGCGGTTGTGTTTACCACAGGAAGGGGAAGACCCACAATGTTCCCGGCGAAGGTGGAAAACACCGTCTCATGGACATGGTAGGTATCAGGCAGCACACTCCTCAATGTTTTGTTTGTATTTCAGCAGAGGTAGCTGAAGCAACTCCATTCACAGGGGAACAATATCGTTCAGAGGACATCTCTTCTGTCCTAATTAGTGTTTAACTGGCCCCGTGTCTGTGTGTGTGTCTCCGTGTGTGCATTGCCAGGGCATTCTCAAGCAGTCGAAGCTGCGGTCCATCAGTAAATCAGACACTGAGATGAACAAGATGAACTGCAATGGCAAAAGTGAGTGCATCCTTCACATACAAATCCTGACCTGGGGTCTATGTGAACAGTTTCTCAGTGTCAGGAGGTGAAAACCTTGTATCGCCTAAATGTCCTGGTTTTGATTTACCTGCATGACAAAGAAATTTGTCATCGTTGATGGGGATTTGTTTCCTGTTCTGCATGGACTGAAACATTTTTCTCAACCACTTGAAGAGCACATAATCCAATCCTTATTGCAGCACATGAAAACCACAAACAGAGCAAATCACATTCAAGGTTTTCAGCAAACGACAATAATGCTGCTTACGAAATAGCACAAAAGGAAAATCAATTAGAAATAGTGGCAGCACATCAATAGCTTGCCAAGTAAATGCATAAATGCACAATTATTTAACTATACCATGTCCTGGTTTAGAATTGTCTTTAATAATTAATGCTGGACGGCACAAAAACAACATTACCCAGGACTGGTACATGTACAGCCACGCATTCAGTTGTCCCCAAAGTGCAATTAATTTCTCCATATTTTCAGCATCCGATCTGGCCCTAAATCCAGACGAAATCTCAAAGATCCGGTACATTTAGAGGAGAAATTTACCCTAAAACAGAATTCACTTTTACATTTACACCTCAGCCTCTTTCACTCCACTGTTCAATCTTGATTTTTGAGCACATCTCTTCTTCAAAGAGCAAAAATCACAGAGCCAAGAAAAATCCTGGAGTTCCATTAATGACGGTCAACAGGGAACTGTGTTTGTGGGCACTGTGACAGTAGCGTGAGAGGGTTTGAAGAAATATAGCATATGTCCTGCTTCATTTCTGTCCTGCTTCCACTGCAGGGGAATGAAGCCAATTTGGATGCAAAATCTCAAATATCTACGTCAGTTCCAAGTTTACTGTCAGCTCCAGATTTTCTTATAACAGGGAGAGAATTATTCATGTTATAAACTGCTCATTGAACTCTCCAGTCCAAGAGGAGTGAACGTGTGTGAATTCTGCTTTATGGTGGGCATCGGCTGTATGGACAGTAACAGCAGCCTGTATGTGCCTTGCAGAGGCATCTAAAAAGAAACGTCCAGCGAGCATGGACCTTCTGCTGCTGTCAAGCCGCCGGTCTAATTCTGACCTTCGTTCTCAAGGCAGGCAGCTTCCCCAGATCCCCTCCGGGACTGGAGAGGACGGAGAGCACACTTACTCTGAAGTGGGCCGACGTTCCTCCACCACACGTACTGACGATGCCCTCTACGCCATGGTAGGCAGGGCCGGGCAGACGGACACGCCAGCCCCTCCGGCCGTTCCAGCCAACACCCCAGCGCCTCCAGACCCAGACGGGGATGTGGAAGGAGGGCTGCCCGAACCTGAGGCCCAGGTCATGTCGCCTCCTCACCCTCCGGAGACTGCAGAGTACGCCTGCGTCAGGAAGCTGAGGAAGGCCGACAAGGCACCCCAGAAGAGGGACAGCGGGACGGACATGGGCGAGCCGCCGGCACCGCCTCCACGACACGCCCCGCCGTCACATCCCGCCCCTCCTCCGCCACACCCTCACAGCACAAAGTTGCCCCGGAGAAACGTTGAGGCCTTTAACGTCCCATCATTCCCAAAGGTTGGTGGACTTAAATGTTTCAAATACAGAGGAACTTATCTTTTTATCATGTCTGTACCAAATGTGAAGTGAGACCCAGAAGCTTTGCATCAGTACTGGTTAAAATAATTCGCCAGTTGCCTCAGAACCTCATGGCGACTACGCCTGGACAAAATTTGTTCCACAAGAAGAATCTATGAAACAACTTTGTTTTCTCACTTTAGGTTTTATATACAGTAAATTAAACAGACAAAATATAATATGTTGGCGACCTGGTGCTGGTTGGTTTCTAACTTTTGACCAAGCCAACCTGGCAGGTTCCCAGTTTCCTGTCTTCATTCTAAGCTAAACTAACCATGGCTCCAGCCTTAGCAATAAATATGACCTGGTTTTCAAATTAATACAACACTTTTGTGGTGCTATATGTTTCTCACATACTGCAACCTTGGGGACATTTATGCCATTCAGAAAAAAGTCGAGGCTACATATTTTTCCTGGACTGAGGCGCCTTAGAGGTCGGTTTTATGGGCTGCAGAACGTATGATGACGGGACTGTGAGAAGACATGTACAGTTAAAGGGGGTTGTTAGTGGTTCTCTGTGGACTGACTGGAGCAGTGGAGGAGCTTGTACAAATAGAAGTAGATTCACTCGATGTCCTGATCACTGGCAGCACTGGGAGTGTTTTACACAGACAGTGTAAGATTCTGTTTGACCCATCAGGTGTGAATAGTCCATCTGTTCTAAATGTTGTGCTCAGGTTTCTTTAGACATGTGTAACAAATTCTCTAGTTCTCTGTCAGCACCCATATTACAGTAATATCCAGTTTGTAGTCCTGGTCCAGCGAGCAGGATCCAGAGAGTTATTTCTGTCAGATTTCCTGTTGACGCAGCAGAAGATCTGCACGGTTGTAATTGTGCTAATACGGCAGTTTTCCTTGCACTTGGCTACCTCATGCAAGGTGTTGTGATATGTTAGCACTTCTGTAGCAATTTCTTTGCAGTCCGGTCAGTGAGCAGTGGTTATTTGTGGAAGAGTTTTCTGGGTATGTGGGTATTTCTGCTCTCAGCAGTGTCATCTCCATATGTTTGCAGCAGCAGGAGTGTAGGCAGACTGTCTGCTTTTACTGGGGATATAAAGCTTTGCGCTTCCCTCCAGGTGACAGTTGGAGACCATTTGCTGCCCTGCGTGAGGTCAGCGAGGTTTCGCTGTCTGCTGTGACCCGAGTTCAGTAACACACACAGTTTACAGGCTTACATGTGTGCACAGTCTGCTCGCAGGGCTGTTCACCCCTGATTTTCTTGTGGATGACGCAACATGTTGAAATTGAGTCATCCAGAATATAATCACATGGCTCCTCACGTTTAAAGCTCCACCTTCCAGGGAAAATCTTTTCAGTACAGCACAAAATCCATCAAGCACATGTGTAATGGCAGCTCTTTGCTACAACACCAAAAAAAGTTTTTATATTTAAAACATTTCCAAGGCCAGGCACAAATGTGTGACCAGCTCAGGCTCAAATAATACTGTGTTGTTCTGTTGACAGGAAGTGATGTTTATGGGCAATGGAGAGCAGTACATCTGGAAGCCTCCAGAGGAGGATGACATGCTCATGCTGCAAAATAAAGCTTTGGCCCCATTGGGTGCTCACACAGTGGAGAATATACAACCGTCTGCTGCTGCGGTGAGCAAAGACTCTTCAGTCTGTACATCAACCTGCCTGTTGTATTTGTTACTGCACTATGTTCCTATTTTCAATGTCACCCTCTAAATGTACTGTTGGGTAGCATTAATATTAGACGAAACATTTTTGCACATTGTTTTACAGTATCACTTACAGGCCCAGCACTTTTTGAAAATTGTATCCGTCTTAAATGTGTTTAATGCAGCCACAGTTTGCAGCCCTCATGTTCAGTGTTGTCATTAAACTATTTTGTGACTTCTTGTACCACCACAATGGACAGATATGAGTGTGGTAGGTCTCATCTGTTGTGTACTGTGTAACTTTAAAAAAAGAAAGTAAGTATATTTTTTTTCCCAAAGTGTTGAACAATTCAGTGTATCATCTCAGTGTTGTGTTGTTTGACTGCAGGTGGCTGAAATGTACTCGAAGGTGTGTAAACCAGGAAAGAAGAAGAGGGCTGTGCCAGGTTCTCCCCCAGCCAATCCTGGCTTCCGGACCTTGGGTCGTGGTGACCGGGACCGAGACCGGGATGGGGGGTTTAGTGTAGTGGTCAAACCCCAAACCTGGGCCCCTCAGGAGGGCAAAGCCGCTGGAGGGCCCCTTGACGACCACTGCTATGAGTCCATCGGGACAGAGGAGTGCGATCTGGCTTATGAAAACATGGAAGGTGGAGGCGGCTGGAAGCGAGAGAGACCTCCCAACACATGTGCCACCCTGCGGCCGAGAAGGAAGAAAGCCCAGCAGCCG
Organism: Channa argus; assembly: GCF_033026475.1. Lineage (NCBI taxonomy): Eukaryota > Metazoa > Chordata > Actinopteri > Anabantiformes > Channidae > Channa > Channa argus. The sequence continues at coordinate 6,280,986 of NC_090209.1, forward strand.
TTACAGCAGCAGCAGCCCCCTCCACCGCCACCCACGCAGCAGACCCCCAAATTACAGCACCTGCCCACCAAAGCGCTGCTGCTGCCGGGGGAGAACCTGTACGAGAGCATTGGCGACTTGAAGCAGGGCTCTGCCACCTCTAGCACCACCACCATTTTCACTTTCAATGACGGCATGGAGATGTATGTAACAGGGCTCTGAGGTGGCGGCTGCACTGTGACCCCCTTTCCTTCCAACACAAGGAGCTGAGCTAACACCACACGGAGTGACGGCTGAGCCCCTGTCATGGTCACCCACACATACTGTTTACATTCAAGTCATAACATCCTGCCTTTCACAGGCTCCAGATGCCTTGAGGCGATAGCATTGATCTGTTATGACCTGGACTGAATACAAAGTCCAATCTAGAAACCTTACAATGAATCCAAAGGTAGTGAATAATAAGTGAGCACAAGACCATTGCAGAGCAATCTGTAGATGATAGTAGCACTTCTATTTTACTGATACACATGTGCAAAGCACAATAAAGAAAAAGCCTAAATTCTTCCTCAATTCTTGCGGGTAAAAATAGTCATTTATCTGGTCCTAGAAAGACTCCTATTTGGGGAATATGCACAGCATTGTGTGAAATCTTTTGGTAGCACTTAGTCGTTGACAGGCCTTCCCTGTAGTTGGACAAGATGTGATTCAGGATGGAATTGAAATGATATAAAGGAATGGATTACTAATCAAAATACTTGAAAGCTCAGGGACCAAGTAAAACAATTCTGAGAGTATTAAAACAAAACATTGCACACATTTTCCATTCTTCAAAAAGAATAGACTAATTTAGACCATTCTCATTAAAAATTAAAAAAACAAAAACAAAAACAAAAAACAAACGACCAGGTACTTCCCTCTGTCATGTTTTGTTTCATCTCACACGGACTGAACACTGTCTCCACTGCCGTCTGTAAATGAAATGTTTTACTTTGTTGATCCTGTTTCTGCACTTTGCCTGCTACAAGTTGCATGCTGAAAAAGAAAAAGAAAAAAAAAAGAACAAAAAAATCAAGCTCTGTCATGTGGTACCTCTATATGAATGTTTTTTCTTTTCTATTGTTGTTGGTTGTTTATTTTTTATTTTTTTATTGTGTTGCTTTATTTCTCTGTAGAGCACAAAGCCAGTTAGTGGAAGGACGCCTTTGGCTCAGTGGGACTCTGTGCAGCAGGGAGGAGTGTTAATTTTCTCTCCTCTTGTGCATCCAAAACACACACACACACACACACACACGCACGCACGCATGCACACAGACACACACACACTGCACATAAAACTAAAATAAAGAGAACTGCTCGAGTCCTAAAGGTGGAGACAGGCCACTCATAACCCTCGACCCCTCCCAAACCCCCCTACTCCCCCACCCTCCCTCTCTGCTCAGTCCTCACTCATATCCGTGGAGCGTACATCTACAGCAGAACTGATGTGTATAGGTAAACGTCATGTCTCATCATCACTCCATTGGTGAACCCTCTCTCTGTTATCAGTGTTAAAAATACTGCAGAAATGACAAGAATGAGAAGCTAAGGGGTTTGTCAAGCAGCAGAGCATCACAGTGACAACAGACACACAAATTTACATCCAAATCCTGGACGATGTAACGATGAGTTCATTTGACCAAATATCCCCAGCAAACAATGTGATTATACTGTATGTTGATGCAATGTGTATGTACATTACAAAAGAGAAAGAATAATAAATATATCATTAGTGGCAAGAAATCTATCTTTTTTTATTATGTTTAATTGTGTTTTGGAATGACTTCTCTTGTGACACAAACTGCGAAAACAGCTGCAATGTAAATTTCAGTGTATTCTGTTTGTTGTTTTTGAAGCCATGAAGCTACGGTGTGTTCTTGGAAAGCCCAGCTAAGTTAAATGTGGCAGCTAATGTTGTGTGTTTGCTATTCAGACTACAGGGTCTTGTACTCAAAAGCGTGTAATTAAGTGCTAAGTGCAAAAGATTGTAATGTTTTATATTAAGATTACTATTCATGAAATGTCAGTCAAGTTTATACTTTTGTAATAAAGTGGCACTTTAAAAAAAATATGTTTTATCTCATAGTCTCAGTTCTTAAAATGGAAAAAAAAAAACAGGATTTGCAGAGTGACAGTGATGACAAAGTTCTCTAAAGCCTAAATATTAACCAAGAGTCTGTTTTGACACCGACTACTATATTAAAGGATCAAAGTATCTTTTTTAAAAATCTGCTCTCTAAAGCTGCCTGTAGATTCATGTCTTCAGTTCTTTTTAAGGGAAAGAAAAACACGAACATACCTAGATATTTTCAAATTAGGAAACTCTTTAAAATGTGGCATTGTAGTTTTTTTTCATATTTTATATCAAAATCTGCTTGTTTGTTCTCGAGTGTACAACCTTACAACCTCGTCTTACATTGAGGTTGAGTGCACATGGGCATGCGCGTGTCTTGAGTAGCCTTCCCATTTTTAAAAAAATCTGTATGAATGTCTGACTGCACGTGCATATGTGCCAGAGTAGTGGGGTCTGTGTCTGAGTAGCTGTGAAAGGGGGGGAAAGGGAAAAAAAATAGGTCACCCCTTAAAACAAAAAGCTTGCAGTCAACATTGCAACCGTCTGCTGAATTTTCATTGGTGTGCTTGTCTCCATGGTAACAGGCTAACCTTGAGGCAGTAGTCACACGGGCGGGCAAGTCTTCTGCTGTCTTGGAGAATACAGCGTGAGTTGTATGACATCCGTGATCACAGTGTCACCATTCGGCGAGGAGCTATTGGGCGCACACACAAAAACACACACAGAAACAAGCCAAAACAAACGTCTACGAGCAGGAGATTCTGTAGGTGCGAAGATGATACAACATTCACAGCCTATGTGATGTGTTAATCTCACTGTGTGAAGCATGAATGACTGAATAAATACATAAATGAGAAAGTCGGATTCATTGAAGACACTTGACAGTGATAAAACAACAGAATGCGAGAGAGAAAAGGGATAATACTGAGCATAAGGTCACAAAGCAGCCGGGCAATCTCCTCTTTACCGAGCAGTGTCTCATAGCAGGAATCACGGTGTGTACGGAGTAAACAGCGTGAACAAAAGAGAGAGAGGAAAAACAAGGAGGCTGGAGGTTTTTACTGCTCGAATGATAACCCTTAAAATTACATTCTAATCATGGTTTTACATGTTCGTTAGTGAGCAGTAACAAACTTGCATTCTGCATCATATCGTTAAGTAAAACCAGGAATCACAAGGATGCTTCAAACACGGAAAACCTGCCATTCATGGCTTTTAAATCAACATGTTTTCACCAGTATAGTGGCATTGAATTAGGTGAGTGTGTATGCATATTCCTGTATGGTAAGGAGACACAGACTTCTCCCAGGAAGACACTATAAATCACACTGGGAGAAACTAAATGTGAACTATACCGACCCCTTCAGGCTTTCAAGTGCTTCAAAAAGGGAGCCCAGCAGCCTATGCCTGAACCCTGAGAGCATGAGGAGCGTGGAAAATATTCAAAAGTGAGCACACCTTGAAGTCTAGACACACAATGAACACATGCCATTTTCCAGTGTAAGTAGCAGGAGGCAGTCAAAAAGGCAAAAAACTCCACGATGGATTTTCACACACAGAATTTAAGGTTCACAACATATTCCCTGGCTTTTTTCACCATTTCCTTTCACTCATTTTCCTGAGTGATTTATATTTTTGTTAATATAAATGTTCTGATAACTTAGTTAATAATTCTGAGTTAATCATTTTAGTATGAAAAAAGTCTTTAGAGCAGCTTAAAGTATGAGTAGGATTTATTGCCACATGTTCTTTAAAGCACTTGCACCAGCTATTTGTAAATTACATTCTGGTAGCTGAAGAACGACATACCAGATTCAATAACCTTGTATCTCATACTACTTTAACATACAATATTTTCATTGATATCAAGGTTTTAATAGTTTTTTGTTAAATATCTGTATGGTCGCTATTTCCAGCAACAAGAACAAAAATGTTTTAGCAGCTTAAGAACTGTTATACAGTTGAGTGCAAAAGTTTGCGTCCCCTTATCTTCAAATGGCAAAAAGAGTAAAATAATTTTCTTTGGATCAATATAATATTTAATGTAAATTCAGCTAGTACAAATAGTCCTTCATCAAAAATGGGCTTGAAACCCTTTGCACTGATAGAAGTTTTATTATTTTAAGATAACCTTTTCTATACACTCCTTAACTCCTTTTACTACTTCTGAAGATGAAAGAACACTTTCCCGTATATGCTATTTCACTGCAATTATTATTTAGGTATGAATTACCAAATTAAAATGACCTGAAATGTTCAGACTATGTAAATAGCGACAATCTGTTGCTCTGTTAATGTTCAACAAGAACATTTAGAATTAGACCCCATTTTAAGGTTTAATTATAATTATTAAATCTAAAACATATAGTAGAGACCCAGGTGATCCTTCAGCATCTGATTTAGAGCCACTTGTCAAATGCTGAACTAAATATCAGCATTGTCACTGTGATCATGTTGGCATAAAGCACACAAAGAGCCTCAAATCGCTAGTGTGGCCATTAACTCTTATTGTAAGGATTGTTGTGCCACAGTGACTCCCTGTTACACTGTAGACTGGACTGTGTCACACACACAATTTACACATTACTAAAATCCTTACTCACCTCGACTTGCTTAGGTTTAAGTAATGCGACCCAATTTAATTCACTAGTTTGAAAGTAGATATTGTTCACTAAGAACTGGATTTAGAAACAGCTGGTGGAACTCAGTCCTGATTTAACTCCTTCAGTATTTAGTGATAGAGTTGCGTTATTGAAAAATGAAGGTAATGGCACTGATTCACCTCTGAGCAGGAGGATGTTTGTGAAGAACACACTCAGTGGTAAATCAGGCTAAATAAATTGTGTAAGTGTACAAAAGGTCAAGAACAGTAGCGAATATCAGTTTTTTGTTGATCTGCACCTGAAGAGGCGGATGAATAATAGTAGAAGTTTTCAAGTAGTTTTTGTATTGTCTTTCATTTAAGCTCACAGGGGTCAGGGGTCATTGTGACGGTTGCTCCTGCTCCTCCTCATCACTCCAGCTGTCAGATCCATCTGTCCCAAAGTACCGGTCCCCAAAGTCCCCTGAAGATGCACAGCAGTGGTTGGAAGATTTGGAAACAAGTGAAGAAGACTTTGTGACTTTGTCATTGATTCAAAAACTGATTCACTGACTAATGAATCTGTGTGAAATAAAATTGATGAATAATAATGTTTACAATTAATGTTTAATTATGTATTTTTATCGAATCTATCTGATGTGCAAGTTGTCTAATTTAGTTACAGTGGTGATCGAGCACGGTGTAAAATTAGAATTTGCTGGGACATGAAATGAAATTGGAACTGACACTGGGTTACAGTGTGTCAGCTGTTCAGAGAGGCTTAACGTAACGAAAACAGATAAATAAGGTTTGCTACTCGTCTTCTGATTTTGAAAAGAGTGAAGATGTGCATTTGCTGGCTTACCTATACCAGGAATTACATGTAAAAAATTGTCCAGACTCTTGTCCACAGCTGTGGTGATGATTTTGACCTTCGGGAAGGCGTAGGCCACAGAATGGACCCCGAGCTCTGCCATCAACAGCGACACCAACACAATCTTGTCCTCTCGCACTTCGTGATCCTGTTCAGTCACACGCATCACATCAACAATGTCTGTTTTATCAATTTTGACATTTTGCTTTGCGGAAAAAGTACCAATCTACTCTCTGATCGCTCATAATACATGTGACTGACCAACACGAATAGGGTCCAAAGGAAGAAAAAGGCTGTTACTGTCTACCCACCAACAGGACTCGGACTGCCATCATGGCAGCAGCGCCGGTGGAGACGGTGCTGTCCATTAAGATAACATGATCTTCACTGATGCCTTTGGGCAGACGCAGGTAATGCAGCTGGCGAGGCCAGAAAGGAGGAGACAGGTTACCATGGTTACAAAAGCAGGATGGGTAGTTACCACAGAGACACACATCATGTGGAAGAAAAGACAAAACAGGAAAACAACATTTTCAGCTTTTGTTTGATGTGATTTTTGAAACCTTGATGGTTTGTTATGTCTAAAAAATCTAGTAAACAAAATTTTGTTGAGGACAATTGTGTTGACGACAACAATAGTAAGAAAATTTGGTATTAAATATTTTTCAACCTCTGGTTCGCCTGAGTCGAGATTGGTCTGTATGAGTATCTTGCCGATGCGGACATCCTTGCATACGGCCCTTAGGGCGGGCTCCATGGTCTCTCCTGCCCGCAGGATGGACACACCGGTGATCTGTGGAGACAAGGCAGCAGAACGAGTGAGATGACAAGAACCCATAGGATACACTTGAGTGGAAGTTAACAAGAACATCACTCACCCCCTTCCCGTTGTAACTGCGGCCCTCATACTCATGGCCCTGTGGAGTCTGAACTACACATTGCTGTTAGGATGAAGAGATTAATGGTTTTCTTAAATGGAAATTGTTGTGTTACATAAACAATACTCCTATATAGATGCTGACACAAAGAGAATTCTGGCACTAGATCACATACTTGCAGTTAAATAAACACTAAAATAAAAAGTCCAATTGATTTAAAACATTCCTTGATTAAAGTGATTAAAGTTTAAACACATATGTCTGACAATAACCTTGTTCTAGATTTAATGGATTTTTACCTCCTCAAACACAAAAAAAATACCAATATCTGGTCATTTCAACATGGTATTAAAATGAATGATAAGTCACGTTAACTGTTCTGTCAGTTACATTTTTAAGAGCTGTTACTGTTATTAAACCCCGTCCTTGTCAGTAAATATGACAACTAACACTTAAGGGAAACAATAAGTAAACATGATAGAATAACATGATCAGTTTGTAAAGTGCTTTGGTGGTTTGTGATGAGTTCCTAATCGAAGGATAAAGTCCGGATATTGTCGAGACTGTCTCATTTGAACTATTGCGTTCTCATATGCAGCCCCTCCAGACAAAGTCAGGAGAATATCAGAATTCCAGAGTCTTCACACAATCTAAGACCAACAACCACTAATTATAACTGTAGCATCATTTTTGACTGCTGTTTGATGCTCATAAGGTCCTAGAAGGACTCAACTACCTTTTGTTTGCTGTGGCCAAAACCAGTATAGTCAACAGGAGAATGCTATAAGCTCTGTACAGCTGAGGGAAAATGCAGAACGAAGAGCTAATTTCCTGTTGGTTTGTAATTCTGAGCTCACCATCCAGCAGAATAAGTCGTGTGATCAATTGTCAATGGATCAGAGCTTCTTCAACAGTTAAACAGTTACCTGAGATGGTAGAAATGTCAGTGCATGTTCTATGAGAAGACGCATTAATCTCTTCGAGTAGAAGATAAACTCGTCTCGACTGGTTTCCGTGTTCCTGCAGAAGAGCATGTAAAAGTGATCTATAACTCATAATGTATTCACAGGGGCAGGATGCCAAGAGCTGTACATGAGTACAAGTCAGTACCTGATGATGGTGTGCAGGCCTCTGACTTGTGGTGTACTCTCCAACACACTGAGCGTCTGGGGCAGTGGCTGGGTCTGCTGAGCAGAGGCTAGGAGTGCCCTGAGATGAGGGACAGTTCGTTCAGGTCAAAAGGTTTCTCCTCTGATATTCTGCTACATTGTCAAAGAAATAAAGCAGTGTAGCTTCAAGACAACAAAGATTTATTGTTAAGATCAAGTCTCTAGATATGAATAGACATATGAGAGGGGTTCAGAGAGTAAAAAAAAAAAGCACTGAAACAAACTATCTGATATCAACAACGAGGCCAAAGTCACAGAAGGTGAAGTCAAAATGTGTATCAACATACCTGACACTGAGCTCTCGCTGCATATAGAAAAGGTAAGAGAGAGACAAATGTGGTGAAAAATAAAAGATTGGGGATATATTTTTGTTATTATTAAAGACTCTAGAAACACCGAGCCCCAAGGTGCCTGTTAGGATTCCTCCAACCTGGTGGTGGCATTCAACACTCACCCCATTTTACTCAAATAGGTGAAAGTAGGGCATTTGTTGAAGACTATTTTCAGCTATGGATTTGTTGAACAAAATAGTATTTACAGCAGGGGCACAGTGAATGTGGGGTAAAATAAACCACTGTGCGTGTGTGCGTGTGCGTTTTCAGGGTAATAAAGCAATGAGTAGCTTTATGCCTTCTGCCACTGTACCACAAGCTCAAATGAGAAGGAAATGCAGCTGAAGGAAAGCTAATTCAGGAAAGGGTGAATGTCACAGTGCAGCGCAGTGACAAAATACTGCATGCGGTGAAAACCCAACACTGTCTCAGAAAAGTAAAATGTTCGTGGCTTAGGCCTGATACGGAGTAAATTAAAAACAGTACTTATAACTAAGCACAAGAATAATATTTGATAAGGGGTTCAGAGGATTTCCATTAAATTCAGAAAAGCAAATCCTGTTGAACTGCATCTGTACTGATGTGCTTTTAATTGTTTTTAGACAACAATGAAACACAGAAATTAAGTGGAGCTATGTAGAGAGCAGGGCTGGTCTTTGTGTAGGTATTAAGCAACAAAAAATATATAGATCCTCAGACTCCTCAGAGTTTGGAACCTCTCTGTCTGTCTTTATGTTACAGCTTTCCAACACATGGTGGTGCCACCCTCTTGTGTACAGTCTGTGTTCTGGTTACTCACCTCCTCCAGCTGGCTATGAACATGTTGGACAATCAGATCAATAGCCACCATATTCCCACCACCTTGGTGGGAAAAACAAGAGAGAGCCTGTGGATGTAGAAGTTTTTTGTGGAAAAGTAATAAAAAATGCCAGAAAGTAAGTGAAATCCGGCCCTCTCACCTCTAGGCACAACAATATCAGCCAGCCTCATGGTTGGCTCGATGTACTGCTCGAAGGCTGGCTTCACAAACTTGTTATATTGCTTAATGACTCCTTCGATTTCCCGTCCCCGCACTGTGATGTCTCTGCGGAGCCTGCGGACGAGCCGAACATCTGAGTCTGTGTCCACAAAGATTTTCATATCCAGGAGCTGCAGGTAGGAAGAGCAAACATCCTTGAACGGTTCAACAACATTCACTTCAACAAAGCATTTCCTCAAACAACAACAGCTGTTGATGATAACATTACTCTGGAATTTTTCAAAAAGAAGAAAAACATTTTTTAATTTATTTTTTTGCTTTATTTTTGCCTTACCTGAAGAAGCTCTTTGTCCGCAAAAGACATAATTCCCTCAAATATGATCACACTGGCACCATACACATTTTTCTGCATAAAGAGGAGGCGAAACAAACAGTCCTTAAAGCAGAAACAGTCGATTTGGCTTGTATGGGATAAAATCAGAAAAATCTCACTTAAAAAAAGTCTATAGGAAATCCAAAGAGAGCTGATACACTACTAGATTCTGTGGAAACAATATTGTTTTTCTGGGATAAAACAAGACTCACCCAGTCTTTCTGGCGTCTGTGTGTGGTGAAATCATACACTGGGATCTTCACGCTCTTGCCTTGCTTCAGCTTTCTGAGGGTAGCAACCAGCAGCTCAAAGTCAAACGCGGCGGGATGATCAAAGTTGTAGTCGTTACTTGCTGCCAGGGCCTGCTCCTTGGGAGATAAAACCTGTAAAACAGCACAGATTGGCACAATCTTAATGATGAAACATGCTGGAAGTTTTTAAAGGGTAATTTTCCATTTGGGGAAACATGTTTTTTCACTTTGTTGCTGAGAGAAGACTGATGCTGCTGATGTCTCTTCATTAACTACGGAGCTAGAGCTGGCAGTGGAGCTCACTGCAACACTGTTGACCTGTTTTCCCACTTGTTACCCAGCCGGAATATTACCGTGCACATTAATTATTAAATAGGTTCGACACACATTCCTCTCCAAAACGGTCAAAAGTTGAAATTATAGCGTTTGATGCTATTTACACCTTAATGTGTTAATAACATACAACATAGCCTCTTTTGCATCAGATGACCCAAAATTTAAGTGAGGAAAAGTAATCAAACATGTGACTAACAGATGTTTCTCATTACCCAGGAGTGAAAGTAGTCGAACAATACATAGCTCTAAAGGACTAGTCTTGGTTTTAGTCTTAAGTTTTATATGTGAACTGTATTTATTGATAAAAAAAGATACATCAACATGAAGATCAGACAGCTGTCTATGGGAGAAAAGTATTTTTTGATTTTTATTATAATTTTATTGACATAAGTCAAAGGTGCTGCACAAAAACAAATTGGAATATTTTGAAAAAGGAGGAAAGAAATCACTGGTGAACTGAGCAACACACAGAAAATGGGTCAGTAACAACAGCTTGTGACTCGCTTCTGTTTTTTACTGGAATTTGTGGATGCAGCATCTAATTGTGTTCCCTCACTGTTTTTAGAGGCATTCCTGAGCTCCTGCTGTGATTTCCACTACAGAACCATGTCTGCTGTTACTGCTGTGCTGCCATTTCAACTAATTAGTGTGACTGCAGAAAACAATCTGTTTTTTTCCACTAAGTATTACAATTATTATCATTCTGGATTCTTCCGTACGTTTTTTGGCACCTAGGTGTGCGATAACATGCAGGTTTGCATGCAGGGGGAGCTACAGCCTCAAGTCAATGCCTCATATCTCAAAATTATAACTGTCAGCGTAATGAAAGTTGGTACACAGCTGCATTATAGTGTCCTGCTTTACAGACTACATGTTTGGAACTGCCAAAACTGGGCTTTCATGGAACTGCAGTTGAAGATTTTTTTTTAGCAGGCAAGCGATAGGAGCAAAGTGCCTGCTGGAGCTTTACAGAATTACAATTATGAAAAAAAATTCTTTCATCTGTTTTGACTTCTAGTTGGATGTCCAGCTGTACAATATTGTTTTCTTTTGCATTTGCTTCATTTCTACATCATTTAGTGCTTCAGTTCTGCCAGCAGCAATGGATGCAAGCAGCGATGGGAGCATAGCGCCACCTGTTGGAGAGTTATGATGCTGCAATTGTAAAATTATTTGGCATCTGTTTTAACTTCCAAATTGTTCAATGTGTTTAAACCTCCTATTAATCGTGGAACTGCAGTTGTTTAGATGATTCTTTCCCCCCCCCGAGTGCTTTCATTTCTGAATAGATCAGGGCTTCCAGTCTTGCAGTGGAGAAGGCTGTGAGCAGCTGTAGCAGCTGGCTTTTAGCAATCACACACATTTTTTTTAGGAAATGCCCATTTTAGTAGTTATGAGAAGCTCCAGCAGGTGTTTTCTTCTTTAGTATTACATAACCTTTTCTGTCTTTTGGAGCATCTGTTTAAAATTCAAAAGAAGCAGATATTTTGAAAAATAATCTGTTACATTTGATATGTTGTCTTTGCACTATTTCCAATAAAAATAAATTTCAAATGTTTTGCAAAGTATTGCATTTTCCATAACGTTCCAACTTTTCAGGCTGTACCACAAAAAGTCCTTAAATATTGGAAAGCCAGGTTGGAATTTGCAAAAAAAAGTATAACCATGAGCCACAAAGTTTGTGAAACTGCTTCATAGACTACTGAGACCAAGATTAGCCTCTACTGAAGACATGGAAAGGCAGTAGTGTGGAGGGGCCAAACCATACAGGCTGATCAGTGAAGCATGGTAGAGGTGGTTGCATGTCTTGGATTGCATGGCTGCTTCTGGTACAGACTCGTTGATCTTTACTGATTATAGAAATCATGGTGGAGATGATGGTGGATGCAGTTACTATAAACAAGAGATTCATAACGAAATATTAAGTTTTATAAAAAAATGGCTTAAAAACTATACAGTGTATTTCATAATTTTTCTGTCGATAAAAATTTGGGTCATGGAATACAAAAAGGCCTATGTTCTAGGTTGTTTGATAAATCTATCAAAGTGTAAAAACTTTCATGTGATTTTCATGTTGAATCCTAAACCTAGATGTCTTCAGTGTACAGCAAAAATACATTTTTGCAAAGGTTGCAGGGCTGCATCATTTTAATGCATTTGCCCCTTTTACGTTCAAGACTTCTTTATTTTACCCTACCTGTGGGAATAATTTCTCCTGGGTACATTAAAATTCAATAAAAAATTCATAATTGTTTTTTTAAGCACCACATATAGTTTCTCCATTTTATTACAAAGATACAGTATTGTTGAAGGATTCAGAGGTAATTAAAAATCAATTTTACAGTGTAATTTATTTAGGTAGGAATGTGTTACCTCCTTCTAAATGTGCTGTAGGACCATAGCAGCACCATACAGAATAGGTACAAAATATTCAAACTGCACTTTTCAGGCTGCAATCTAAAGCATTAACAGAACAGGTTATTAAGTCACGACTGTGACAGCAGAATAATGATTGCTTTGAGGTGTTTAAATCACCCTTTTCAAATTTACAAAAGAATAAACCCAAAGATAATTCTTTGTTCAAAAAATGAAGCAATAGATAATTAGTAAAAGTCAAATACATTTGGAAAAAATTACAAAAATGTATGTCTGTGTCACCTTGTAGAAAGAATCCATAGACAACAGCGCAACCCACGGCACATCCAGAGCCTCAATGATCTTATTGGCCACGGTGGTCTTCCCTGAGGCGCTGCCCCCACACAACCCTGCAGATCCACACAGCATTTCAAAGGCCCATTATGTGTGTTTTTCAGAGTGTGTCTAATGTTGTCGGGCGGTATGCATGTGTGATAACAGTAAAGTGTTTATGGGAATAAGAAGACAGAACGGGACAAAAGGACAGGTTCTGCATCTCAAAGCCACAGCTTGGCATGAATGTAGAGACAGAAGCAAAAACAGGCAGAAAGAAAACATCACACCAGTAAAAACATCAACAGAGAGTCATACCAATGACAAAGGCCTCTTTTGACTGAGCTCCATGCTCGTCATACCAGGGAGGTCGGCCAGCAGTGTAGATGGTGCGCGTGCCTGTGTGTAGCAGCGGAGGCTCAGTTTTACTCAGTAAGGTGGTGTTCTTTCTGCGAGGGGCCCCGGTGGGGGGCAGGAGCCGGTCCAACGAGTCCTCCCCACTCCCACTGTAAAACAGCAAACAGTGGGCATGTTACAGCCTGAACGCACTCGTGCCCACTATAGAATCCGCCAGTGTCTTCTTATTTAACAAACTGTATATAGATATATGAATATGAGAAATCATCTATAATAACCAAGAAACTCATCATTTTATTGCTTTTTTCCATACTGAATACATCACTCAAACATTCACAGCAGTCTGAAAAGTAACTCAATCACCGCCGTTACAACACTTATGATCAGTAATTGCAGCTTTGTATCTTCCTAAATCTAGCAGACGGCTTGTATTTTTTTTAGAAGCAGATGATGATGGATTGCTAGAGTGAGGTATTTCCCCCTTACAATAGTCAGGCATTTGTGTAGTAATTACAGATGCTCTTAAAGGATAGGTTCACATTTTCATTAATCGGTTTTTAAAAAACTGTGAGATGACTATATGAACATTTAAACAAGTTTTGCACTTCTTCTTGTAGAGCTTTCTCCTAAAGGTGCTTCTCAAGTGACACGGAGCAAAATCCACAGTCCTGTTCATGAAAGAGAAAAGTTTTTTTGAAGACAAAATATTTTTTAAGTCACATTACTCACATTAAAGGAATATCTTCAAAAACATTTAGACCATAAATGGTACTTTACTACTTTTTGCTACTGCCGCTTAACAAGGAAACATAAACAGGAAATGTCACACTAAAATTAATTTAACTCCAAAAGAAATCTTCATTTAGTAAACTCTGAGCTTTAAATACACATATTACACAGTTTGTGCATGTAAGAAGGATTTTGGATGAGGACTGCATTTGCACTGTCCTACAGAAATTGCTTCAAGAAGTGATCTGATGATAGCCAGTAAGGGCAAAGGGTCCAGTGAAAGAAGTACAACTTCTGTCAGTGCGCATGTAGGCATCTGACTGTTGTTTCGACTCAGACAAAGCGAATCTATACTTTAGGTCTTTGCCAGGTTTGGAATATTATATAAAATCGGCATGACGTGAGTTGAATAAAGTATGACAAAATACACAACATACACACATATATGGTCCTAAGAGCGTATAGAAAAAGAAAAAACAAAAAAACAAACCTATTAAAAGGACATTTCTGTCAGAGAGAGTGACGGGTTATTGAAGTCATCAACTATATAAAGTATTAAGATACAATTTCAAGTGTGCCAAAACCTGTAGAAGAAATTTGGTCCAGCTGCATGAACACATTGTTGTGTGTGATGTATAGGAATGTTGAGTGGATTGTTGAGATGCTGTGAGGTCAAATGCAGCTGCTCTGCAATAAAACAGACCAACAATTAAATGGGCTGTTTCTCTGCACACAGTACTTTACCTTTTGCTGTATGAATGATAGTAAAACATTTGTATTGTATTACATTTACGTGTGATAACGTATTTTGCAATGTAATGACACTTAGGAAAACAGGGATTAAATACTTCTTTTTCCAGTACCTAGACTGGGCTAATGCTTGTGCATGGTGTTAAAATTAGAACATCAGGGCTTGGATCACAGTGGTTAGGATTAGAGTCTCACACCCTTGTTTACTGTGGAACATATAAAAGTCGGCTTACAGCTTATTTGGGGATGTCTGCATTCCTACTGGGAGTGATTAAAAATAAAATTAGTAACTCTGCTCATCTTATGTATTTTATACACATCTAAGGAACACAAACCATAAAAGACAAACTATAGGCAACCCTCTGAGAGTTAACAAAAAATAAACCATGCTGAAATCTGTGCAAACTAATCCAGATTCTCTACTTCCTCTGACCTCTCTACAACCCTGCTAAGAGATTGTTCATAGCCCCACACACATCCATTGTGTGTATGTGGGTTCTGGGCTGCACAGAGAGAAAACAATAGCAGTCAGTTCTTACCTGTGGTCAGACCTCAGGGACCAGCAGCCAGAGATTCTAGCTCCTGTGCAGTACAGCAGACTCATATCTGCTTCAGACGACAACCTGCCCCTTTCAGAGCCTGCCTGTCACCGCGGCAACCTCACCACAGCAGGAACCCTCAACGGAATAACAATGACCAAAGCTGTTACTCCATCCATTCACCCATCTGAATTTGTGGAGTCTAAACAATGAAATCAAATCTGGCCATTCTACTGTCCATGCATCCTTTCTCCTTGTCCACCTCTTCCTGTGTGTGTGTGTGTGTGTGTGTGTGTGTGTGTGTGTGTGTGTGTGTGTGTGTGTGTGTCTGTGTGTGTGTAAGTGAGAGAGAGAGACAGACACTAAGAGGATCACTGTAACACTGACTGCATAGAGCTGCTTGGCTGGTATTGATAGGGGTATCAGTAAGAAACAAGAGGACAGGACGGATGTCTTCTGCTTATCTTGTCATCTTAGCTCACTCATCAGTACGCCAATGAGTTACACAGCAGGCAACATAACATCATGTTTATAGACCTAATGGTAAGATATGACCATCATAAATTGCAAGTGCTCAAGATGAAGACCTCATAAACCTTATTTTGCATTTAAAATGTCTTTACTAAAGAGTTAAGGAGAATATACTCCATAGATAACTTGACTAGAAAAAAGGTTTCATTCAGTGATGACTGAGGATGGAGGGTCGCTAAATAAATTCAATTACATCATTAAATAAAATGTATTAAATAAATAAACCAATTAAACATGGGCGAGACGTTGCTCTCTACATCGCATGACACATCTTGATCTAAGGATATTCTCCATAGAGATTTTTTTTAACAGCTTGGCGCCTTTCTAAACTAATACATCACATATTAATTGGGTGTTTACTGAGCAGAATATGTCAGGAGAGTTGGAAGTGTCTAAAGTCATCATCAGTAGATCTGCATTAGTCAGCATAACAGATCAATGGTTAACATGTTGAGATGACAGGAAACTAGTCAGAGCTGTGTTATTGGATTTAAATGCATGATTTGATGTCATTAATCATAGTTCACTGCCTGCCCAAAAAAATAAGTCACCAGCTGGATTTAAGTAAGCAAATAGGTAAGAGACTTCCACTGGCTATTTACTGCAGTGATTAATATGTTGGATTAATATGATTAATATGCAGTGATTAATATGATTAATATGTTAATATATATGGCAACAAGTTACTCAACCCTAACTGAAGCAATGAGCGGCTGACTAATATTTTTTTCCATCAGTGAGTCACAGACATATAAGAACACAATGATAGGGAACATGGGGCTCAAATTGTGAAAGATTGCACAGGGGGCATGAGACATCATTTTTACGCATGGATTGGCCACCATAACCCACCAAAAACGTTTGGAATGCGTTAAAAAAAGACTTCACACAATGGTCAGAGTCTCCCATCATCAATACAAGATCTTGGTGAAAAACTAATGCAACTCTGGAATGTTGTGACATTGCATAAACACAATGAAATGATGCCATGGTAAATGTATGCAGTAAAGCTAAAGATGATCATAATAATGACCATAATAACAATAACATTAGCAAAACAGATACAGTATATTATATATTTGTGTATATTTGTGCTGCATACTTCTGCTAAATGTGTGAAAATGTACAAAACACTGACTGCTTCAGTTACTGCATTCAATTTGTGGAGGACGTGTTCTGCTTCCAGCTACAGTTACTATTGATGCTGATGTTGAAATCAGCGGTGTCACATCTGGAGTACGACCCAGTAACATTCTTCTTTCTGGGCTAATGTTTGCGAGATGTATGATAATTAGCATGCCAACTGTGGAGACCAAACTAAAATCTGTTCTAATTTATTGCATAAATGGGAAAACACAGTAGGCCCTACTGGTAATGGCCATGTTGCACACACCCAAAGTACTGAGCTTCCCCTGCTTGGGGTTGGCTCTACACAGCCATTAGATAATATTTTCATTTGTTATTGTTCGATATATTTAAACTTTTAAACCTTTGGCCGGGTTTTGTCATTTTTCCTAATCTGATGTCTGTTTTAAAGAAAAATGAAAACTAACTTTTTTCACATTTATATTTTTAATGTTATTTTACGAGCCAACTGAGTTTTTTAGGTTTGTTTAAGGTTTTTTGTTTTTTTAATCTGTTTTTGTACTTGCTGTTTCTTTAATCCCTGCTTCAATGAGCCCTCGCCACGCTAATGAAGCTAACTGGGATCAAAACAAAGAAAAAGGAATAGGTCATCAGTATTCTCTGAAGGTGCTATCCAAATAAATAACTAAATATTAAAAACTTAGATAGTCTGTACATCAGGGATTTTCTAGTGGTTTCTCATCAGACATCCTGTGACGCACAACTGTGTGAGCATGCAGCTCACCAACTCCTACTCTTGATCCATCTGATCAATCTGCATTCACTACTCCGTCAGTGAATCTTAATATTTCTTAAAACATATTCACGAAGAGAGCTTTTAGTGTAATTATATTAATATTAGAGAAGAACTGTGTCAAATGTCGTTGCTCTGTTTGGAGGAGGTTGTCTGGGGGGATTCAGAGACTCCATCAAAATCCAAAGCACATAATGGTTTCGGTAAAGAGAATTCAAACACAGGTTTAAAAAATGCTCATAGTGTCATGTACCTGTCCGAGCGGGACGCCAATATTTTACCGCAGTCCGTTTCCATGGGGATCTTCCGACCTCGAAGCCGGTTTCCGTTGGTTAAAGCCATGGATGGAGTCCTGCTTACCCGCACCGAGGGATTATGGGTAATGTAGTTTATTATCACGTGCTGTCGCACAGCTGCTTCCTTTCAAGGGCATCTCAGTCAATAGGCAAAACGCGATATTTTGATATTTTTTTTATTTGTTCTTTTTTCTGACAGTTAAAAAAGTTTTCAGAGAGACAACAAGAGAGAAGAAGGCTGATGCAGTAAGAGATTAATTACTGTTATTACACAGAATATAGCGATAAATTGACTAAACAGATTGTCATGGTGCCTTTTCATCACAGTTCATAGTCAGTCCATGGAGATTCCTGTGTATTGTGCAGACGGAATGAAAAGCTGCCAACATAAATTTTAAGCTAAAACTTTAAAATTATATTCTGGATATCACCGCTCACTGGATGCATTTAGTCCATCGATCTGGTTCACATTGGAGCTCTGTGATCTTTCTTTTCAATGATACATTTCCTAAATCCACATCCTCCAGTTCCACCAGACCAAAATCTGGCTATGATATATTTCCAAAGGATCCTGTGAAACAGAAAGATGAATAATTCTTATTTCTGAACAGCAAGATGTTTACAGTATGTTGAAGAGTAAGATAAGGGGATTAGTTGCATTTCTGTCAATTTAATATGAAACAACTGCCAGCAGCTTAGCACACAGACTGAATGAGCTCAATACACACTCACTGATCACTTTATTAGGTACACCTGTTCATGGGCTCTTTAATTTAAACAATTTATCAGCCAATCACATGGCAGCAACTCAATACATATTGGCATCTAGGCATGGCCAAGACAATCTGCTGAAGCCAAAACCGAGCATCAGAATGAGGAAGAAGGGTGAATTAAGTTGAATGTGGCATGGTTGTTACTGCCAAAAAAGCTGTTGTGATTATTTCTGAAACTGCATGTCACTATGCTGTCACATAGATGTAGAACCATCTATGGGGTTTACAGTGAATGGTTCGAAAAAGAGAAAAGTGAGCAGCAGTTCTCTGGGTGAAAATTGTTAATGTTAAAGGTGAGAGGAGAATGGCCAAACTGGTTTGAGGTGATAGAAAGCCAACAGTTACTCGTGTTACCACTCGTTGAAACTGAGGTATGCAGAAGAGCATCTATGAATGAGCAACAGCAAACGGGGTTCAGCAGCAGAAGACCACGTGGGGTGTGACTCAGCTGAGAACAGGACACTACACACAGGCTGCAATTCACAAGGTCTCAACAAAAATCAACAATAAGCTTGAAAAATATGCTGCTTGGTCTGATGAGGCTGAGACACTTGAATTCTATGGTCAGAATTTGGCACAAATACCATGAAAGCAAGGATTGATCCTGCCTTGTAGTAACAGTTCAGGCTGCTGGTCGTGGTGGTGTAATGGTGGGTGTGATATTTTCTTGGCACAGTTTGGTTCCCTTAGTACCAATTAAGCATCGTTTCAATGCAACAGTCCCCGAGTATTCAGTTTAAAATGCAACAGCTTGTTTCCAGACAAGTGCAGGCAAATATGATTACATTATCCCTGTCCTTTGGCCTCCTACCCTACAGAATTGAAAACATTTTAAGCTATTTTTGTTTTTTTTTAAAGCCTTGACTTGTCCCACAATATTTTTCTGAACATTTATAGTAAATTATCATAGACCAGCCAGACCACTAAGATACTCAAATCCCCTTCTCATAAAGTCCCAAGGTCAAAGTGCAAAACTGGATTATTTTGGCCTTTGCAGTGGCAGCCTCCCATCTCTGGAACAGTCTCCCACTAAATATCAGAGCTGCAATAGATATATGATCTTTTAAGTCCATGCCCAAAACTCACTAATTTAAGTTTGCATTTGGCCTTCAGCATTAATTGGACACTTCAAGTATTGTCTTCTTTTATTGGTGTTTTCTGTGATATGGTGATTAGTAGCCAGAGTCTTAAAATTAGTCTTTTCATCGTATTTTTGATCTGTTACTTTTTTGTGATTTTTGCTTTTACTGGTTTGATATTTAAGGTAATTGTATAGTTGTATCTGGTTATGAATTGCGTTGGTGTTGCCTCTTGGTATTTTAAATGTGCTATAATGAAACCTTATAATATTGTTACTTGCAGCAGGATAACGTGCCATGTCACAAAGCTAAAATCATCTCAAAATGGTTTCATAAAAATGACATTGAGTTCTGTACTCAAATGGCCTCCGCAGATCTCAATACATTAGAGCATCTTTGGGATGTGGTGGAACGGTAGATTTGCATTATGTGCAACCGATGGCTCTGCAGCAACTGTGTGATGTTATCATGTCAAAATGGACCACAATCAATTAAGAATGTTTACAGCACCTTGTCAAATCTATGCCAAGATGAATTAAGGCAGTTCTGAGAGCAAAAGGAGTTTGACCCAGTACTATCAAGCTGTGCCTAATAAATTGGCTGGTGAGTGTATACCACCCTCACCTCTACTCAGTAGCTGCAGGTTGCGTCCCTCCTCCTGCACCTGCAGGTGCAGCACCTGCTGCAGCAACTCCTGTCGAAGCGTCTCTTGCACTAATCCCATCCTCTCCAGTTTCTCCCCATTCAGGCGCAGCAATGCGCGGCCTGCAGGGCAAAAGCAAAAGGCTCAACAATCTATTTCACTTTGAAATTTTAACTCTTCCAATCACATGCCTGCTGATTATCTTAGCAGTAAGACCTGTGATGGCGTGGTGGGAGAAGGCCTCCACATAGGTCAGGTAGTTGTGTGGGCAGTGTTTCTTCAGCCATTTACACACATCTTGTTGTGACCAGAGCACGACTGGGCGGATCAGGCTGGGCTGTGTTGGGCTTGTGTGATATATCCCATAACTGTCAGTGTGACGGTACTGCAGCAATAATGACAGACATGAAAACAGACACATAAATACTCCAAAGATACACGTGTATTCCATGTGTTGCTGGACTTTTTAGGAAAAGTGTTCATTAACTTTCTTTTTACAAAAGTTATAACACTAATAATATTGTTGAGTCTATAGTATAAATATGACAGCTTACTTTAGCGTAAAGCCTGGAAACATTAAACATTGGAAACTGTAACTGAGCTCAGCTACACACCATTTGGCTATGCAAACAACTGCTGACTTTGTATTGTTTTACACTGGTTGGGTGGAGGATGGGAGGGTGTGTCTCTTTCTGTACTGCATCATCTGGATATGAACATAAATATTGATAACTCAGGCAGTTAGCTCGCAATGCATTGCTCTGAACCAGCACAAAATTAATTTATAATTATTTATACATGACGCCTTTGTTTACCAAGTTCACTATTTTATGTGATAACAGATTTGACCTTCTACACTTTGTAGCAGCATTTTCTGAAGTCACAACACTAACATCTTCAGAAGTAAAACATTCACTAATAAAAAGTTCTACTCAGTGCTCAACAAAACAAATTGCTGCAGGAACACCTCTCATAAAATGGCAAAATTACCAGAAACACTGACTTTCTGACAGAGAGCCTGTTAGTTTCTGGACAAAGTGGAACCACATGCTGCATTGACAGACCCTGTTAAAAAAAGGCAAACTTGGACAGCTTGGATAGGGAAGATAAAGTATCAGAAACAGACAAACATGTGGTACAGACAACATATACAGGCCAATTACACATAAGAAACTGACAAACTTTCTGTATAAGCAAGAATAGCCTTTAAACTATCATGACTACACATGCAGATCAAACACTACATAAATGAACATGCATGTTGTCTGGACGTTCAGTGAACATGCAGCAGCAAATCTGGCAACAGCACAGGCAGAGGCATGTAGGACAGCGTTACCATGAAATCCAGCTCTTTAATTGTTAAGATGTACAGGATGTAAAAGTGTGGAGGACTAATCAAACCAGGCCTTTGATCTATCAATCATTTTTTAAAAATTCAGCAGGTTCAGCGTTTCTCCAAGTCAGATGTTTTCACATGCAGAAAATAGGCATCTAAAAAAAGGCTGGCATATATTAACGAGGCAGCGGGGCAAAAAGTATGATGGGAGCATACTTATAAGTCTTTTTGCTAAAAAGTAATATGTTATATAGGATATGTTGCAGGTACTAGTATTTATTTTTACAATACCCATTACATCTTAAATGTGATTCTATTACAGTATGTAACAACAAGACGTATGGCTAATCTGTAATGTTGTATGTTATTTTACATATTTAGTTGTATTTAGTGGAAGCTATTATAATTTATTAACTGTTTTACATGATCTGATAAGAAAGATAGGGATAAACAATTATATATATATTTTTTAATCTAGTATATACTAATGTGAATTCCATTATTGATACTTAAACCAATGAGCCACAACATTACTACTGGTGGCTTTAATAATGTCATGGAGGAGAAGGTCAGCATGACCACTCTGAGCAGTGTGCAGCTACACAGTCCCATACACGGCCAAATGTGATACACTGTGTGCAGAGGTATTACAACAAGACAAACTCAATACACAAGCAAAAGTGCAAACAACATTTTTGTACCACTTCAAATGTTTTACTTAAGTATAAGTACTAAGCACATTATCTCCATTTTACTTTAGTAAGTACTAAAGAAAAAGTCATCCACACAGAAAAATTTGCCTTTTAAAACAAAGCATGTAAAAAAAAAATCAAATATAAAGACCATTTGTCTTCTCACCACAGTGAAACATGTTCCGCATGTTGAATTGTCATGAGTTTGTACGTTGGATTCCCTTCCTGCCTCAACCTCCCCATTTTATCTGGGCTCGGGATAGGCACCAAGGTGGTCGAGGTGGGGCCACGCCTGATGGGTGGGATTCAAAGCTGTGGCCTACCCAACCCTATGCTTTACCACTGAGTCACCAGGACCCACTTGTAAAACAAACAAGTACTTAATTAAAAAAGAGCTACTGCTGGTAAAGGTGGAGCTGATTTTAATGGCAAATGGTAAATGTTCTGCACTTATATAGCGCTTTTCTACCTATTGGCACTCAAAGTGCTTTACACTGCTATTCACCCATTCACACTCACAAGCACACACACAGTCATACACCGATGGGGGAGCTGCTATGCAGGTGGCCAACACTCACCGGGAGCAACTAAGTTGGGGTTCAGTGTCTTGCTCAAGGACACTTCGACATGTGACTGGATGGGGTGGGGATTCAACCAACAACTGTGAGATTGGTGGAAACCGCTCTACCTTCCTGCAGCACAATCGCCCCTTTTAACTACTTTATGTGGTGATAGGTGGTTAAGGTGTAATAATACATCACCATTTCTTGATTCAACTTGCTGTTATATTAAAATCATCAGGTGGTATTAATGTTGTGGCTGTTTGGTGTATTTACTACAAAGGGTTCCCAAAAACAAAGCTCCATCTGATGCTGAAGAGTCAGTCACAATGTGATCAAAGATGCATCAGGTATTTTTCTAACTCCTGACTGATGCCCAATCCACTACGGTCCTACAATATTTATATCTATATATTTTACTTTTATCCCAGAAGAGCTATTCAGTGGCAACTGGATTTGCTTGTAGTTCTGGAAGACGTTTTTAAATTTAGATCAAAGGTGAGAAGCGTTCAAAAACTTGCCACTGGCTAGTACTTTTGGGAAAACCATGACCTGGATGACTGAATATGTCCACAGACGTTTTTCTTTAATCTTCAGCCGTCCTGTTCTAAACTCTAAGGGCACTTGATTTCCTCCCCTTTCTTTCATGTTATAGTCTGACTGGTGAGAGATACTACTACACACCCTGCTCAGCTAAATGTGTTTTGTTGGTACATTTATTCTGTACTCGCAAATAATGGTTTGGTACGTCCCATTATGTGTAGCAGTAAATTATCAATAATCAATTGTTCTCAATAGGGCAAAGAGAAAGCAGTCAAACAACAATATTGTCCCCCAAACTGCACATGTCACCATTTCCTATACAGTGAGGATTTCATTGTTAGGTAATCTCATGATTATTTTTACATTAGATGATTGACTGCTTTTAAAATTTGAGAACATTATGAAAATTATGTCACAATTTCCTACTATTTAAAGTGTTATTGTCATTTGATTGTTGTGTCTGTCCATATACATTACCAAAAATATTATTTGCTGTCAACTACACTAAAAGCCAAAAAACAGCAAAGCTTGTTATTCGGAAAGTGGAATTACTGTTAATGTTAATTCTTCTTTCAGCCATTACTAAGTGTATTGTGCTTTTCTGCATCTAGATGGAGGCTACATGATGGTGGCAGTCAGATAACAGACAAAGGCTATAATGAGTGTTTTTCATGCTTTTCTGTGGATCACCTACAGTTTACAGTACGGTTGAGAGGAAAATGAACTGAGAGTAGAATAATGGATAAAAGTACAAGTAAAAAAACTGTCCTTGTGTTGAAAGTGTTGAAAGAGTGTGCACATGTTCCAGTGCAGCACATTCTCCAAACACACAGCACTGAATAAATTTATGTTCCTCAAGACAAAAGTAAACTAGCCACTACATTATGTGCATCCAAGAGGATTGAAGCAAACAAACAACGCATTGTATACAACTCTGATATCAGCCCAGCCCAGCTCTTTGTTTGCAGCTTTAGCCTCAGCTCATAACTGCCTTTTAAAGAGCCTTTCATAAGGTGAAAACAAAGGCAAGCCACAAGCTCTCTGACTTGTAACCAAGGGCTTGAAATGAGGCCAGTTTACCGAGCAAATGGATTGTCTCTGTTGAAGCACTGACCGTATGAGCAGACAAGGATGCATCAGATAAAGAAATGAATACCAACTAGAAAATGTAATTTAAACTGGGACGGAATAGCTACTAGAAGTGGATCTGATAATATTTCTCATAAAGAAATCTGTTAGAAAAGGCTTTTGCATACTGTGTATAATCCTGAACCAACAATCAGACTGTAAAGCAACAAGCATTGGGTATCAAACTAAAATCTGTTCCTTTGTGGTTTCAGTCAACAAACATGGTGGTGGTGTTGGAGCATAATGTGAGTAGCGGAGAACTTGTGCTATTTAAAGCCATGTTAAAAGGCAGCTAGAGCCCACTAACCCGCTGGGGAGAGAGCAACTTCCATTCTCTGCTAACAAAGTGTCCATTTGCACAATGGATGCTGAAAGGCCGCATTTGGCCAACTGAGTTTTTTCCTCGAGACTTCTCTATTAAGGAGTTAGAGTGAAGCGTAGTTAAGATTGTCTGTGTGTATGACAAGAAAGAAAATATTGACCATAACGATTTCTCAAGTTATCAGTAGATTTGTTACGTGAGTGTAGGGGACTGATGCTGACTGTACTTTAGTGCTGGTGTCATGAGGATTATATGATCTTTTGTTACATATGATAAAACCACTAAAGTGAATATAAATCACAATAATGATTTATTTTGGATCAATCCAAGTCTAAAGTCAAACCAAGGTTTTTACCAAGTGATTCAGCCAATTAAACTCAGCTGAAGTTTTATTGTCTCTAAAATGTAAATGAACATCATCTGCATTCTATTTTTTTAATTGTAAATAGTAAAAAGACGAGTTTTTTATCAGAGAAAGATGAACTTTGTCCCATCCTTACATCTGAAAGACACTGCTTCCCTGGAATGCTGTTTTTATACCCAACACATGGGTTAACCTCATTACATGTGTGCATATTTTTGCATTTTTTACCAGTTTCAATGTAGTTTTGCATATCTGTAGAAAGAGTGAGTTTGGGCATGAATTCCTGACTTATGTGTGTAATGTTTACCACAATTAAGCGTTGGTTTTGTGCCGCTATTGCATATTTTATTTACCAATGACAGCTTATTCTGCATTTAAAGCTCTGCAATATTGTTTGCCTGTTTTTTGTGATGACTAAATGAGGGAATGAGGAATGGGAAACAAAAATACATTGCTTTGCACTTTGACTTCAGCTGTGCTGACACAAATCTGTGACAGTATACGGTTACAGATACGTTAGTCCTGACTGCTGTAAAACTTTACTTTTTGTTGTTGTTATTTCAACAAGTGTTTCTGTTATGGATCCAGTTGTGACTGTGGGTAATGAATTGACTTTTGAAACTCATAGCAACTAATACTGTAGATCTGTTCGTTATCAAATTACAGATAGCATCTAATAGCCTTGGCCCCCAGCTGGTACGGAAAAAAGAAAGTCTAAGGTGGTATTACATGACATGAATCCATTAACCAGGTGTGCTCTTTAATAGCTGTGGTCATGTAGGTGTTCAGTACCTGCAGGGCCTCGGTGCCCGGCTGCTGCAGTAGCTTCACTGTCCTGCCCCCTGCTGTTTTCTGTCCACGCCCATCGTGCCAGGTTAGGTTTCCACCTGTCCGTCGACTTAGCTGGTGCTTAAAGTCCTCAGGCAGAGCCCTGTACTCCACAGCTGGCCTGCAGAAACTGAAACTGGATGCAGCTGCGGTGATAAAAGCAGGGGGTAAAATGAGCAGAGCAGCCATACCTAAATATAATCACTGACAACTTAAAAACAGCATGAGACCTGCTCTATCAAACACTCCTCAGTCTTCATGCCTTGGAAACAAAAGCCAGAGCTGAACTCACCTGGTCACCCTGTCATTCAGAAGTGATCTTATTATGAAGTGCCTGCTCTTACCTGCTCTACTGAAGCTAACAAAGCATGAATCAAACTTCAGAGTTGAAGTACCTGAGCCTGTACAAGCTCCTGATTCAGGGAAGTCAGGTACCGCTATTACTTTGTCTAGAGCTCGTAGGTTAATGTCAGAGCTGTTAGATGAGCTACTTTCTCATCATTATGAGGAGCCCTGTAGGCAGACATCCACACCCACTCAACAGCAGGTGGGTCCCCCACATTCAGAAATTAAAGAAAGTGTGTAGCTACAGTAAACACACAGTTACTGGCACAGATTCTGGCAGAAAGCCACAGGTCATTACTGATTCATGTGCCAGATTGGAAGGATTTCTTACTGTGGTTGAAGCTATGTGTGCAGCTGTGTTTGTGTGTGCGCACTTTAACACGCATCTTAAATTGACTAAGAGAATTTGAAAAGAGGACAGAATGAGAGAGACTATCAGTAGGGATGAGGGTTTGAGGAGATGAAAGACTGTCTTTTGGTGTTTCTCGCTTCGTGCCTTTCCTTTCTGTCATCCAGCATCTCCCACTGAGAGCCGTGCAAAGCCGAGTCCTGCAATCATCAAGGCGAACCAGTAGCTTTAGATTATCATGAATAAAACTCTGTATGCAATTTTTGCTTCTTTGAGGGTTAACTTCAAGACTGTGTATGCGCGAACCCTCATTCACAGTGTTATTACTCCCCCAGGCTGCTGCAGTAAACACAAATGTGCCGCTCTCACAGATTTAGTATGGATAATTAAAACCACTTGTCAGACTTAGTTTCTTCTCACATATATAAACTGCCATTGCCGCCATCTCATTAATCATAGTCCAAAAAGCATCTCACCAGCACCTGGTATTTTGGTTGAATCTATACTTTTAATTACAGCTCCTGATTGTAGTATTATACATTTCTAACACAGAAAGCACAACCGTACTACTTTCAGAGTAAAATGTTAGATTAAAATCTGCACATAGGGCCTGTGAGGGGTGAGTGTTAGGATGAAGCCCAGTAAAGAGCAGTCACACCATCACTGGTGATGCTGGTGTCTTTCAGTGCGCTGTCCTTTCAGCACCCTGTCATTGTCCATCTGCAGACCACTATACGCCCTCTCGTTTGTTAGAGCCACTGTAATGTTCCCCTATTGAACTGTACCTGCAGCCTAATTAAAAGGTTCCTCACTGCTGTTTTGTATATTACCCTGGTGTTATGAAGATTTCATGTTTTTGACTTCATGCTGTGTGTACTTCGTCACAGAGAAAACACAATACGGCTGGTGTTTTGTTACCTGATGCGACCATTAACGTACCTGACAGACCGGCCCAGCAGGTATTGTAGGTGTTAAGTTTACTGTAACTCACGAACTCACGCGTGACTTAAGTTAACGTTTCCAGTAAATGTAGCTATTTCAACTAACACTTCGACGAAATTGTCGACATATAACCATTAGAAAGCTGCCTACCGTCCACCGCCATGGTGTCTCCGTGCCGTAGTGTGCCTAGTTAAAGTCTCCCATCGTCTAGCGGTGACTGCCGGTCACCTTTCCTCTCCTCCGCACGCAGGATTGGCCGGCAAAAGTTTCACCGAGGTCTGGCAGAAGGAAAACCGCTCCACATCCTTTCGGGTCCCGCTGGTCTGAGTCGGAAAGTGCCTCGCAACCAGCCCAGCTCGTCCACTGTGTGATGTGCTGCTGCTGCTGCTGTGTGCGGACTGAAGTTGTTGAAGACAGGACAGGAATGTCCCCGAGCAGCTGGCTCTCTGGATCGGGAAGGCGCGTGGCTGCGCGTGCACGCGTATTTGTGTGCGGGTTTTATCTGTGTCGTGAGAATCAGTCGCGCGGCTCTTTCTCAAGAGCCCGCATGAGCGCAGCGAGCTCAAAGTGCAGCCCCGGGCCCTGTAATTACCGCAGCCAGTGGAGGCTGAAAAACAGCCGGATGAAAAGGCTTCTCATCGCTGCAGCATCCAACATAAGGAATTCCCCCTTTGCCTTTTCTTGAAGAAAGGGGTCTCTGTGCGCGCCTGTGGCCAGTGCGCCCTCTGTGATGGACCCTCTATGTGCTATTTGTCCAGATGCTGCAGGACATGAAGGACAGATATTAGACAGCAGTGTTCCTGCTGATTACATTTAGTGTGACTTTTGTAGTTGGTGTCATAGAGTAACTTTAAGCTTTTGCTCAAAAATCTCATACTATGATCATATTTACTGTACAGTGTCAGAGGTTGATGTCAGGCTAACATACTGCAAAACAGTAATACTTTCACAGTTGTCTGCACTCCTGAGCATATTGCGTGATCTTTCTGAAATGAAAGGTGGTAAATACAAACCCTGCAGCAAATACATAAGAAATGAGACCTTCAGTATTTCAGTTAAGTACACTGTTACTTTTTATTTCATCACTTTACAAAACTGAGAAATATGAAACAGCAATTGTGTCAAGTTCAAAAGTTTGGGCACCCTACTTTTGCTCAGTAAGCTCCTTTGGCACATATCACTCTTTCTGCAGCCAGGGTAAAATGTTTCTGCTCTTGATACAGTACATTTTCACCAACTCTTCCTGCAGATCACATCAAGTTCTGAGATATCTTTAAGCTGCCTGGTACACAGCATGTTTAAGATTTACCCACAGATTTTCAGTTGGAGGATTGTGAGGGCTGTTCCAAAAGCTAAACAGATTCGATTTACTTATTTTTAGCTTCACAAAAATCTACAAGTATGTAATGGGCTTTTGCATACAACTGTGTGCATGTTTACCCTTGGGTAATCACATTCCTTCCTCCTGCTGTCATGTTTATTCACATACACTATTTATCCAAGCCCCTCCAAAACAAATATAAAAATATACACACCTGTAAATATGTTCAACTTTGTACCTATTCAAAGACTGTTCAACAACATAACTTTGTACTGCAGTATATGGTGCAGCTAGTTATAGCATAAAAATGTGTTTATTCCCCACTACAAGCTTTACTAAAGCTTTAGGAATAGCCGGGGGTTGCCCTGAAAGATCTGGAATAGAATACATTTTATGTCTCTCAGCTGTATATTTATAAACAATTCATACTTTTATGTCAGGATGCTCTATTTTATCGCTCTCAGTTTTGGTCGAAATCTACAAATCTCTAAAAAATACTGCACAGCAAAATGCTCTGAAATATTATGACGCTGCAGCTGTTTATTTTATCAAACTGGAACCAGCATGAGGGAAAAGAGATTTTGTACTGACTAAAACATGGTGGTTCTCCTGAGGCTTGTCCTTTGCAGGTGTGAAGGCGAAAGCTGATTAATGAGATCAAGGTAGTGCATTGAACCCAAAACATTAAATAGGGAAGTCCATGGCAATTGATCAATGAAAGGGGTGAGTGTGTGCAGGTGTTCTGTGGTGTGGTACACATAGATGTTTGTCACAGTGTATCTGAATAGAGCCCAGGTTACACCTTGAAGACTTCTATAAAAGTTTCATAGCCAACTGAACACATAGTCTAGGTATGGTACTATTGCATCTTCTACTTTAAGTTGAGCAACAGAAAGACAGTATTCTTATCAGCATCCTTGGTTAAAAAGCAGATCCCAGCCACACAGCGTACTACATCCTTGATACTGATTCATACACTGATTCTTCAGACCTGTGGAAACTTGTTGTGAGATATCAAATAAAACACAATTTAGAGACTTAACAAAGGTGACGCTACAGTACATGTGCTATTGTCCAGTATTCCCCAAAATAAATATGAAAATTCCCTTCCAAAAGTTTTATACATAAATTATTCAACATAGTGGGAAATAAATGCACTTATTTACTTCTTTAATTAAAGTTGGATGAAAAGATCAATACCGTCAGTAGTGGAAGAAGTTAATGTTGTTGTTGTTAAGTAAAACTAAGTGCATTAAAGTATGTACTGGAGTGCATTAAATTAAGAGGTGGTTCTAATGTTTTACACATTTAAAATGAATGAGAAGGCCAACACATTACAACCACCTCTTATCATAACACACTGGAGTATGACTCGTCTACCTACTACAACATCAGTAATAAACACATAGTAGAATTAGAACCTTTGTGAAAGAAAAGCTGCTGTATTGGATTGCAGGTGATTGTGCAGGTGTACCTAATAAAGTGGCCAGTATATTCAGCGAATAGTAGCTCATCTAATTCAAGAAAATGAATGTACATATTTACAAAAATGTTGAACTATTAGTTAATGGCATTTTTAAGACATCTGAAACACATGGTGTCCAAAATGCCCTTCAGTTCACCCCCTGCTGACAATAACAACAACATACCAGCCCCTCCAGGTGCCTTGAACGTCCTGCTGTAACCTCTGCTCTCTCTTTCTCTCTGGGTTTGTCTAAATAAAAAGATTTCAGAAGTGGAAGCAAGGCGGAGCTCCCTGCTGCTTTTGATATTGCATCATACGACTGATGCTGATGACTCCACTCTCAATAACAGCATCTGCCAGATATTGTCCTACATCCTCCCACAATCAATGCCTGAAATACCCTCATCAGTCTTTCCATTCACCACTGGTAATTACAGGCTTGCTCCTTATTTTTCAAAACAGTGATCATGGAAACACAATGTAGTTTATCCCCGTTACACCACAAACCGCATGTGGGATTACAAAGCCAGCTGACTAGTTAAAGTTTAATTGGCAGGCTGTGGGCATGAGTAGTTTCTGCAGATGTTTTCTGAAGAAATAGACACTGGAACATTAGGGCTCCTCTTAAACTTTAAGCAAGGACACATTTGGCCTGGTTAGAGCGCTAAAAAGATGAAAGGAGAGTCTTGAATTAATAGTTTCCACAGGGGAGAACATCAAAGAGCCTAAAATATTAATAGTATACATTTGAGGTTTGAAACTGAACAGCTGCCTTTTGTTTTAATGTTTAACTGAAGATTTCTTTTCATCAGTTGTCTTTACAGTCATTTCAGAGTAAACCCTATTATTTGGTCTATTATTTTAGTCCAAACTATAAAAACACACGCTAAATAAGGGAATAACTGTAGCTAATTTTGACAGCAGCTGATAAGAAAAAAGGCAAAGAGAAGGCAGAAATTCTGCTTTCCCATTCTTAAACACAGAGTCGGCACAAGAGGGCAGTCTTCCTCTGTGTACAGTGAGAGAGTTGTACTGCACAAGGTTTTGAGCAATATGTGATCCAGTTGTTCCGTGTGAAATTTTTCAATGTTTCTGTAGCTGTTCATACACCATGATCCACTTACTCTAAAAGATTAAATGGCACCGCCACATTCACTTCATGGCATGTATGGAAACTACTAAAGTCACAATCAAAATGACTCGAATTTGCCCTTAGTTTTGTGTCTAATTTTGGAGCCCTAGACAGGGTGACAACAACGGTTTGGATAATGGATGGAGAGTTTTCACTTAGTCATTATCACAATCGTGAATCACAGTGTGGAGTCACAGTGTGGCGTTGCAAGTTCTTGTTTCTATTGCAAACCTAAATTGAACAAATTCATACATCAAAGGGGAGAAGCTGTATACACTTCAGTACTGAATGGTTTGAGGTAACAAATAGCTTTGCTGGTGGTTTATTTTACCAGAAAAACAATTCTGAAATCGTAAAAACTCCATCAAATTCAGTGTTCAGAAACACGTTTGCCCTTTGGTTAAAATAAATGCAAATATGAAGAAATGTGTGACTATTTAAAGAACAAACCGTGTGCAGGATGGAGCGTGGAGAGCTTCAAAAGCCACTTTTAAGAAAAGAGGGTTGTGTAAAGTAGACTATCCTCATGGACCTGTGTGTGTGCATGCGTGTGTGTGTGTTTGAGGGGGTGTGTTGGCTGGCTCCAGATGTGCACACAGTGCCATGAATCTGGCAACAGCAAACACACTGAACTTAACTTCTTGGCTAAAGTGTGAAGTATGCTGTAATGTGTGGCCAACAAATTAGGTTTGTACAGGACAACGCTGGTTCTTCTTATTAAGCACATTCTTAAGATGCTGGTGCCTCAGAAAGAATTTGTCTATTAAAGAAAATACAGTATGTTCACATAAAAAAAATCTCCTGAGCAAGGTAACAAAAAAGGTTTATAAAAAATTGGTGGATACACCAGTACAGGAAAGAAGGACCAGGCTTGTGAAATGTTACTAATTTATCTGGTTCTTTCACATGGCTGCGAACATAAGAGTGGATATAGGACACTGAAAATATTAAAGCTTCAAATTAGACACAACTTTAACCTCTATTTCCAACATTTCCTCGCCTTAAATCTACGGTCACATGATGAAAAAAAGACACATGAAAAAAGCCCTCTGTTTTAACACAATCTCACATAAAACAAAGGAATCCTCTTGGGATCATTAGCTTACTGTATAACTCACTAACAATGTTCTTCTTCAGGATCCAGAATTCATGTTTCACTTGATTAGGGCATGATGCCCTGGTCGCTGACACAGCAAAGACTCCTCACAGCATCGCAGTAGTGCCTCAATGTCTGACTGTACTGTAGATATAGTGTGTATGGTCTTTTTGCGGAATTCTGTCTTCCAAATTTTTAACCTTTAACTGATGATACCACAGAAGATTTTCTAAAGAAATTAACCTTTCATGGTATTTTGACCAAGCTGCAAGTCATCAGTTATTCCATGCAAGTTAAAAGTTGTATGAGTCTGTACTGTAAAAGCCACACACTCCTGACTAGAAGGACACATAAAGAGACTTACAGGTCAGCTCAGAATTTGGACCACTGGTGTTAAAACTAAATAAACACAAAGCAATAGAGAAGGGATAAACAGTCTCCATATGTTGCAACGTTCATAGACTCATTTATGTTGTTCTCCTCTGTGTTCCAGAGCATTGCAGGCAAGTTTGGCCTCACCCTATTAACAATCTGGAAATGTCAAAAAGACCTTGAACAACTTAAGTGTGATGTAAGCGTTATGACGTGCAGGTGAGTGGAAGCTAAAACAGCTGTAACTGTGTGATGCCATTCAAGGAGAAAGTCTGGGTGGAGCCACCACCAACTTACAGAATAAAGCTCCACTTGTTTCATGAGACCACAAAGTCCAAGTCTCTGCAACATGTTTCATGTGATACAATGAGAGCTTGTTTACAAATCGGGGAGTAAAAGAGCTCACAGAGAATATGTCTCACACACGCTCACACACAGTTGTGTATCTGGACTGAACAGGGTGTTTCCAGGTATAACAGGTGGGGACTGGTACAAACAGGATACAGGAAATGAGCGTGCTTCTGAAAGGGGTCAATCAATAATCCCTGCAAAAGAATGGACAGAGTGTTACCCTTGTTCAAAATTAAGCCATGTTACAATAGCAGCAAAACGTTTTTCAAGAATGTGTGGTGTTGATGGTGATCTGTTCATTCAGAGGCGGCTGCAAGTATTTGTACAATTTCCACCATATAGAAACAATGCATTTATTCTTGTTTACTCGACATAAACCATCTAAAATGGCCCAAGCCTAAAATCATTGCTGAAAGCCCTTAGATGTGTTGATAAAAAAGTAGGTCGTCCTGAAATTATACTTCAAGTAGAATAATTGTGTTATTATCATGAGCATTTCAATCACAGTCATTGAACCTATTAAAAAGTAGTTTTTGTTGTTGCTGGATGGCATCATTACAGACACCAACGCGGAAAAGAAAAGAACATAACAAAGAAGAAGAGAGTTGTCTGAAATATATGAAGATTGCCATGCATTTTCAAGGTAAAGGCTACAAAGACCGTCTTCAAAAAGCTTTGATGCTCTTGTGAGCCCAGGGAGTTTAAGGTTTATTGCTGCAAATGGAAAGCTGAGCCAAGATTGAAAAGAAGTACGAATGATAGAAAAAGAACCAAAAGCCAACCAACTTCAAAACAGATACAAACTGATTTCCAAGATCAAGGTACTACAGTGTACAGTCACAACAAACTCCATGGCAGAAGATGAACAAAGAAAAGAAAGACCATACACTTGAAATACACACACACAAAAAAAACTGCAGTTTGCTTTAATGGATGCTGACAAGACACAGTGCTTCTGGGAGAATGTTGTCGGGACATATAAAACAACATGAAAGCTTTTTGGTGACACAATCACATCATCCAGAGATGAAGCTTTAAAAAAAAATTACATCGACATCCCCAGTGGGATACAAAGCTCATTTATCTTATGGGGTGGCTTTGCTGCATCTTGGAAGTGGGCAAAAGAAATTCTGAAGATTTTCAGGGTGTTCTGGAGAAACAAATACTGTACTAGTTGGTGTTAGAGGTCTCAGCTGCTTCTGTCTCACTGTCGTGTCACACTCTCAGGGAAAGTACTACATGAGAAGTGCAAAAGTCAAATTAAGATCTACCATCTACCTAAAGTACATAATATTAAAATAAAAATCAACAGTTCTATTGGATTAAATGTGGCAGAGAAATTAGTGGATGCCAATTATTTTTGTCAGTTTTAACCTATTCCATCATGATTTGTTTTTAATCGAAGGGTAACAACACCTTAGGTATAGCCTAGTATATCAAAGTGAAAATACATTTTTTCATATGGAAGGGTGCATTTTCAGCTTGTTAAATAAACGCATCCTCATTCTAATGCAGTGCAGCATTTCCAATGTATTAGCACTGAGGAACAGGAAGGAAAGAGAAGTGAAAAGTAATTTGTAGTTTTGAAGGCTATAATAAAAAGCCTTAAAGCTGCTAAAAGTCTAGTCTAAAGGATTTGACTTTATTCAAAAAAAGTGTTCAGTTTGTCCTGTAAAAGCTTATACTGCAAATTCCAGTTTTCAGTTCTAAATCCAAAAGCTGTGCTTCATTAGAAACCTGTCACAGCAAACTAGTTATGATGAATGCATGCAGCTAAAATGTGATTTATTATTAGCGTACTGAGGGCTGTCTAACTCAATTTTGAGTGGAGAGTGCAGCCAAACCCCTACATTTAGACCAGTGAACTTATTCAGCTGTACAAAGACTTGTGTTGTGAATGAAAGTGTGGGCCAAGGCACTCAGAGGTCTGGGTGTGTACTGTTACAGCCTCTGCACATACGGCATTTGTTTTTATTTGTTGCCATTCCTGTCGGTTTGCTGTTAGTTTTAAACTGTGTCCGTGTCCGTGTCCATGTGTGAAGTCAAAGACACTGGCAAGTTTCACAGATTTCACTTTGCACACTGCCACCTCACCAACACCAGTCATTCTCTTCTTTGTGAATGCTAATGTGCTACCACAATAAAGGTTTCTCAGCCACATTTAATCATAATTATACATTAATGTTAAAACATGTCTGTGGGATGAAAATGCCAATACATTTAGAGTTAATATAAAATACAGGGTGAGTGTTCCTTATACTATAAAGGACAAATAATTCATCTTGGATTGCTATTTCCACCAACAAAAAATGGCTGTTTGGGGTAAAGGCCTGTTTATGTGTCTTTTCTCATCTGGTTTGCTGTGGTGTCACAGTAGGAAAAGGACTCATGGGACTTAGAGGTACTTTTAAAGTAGCATCATCATAGCAACACGATTTTCTATAAAGCTGAGTGCTACACACCAAGTGTGAAAGTGAAGGCTCTCCTCCCTCCCCCAGTGTCACTCTGGTGTTAATCTGAGGTGGTAGAGTGGGAGGAGATATGCAGATGGTGCCAGTGGAGCCCTATTAGTAGTCCACCAAACTCACAGTGAACTGCTGTCAGTCTAACAGAGTCCACCACACCCAGAACCAGCTTCAGGGTCAGCAATCACAGGGTGACATTCAACTTTTTAGCACGGCCAAAAACGTTGTGCTGCAAAGACTCAGATGTTTTTTTTTTCTGATGAGATTTTTTTGCACCTTTTTTGCAGAGTTTCTGTGCTTTGGGATTCTTGTTTTGTCAGAGTTCTAGCAATTTAAAATGTCTAGATCAAGAGACTGGAGAGGATAATTTCGGGTTCTACATGACTTGATGAAGGAGTACTTTTTTGTTTTGTGAGATCACCTTTACCTTAGATTAAAGACTACTTTTACTAAACCTCTGCTATAACACGTGGATATCTGAGAAGGCATTGTGTCATGGCTGTGAGTCTTTTTGTGTTTGTGACTCTACTTTTGTCACTAGTTGAAACCAAGTTCTACAGACCATTCCAGTTTAACCCATATAAAGCTGGGCTCGATCAACACCATGAGCATGGGAAACCCACAAGCAGACACAAGTAAGTCCTGAACGTGTCTCTTTCTCTCTCTGTGTGTATTAATTTTTTTAAGGATTCTTGAAATCATATTTGTGTATCCCCTTTCACACCTGTAATTTATTTCCTCTGTTGAAGGAACCACTGTGCCTATGTAGTTGAAAAGAGAGTTTCCTTCACCATGCAGGATGGGGGAGCTCCCTATGTAAAAGCTGAGTACAACAGGTGTTCCTGGGGTAAAAAATGTCCGACACTGCTGTGAGTAAACAACAACTCTTAGTACTGCATTTTGATATTTAGTCCTTGATCATAAAAAAAAAACTTTGTACATATCACTTTAAGGCACAAATTATTACAGGCAAGTATATGTTTCTGACTAATAGTTAGTTGTTTCCCCTAGGTATCGTCAGATGTACAAACCAATCTACAAAGTGGCAGATAAAACAGTCACAGAGTTGGAGTGGCGTTGTTGTCCTGGGTACTCCGGTTATGACTGTATGGAGGGACCTCCAGTTTACCATTACCCAATTAAAATGATGCCACCTTTCAAGGGGCCTCCAATGAATGGCCCACAGTTTAAGGGACCACAATACAAGGGTCCCATGTTTAAGGGCCCACCTATTAGCACAGCTGTAGAAGCCAACACATGGGGTCAACTCAAAGGACCTTCCACCAGCGGTTTTAACCCAAGGCCTTACTTTTGGCCCCCAAGGTCCTACCCAGACACCCCTTTTGTGCCTTATCCATCTGAGCCAGAGGTAATGCCAGACCACCAGGGGCCACATGACACAGAGCACAACCAAGAACATGAACATGAGCATGAAACTGGGCACAGCCAAGGGCACGAGGAGCAAACGCCAGAGGAAATCCCCCCTCCTCCCTCTGGTGGTGAAGTGCCTGAGGTTGAGCCCACAGGTGTGTCCTCACTCCAATAAGATGCTAATTCTTTAGTTTCATCTTTATGAAACATTTCGACAGTTTATTTTCTTTTGAATGCTTCAAAATGGAGCCCAAACCAACAAATTTCCTAATGTTAACAGCAGTCTTCTTTCTCTCTTTAGGACAGGCTCTTGACAGTGAGACAGAAGAGAGAATATATCGGATGGAGGAGGATGTGAGACATCTAAATCAGGGTCTGGAGACCCTCAGAGGAACTGTAAACGGACTTGAGGAAAGTCTACGTGCATCATTGAGAGAGGATGCCAGCCGAATGCTGTCAGCTCTGCTCTCTGCTGCCCCTGGTCCTCTTCCAGCTCCAGCCGTAGCTTCTGGTCAATCTATTGTAGGGTTTGTAGAGATTCCTGGGGGTGGCCCAGAGACAGAGGGTCTAGATGGCAGGCATCTGTTTTCAGGTTTCAAGGAACTGAATGGAAAGGTAGAGGAACTCAAGACGGCGCTGCAAGTCAAAACAGCAGAGCTGCAGGAGCTCAAAGCAACAGTGATGGGACATGACATAGAACTGAAGAAAATGACAAATAGTGGGGTGTTAAACTCCACTCTCCATATTGGCGAAAATGTTGAAAGGTCTATGGAGGATTTTATGGATGCTAAGCTGAAGGCAGCCAAGACAGAAATTCTTAGTGGCTTTGAGAAGCGTATGGAGAGGGCAGAGGGCCGATGTGAAGAGAAAGCTGGTGATGTGCATCGTCAGTGCCAGAGGGAGCAAGGTGAGAGACAGGAGCAAATGGAGGATGCTCTCCAGGAAAGGACCACAGACTTGAGAACAGAGCTAAGAAACTTCCAGGAACAGATCCACAGCCTAAAGTCTACAGAAAGCTGCTGCGATAGAGTGGGTGGATTGTTTCAAAGGGTGTGGCAGCTGGAAACATCAGTGGCAGGACTAAACCAGTCCCAGGGACACCTGAGAGTGGAGTTGGGTGGACACAAGGACCACATAGAGGGAATACTTGAGGGGCGCCTGGGGTATGTAGAGGATAAGCTTAATCTAACCGGGAAGACAGAACAAGGCCTGGAGGCCACAATGGAAGCTAAGTTAATGGCTCTGGAGAGCCGTTTACTGATGGCTTTGGAGGAGATGGGAAATACCAGTGCCCCCACACTGCTGGAAGGTCATGTTGTTCCTGCTCTGGAGACAGAACTTGAGTCCCTTCGAGGAAAAATAGAAGTGGATTTGGACAGAGTGCAGAAGCATCTGAGCAGCCTTGAGATTCTCTGTTCCTCTTCCTGTTCCTCAACTCAGAACCCATTTGCCATCCAAGAAGAATCTGCTGCACCAAGCGCTAACCTAAAAAAGCAGCAGATTGTGAAGCAGGTACTGGACACACAAAGTGACCGTCTGAACAGCCTTAATGACACACTGAAGAATATTCTTAAGCGTTTGACCCTCAGGGACCAACAGGAAGATGTAGACGGACAGCTCACAATGCTCAAATTTAATGTCCACTCAGTCAACCAAACCCTAAAAGGCCTCCAGAGTGCCCTTGGGGCAGTTATCCACCAGGTAAGTCAAGCAAACAGCTCCTGGCATGACAGAGAAACTCGTCTGGCCCAGCAAATAAAGGGCGTGGTTCAACTTGTTGGACATCAGGCTTCCATGCTCGGGACAGGTGAACGCAGACTGACACGACTAAAAGGTGAGCTGCAGGAGATGAAGAGGCGGCTAGCAGAGGAGGTCCGGGGCTGCCGGAGCACAGCTATAGGTGTCCAAAAAGAAGTAACTGAGGTTGGGGGCCGTGTTGCCAGTGTGGAAGATCAGTGCAAGGGCTTGAATTCTTTGGCAGAGGACCTGGAGAGAATCAGGGAAGAGTTGGAAAGACAATCCAATGGGCTTCTCCTGCAAGTGAATGGGACTCTCTCCAGCCATGCTCAGCAGCTGTCTGAGCTGAGAGGTGAACTCAGAAACTGCACGTCCAAGGTAGAACCAACACTACAGAGTTTAGAGGTGGAGGCAGAGCCAAGACGAGGGGACACCTTCACATTGAATTAGTTCAAATTACACGGACAGTCATTTATTCCGCAGGCATAGTGGGGGTCCAACAAAACTGTGTTACTATTTAAATTGTTCAATACAAAGGTTTTGAACCTGCACTGAATGAAAGAACAATTTTAGTTAGATTACAATAATATAAAATAAAGACAAAAATGGCAGCTAGTTCTGACTGTGCTCATAAAACAGAATCTTGAAATGATATTTTGAACTTGCTATAATGAAATCTTTGTTACCATTGACCCTTATTTTAATCTTGAGCATTTGCACCTGTATTGCTGTACTGTTTCTCCAAAGCCTGCAAAAACTTAATGTTTATATGTTTATGGTTTTGTACTAATTTTTATATTTCTAGATTAGAAATACCCAGGATATGTTTTTGTATGTTTTCAGCTCTTTAGCATTCATTTCCATATACCAATAAATACATTTCTGCAATATCGGTCTCTTCTTGGATAACAGAGATGTTAAAAACAAATGAAAAATATATCAATGACTCGTCTTACTTTAATATCTAAACATCACCAAGCTTAAATGTTAGTCATGTTTCACTTTGGAGGCAGGAAGTGTTGATGTAGAGATGTGGGAAGCCACAAGATGGCATTAGAGCGGCATTAATGCTGTATTTATACAGAATGTATACTGTATATGTCTTTCAAAAAAAGTTGATCAATGGGGAAAACCATTGGTGATATGGAAAAACAATAAGGTAGCATTACAGTACTGTAAGCCCAGCTTTATAAGCACAGTTTGCTTTGAGCATGACATGAGGCGAAAGGTGACTTGGATAATAACCTTCCCCTATTGAACAGACACTGATTAAAATGAAAGATATGCTTGACATGACCACAGTGCTCTGTGAAAACATTTGAACTCGGGACATGTGATGAATTATAACTGGGAAATGAAAATGTCAGGGAGCAGAGGTGGGCAGACAGGGCAGACACCAAGAGACCAAATATTCTGTGGAAGAATTGAGTGATGTAGAAATCCTGAGACACAAAAGTGCATGTTAGGGCCGATAATAATGCATGTTTATCCAGAAGCAACCCTTCAAACCTACAAACCTACTTTATTTATCTACCTCAATATGTTAAATAGAATGCAACAAATCACACAAAGGCCATGCAAATTAACCCCATACACCAAATAATAAACCATACTCCCTCTGCAAATGTACACAGGTCCCACATTACTTCTCTCTTAATGTTTGGATTTCTTTATTAATCACATGCCTTTTAGTTCACACTTCACA
Organism: Channa argus; assembly: GCF_033026475.1. Classification (NCBI taxonomy): domain Eukaryota; kingdom Metazoa; phylum Chordata; class Actinopteri; order Anabantiformes; family Channidae; genus Channa; species Channa argus. The sequence goes on from NC_090209.1 coordinate 6,321,539, forward strand.
CAAACCAAGACAGCAAGACATCGATCATGGCTGTTTCCCAATACAATCTGAGACAGAAAGGGCAGCTGGGGGGCTCAGATAAATTTGTCTCCTCTGACTCTTAGTCGCTTCACTGCTCAGTCACAGATCTGAATCTGAGTTATGCTTCCTGCACAACTCGCAGTTGCCTCAATCACAAAAGGCAACGTTGGCACATAAACTGAGGACAAAGGATGTTTGGCCAAGCAAAGGGAGGCAGTGGACAGAAATGTGAATCATCCAGTTTAATCCTCTGTAGACATTTAAGGTAAAACGGAGGACTGTTTGTCCTCAGTACTGCGACCAGAGAACAGACAGAATTGATTACAGATGGCTCAAACAGCAGAGGGATTAGACATACAGTCGTACTGCTTTTGTCATTTTTAATAAACAGTTAGGAATAATAATATGCATAAATGTAAAAAAAGTGTGAAATTTAGAAACATAACTGTTTTAAATAATACCCTAAAAAACATATTAGCATGCTATATCATCTAATTCCAAGGTTTTGTTGGGTCAAGAATATAAAACACTAAGTCTTAATCTACGCATTGTTTATGTCTTAACTGTAACACTCACAGAAGGTGGACTGTGGAGTCTTGTCAGAGTAAAGATCTAAACTGCAATTTGTTGTAGTCCTCACAATGGAAGTGGCGTATTAATACAAACGCAGCCAGCTGAAGAGAAATTCATTCAGATCCAAAATCTTCCCTCATCTTAATGACTTTGAGTATAAAGTATGGTCAACATGTACATGTCCTTATTAAGTCTATCCTGCTGTATGAAGTAGACGGGGGTTATGTGTCGATGTAGGCGACTGTACCAACAAGCAAGCAAAGCAAATCCTCTCATTTTTAAAAATGCACTGTAAGATGATGTTGAGCTTCTCCTAAATGAAAACATTTATCATTTCCATGTTTTTGTATTAAAGATGAAGCAAAAGAGGCAGGGATTTCTTAAATTAGTGAATAGCATGAAGACAGTTTTCTGTGAAGCACATACAGAAAACTACAACTTGTCATTTTTAAATTTTGGGTTTTTTTTGTAAAAATTAACTTTACAAGATGCAAATTTTTGAGCTTCAGGCAGTTGTAGGAAGTTAAGTTCGGTTAGTCAGCTAGAGCCACCATTATTGAGCACGGTTTAATGATAAACTGCCTGATGATACGAACTCTAAACCCTTACATGATGTTAATGTATATGCTTAACTATTCTGTGCCCAGCTCTGACTTATATAACATACTAACATGAGTAATTAGCTCCATACTGATGGCTTTACTATCATGATTGAGGATCAAGGTTTAAAAAAATTGTATTAATGGCTTTGCCAAATGTTCTCCACCACACACACACACACACACACACACACACACACACACACACACACACACACACACAACAAGAGAAGTAATTTAAGATTAAATTAAAATTAAATTGGGTTTTTACAACAACTATTTTATGATCATAATGAATGTCAAAAGTTAGAATATGATGACACAATTAACAATTTATACATGATAAACACGACAAGGAAACACGGTTGTAAAATGTGTCCAGTTTCAGTTCCAGGCCCCCTCCCTCTTACAAAAGTGGGGTGAGTTGTACAGTTTAATGATCAATGGGAGAACAGATCCTGTGGCATTATGTTGAGCGCTTTGTAGCGATCAGTCTCTGGCTGAATGTGCTCCTATATCCAGCCAGTACACCGTGCAGGGGTTGGGAGTGATTGTCCAGGATTGAGAAGAGTTTTGACAGCATTCTCCTCTCAGCCATGACATTAAGATGGTCCACCAGAGCCTCCCCCTGGAAGGACTGGCTTTGTTAACCATTAGCTGCAGCCCAATCTGAATCTGTACTAGGCTAAATGCCATGACACCTGAGTCTTGAATATATCTTTCTAAATTCAATTTAGTTTCAGTCTCCTTAAAATGAAAGAAAACAGACCCACTAAAACTGATGTAATGAGCTTCAAGAAATGTTGATACCAACAGGATGTTGATGTAGTGGCTTTGTCAGAGAGCTTGAAGCTTTTTAGATTTAAACTAAATCAAATTGTACCTCTCCCTTCTGCTCTCTTTTAAAAACTCATGAAACTAAGTCACTTTCTTACAAAAAAAAAAAACAATGACATTTTCACAGCTGGAGGACGGATTAAACAGCTGGTTCAGTGGGTAGACCCACTGAGATGAATGATGTGTCATTAGAAGGCTTTAAATTATCCATATTATCATTTTATTTCCTGTGTTTTCACTTTTTATTTAGCAATGATCTAATTCAAGAGAAACATTCCAATTTTGGAAATAATTTTAGTAAAGAAGAACTTCCATCTTTACCAATAAACACTTTCCCCTGAATTTTTGCATTTTTGTTTTGCATAAGCATCAAATACCCAATAGATATTTTGACAATCTTTGCCGGTGCACTTGTCCAACACATCAACATTGTGAGTGGTTTGTAGCCCAGAACAAACACCTCATAGTGTCCAGTACATTAAATGTACCCCCCAAACTCAAGCTACTGTGACCAGGACATTGTGGTCTCAGCGTTCTTCCTCTCACCCTCACACCTCCCAGATACAAGCAACTTTGACATCATAATTCAATCTTCATCAAGTCAAACTCCAACTAATGACAATGTTTAGTGCTACAGGACACAACATGACTTTGAATTAAATTAGTCAAACCTGACTAATTACATAACTTGTAAGACAGAAAATACTGTATTTTCCACGGTAGTGATGAACCAACCATAGTTTATTAATTTGTTTAGCAGAATGGATGCAAGTTGCTTTAGAGACTTGGACTAGATTTGACATTTATTTCACCAATACCTCAAATGTGCTCTTCTCCTTTTCTGTTTTGTCTTTGTCTTTGGGCAGAATTTAGGATTTAATAATTAGTATAACAGTGTTGAAAAACAGAAAAAAATCAACTGTACGAGACTCTTGGTATGCAAAACACAGACTGTCGTGTCCAGCAGTGCCAATTAGTGACATTGCAGCAGCTCATCAGATTTATTTTCTAGCCTAAAGCTTCATAAACCAGACTGTCAAACGGCTGAGGGATGGTCTCTGACTTTAGTCCGCTGCCTGCTGGATCTGACTAAGCTTTAGGTAATAGTGAAAAATTAATTTACACCTATTTCCTGCTTGGCTCAGCTTAGCTGTCATGGTTATCTCTTCTCTATCCCAACCCTTATCCTCCTATTTAAATATGTACTGACTATAATTACCACATTTATAATTTTTATACTGCAAATATTCATGATCATAAAATAAAAAATACACTGTAATTAAGTGAGTTGCTAACAACATAACATCAGCAGTTCACATAATTGATGAATGGATGAGTAGTTTAATGACTGGAGGGATGAATAACATTATTACACACAATATCCATTTAGAAACCACACTGGACAAAAACAAAACAAAACAAAACAATATGCCATATAAACATATGTATATGTTTATATGGCAATTACAGTTATTTAATAAAGTCTGCATTTTGCATTAAAGCAAAAGTGGTGTGTCCCCTGGAAACATAAAACAAAGCAAGTATAAATCTCTATTATGTTCTTGACAATGTTATTCCAATGTTAATCGTACTGTAGTTTTTATTTCTTTTTTTTAACAATACTATGAGCATCCCTGTATCAGGTAGAAACTAAACAAAAACAGTTAAGTTGAGGCTCTTGACCATTTCTGCCTTGAAATATCAAGCCTTGGCCTGTGTGGCACAGCCATGCTTGGAGCTGATTGCTAATGTCAGCATTACATGTTAACGAGCTGATGTTACTGTGTTTGTTCTAATCCAGTATCTGTCCAAACATTTTTTAAACTAAAAATGTCTACCTCACACTGGCACTAAAAGAAAAAGTTAGGATACAAACCACTCAAAAACATGGGCAGAGTTTTAGAATTTTAAGCCTGAATTAAGGATGGGATGGACAGTGGCTGCACTCTGGTTTAACACAACCTCTCATAATTTCCTATCGTAATAATTATATCCTGCCAACTGTCATCTCCAATAAGTCAGTAAATGGATTGCATACTACAGTGGACACAGCATGACACTAAGTTCATCTAAATATGTCAGAGCAAGAGGCCTGAGAAGGACCAGGACCCTTTGCTGAGGTACTAATATGACAGCACTGCTCTTTGGAGCTTTCTGACAGCCCTGCAGCCTCGGCACAGCTCAGCAAGTGAGCCCATGTCCCCTTAAGCAGCTTTCCATGACTGCCAGTCTGGGTGCAGAGCCACTCTAAGCAAACTGCATGGGTAGATATGATAAAGTAGGATGACACAGCACTTCAGGTGCCGTTAAAATGCTCCCTACCAGGCCTGAATATACTGACGGACAGTTTGTTTTCTAAAGTGCTTGTCACATTCATTTGGACCCTTAAATTAGGTACAATAACCCAAGAAATGCCACTCATGTTGCACATTATAGATCAAATATTATAATATTCCCACTGTGCCCTATCATTATCATTAACTGCCAGTAGCACAGCAAAACAAAAAAGACATAATTTCCTCATTGGGAACTATTAGGACCACGATGAAAGCTAGAAATAAGATATCAAATATTTCAGTCATGTGGAAAAGATATTTTCTTCACTCCTATAGCTTAAATTATCACATCACAAGCACATTCTGCAAAATTAATATTCTATTTTATATTCAGAGAGAAAGCTCAGCAAATGTTAACACATTTAACTTTAGCTACCCACCTGACATGAACACATGATTCATGTGATTACTAAAGTGGTGTTGGAAGTATGAGAAGAATTGAAATTGGATCCATTTCTGCATAAATATGACCTAAAACGTGATCAGTCTTAGAGCTTGCACAAATGAGATGAGAATATTGTTCATTTGACTTTAATCCAATATGTAAGATTTGCATGTGTCCAAAGTATGTGAACATCTTGGATTTTTAGGTCATTTGAAGAACCAAAGCTTTATCTTGACAACAAAGATTTGTAGAAGTTTACCATGATTCAAATTCAAAATTCTCAAGACCTTACTTATTGATGTTCACCGGGCTGGAAAGGGTTACAAACTAATTTCTACAGTTTTTGGACATTCAGCACCACTGGTACCCTCCCCGAGAGTGGTCAGTCAACAAAGAACACACACAGTGTAATAGTCCAGGAGGTTGCTAGAAACTCAAGGTTAATGTCTAGGAACCTAAAGGCCTCGCTTTTAAATGTTAAAATCCATGTTTATTTCCCCCAAAGTCCACGATCAGGATAACACTGAATAACAATAATGTGCACGGCATGGAGAAAGGTACTATTCTTCAAAAAGAGTTTGCCTGATGTCTACAGTTTGCTCTTCGTGATGACTGAAGACTGGTTTCCAGCATTAGAATATTATATATCTGTAGAAAATGACAATGACAGCATCAAGATTTCACCTGCTTTGATGTGAATTCTGAGTTTTGTAAGTAAATTCTAGAGGAAAAAATATCAACAGAAGGTGGATTATGCAGCAGGACCATAACCCTAAAACCACAAGTTGTTGGTTCAAGTAGAAAAAATCAGTGTTTAGGAACTAGCCAGATCCCTTCAGGCTGATGGGCATCAGTCTTATCTAGTTTGTTTCAGGTCATATTCTTTCTGAAAATACTCTAAAGAGTTCACAGACTTTCAAGCTAAGTGAGTGAAAGAAGTGACTAATTGAAAATGTCCGAACAAGTCAAAGAGAAGAGGATAAGTAAAGTAGGGAGTTAGACGGAAGAAATTAAATGGGGAGTGGTACTTTGCGTCATCAGTGACACTCATAGTTTGCCAGTATCACTCTCTTTAGCTCTCCCCCTCCCTCTCTCTCTCTCTCTCTCTTTGACTGTCTGCCCGTCACTGGGGGCTTTTCATTCTGTAGAGCTCAGTACATCTTCACGGTGATCATGAGTGCAGATGCTGTGTGAGAGACTGTGTGTGTTTCCACCTGTCTGGATGTGTGTGTGATGTGAGAAGGATACCTTAAGCAGACCTTTTCAGTCAGAGCCTGAAACAGATCAGTTTCAGCGTCCTCTCTGTCTCTCGCTCTGTTTGTCTCTCTGTCTACGTCTCAGTGGCCTTAACAAGCTCCTCTCCTCCGTGTCCTGCTCTCCACCTGGCCTTCATGACTTTACTTGAGGACAAGTCATTCTTTCGTGGAAGGTAAGCAGCACAGTGGCGGGGATGTCTTGTCTGTTTCTAGTGTAATATAAAGACATTAGACCGAACAAAAAAGGCTTGATTGATAACGATGCATTTGTTTGATCTTCTGTATTTTACTGCTACTTTACTCAGTTGGGATGGACAATGAGATGCTGACATGAAAATATTTCTATTACCTTCTTTACTTTTATTTTTGTAGGACATTTCATGATAGCTTATTGAGACTCACAATGGTTGCTTTCTTACAATGTTGCCTCTAAAATGATAAAACCTGTTTGTGCTTGTGTGTTTACTGAAGGACTTTTACTGGAGGAAGTGAAATGGATTTTTCCGGGTGTTATGCTGATTAGATGAAAGATCAATGGAAACTTGTGGGCTCATCGGCAGGATTAGTGATGACATCACTCTCTTTAAAAACTTTTCTTTCTCTCTTTAGCATCTTCAGCAAATTTTAAGACACCCTGTTTACGTGATCACATTTTGCTGGACATGTACACACCCAGTCATGATCAGCCTGTAGTTGACTGCACAGACACACGTAACTGACGGTTCATTGGTTCTCAGTCTAGCCACACAACAGGAAATCAATGTGTTTGGACAATGACACATTCTGTCTTTCTATGCATTCATTATAATTTAAAAAAGTGAATGACCTTCAGCTTAAGATCCGGGTCCCTGACACTGAAAAGTTGGCTTTCTCATTCTCAATCACCCTCTGGTTAAGTAATTACTATGTGATGATGATGACATGGAGAAACATGGAGATCAGAGACATCAATAGAAAAAACGTTTCAATTCATCATCAGGAGTTTGTTGTAGAATTTCTATTCAAATTAAGGCATAAAAAAGCACCAAAAATATCTTTATAAATGAAGATATTTTGTGCATTTATGTGCCTTGATTTAATAGAGTCAAGTGGAGAGCAGACAGGAAACACAAGGCAAGCAAAGGGATACAACAAGGATACCACAGTTAAGTGTCTTATGACATTCGGCTATCAGTGCCCACCGTTATACAAAGAATTCTGATTGTTGGGATCAAAGGGATAAATTAGCTAAGCTTAAGGACTTGTCTATTGGCCAATGTTTGTACTGATTGCCTTCATAATAAATTGTCCCTGATGGCCCTGGTGCCCTATGATTAAATCCACTCCTACATTACAATTCTTTGAAAATGTAAACAGATCTCCAGTATTCACTGTTAGGATCCAACTCCAATTTGCTTCAATATTGTTTATGACAAAAATAAAACTGAACACCTGTACAGTCTCCAGGTGACAGTTGAGTCCCCACAATCAGTAGAGAGCATCCTAAAAACATTTGGTGCAAATTATGATTTGATAACAATTTGATCTTTTTCCATATTTATGACATTACATTTATCACAGCATGCTCTGAAAAGAAAATCCCCAGTCTTGGTCATGCAGCTAGAACATTGTGTAAAGCTTGTTCTGTGATTGCGTTTTCGGGTCACTGTCAGTCCCTCTCAGATGAGGAGGCAGTTACACACAGCGAGGGTGGACAAAGTCTTCTTTAATCTCACAAAGGCCTCACCAGATGCTAGACTGACCACTGAGTGTAATATGTACTTTTTAATACTGCACAATGCAGTGAACCACCAGCTTCATAGAAATCCAATGACCCAAACTACAATTCAAAAAAAGAGAAAAACAAACAAAATTCAAAAACTTTTAAATTGCTCCAGTCATTTTTCAAACAGAATGTCATTTCTGTTTTAACCAACATTTGCTGGTTTCATGTTTTAAAAAAGTAATTATTAAATTAATTAGGATTATAAAGAAGATGAAATGTGTTTGATCATTTGGAGTATTGGTTGAAAAAAAGGATCACTTTTAATGTACAAAATTGTTTTTGCTCTATTGAGCAAAATAAATGTTGTACATTCTTTAATATTATAAGCTGAAGAGCTTTTTCTGGCAATATGATGCATTTGCTTGTACACTAATAGCATAAACAATTTAACATGCACATATGAAAAGGGACAGCAGTAATGTGCATTCAGAAATACACATAGTTTATTTAAACACGGGATTGAGCTGTGCCATTGGCTGCAAATCTGCAGCCACATTGTCACTGCTTATGAGATCATGCATGTGCTTTCTAGGCTGTTGCTCTTACATACACTGACATGTCTGTCAGCCCTTAAATGGCTGCTCATCTCCTCTGACCAAAGACATCTCAGGGCTATGAGTGACAGTGCCAGTTTCAGCAGCATCAGATGAACCTCACAATTTTAATGACAAGCAGCAGGGAAGCCTGTCACAAACTTAGAGATTACTTGTCATGCTGAATGCAGCAGTAAGCTGCAGATAAATCTTTCCCTCAGTCTATCACAAAGTTAAGATGTCTCCACAGAGGCAGCGAACGTGGCCAAATGTGTCAAGGAGAGGCTGAGGTGCAAATGTGCATCCAAAATGAAATGATAGGACAGCCAGATCAGCAGGTGATGCATGGTTTATTAAATTAATCGCAGCCGAACAGAGGAGTTATTCAGCCAGGCCCAGGGACATGATAACAGCAGTGCCACAGTTCAGTCATGTTTAAAATACTCAATCTGTCACTGTGGACTGACGGCAGAGTTCAGCTGAATAAGCTCTCCCTACTGGACATCCTCCCGATGACTGTCCCACTGAGATAGCAGAGGGTCATATATTGCTGTTATTACTCTGGCTCTATGAACACGTTCAGATACAAAGGATGAGTTCAGTACTATTAAGTCTGCAAAATATTTAATCTATCTGTGCTGCTTAATGCTTAATGAAATGAAAAGATACAGAGTTAATGAAAGATACAAATTCAACAATGCCTATGAAGAATCAGGTGAAATACTGCCCACTCAGGCTAAGGACCTTGAGCACACTTAATCAGAAAGTTGTTTTGATTCATGCCACTTTCAATGAGTTGGCTGAGATGAGAAATATTTTGCACAGCTTCAAGGCTGAAGGATTTTTTATCAGACACCTATTTGTAGAGGATGGTTGTTGCCCAACTTCCAGGCCCAAATTGCCGGCATCATGTAATTACACTGTTGTGACAACAAAGGACTGATAATTTATGAATACATAAAGTCTGAAAGGATGGAATCACTGTGCTACTGAGTCTAATCAATCATTTAGAAGCTGCCACTGACAAAACATGCTACTGCTATGTTTATTGACTCAAAATCAATTTTACAGGAACTATTAAAAATGCAAATTATTGAATAATAACTTTTGAAAAAAATGAAAACACTCTGAATTATTTTTATATTCCTCAACATGCACATCTATACTGATAAATCTGTGACAAACCAATGTTGGCTGAGCATTTAACCTCTAGCAACTATATCCAATTGTGTATATGCTAAATTTAGAACAGAATCCAAGTTCTTGATTTGAGTGGTACTAAAACAGGTTATAACTGCTTACTCTGCTGAGTCTCCTCCACTCAGACTGACTGGACACTTCACCATTGACTGATGTGGTGACTTGCATAGTAATGAAGACTCTTTTTTTTTATCTGGTCTGTTTAACCTCAGCTCAATCTCTGATAGCACTCCATGGTTGGTGCGTCCATCCCGGCTTTTCATTTTATTTTTCGTTTTTAAATCAAGCGTGTTTGGAATAGCAATCGTCATCTTGTTTGTAGAATCAGAAGATACATATTCCCTGAATTATGAGTCTGGCCCACAAGAAGAAAAAATGTTTCTGACATCCAACTGATGCTAAGACGTCCTTGAGTTTTTTCAACAAACTATTAGGTTTAATTATTAGCTCTAAACATTTTTAGCAATTGATCACATTCCTACAATATCTCTCCTCATTTGTGTGTGTCTGTGTGCTTGCACCATGTGTAAATGTGTTGGCTGGAAACAAAATTGCAATTTCACTGACTTTATTGCAGCAAATTTGAGCACGAGTATTATATAAATTGTAATCGTTTTGTTCTCCTGCTCTCAATATCTCATAGTCCTGTCACACCTCAAAATGAACAGTCCGTCTACTCTGCAACAAAAAGTAAAGATATTTGCATTTTCTGCCTGATTTGCTCATGAAATGTGACCTGATCTTCACCAAAGTCACAAATATCAACAAACAAAATATGAAGATGATCTTTCAAAAAGTTAGTCATAAGGCACATAAGGCTTCTGACGTCATTAAACACTAACTTGAGTCAAGTTTTACTAAACCTGTAGTGCAGTTAATGAAACAGAAATGGAGGCGAGGGTTAGAGCTACTTTGACTTACAAATGCACTCAAACAGTGTCAGTGGATTGTTCACACAAGCATCAGCTGATGTGAGCCATGTATCACAAAAAAAGAAATCTCAGAATACATACAATCAAGATTTGTTGATTAGCATGTATCTAGAACGAGTTACAGAGTAATCTCAAAGACTTTAGTTAATTATCCACATAATCCACAGTTAGCCTTTATGTCCATAATTGGAAAAGATTTTGTGCTGTGGTTACTCTCCATGGACGGAGTTGCTCGCAAAGAAAGAATCCTAGTGTAACAGGTGAAAACTTGAAGAATTTATTGGAGTTCGTGTCTGTGTATGAGTCAACCATACAGTACAAAAAACATTGAACGAGCATAATGTTCATGGCAGGACACCACAGAGGGATCCATTGCTCTTCATAAATAACATTGCAGCGCACCTAAAGTTTGTCAAAGTCCATCTTGAGACTCCAGAAGACTACTTGGGGAAATATCTTGTGGACAGATGAGACAAAGGAAATCCTCGTTTTGGAGTGGTCCAGTCAGAGCCCAGACCTCAAGAGCCTTTCACAGCAGACATCATATGAACTCAGCTGAGCTGAAGCAATTCTGTAGAGAAAGATGGTCCAAAGCTTCCCCTTAACGTTGTGCCGGTGTAATCCACAGCTAGAGGAAGCGCTTGTTTGAAGTTAATGCTGCCAAAGGTGGTAACTCCAGTTATGAGAACATTGTTGACATTAGTGTTTCCACATCACATTAATCAGATGAAAGTGGGTGTTCAATAAAGACATGAAATACTATTCATGTTTTACCATTGGTGACTTTGGTGAAGATCAGGTCTCATTTGAAGTAAACCAGGACATTGCAAATAGCGCCCTCAATATTCCTTGCGATTGTCCCATTTTGCTCTGTGTTTAATAATTCTACTTTATATGAACTGTCCTCATCTTTTGCACAGGACAATTTTTTAATAAGAAAAGCTTGTTTCCTACAGTTGATCTTGTTGACTGGAACAATTGTGTAACAAAGACATTAAGAAAGCACAGCTTCCACTGGACTGAGACAACAAATGCATCAGCCAGGAGTTAGTTGGTGTCAACGACTGTGAGGAAATTGCTTTTTGCTGCTGTAATTGAACACTCTTTCAATAACACATTTGCTCCATAATGAGTGTTTTCATCCAAGCTTTCAGCATCATCAGTGGAGTGTCAAGTCTGTGTGCATTTTCCAATCAAAACACTATTCCACAATTAACTCCTGTGTGTGTGTGTGTGTGTCAACAACATTTTAGATGGGAAATGCTTCAGACACATCTGCTGTGTTTTCCTCCACCATCTCCAAGGAGCATGACATCGTCATGGGTTCCCTCTACAGCGTTTTTTGTAAGTCCACCCAACATGTGGCCAGCCTCACTTTGTGGGACAGTGGAGCAGAGGTGCACCTGTGTAGCAAAGATTAACCTCTTCTCGTTTGGCAGGTATACTGTCCCTCATGGGCAACTGCATTCTGCTACTTGTTGCGTATCACAAGCGGCCGACCCTGAAGCCAGCAGAGTTCTTCATCATCAATCTCTCCATCAGTGACCTTGGGATGACGTTGTCTTTATTCCCATTGGCAATACCGTCAGCTTTTTCTCACAGGTATCACAGAAACCCCATTTTTCTTTTACTTTAATTTCTACTTAAGTACATTTTTCTTATATCTGTACTTTACTTAGGTAGATTTAATTATGGCTACTTTGACTTTTACCCCACTACATCTAAGAGCAAATCTATACTTTTTACTCAACTACATTTACCAACAAAGTCACATAACACATTTCATAATAAACAACTTTTTCCAGTTTTTTTTGGAAAATAAATCACTTGAGAGACAGGCACAGTGTCAATTTCTCCTTCCATGGTCTTATTTAAAAAATGTATTTGACATATTAGCAGTACTCAAAGTGAGCTTTTATGCAGTAATTTTACTTTTTGGCTTCCTGAAGCTGAGATTGGCATTGTCTACCTTTTCTTCTCACTCAACATGAGTAGTTTAGTAATAAAACTGAAAAACGTATCAGGTCTTTAACCTATATATGTATGCTACCATTAATTACTCAACCCCCCCCCAACATGAAGTAGCACAGGTCCAAAGAAAAGGAAAGAGAAAAACATAGTAAAGTACTTTTTCTTTTAATACTTTAAGTAAAACATAAATCATGTACTTTCTTACTTTTAGTTAAGCAGAAGTTTATACTTTTACTAAAGCGCATTATTGTCTGTTTTTCTGTTCTTTTATTTAAGTACAGTTTTTGAGTACTTCATCCATCACTGCCTCCACCACAGTTCCCCTTTTTCCTTGTGTGTGTACTCAGGTGGCTGTTTGGAGAAATCACCTGCCAGCTCTATGCTATGTGTGGAGTACTGTTTGGTTTATGCAGCTTGACCAACCTAACAGCCCTCTCTTTAGTCTGCTGCCTTAAAGTGTGTTTTCCCAATCTTGGTGAGGGGATAATTAACTGAACTGAAATGCATGATGTTGCACACAGATTTGAAAATCATGCCCACTATAGAAATGACCCTAATAATATCATAGCATCTTTTTCTATCTTGTCTCTGAGCAGGTAACAAGTTCTCCTCATCACATGCCCGCCTCCTGGTGGTTGGAGTGTGGTGTTACGCATCTGTATTTGCTGCAGGGCCCTTGGTCCAGTGGGGACATTACAGTCCTGAACCTTACGGCACAGCCTGCTGCATTGACTGGCATGCGCCCAACCACGAGCTTTCAGCTTTGTCTTACATTGTCTCCCTTTTCGTCTTTTGCTATGCACTGCCCTGCACCGTCATTTTCCTCTCCTACACTTTCATTCTCCTGACAGTGCGGGGCTCACGGCAGGCTGTCCAACAGCATGTGTCACCGCAGACCAAGACCACCAATGCACACACTCTCATTGTCAAGGTCAGAGCATATGAATGTGTCGCTTCAGCAATACTGATTCAGGTTTTGATAGGATTTGAGCAGGATATGAGACAGGGAATAATTCAAAGGTTATGCGATTACTAGCTTTATCTTTGTAGAACCTTCTCATGCATATGTAGGTATTACAATCATTACAATCAAGTACTATGTAAATGTAAGTAAATGATCCCACACCATTTTTGTTTGATGCTTTGTCATTGGTTTAAGACTAAATACATCCTTTGTGTGTTGTGTTTTTCTACCCATATATTCTCTCCCCAGCTGTCAGTGGCAGTATGTATAGGCTTCTTGGGGGCCTGGACCCCATATGCCACCGTTGGCATGTGGGCTGCTTTTGGAGATGCCACACAGGTTCCTCCTGCTGCTTTTGCCCTGGCTGCCATGTTTGCCAAGTCTTCCACCATATACAACCCTATCGTCTACCTTCTGTGCAAGCCCAACTTTCGCGAGTGTCTCTACAAAGACACGTCTCTGTTACGGCAGAGGGTCTACAGGGGAAGTCCACAGTATAACCTGAAAGAACATTTTGGATCAACTACAAACCGCAACAAGGACATGAGCATGTCCACACGGATCTCTAATGGACAGCAGGAGAGCTATGGGGTGTGCCTGGACTGCACTGGCACTGCAACACTGTGTGATGGGAACATGCCCAAAAGGAATTCCAGCATCCTGACCAAAAACACCTACAGTGAAGTGGCAGGTAGCCAGCTCTCCCCTAAACTGTGCTGATTTACTCTTATTGTACAGATACTCATGGATTCCACACATCCACACGGAAGTTTCTTTATCTGTGAAGAAATGTATTATGTTATGACACCTACTTCTTCATTGGCATGTAAACTAACTGGATTCTGAAGGAACAGCTGATGAAACAGGACAACCCATGCTGGCTTTAATGTTCATTGGGCAAATTTGTGACACTTTGAAGCAGCATAAGGTTTCATTTTTAGAGATATGGAGAAATACTGGAAAGGATGTCAAGGAGATGAAGACACAGTTAACATCACATCTTGTGATATCTTTGTGTTATTGTTTGATTTCAATTTGCAAAGAACTTTTAACGTTTGTGTACACTGAGATGGTGATGATGCTAAAGTGGTACTCTTGCTTGAATGCTTCATGAGATATTTTATTCCAGTCACCAATGGAATCCATGGTACCAAAGATGTAAACTCCAAATGACAATCTGTTTTCTGAAAAGAATACAACAATTGACTTTTTTGTAGCCTCTTCAAATGTACAGGAAAAGAGTATTTGATGCCACAAATACAGACATAGATGGTGAATCACTGTGAATGAAAAGACACCTATAGTGTACTTGATGAGCTGCTATGCAATATGCAGGCCATTCTTATACTGTACAGAAAGATAGAATGATAGAATAAACTGGCAAAACAATGTGTACACACTGTTTCCTGGGAGGAACCAAAAATTTGGACACACACAAAAAAACTGAACTACAGCTCAATTTCACCTCACATTTAGACTTTTATTATCACAAAAAAGTTTCTCTCTTCTTCTAGAGAATTCATTAGCTCTTAGGACTGCTTTTCTCTCAGCACTGTTAGCTCTACCATTGATGTCAGCTTGATAAAATCTTTGTACCGTAGATTAATAGTAAAAGGGATCAGTCCGGATAGAAAACGCATTAGTTTCAAACATGAGTGACAGCTATTAAGAATTTTTCAACTATTTGTTCTAAATGAACAAAAGGAGCCCAATGATGTTTTTTGTGTTATTTATAGGTCCAAGTGAAAAACAAGGAATCTTAAGGTTTTCAAAGTAAATATGGAAATATATTTTTTACATGAGCCCATAGTAGTGACAGATGTTTGAAGTTCTTTAGTTACAAAGAATGGTTTTCATTCTTTGATTGCTTGCTTTTTATTAAAAAAACAAGATTTACACATCAGCACTCACATCTCACATGCACAATAATGAGACACTCTTATGTTTCTTGATAAATAATGTGCATCAAACAACATCAGTGATGGTTACAACTATGTGTGATTGATCCTGTAATGTCTGTACACAGTTTTCTATATTTTATTGCTCCCCTAAGCAGCAGTTTGCTATGTTTAATTCTGCTTTCCTTTAAAAACATGGTGTTGTACATATACTGTATGTCCTGGCATATCACAAAACCAATTTCTTGTGCAGTCTTATTTACTAAAGAAATATAAGCAACAATAATGGAAGTAGTTCAAATTTATTTGAAATCCACTTCTGTTTTTCAACTATATGCTGTAGAAATTCACTGATTTTAGAAATCACAAACATGCAATAATACGTCAGGAATAAAGTAAGTAGGAAACTCTTTTATGAAATATATATCTTCTGTCACCTTTTAGACAACATTAGAATCTAGTTGATGATTCTGCACTCGCACTGTGTATGATAGTAGATACTGTTGCCCCTTTTAAAAAAGAAAGCAGTGAATCAGAGGAGACGGCCTCCAATGTACAATTCACAAATGCACAGCTTAAAGCAGGCGTCACAAAAGTTAGAAAGCAAGTGGAGTTCCACTAATTTAGAAGAATCCCATTTAGTCTGTAATAATTTAATAATGTATTTAAAAAAGCCCCCCGTAATGCCAGAACAGCATATTATTCATCACTAACAGAGGACAATAAGAAAAACCCCCGGTTTGTTTTCAGCACTGTAGCCAGGCTGACTAAGAGCAGCAAAGACCTCATGACTTTCATTACAAATAAAATTGTGGCTATTAGGGAAAAAAAATCACCAGATCCATCCCACAAATATTACGGATATATCTTCATGTACAACAGCTCTAGAATCATCAATAAGACCCCAATCCCTCTAAGACTGCTTTTTAGAGAGAGACCTTGCTGAGCTAACTTCAACTATTGCTTGTCAAAAACTAACAACATTTCTTTTAAACCCTGTCCCTACCAAACTGCTCAAGATGTTCTACCTTTAATAGACATGTTCATATTAGATTTGATCACTCTATCTTTAGAAACAGGTTATGTACTAAAGACCTATAAGGTAGCTGTAATCAAACCCTTGTCTTGATCCAGGTGATTTAGCCAATTATAGACCGATATTCAATCTCCCATTTATTTCTAAAATCCTTGAAAAAGTAGTTGCATTATGAAAAGTGCTAGGCAACATTATAGGAATAATTCCATAACGTGACACCCATGATACCCAGCTATATTTATCTGTGAAACCAGAAGATACTAACCAATTAATCAAATTTCAAGCATGCCTAAAAGATATAAAGGCCTGGATGTGCTATAATTTCATATTTCTGAAATCAGACAAAACTGGATTTATTGTATTTCAGCCTAAAAATATATAATATAATATAGGTACATTAGATGGCATAACTTGGAGTTATCTTGCATAGTATTTGTTCTTTACCTCACATATAAAACCAATCTCTAGAACAGCCTTCTTCCACCTACGGAACATTGCCAAACTTAGGAGCATCCTGTCTCAAAGTGATGCTGAAAAACTCGTCCATGCATTTGTTACTTCTAGGTTGGACAACTGTAATTCCCTACTTTTGCAGCAAGAGTGCTGACTGGAATTATCAAGACAGATCATATTTCTCCTTTATTACCTTTTCTCTAGTGGCTTCCCATAAAATCTAGAATAGAATTCAAAACCCTCCTCCTTACATACAAAGCTTTTAATGGTCAAGCTCCATCATTCCACCGATTAGACCACTTCGATCCCTGAATGCAGGCCTACTTGTGGTTCCCAGAATTTCTAAAAGTAGAATGGGATAGCTAAAGGCTCACTTTAGCTATCAGGCTCCGCTCCTTTGGAACCAGCTCCCAGTTCAGTTCGGGAAGCAGACACCCTCTGTACTTTTAAGTCTAGGCTTAAGACCTTCCTCTTTGATAAAGCTTATAGTTAAAGCTGCTCAGTCATCCTGAGGCTCTTAGTTATGATGCTATAGGTTTAGACTGTTGGGGACCTCCCCAAATGCAATGAGCTCCTCAAATCTCTTCTCTTTCTATACATTTATTTGTCACCACGGCATGTTATTAATTTTGTGTTCTTCTCTGTCTCCCTCTCTCTGTCCCTTTCTGCAGGTCTCCCCAGCTTTGAAAGTGTATGTTTTCCAGCTACTGGTCGTACCAACCTGTCCAATGTTTTGTTGTTGCTTCTCGTTGCTCTTTTCTTTTTTTCTACTCACACCAACCGATCAAGACAGATGGTCTCCCACCCTGAGCCTGGTTCTGCTTGAGGTTTCTTCCATTAAAGAGAGTTTTTCTTCTACACTGTTGCCTAGGGCTTGTTCAAGGAGGAATTGTTGGGTTGTCTCTAAATACTTGTATAGAATGGACTTAATTATGAAAATTGCCTTGAGATAGGTTTGTTGTGAATTAGTGTTATATAAATAAAGTTGAATTAGAGTTACAGAAGACACTGGAACTGATCAAGACCAAATATGCAAATGTACTGCTCTCCCTCCAACATGTTTTACATTTTAGGAGGAATAAATGTGTTAGAAATGAATAATAATAAAAAAAACAGCTCTGTCACATCTCTGTTCATCGCTAAGGCAGCTTTGTTGGAGTATCTTTATTTGAGTGTCTTTGAGCACATTGACCAAAATCGTGATTACAGAAAACCTACAGCTGGGAAGTTGCCAACCCTTTAAAGATAATATGCATGTGCATAGACAACCACACATAAAACTCCCATGCCAGCAGGGAGCCCAAGCAAATCTGCATGAAGGATCGACTTAAGAGCAAAATAAATACATTTCTCTGTGAAAACGCAAAAAGGCTGGAGGAGAAGCTTTTCACTGGCAACTAATATTGCAAGCAGTGAGCTCAACGTAGAGGACGACTTTTAAAAAAAAATACCGATAAGGCAGAGAACTTGGCAGAATAATCCCTCATGAGTGCACACACAGGAGTTAGGTGCACTAAATAGCAATGAAGTAATTCTATTATTTATCTATGCCCATTTTGATTACTGATGTTCATAAAAAAAAAAAATTGAACAGTGTAAGGTGTGTTTTCTGGAAACAGATGACTCAGTGAACCTCATAAATACGAAAGAGCTTCAGTTAGGTCACATGACAGATTGTTGTGAAGTTTGCACAAAGATAAAGCCAAAATATTGTTTGCATCCTGATTTTCCTCTTTCCAGCCTTGTTATCTGTGACCATGGTTCCCCAAAAACTCAGTTTCTCTCTTAACCATATTAGCCATGGGGGGAAGGGGGCATACAAACTTCACACATTCAAGCCACGAGGAAGCACACTACCTATTGAGGTTTCCACCTTAAATCCTGATCCATAACTCACCATGCCGGCTGTTTGTGAGCAACTACTCTACTGCAGGCACCCAGGTAATGCAAATCATTTGTGCTAGTTGTAATTATATTTACTCAAGGCATTTCAGAGATTTTTTGTGTCAATGAGATATCGTCTTTGGAAATAGAAGACATATGGACAGGGCAGAAGTGAGCGGTGACCTTGACCTTAGACCATGAGTCCATGTGGAGGCTTGTGTCAAATTTGAAAAAATACCTCAAGGTGTTCCTGTGATAATGGGAAGGGTGTGAGGTCTGAATAACCTTGAACTTTGACTGCCAAAATATAATCAGTTTTTCCTTGAGTAGACATTTTTGCCAAAGTTCAAAATAATCCTTCCAGCTTTTCCTGAGATATTTCTGCCAAAAATTGACCTTCTCTAATATTAGCTGTGTTTTAGACTTCAGTGAATTTAAAAGAAATATCTTTCAGTCCAGGACTGTTGGTCAGAAAAAACAAGGCAGTTTTAAAGACCATGATTACTTGACTTATTAGGAAAATACCTGATTAATCCTTAATAAACATATTTATTAGGTTAAGCCCTATAACAGAAGACAAACTCAGGTTTATACACCTAAAGACAGTAGAAACAACTCTATGACACACACAGTCCTAATCAGACTTAAACACTATACCTTTTAGGTTTTTGAAAGCACAACTACTGTATACTGGATAGAATAAGATTGCAGGAGCATTAACTTTATCACTTTTAACCTTCTGCTATACTTTATTTAACAGTGTAATAGGAGGTGTCATTTTCCATTTCGTTCCTTAAGTGTCCAGGTCTGTATGTTTTTACATGAATCTAATGTACATGGCCAGTGCTTATGCCCTGTCACCCTGTGGTGCATACAAATAGAAAAGATTATTTTGTATATATGTTTTTAATCTTTCTTATGTTGTTTTAACGATGCATATTATATTTATCAACAATCAACGGCTTCACGGCGGAACATGTTGGTCAGAAAAACCAGATGCCCTTCCTGCCACAACTTCAGCTCCACAGATGATAACTGGCATAGCTCATATTTATATTTTGAAAGGAAAAGAAGAGCAGCCAACTGTAAAGATAAAACAGCTTTTCTCATGTCTCACTGTTATATATGTTTTTTAATCTTGTCTCTATCAGTAACTGCTTAGAGGATCATCCAACTTAGTGTGTCAGATTATTCACATGGGTTTTAAAAACCCTATAAGCACCAGAAAATGTTATTGACAGAGCTTATGTAATAGTTTGTTGCCCATAAAGAATCAATTAGAGATAAAAACAGTGATCATAGCCTTAGCTGTGATCAAATAAACGCTCTATCTTTAGATAATTAGCAAACACTTCAACTATTCCTTTAAAAAAAATGCAACTTGGGTTGATAAAATAAACAATGGGGGCAGTACACATACAGGTAAAAGCTCAATTAGAATTTAATTTAAGATGCTGTTCTAGATTTTAAAATGTTAAAAGTGCCTCAGTGAGGCAGAGTGGTCAACAAGCGCATCTGGCTTCCAACAGTTACAGTAGCAGTTGTGAGCGACTCAAAGCAAGCTGCGAGGCTTTAGCGACACCTTGTGTCTAAAATGGAAATTACAGTTTAGTCGAATCTGAAAACACAGACATAACGCACATATTTTACATTCATTTTGCGTTACATTTTCCCAAAAAGAGACTGGAATATATTTAACATATAATCACAAATAAATGTGCCCCGAGAGAAAGTGAGTCCTAATAACGCCAGAAACTGTCTGAAAATCATCTTGTATGTAAGTTTTCTTTGTCATCAAAATAATCTAATGCTACTTGTAAGTTCATCCAATGGCAAATAACAATCACTCGGTATTAATAGCTACTTAATTCGGCATAGCTTATGTGCTTATGATTAAACAAATACAGGGGATTCATATTTTGTTTGCGATACTTTTTTTCAGTCGAACCTGGCAACGCTGCTGCTTAGTAGCCGCACGCGGAGATGAGTAAAAACGCGGCACTTCGAAAGTTAAGGTAAGAAAAACTGCATATTTCGGGCTGCCTCCCTACATATGTAGAATTAATTTAAATGCATTTTTCCACTTAAATTATGAGCTGTAATAAAATAGGCAATGTTATGTTCACATGTGAAAAAGCTTACTATGGCAAAGCTCCTAGCAAACGCTATTAGCTAACTAGTTGGAGCTGCGTTTGATTTTGATTGATACTACTTTAGATGTTTGATGAATTTCAAGCTTAACTACGGCTACTACAACTATCTAATGTTAAAAAAAAGGGTTATGAGCGCATTTGGCTGACACAAATATTGATGCGTGTGTCATAGGTGACGACTGGCGTCAACTTACCAACATGATGTTTTACACCCATCTCTTCACGTCCAAGCGGGGGCCGCTGGCCAAAATATGGTTAGCAGCTCACTGGGAACGAAAACTCACAAAGGCTCATGTGTTTGAATGCAATTTGGAAACAACCATCAGAGATATCATTTCTCCAAAGGTAAAACGTTTATACTTGCTACACTTTTTATTTTAAAAAAAAAATTATTGAAACACCTAGCTAGTAATGTCCTTTCCTAAAATCTGAAATCTCTGTAGATGACCATTGGTCTGCGGACATCTGGTCACCTGCTGCTTGGTGTGGTCAGGATCTACTCCAGGAAAGCAAAGTATCTCCTCGCAGATTGCAATGATGCACTGATTAAAATTAAAATGGCATTCAGGCCAGGTAACCCCTTCCCATTGTTTTTATCTCCGTCCACCAAATAGTGGTGACAAATAAAGTGCAACAAAGGCTTTGGCAGGCTTGTGGCTACAATAGAATGGCTGGAAAGTGAATTATAATTGACAATAACAGAAAAGCAGATGCACAAACGTTTTAGTTTATGTGACAGCTACCCTTTAATAAAGGGGTTAAAGCAGATATATACATATCTTTTCGTAAATGGAAATCAGGATAAGTGTGTAGGTGTTTTCAAACTTTTTCTTACGTGTGTGTGTGTGTGTGTGTGTGTGTGTGTGTGTGTGTGTGTGTGTTTATACTGATATAGCCAAGAAATGAAAGATTTCTTTAAAAAATGTAAGTTTGCCCTGTTTCTCTTTCATCACACCAGGTCAGACGGATCTGCCGGAGGGGGGCCTAGAGGCAACACTAAAAGCAATTACCTTGATTGAAGATTTCACTGCCTTCGATGCCCAGCTGCCCCCCTTAAAGTACAGTTGTCTTGTGGCATATTTCAACTTACATTTATGCAGTTTTGTTTGAGTTGTGTCACTTTTGTAGTTTTGAAGGCACTATCTAACTAAGTTTATTCACAAATAAAATGAGCAACTTCACACTCCCGAAATGATTTAAAACATTAGTTTGTTTTTCTGCTGTAATTGCAAGCATAATTTTACGTTTTGAATTTAGATTGAAGGACCAAACCTGTTGTTCACTTTTGGATCACCCATTGTTGATTTAACCAAATCTAATATGTCTGTCTGCACAGTAACTTAGATGTCGTGGACCACTTTTCAACTAACCAGTGTCAATCAGAAGAAATCACTCTGAAAGAGGATTTTGGAAATAGCTTTGTGAATTTGGCAGACATTGGTAAGAACCATTTGTTCTCATACAGTTCTACCTGAATGGTTTTGTAGTTGCCATTTGACTTATTTGTTTAGCAGAACCATTTTTTTTTTTAAATATATTCACTGTTGCTTTATTCTTGTAGTATATGTTTCTACTATAATTACATTTAGGATTGTCCAATTAAGTGTTTTATATTTCCAATATTATCAATAAGTAATCAAAAAACACCAGCAGCCATTAAAGCATGGCTTTAATAGATGGAGGTGATATTTGCAGTTGTTTGTATCTTTTCTGTTCTTTGTTTTGATATAAAGGTGGGGAGTCTCAGGACCATCACAATACGTTACTGGATATGAGTTTCCAAAGCCTGGTTCAAGATGGAGACGCTTTTGGTGATGAGGATAAAGGATTCGACTTACTCGGTAGTTATTGGAAATTGATAGCTTTTTGGCATATATTTATCCAAAACACATTTGACATTAAAGAGAAAAAAAAACAGCCTGGTTTAATTTTCCAGTGTCAGTGAAATGTCACTGATGCTGTAAAACTACATGAAAGGTGACCTGGACTTGCCCTGGTTTCCCACTGATGTTAGAACTGTATCAGCAATTTAATGTCTCTGTCATAAGGTGGACAGGGATTGTTTAGGCACATCATGGTGTTTCTCTGACAGGGTTGTTTCAGGTCACACACACACAAACACACACACACACACACACATATATATTTATATTTACATTCTGGGTACTCATTCATCAGCGAAGTAGATTTTTAAATCTGCTATATTATGTTCAAATTCTAAAACAGTCTAAAGCTTTCCCATTAATGTTCAGGGATTATTAACTGATTTTCTTGCTCTTTTAATGAATCACTTTCTACGGACCCTATAGACTTTCTGACAAACTCCAGTGATAATGCTGAGTCCACTGACTTTATTCCACAAGAGCCTCAAGATGAAAATCTTGAGCTAAAGACACTCGACTGTCAACAAGGTAATGAAATGTCCTTGTATTTACGATAGGAATCCAAATTTAAACAACTTGTTAAATATTATATACAATTATGAACATTTATTTTTGGTTGTGTTCTGGTCATTTAGAGAATCCATTTGTGTTCAAAGGTGTCTTTAAATTTGAAAATCTCCACGTGTTCTCTTTTATGCAGTACGAGAAGATCTTATCGAGGTAGAAACCCCACTGAATGAGACCACCCTGCTTGCTAATGAGGAGGAGGCCTTTGCACTTGAACCTGTGTCCGTCACCCGTAGGCACACACAAACACCTCTTTAGCTCATACATGTTCTGTATGATCTTTAAACAAACATTTATTAGTAGTGATGCTGCTGCAAGGGCTGACACTGTCCCACAGAAACACTATATACTCATAGACTATTTTGACAAACCTGAGCATTCCCATGTTTTTGAAAACTATTTGCTAATAGACAACATAGTAGGAGAAATGCAGAGAAAGCAAGACACTACTGAACACAGACCATCAGAAACCTGGAGACTGTCTTTGTACTCTGTATTGAATGTACATATGTAAACCCCATATCCCAAATATGGTTATCAAAATCAAGACACACTGCACACATTGTCAAATCTGCCCTGACTTCTGACAAACTTGAACTGTTTATTTGTTTTCAGCAAATTCAGAAAGAAAGAAGGGAAAGAGAAAACGAAAGTTGGTTGTGGATGAGACCAAAGGACTGACCAATGAATTTATCAGACGGCAACTTTCTGATTATTCTGATCTTGTTGCCCCTTTTGACATGGCCCCTCCGACTGTGCAGCTCATGGAGTGGAAGGAGAGTGGAGGTGCAGACAAACTCTTAGCACAGCCATGTTCCACTGTAGTAACTCCACAGATAAAGGAGGTAAAAAGGTCTCTGCAGTGCTGGTTTAAATCATACAACTGATACTCCATCAATAGTGATCAATAAATAAATATCTCCCTGCTGTTACCATTGCCTTTGCAGCTCTTTGTTAAGAGTTTTTTCCAGTTAAAATATTATGGTGTTTGTGAGGAGGTTGAGCAGATGCGTCAGGATGCACAAGAAGGTAAGAACCCTGATATTAATACTGTCAGAGAACTATCATTTTAATAACACATGCATGGTGGTGCACACTGATTGGTTATTTCCATTGTTCCTCTTTTCTCATATGATCTGTGTTATGTCATTTGTAGTTCAGAAAGATATAAGTACCTTCACGATGGACCAAGTCAGTATAATTCATTCATCAGTTGATACTGAAATAACACACAACGCTGAGCTTTCAGTTCTTTATCAAACGAACAAGCAGCGTGAGAGTTTCGTAGAACTTGCACAAGTAAGCAAGTTTACATTTCTGACAAAGATAATGTGTGTGCATGAATAAGATATTCGCATTCATGGTCCTGTTTCAGATTCATATCTTTGTTTTCTAATCGGCACTGTCTGTCAGGATGAAAACAATTTAGAGTTCACTCATCCAGAACTTCCATCAGAAGACTCAATGTTTGTCCATCCATCCCACGAGGAGCAGGAGACTCAGTCAACTTCCCTGCACAGTCAGGTGCTCGTGAACACAGTCAGACTCATGAATTCATTGTCCTTGTCTTTGCACTGAAAGTGAGCTAATAATGGATGGTACTGTAAATTAGCTGCAGTCTAGTCTATCGGTGTTTGACAGATGGTGTCTGGTAATTTCCCATACTGCCTTGGGTATGTGCCCAGGCATCCCTGACTGAAGTATTGTCCCTTTTTAATCTGCAGTCTATGCTGGAAAGGAGGATAACCACACGAGCAAAAAAGCTTCTGAACACTTTACAAGTAAGAACCTAAAAATACATTTTCAGAATTCACTAACTATTCAGTTGTTCCTGAAATTTGTCTTTATTTAGAACAATTTAATTGTCACACCTGTGTGTTCACGTCAAACGACTGTTGTCGCCATACAAGGCAATGTCCTTGAATGGAGAATTAAAAAATCTTAAATCACATTTGACAAGGATTTAAAGGTGATAAAGTCGATGCAGGATGAGGGATGAAATTAAAGAGTGTGTGTGTATAACAGAGCCAAAGCGACTGTGACACCACGTTCAGCCTTCAGGCACTCTCTGAGGGGAGTACTCGTTTGCAGGCAGCCAACACATTCTTCTCTCTCCTGGTTCTGAGAAAGCAACAGGCCGTCCACCTGCACCAGAAGGCTCCTTACGAGGACATCTTTGTTACCCTTGGACCCAAGTTCTCCAATTAGTAAACCAGAAGTCAAAATACACAAATGAGCTCAAATCCTGGTTCAACTGGATCTGACTCATAACAGTAGCAAAGGGTAAGCAAAGGTAAAACAATGTGCTTCTGGAAAAGAAGAATGTAAATTGGACGATATGATGCATACGTTTTATTTGGGTATTTGCAAAGTCCTGTGGATAGATTAATTAATTTATTGTTGCATCTCTAAAAATATATTTGTTAAAATTGTTGAATCCATCAATTCTCCTGCTTACTCTATTGCCGGGGAAGACAAGGATTATGCAATTTGGCATAATCATTGCTATAAACTAATCGGCAATACTAAAAAAGTGTGATATTGAAATAAACTATTCCATATTGTCTTGATTGGTTTTCCATCCTACTTTGTTAAATTACATTCTGTTCGAATTGAAAAGGTGATAAAAAGTCATAATTTTGACTTTGTAAATCTGTAGAAACCCTCTGTTTGTGTTTTTGTGTGTATGTGTTAAAAGCTATAAATATTCATTTTGCTTATTATTACCACTTTTTATTTTTGGTAAATTGAGGGTATTAGTGAAGGTCTGTGAAATTATACAGTACCTGACAGTATGGTTTTACAGATCAGATTTTTTATTTTTTTAAAGGGCATCAACAAGATCATTGAGGTTTTTTTGTTGTTTGTTTTTTGTAATTATATCAGCAACATCTCATGCGGCTATTGTTGAGGTCTTTAAGACTGTACGGCACATTCAGTTAGTGATTTCCACTGTTCCTCTTTCTGTTTTATGTTCCTCATAAAGTACATTTTGTTATATCAAACACATCATTTCAAGAGCTATGTACGTCCATTGATTCAGCTGGTGCCACTGTTTCTTTTAACAAAGCGTATATTTAAGATAATTTTATGTTTTATAGAGCATAATAAATATTTAGAATTTCTACAAAGTACAAATACACTGAGTATTCACTATCAGGAGGATGATACACACCATATACTATAAACTGTGGGGGCCATAGGAAATGAGTAACTGTCCTGCTTCTGCTTGCAGTTGTAAACAGTGCAGAGTTTGTCATTTTCAAACTAGACTCTGCGCAGGCGCGGACCGAGCTACAGCCTGTTGCAGTAGTTGAGCTTTTCTATTAATTTATTCTTCCTTTTCCATATTTTTAGTGTATTGTTTTTGTACAATAAAGTTTGTTGTGTAAAGCTTAGCCTCTCTGATCATGCGTTTGGGGGGAGTCTTTATCTTTGTTTTTCCGCAGGACTTTTTCTGCTTTAAGCTGTGACCAGCGCGGAACAGCTGTATGGAGCTGGAGCCGCTCATTTGTTTACCCCGGACAGCTGATCGGGCTGCAGCTGAAAGTGCTGCAGCAGACCGGCACCGTGGATTTTAAATTTCGTTCAGTCTTTGAACTTCCCGGACGAATCGAGAAGGAAACGGGAGAGGCGGCCAAGGGAGAGAGGATTCAAGCCGCATCTTCCCTCTGATTATGGGCAACGCGGGGTCTCTGGAGAACAAGGTGGATGAGATGACTGCACTGGAGGGAAGGAAAATATCTCGAGAGAGTTTCACAGAGACATGGCTGCAGGACAGTATGTCCGACACATGCATCAGTACTGACAGCGGCCTGGTCATGTACGTCAACGGGTGGTGTCATACTGGTCATGTCACTGTGAAAGAGTCCTTTGCCCGGACATTGACCTGTTGGCGGTAGACCTCTGTCCATACTATATGCACAGAGAGCTCTCACACGCCATATTGATCTCTATATTATTATATTATATATATTCCTCCTCAGACGGCCCATGTGACGTCATAGACCCGGTCGCAGCCACACTCCAGACACGACATTCCGACGCCCTCTTTATGATCTGACTTTTATTATGCAACCCTCTCCAAGACCCTCCCCACCGTCATACAGTATGTGGATTGTCACACCAGATGGAAGAAGACACTGGACCTGATGTGTTAAAGAGGCTTACAGCTCTTCAGGGGTACTTCTGGGGGCTCCTCTCGTCCAAAGTCTTCTCAATCCTGGACTTCTCTTTTATTAATCAGTAGTTTGTATTTGTTTATTGTCTTGGTTACTTTTCTTTTCTACTTTCATGCGGAGAGCAGCTGTAACAAGGCAACACAATTTCATTTACAATTTTCTATGACATCAATAAAGTAGTAAAATCTTGAAATTGTACATATCTTGCCATAGCTTTTATTAATGTTAATTGTATTAAAATAAGTGCAATTTGAATATATTTATAAAATATGAAAGAAACTTTGCTCTGACTGTGACCTTTATCAGTCAGTGAACGTTTCTCTGCATATTCGTCATCCGTCATCACCTGAAGTCCTGTACGCAGTGTACCTGTCCTGCTGGACATTCGTAACCCTGTCTGTCATTGCTGGACTATGCGGGTTATGAAACTATAATTCAGCTGTCACAAATGATCATCAGACTCATCAAAACTGTCAGTAACCACTGATGGGCAGTTAATGTCCTATGAGGTGAAGTCAGATTATCCGCTCCTGTCACTTTAAGAAGCACCGATGCAGCAGACGCAGTTGCCTCATTTCATCTCCGGGCTCAATGGCAGCAGGATGGACTCTCATCAGCAGCAGCATCTTTTCCTCCTGCGGCCACCAGGGACTATTCAGCGACCATCAAGTCTGGCAGAATCCGAGGCGTTTCTACGATGCACAACTTCCACCTGCCGAAATGGTAGTGTTTCACATCCGACTACGTAGGCTGCACGGTTGTTGTTGTTTTCAGAGACAGTTTGGTTATATCCTTGCTGGCTGACCGTATGTAGGACATGTTGGGACTAAATGTATTAGTGAGCTGTTTGGGTTTTCTGTTATTGCTACAAAGTGCCAGCAGATATGTTAGATGTCCTGTTCAGGGACACCTCTGTAGTCCGCTGTTGTGCAAACTAAGGATGGGAGTTTTTGTGGCTGTTGTCATCACAGCAGACCTACCTGCTTATCTAACGGCTTTATTGTAGGCGACAGATGTGCTAAACCCTATGATTCAATCTCATAACGATTATTCAAGGACGGAGCGTATCATCCCCGCACAATCTGATGTTTATCCGGGAAAACAGGATCAGCTGTGTGCTGCTGCTGCTGCTGCTGCTGCTGCGAGGAGTTTGACTCCACACCTCCACAGTCAAAGCTGATGCTCACACTTACGTAAGACGATTGCGTCTGTCTCAGCCGTAACCTGCTCTAACACTTGTTGCACAGACAGAAGAAAGGGAGTTGAGATTTCTTGTCTCGTTGTCCTAGAATTTAATTTAGGACACATTTTGATACGTCCGTCTTTGATTAGTCGGCTTTTCATTGCCAGAGGTGTTGCAGCTGCGGCCATCGCTTATCCAGCAGCAGCTTTTTGGTTTGTTTTTTTTTAGCCAGGCCTTAAAGCAGCAAATGATGATACCATTTCGTGCTCACCTTTTATTTTGATTGCTAGTTAGCTAAACAAATTAATACAGAAGTGTACTTGGATTAAACTAAAAAGTATACAGATGTATATTTGTCAATTCATTCTGTGCAAATACTGAAGCATACTTCACTTCTACTGACAAAAATACAGCAAAGTTCCAAGTGTGTTTGGCCTGTCAGTGCCTACAGCATAACGGGGAAGACATGTTTTGAGACTTTTTTCATTATTACTAGTTAGTAATCACCCTGCTCATTGGATCCGTCTGGAGGCTGTGAATTTATTAGTAAATACATTATTTTTAATACCATAGAGACAAGAAAGGTAAACATTAAGATTTTCCTGCTGTGGGGATTATGACTTAAGATTAATATGCTTACAAAGAACAGATAATGGTATCTGTTGTCAGTTTACATGTAAGCGGGTACCTTACAGTATTCTGCTGACAAACTAAGACAGTGAACTTTTAGCAGAGTTTGTGCTGAAAAAGAAATCCAGTGAACCTCTGCCCTTCGACATTAGTTAATTTGAGACTGTGCAGACAGGGAGAACGGCTCAGAGCAAGGCAGCTGCACTGACTGGGAACTCACTGGGTTCCCTTTGTGTCAGCAGAGAAAGGAGGCTTTATTTCCTACTGGCCTGGACTTTTTTTTATTAAGGCTAGAGTCAGACTATTGTCACTGACAGTAAAGAGGCCCATTCTGTAATGACTTCACACAGTATGCAACATTTTGGAAGAAAATATAGTTGTAACGTTTTTGAGATCACTGAGTTGTTTTTAGAACATCTGTGACTTAAATGCTTTCTGCTTTCCTGTTTTTTTTTCCTCGTCTGTAATGCTCGTTGCAGTCTGGCTGTAAGTGTACCTAGCAACCTTGTCTAGAGACGGCAGTGGAGAGGTTGGAAGCCCCTTGCACATTCATGTCTCTCACGCCAAGCCGAAAGCCCTCCTCAGGTCAACGCAGGTACAGTTTCTAATCAAAGCTCAACTTTCACCCGAACGACAGATGTGGTTCAGAAAATAAGCTATAGAGACTAATTACCATGTTTTAAATTAGCATCATTTGATGTCTTCCTACAAGGCGCTCTGTGGGTACCAGTGGCGGTAGCGGCCGGGTCTCCCACAGTGATGCATCCAGTATACACACTTACCCTGGTCGGGTTAGGGCAACAGAGGGCAGCCCCACAGCCCGGACATACCCTAGTACACCAAGGTAAGATACTGCTGATTGAAGCAGGGCAATGAAAGATCAGTGTTCGGAGCAGCTATTCCACGTTTCTCTGCTGACATCATCCTTCCTCACACAGACTGGAGGCTCTGAATGTAACTGACTCAAGTGTGGGAGCCTCATCCTGAGTGTTTACCAGCTGTGACTCTAGTGCCCCTCAGCTCCTCTTGTCCACTCCTGCTTATTTATTTGGGATTCACTACATCAGAAACACTTTTCAATTAGATGCAGTAAAACTAAACGAAATCAGAAACAACAAACTACACAGTGAATCAACACATTGATGACATAATGCCAACACAAATGAACCGTTAGAAACTTTTCTGCGGCTTCGCTGCTGGGATACTGGATTAGCAGGATGTTATGCTCTAGCTTTGTTTAGAGCCATGTATTTGGATTTGCCCAAAGGTTAATTTGCTTCTTGTGTAAAGACAGGCTTTACACAATTCATCCAGGTAAAATCCACCAAGACTGACACAAAATGATTGTGATCTTGTTTGCAGTGTTTTTATTTTTATGATTATTAGTGTTTTTTTTGTATTTGGTAGTTTTTTTACTTTTAATTGAGGTTTGTGACTTTCTTTGGTAATCTGTCCATTTTTTCATGTGTTATTTAACCAAACAAATAAATCACATTTTCGTGCACGTGTGTGGATTCAGGCACCAGGTAAAGCACACAGCCTGCAGCGACAACCATGGGATCAGGCCCCCCACCCCGGAGCAGTACCTTACACCATTGCAGCAGAAGGAGGTGTGTATACGGCATCTGCGAGCCAGGCTGAGGGAGAATGTGGAAAGACTACAACACAGGTACATCTACCTGTCCCCCAATTTGAATGTGTCACGAGTTGTTAAGTCATGATTTGTTGTTAAAGTAAAAAAAAAAAAAAACTTTTTAGGCTTCCTGCGTGCTAAACAACCACAGAGAGAATTTCACCATTTTATCCTTTTTCAGGGACTGTGAAATAGATGAGTTGAGGAACCAACTGTACAGGATGCAAGAGGACTGGATCGAAGAAGAATGTCATCGTGTGGAGGCCCAGTTAGCTCTAAAAGAGGCCCGCAAGGAGATCCAGCACCTGCAGGAGGTGGTAGAATCAGTGCGGTCCAACCTTGCTGTCCGTGAACAAGACCCCCACGATCACAAGCCATACTCAGGATTGCAGGGAGCTCGACCGGGGGGGAGGTCACGCTCCTGTGGCTGTTCCCCAGCCAGCACTTTGAGTCGCAGCACCACCTACCACCAAATGAGCACTGAGGCTCTGCAGCTGGAGCATAGTTCCAATGCTCCTGAGGTAAGTGGAGCATCTCGTGCGACGGGACAAACGCATCTGCTCCTGGATGCAGCCCTCCTGTCAGAGCAGCTGCCGCCACAAGGTCACATCCGGTGCCCCCGATCCATGCCACGCTCTTCCACGTATGAGCGACTGTGCAGTGGAGGAGCTGTTTTGCCAATCTCACATTCCTGCCACACTCTCAGTAGCAGCTGCAGGTGCAGTGGACACACCCACCTCCCCCACCACCACCTGTTCCTCCACTTACCTCAGGAGGAGGCTCTGGTAACAGCAGAGTCTCCTGCCGTCCCTGTCACAGATCCTGTCCCCATTCCTGCCACTGCAGAAAAGAAGAAGCCAGAAGTCCGCTCCCAGGCCTGCAGCCCGACCATGACTTGGCTGTGTGAGGAAAGCGGCACCGAAGAGCTGAGTGTCATTTCTTTAGCAGCAGACCCCACCCCCTCAGAACCACAGCAGTTTCCGTCGTCTTTACCTATTGCTTTTCCCTCTGAGAATTCACACAGTGTAGAACCATTGCCACACGACAAATCCTCTGAGGAAACAAAGATGCCGACTGAGCCCTACACCCGACAGCCCCACCCTATGGCTCCACTTCCAGTGAGGCAGGAAGCTACAGTAGTTGAGATAAATGACGACAATAAGGATGAAACTGAAGCAGCAAATGAAGATGGGTATTCCCCGCAGCGCTGCCACTGGAGCAGGTACTTCCTAGTAGATCTTTTGGCTTTGACAATGCCGGTGGTCCCAACCATGGCCTGGCTGTGTCGAGGGGCACAACAGGAAGTCATGCCAGTGTACCATATTGGGTCCCTACTGAGAGGTTGCTGTGCTGTGGCCCTCCACTCGCTTCGCCGCCAGGGAAGAGGCAGGGGGCGGAGGCCTACCAGCATGAATGGAGCGACACCTATTTGACAGGCATAGAGAAATACCATTCCCATCCTCTGCAGGGACGGCCACAAGAATGCCCACTTTAATACCTTTTGGTCATTGCCGTCTGTTGGAGATATCCTCCAGGCTTTTAGATTTTGCATAATGCCCTTGTGATTTTGTGACCATGCCTTGCCTTAGAGAGAAAAGCATTAGTTGTACATTATTAAAATACTTTCTACTTAATTATACTTAAGGCTACTGCCTGCAGTTTAAGTGATTTGTCTTTGTTGCAATTTGCATGTAAACCACCGTTTGGGCTCCTTTGCCAGAATCAATAGCCCTACCTGGATTTATATGACCCGTCTACTGGACAAAGATATTTTGTTCATTTTATCAAAGGAGGTGGAAGAGAAATGAAGGCCATCTTTACCGTGTCTGTTCAGAAGCAGTTCACGGATTCTCAAAGCCCAGTGAGGGCACGCAGCATAAGGCAGGAGGTGTTTTATTTTCTGACTGGAGTCATTTCCACCTGTGGAAATGCTGAACATGTTTTAAAGCTGTTGGGACTTTTACCTTATGTGCATGTGCATCAACTCTTGAACTCAGGACATGTGGGACACTAAACGTCAACGTCACTAGTTTTTTAGTTACAATGTAACAATGACCTGAAAATAAAAGTGTAACAAAAACCTCCTAACTTCGCATCGAGTTATGACTGAGTTCAATTTACATAATCGAGCTAATGTCAAATCCTAAATCATGCTGAAAGAAAATCAAGGAACTGTGATCGGAGATTTTCAGCAGGGCAGCATTGGTAACAAAGCCTTAAGGTGAGTGTGTGAGCAGTTAATGGATTCTTTTATCAGCTGTGTCTACAGTTACATAATTTTACAAATATGTAACTGTAGAGGTCTTTTAGACTTTAGTAGAACAAACATGATAACATGCCCTCACAGTGGAGCAAATGCAATTGAGGGCACTAATGTGACCCCACAGGAGAACAAGTGTGATAAAGTGCGGAATAAATGGAGCAAATCAACCAACTGCAGTCTTTTTGTGCAAACTGGACAATGCTTTAATTTTCAGGTTTTTTTATTTTTTCAGTAAGGTTTTTAGTACCTGGTTCATCGATGACACATTTAAAGGTGAACAAGGTATTTGTGCAAATACAAATTTCAAAAGGGGAAAAAAAAAAAGGTTTGAGCAGCCCATTTAGTGCTAGAAAATGTGATGTTCAATTTGTAAGATTTAAGTGGTAGAGATCCATTTTCATGTTCAAAGATGTCCTTTTAAATTTGTATTTGGTCAATGTGTCACTCACCTCTCTTTATGTACTAGAGTCGATTATGTGAAACTACACATGCCACAAGTTCTGTACATGTAACCAATGAAGCAGTGGCTAACTGCACTAAAGCAGGACAAGAAGCATAGCCTGGGCATTTCCTCTCTTCATGGAAAATAAACGGTTGTTGGTTTTATTATATAGTCAGGCAATCTCATTAAATACAAATTAATGATATAGACTACTAAAAGAGATACATAAAGGTTAAACAGCAAGATACAATCATCCAATAGAGGAAAAGAAATGTCTAGAGTGAGGAACAGACCTTTTACAACATCCACAGCTTGTTACACTCCTTCAAATTAGGAAAATCCCAAACCTCAACATGTGCCTGCAGATCTTTGTGGATTCACCAACCATGCAAGTTCAGAAATCTTTTCACAGACCAAATAGTTTCACTCACATTACTGACTTAAAAATAGTTTTACAAGCAAGACAAATATTATTTTACACTTAAAAGATGATGCTACAGTGTAGAAAAAAGGTCCCACATCTGCATCTTGTTAATGGCAACAGTATGCTTGAATGCAGAAATGCCTGGTTGCAATGTACTACTTACTTTTCACCCATTTTACCCAATAAGAAAAGTATCACAAAATGTAAATCCATAGAAATATCATTGTGTCGAATAACAGTTTAATCTTTTATTCAAGACAACTCATTATCTGCAATCAATACAATTGTGTAAAAGGCCACACAGCCACAGGAATGAGATGGATTCAATACTTATGAAACTTATCTAAAACATGGTCCGGATGGCAAATTTTGGAAATCTGAAGTACAAAAGACAAAACAAAACCACCATAAAAATACATAACAGAACATGACAAAAACAAATGGGATGAACTATGACTTCTTTTGTATGGAATCTAAAACACAATAAAGTATACAGTTTTAAAGCAAGTGAAACAACGCTTGATCTAAATGGAAAGGACAGTGAGCTAGTGAAGCTATAGACATAGGTCCTATGCAGGAATCAAGAGCAGGAATTAGCTGTTAACATTTTTCCTCCATGTTCCTGATAGGAGTCAACCTGCAGTAAAAAGAAGAACGGTGTCAGTGCAGCAATTGAGGACGACACACGAGGAGATTACAGGAGGAGACTAAAGCTTTTTATTACAAGACCACATAATCTTTGAGCATCACTGGGTTATTACAAAGTGGTATAGTGCTGTATTAGCTGCTGTACATGAGTAGTGATAAAATGTAAACTGAGCTGTAAAAGGTTTTACATAGTCACACTGATTATTTAAATGATTTAAACTTCTCACCCTGAAAATCT
This sequence comes from Channa argus, assembly GCF_033026475.1. Lineage (NCBI taxonomy): Eukaryota > Metazoa > Chordata > Actinopteri > Anabantiformes > Channidae > Channa > Channa argus. The sequence continues at coordinate 6,356,427 of NC_090209.1, forward strand.
GAGTGGAATTTAACAAAGTGAGTGCACAACTTTCAGGCTTCTAGACCAAGCAGCTCCACATCAAAGGTGAGAAAAGCATTTGGCGGGATGATCCCTGGGTGCCCTTTGCTGCCGTAGGCGTAGTCTGGTGAGCAAATCAGCTTAGCCCGCTGACCCACACTCATCTGCGGAAGTTGATGGGGAGGTTAATTTCTTTCAACCTAATTGTTTTAATAATTAAACAACGGTTTAAGTTATAAGAGAATTTTCTAACCACCCAAAACCAAATGACTCACTTTACTGTAATGTATTTAGGTCACTCGGGAAGTGGGTGGAATTGCTATGTGTTATACTCATGGTTCTATCATTTTGTCCACTACAAACAGAAATGTGTCTCTGTATACTGTAATGCAGTTTAACATCAGCACAAACTACAGGCAACAATCATACAGACACATCTTAAATATCATCGAACATATGCACCTTGTTATTGGAGGATTTATTATAGGGCTGTTGTATTAGGCTGCTGTGTAGGCCCAAGCAATATGACCAAGAACTTACATACATACTTACAAGTAATTACATACTGTATCCAGATAACAATACACATCATTCAATTAAGCGTGTAACAAATTATGTGGCCACAAACTAACTTCAACTACCAAGCAGCAGCAACATGATGAACGGCTATTGCACTGAGTGCTATATCTTTTTAATTAAGATTTGTCTGATTCACTCTCCAGTCTGTGACAGTAAACCTTGCTGTGTTTTTTGCATTTCCACGTAACATGAGTAGGCGGCAATTTGATAGTCACTCCGTTTTAAGATAATAGAGAATTATTAGAATGATAAAAAATACGAACAAGGTTTAAGCTCATTAACATTATTTCACAGTTTGAGAGGTGGCCATTTAGCACCAGCAGTGCACTCTGTTGGATACATATAGAGGAAACACTGCAACAGAAATAAAGACACACTCACACATATAAAGACACACTCACACACATTTTTTCCCCCACAGTTTGAGATAGATCCATTGATCTATCTCAAACTGTAGCGCTCTTCACCTGGGCTACTCCTTCTTCCCAACCACGGATAACCTCCTGGTGTCCTATCTTGAATTTAAACGGCTTCCCCCGGGATCGCGAAGAATCAAACACTTTCCCATCTGCCAGTGTGCCTGATCAAAACAATGAGAAAAGAAAAGTTAGTTTCTGATCTGTATCACTTCACAACTTGGTTACTTCCATTTTTCTGTTTCCAGGGTTGGAAGAAAAAGCTAAAACCTTGAGTACAATTACTAAAACAATGTAAAGTACTCCAATTAAAATTCCTGTATTTACATGTTTACTTGAGTATATCAGGCTCATCATCCATCCATCTATTCATTATCATAACTGCTTATCCTGATCGGGGTTGTGGGGGGCTGGAGCATATTCTAGCTGTCCCAGGGCAAGAGGCAGGAAGACCCTGGACAGTTTGCCAATCTATCTCAATGCCAACACAGAGAAATACACAGACTGTTCACACTCACATTTACACCTACAGGCAATTTAGATTTACCAACGGATCTAACGTGCATGTCTTTGGACTGTGGGAGGAAATTAGAGTTCCTACAGGAAACACATGCAAGCACGGGCAGAACACAAACTCCGCACAGAGACACCACAGCCGGCAGGAAGATTCGAACCGGGGACCTAAGCAAAATGCAATTAGTGCCGTTAACATTAAAATGCTTCTCTTCTGTGATGGATGCTCACAGATATATATTAAGCTACTCGTGTTTTATTGCTTTAACATCTTTACGTGACGAGAAATGAATGCGGATAATGCAGCTAAATAAAATAAATGCGTTTGAAACGTGGTGCAAACACTGGAGTAGTAGTAATTCGGTACTTGAGTTCGTGTACTTTCCAGCGCTGCTTGCGCTCGAGCAGCAGCTTATCGTTAGGCGACTGGCATCATGGAGCCGGGGAGCTTCAGCCGGTAGGTGGCTGACAGCAACCACAGTCCGGTCAACTCGACAACTGCAGAGCTCTCCCGAGTCCCTCCGTAAGGAAAGAATAACACGGGTCCATTTAAATTGTTGAGGAAATGATACGAGTCTGCGACTAAATGGGCGCTTTATCTGAAATGAACCGAGCGGACATGTTTTCACAGAGTACTGACCGTTAGCCGTAATGCTAACGTTATCAAATGACACAACCAGCCGCCGTTAGCTAAACCGAATTGTTCATAATCGGTACTCGGTCGCACGTTACACGCCGACAACAGGCTTCCACACCGCCGGGGAACTGCGTAAACAGACGTGCCCGGTCAGCGCCACAGAAAAGCGGTCTGTGAGCTCCGTTCAGTACCGTTAGCCTCCCCGCTCAGTCACCCAGTCACTCACCGACATAGTGCACCACGACGCGCTGCCCCTTCTTCGGAAATGTCCGTCCTGAAAAGTGCAGAAAACACACGGAGCGTGTGTAATAATTAACCAAACACCCTGTGAGTGAACTAGAGCATTGTGCTGGGGGAAAACCCCATTATTTCTCACCATCTCCCGGGGTTATGGTCTCAATTTCTACTCCCATTTTCTGCTCCTATGTATCCTCTCGACCACCCTACAATGCGAGCGGAAGCAGGAGGGGCGTCCTGCTCGCGAGCGGGTTTGTGCTAAAGTGCGGGGTTCTGTGGCACCTTCTGGAACCAGCACGAAATGGGCCTTTTATGGAGGGAAAATGGAACCCACGCGCTGTTCCAATCAAACTAAAACCAATGTAAAGGAGTTTGGACGGCAGATGTCTTAGTGAAGCTCTTCATACTAAAATCTGGCTGCCGTGTGATAATGCATGAAAACATTACAATTGGGCCGTTGGTCCAGTGAGGAGGGGGGCGAAAATCAAAGCAACAACATAGGCATCAGTCTAAACCGTTACATTTCAGAGGCCCCCGGGGCATCTGTGGCTAAGCCGTCAGGAGGCCGCTGTTTTCGGCATTTCTGGGACTTAAAGACTGAAAATGATGTGAAAATACTCTCAAGAGACAAAATAAGCTCTAAAAAAAAAAAAAAAACGAGATGCAGTCATTCTACAATGAAAACAAATGGCTGCAAAGAGGTGCAAACTCAGCATTCAAAATTGGAAATAATCACGAAAAGACTAAAACCATCCAACCAAACAAAAGCAAATCAACTGCACAGAGACACAGAATGCAAAAACAAAAAGCTTATTTTTGTGTGTGTTTTGTGTATTTTGCTTTTACAGTTTACATGTCTCACTGCAGGGGCCCAGCCCCCAAATGCACAGGTGTAGACAAATAAACACAAACATGACTGCACCCACTCTGCTTCCCGGGCTCAGGGGATGAGCATGCTGGCTCATTTGGCATCAGCTGTATACACACAGAGAACAGTTTTAGTTATACATGTGCTTTTGCTTGTATGACCAGTTAAATTCCTGCAGTAAAAAAAAAAAAAAAAAAACTAATTAGTGAAAGGGGGTGTGACAGAAGTCCTTACAACAAAACATTTCTTTGTTGAGCACATAACCAAATTTCCACTCGTGACTGGAAGCAGCATTGTCGGCTCAGATACATGCTGGGTAAGGATCATTTTGGCTTTGGGGTCTTGTCTTGCGTAGCTTTGCTCATTCAGTCTATCATGTGAGATACATTATCATCATACTCGCATTGCCGAGATCTGAGACCCCACTAACTTTGTTAGAACGCAGCTTGATGGGCAAATAAACATGATCAGTCAAATGATGAAACAACTGGTAAACACACCAGCATTTACCACTTTATCTTGTTGTAAAACAAAAAATGAGCATATTTCAGATGTTGGCAGATGATGGCACTGCTTTGTTATGTATACTAGTAAACCAGGAATATTTATTACAACAAATAGTTTAGTGAATACTAATATTTGCTCACCAACAGAGTTTTGACGTATGCACCCTGTTTTATAGTGAAATGAACAAAGCACTAAAAGAATACCACACTGAACCCACTAAGTCAGAGCTCAGAGATGAGCTCCAGCCGTAGGCTTTAGAGTTACACAACCCAACTATTGGAATTCTGTGTGCATGACACACAAAATCTCACTCAATTACTGTACGTGTGTGTTATCTGCAGGTACTGTGAGAGTTTAACTTATCATGTCTGAGTAGGATATTGCTTCATGTTTTATGTTGACAAAATATATTTTTTTGTGCAGGAATAGACATAGACATGTTACAGCTGACTTTGAATGTAATCACAGAAAATGTATGAGTGCAGTGTTAAACATCCATGTAACTTTCAAGCATGTGGGGCAAACATTAACAAGAGTCAGCTTCTCACACTTGAAAAGATACCATAACCTTGGACTTATGGAAGAAAAATTACAGTTACTGTATTTGTCAGTATAAATTATAAATACAGCAAATGCCTTGTTACCACAATAATAAACTGTTGTTTTCTCCGAAAAGACTCCACTAAGTGTTTTCAGTATTTACCTGTCTTGTATAAGTATTTGTATTACACTTTAAAGCTGAGTTCCCACCAGCATTTGACTGCTCTGCAGTTTCCTAATCTGCTGCTGTGGATGTCGCTTCTGTGCTAAAAACAAACAGAAAAATAAGAATTACTATAATTTGAATCTTGATTTAGTAAACATATATTTGTGAACCTTGATGTGTCTATAGGCCAACTCCCTGATTCCCTGCTAGAAACACGCTCTCTCCATGCGTAAAGTGAACCTAGCAGTTTTTTTGCTGGCAAACTTTACACATGACCTCTCCCTTTCTTGAACTTTCTCTTTCTTTGTCCCTCAGTTCTATTGCGTGTCTGAAATGTGTTTATCTTGGGTGGGATGACTGCTAGAATTCATTGTTATTAATTATGAAAGAGTTGGAACAGGTTTCTGTAGCTCTTGCAGCATGAGATTGATCCCTTTCATGCATCTGTGCATTTAGTATGAAATTAGGTTTGTAAGCTTAGCATAAAGGGGAAAACAGCCTGCCTGGCTCAACACAATACGTATTTATATGTTCATTTTGTGTATAGATTAAGGCAAAGGCATTGAGATTTAGACTAATATTCACTTTCTTTCAGCTCTTATTTTGATCTCTACAAACTCTCCCATCTGTGCATTGTTGCCACTTAAAGTGAAGTGTCAGGACCCATTAGTAGCTTCATCTCTTGAAAGAATATTTTACCAAAAAGCCACTTACTGGACCGTTGTCTTTTGTTCCTGGAGCTGCAAAGATTTTCTCTCATTGATTGGCTAGCAGCAAAAAAAGATCATGCCTGTGTGATGGGAACTAGTGAGAACAACACAATCGGAGCCATCGCCACTCCGTCACCATGGTTACATGCACCCGCTCTGTACCCTGCAAACCTGCAGAGAGGAAGAATATCAAATGCGACAGATCAACAGATGTAGACACATAGGACATAAAGTGGGTGGATGAAAGATTGACTCACTGTAATGTCATGGTTTAGATACCAACTGACAGACCTGCTGCAAGCTTACTGCAAAAGACATAGCAAGAAAAAACCAGAGGCTCCAATTACTTGCATGGCAAAGTCGTCCACCATAACTGGGAGCACAGATCTGTAGCCCACAACAGACCCCAGAAGCACGGGTCTCTAAAATGTCAGTGCCAGACTGAAAAATGCACAAATATGGTTTGTAGGTCAGTTTGTGCCTCCTTCTGGTTTTTTTGCTTGATTGACTTTCCATCAAAATGTATTAACACTCACGGAAACTCTGGTCAAGGCATCTCCTGACACTTAGGTCTGGCAGCAACTCATCCATGTATGTACAGTGTCAAACACAGCACAAGCTGCCATATCACATGTCAAACCCACATTTCAATTTAGATGATCAGAACTGACCAGTCGACAAAACAAATTGTTTCTAGAATATTCATCACCAGATAAAGTCAGGTAGGGGTGATGTGAATGATTCATGTGCACTGCATTGACTTGTGACACAGATGAGATCTGACACGGGCCCTGGAAAAGACTGAGAACACTGTGTCCTAGTAGGGGACTGACTCACCAGTGTAGCAGGAATACAGTCGCCATGCAGAAACTCATCAAAATGCACATAGTTATGAAGACTGGCAGACTGGTGGGAACACAGGCAACTATATGCACTGCTGGGATGTAGAGCTAAAAGAGACATAAACAGGCCACAGACTTATGAAAGTGATGAAAATTTGTCCCTCACATTATTGTACAGTAATTTCCGTGACCCCTTCCTGATACTCCAATAAAAACTGCCTTTCTTCCAATTCTGAGAAGAAATGCTTGCCACATAGGAACTGCTACTGAGGCAGACGTCTTTGGAAATGTTGAAATCATTTAATTTGAAATTCAGGAAGTGTGTTGTTACTCGTTTATGCATTTGGTGAAACTTTAAGGAGGCTATTGATAAGTTACATTTATTGAATGTAGCGCAGTGAGTGATGCTAGTTAGTTGCACCTTACAGGTAATACCAGAAGGAGGTGCTGAAACTGGGCTCCCAACCCAGAGGCAAGGCTGCAGAAAAGTGCAAAAGGACATCTGAGATAAAACAGATGGAGAAGAAAGGATTATGATGTGCTAATTTTTACATTAACATTTTCAAAAGCACTGAAAAATGTATTATTGTAGTGATGACTGGCGTTGTGTCTTATCAAAGCTGAAGCTTAGACAGACGTAACAGCCACTTTGAGATCAACCTTTACCTGAAATGCACTAAACAGAAACCCAAGCACTACTTGCTGGTGAACATGTGGCATATCAGCATGTTCAGTGAGGTGACAAAAGGTGGTTCATGTTTAAAATTCAAATAAAGCATATTCTGTTGCCCACAAACACATGCCAGAGGAATAGTCTAAATATACAAGCACACATTGCTTCCCACCATAAAGCCTTTGTTTGTTCGGGATTGCTCCGAATTTAAATCATAGAAAATATTTCTAATGCTTAGTAGAGAAAACATTTTTTTTGTTTTTATTTCTTGTTTCTTTTATTCTCAGTGAAAAGTGCTGCAGCAATGGGCACAGACTTGTAAAAGATTCCCAAACCAGATTGAAAGTGGTCCAAAATAGCCAAGTGGTTTTTTAGTAATGTTGTGTCATTTGTGGCTGTGTCCTATCGTTTTGTTGTTGTTATGCAAGTCTTTGTAGAAATGTCGTCTCTCTGTGGCTGTCTTGCATCTCTTTCTGGTTTCTTTGTCTCTTTGTATTTATTTTGCATCTCTTTAAGATCATTTTGTGTCTTTCTATAGTCATTTACATTGGTTTTGCATCTGTTCATAGTCATTTTAGGTATTTTTGTAGCGGTATTGTGTCTCTTTGTGGTAGCTAAAGTCATCTGAATGACTCTGGCCCAGGTGTCCACTACATTATTTGGTGACTTCAGCCTCAATCTTGTTTTTCATTGCATCAAAAAACAAACAAACAAAACAAAAAAGGTTTTCTAAAATTCCTAATCTGATAAAATACCTTAGTTTAACTTAGGAGTAATGAATTGTTTTAGAAAGCACACTTATCTGATTGCATTCAATCTGTTTTGTTGTGTGATAACCCTGTGAGCACACACACAGACAAACACCCAAGAAGCAAATAACAGTAAATTACAGGGTAACAAGATATCCCTGAGATTATGAGTACAATGCCTCATGATGTTGTTCTGCTGCTTTAGAAATGTGAGCTAGAGTGACCCCCCCCCCCCCCCATGCTTTTTTTTTTACATTTTGAGAGCAGTGTCTACTGTTTTCTGTAGTGATGGAGTTTGTGCTGAGGATGTGCTCTGTGTTGTGTCATGGGCCTGTTCCAGCTGTTGACAGGCCTCCTGCTTCTCTGTGTTGTACACAACTACAACTTGACCTTGAGTTACTGAAGCCAGCAGCATCGCCACTATCTTCACACTGTTTCCTGGACATAAAGACAGGGACTACTATAAGAAAGCGATAAAGCTGGGGGAAATCCACGTCACCATTTTGTCTGGTCTGGTGTGGGAATAAGGATCTGTCATGTGAGTGAGTGTTTGTGCTCTTACTGTACGCTGTGGCAGAGTCTCTGTCTCTAAAATCTCCCCCCAAGGAACACGTTGAGTGAGAGCTAGGGGACGTTGTAGCGCTGTTAATGGAGGACACAAGAAAGCATGACACCAACTGACAACACGTAAGTGGTGTGAAACTCAGTAGCCATGGTAACACAGCTTGGGGCAAAATGGCAGCAGTAATATCCCTCCATCCATTGTCTGCCACTACTTATCAGTGCCTCCGCTCCTATGTGGGTTGCAGGGGGGCTGGATCCTATCCCAGCTGTCATTGGTACACCCTGGACAGAACACCAGTCTATTGGAGGGCCACAGAGAGACATACACAAACAGACAAACAACCATTCACATCTATGGGCAATTTTAGATTCACCAGTTAAACTAACATGCATGGATTTGTGTACCCGGAGGAAACCCACGCAAGCACAGGGAGAGCATGCAAACTCCACACAGAAGGGCTACGGCCGGCCGGGGCGCAAACCTACAACCTACTAGCTTTGAGGCTGCAGCAACATGGGAATACTGTGAAGGTCTGTCACCATGGTGACAAAAGTAAAGTGAAGCAGCAGATGTTTCATTAGTACCATTTGACTTGAATCATGAGGGTCTCGAAAAGACAAGCTGCTGTGAGGAACCACAGCATTCTGAGACTCTGAGACAGCAAGCCTTGTGGCTCAAACCACAGCAGCAGATAGGACAGAACAGCAAATGGAGTGGAAAGGACCAGCCTCTGAAAAAAACACTGATGCCTCTGTCAAATGCAGAATTGGAGAATGAATCAGAGCTTACAGCAACCAACAAACAACTAGGGAGTGAGTTTGCCAATAGGTGTCCATTTACCGCAGCGCACCAGAGAGGCCTGATCCACAAATAAAATCATGGAAACATAGGAAGCCTCCATATGTGTAATAGTAGCAAACTTTATTTTGAAAGTCAGAGAAGTACAAAAGTGTTTGTAGGTCATACAACATTTACCTGTATAACATCCAGAAGAAAAATCTGCTGTGAAACAGCGATAGCCGCTGTGCTAATCTGATATGGGAGCTCACCCAGAGCGTAACAAGTTTTCCTAGTCAGGGGAATTCCCCTCGACCCCTGAGAAGAACGGAAAGAACAGACGAAGAAATGCGTTATTTGCTGCAGGGAATTGTGTTGTTGATGGTAATCACTGCAACATGTAGTGCAAACATTTAGCTGACTTTGTGCATGTGCCGTTTTTCTCCACTGGATCTGTTTTGGAACTTGTGATGATTTCTGATTCTGTTCTTTTTAGTTTTCACAGAAAAGAACAAAAAGTAAAGGGACTGTGTTCCTATTGTGTAAATACATGCAGAGACACAACTTTAGGTCACACAGAGAGACACATCAGTTTTTTTTACCTGGTTGTGTGTGAATGTAAAGTTGGAAGATCTTCACGACTGTTTCCAAACCAAACAAATATAACAATATAAACAGTGTTATAATAACTGTTGTGATTAGAATGTATGAAGTGGAACCAGTCTGCCTCAAAGATTTACTTAATTTTATTTTCACTTTTGTGCATCACCACATAATTATGGTGTGACATCGGATGCAATCATTCACTGTGTGTATTAGACAACAATAGCTTGTTCCATGCCCCACTTGTTTGACCCTGGAATCTCATTAAAAAAACTTTCTTGGTTTTAAGAGAGAGGTCTGAACTGCAGTGATATTTTTTTCACTCCATTCTGTTACATCCCTCTAAAGTTTGGCTATGGAGAAACATAATTATGCTATTTATCACGTGTGTCAGATGATGGTACATACTGTACTTTCACAGTCATCTAACTGGGATGGGAGCACAATTCCAGCACCATCTACTGGTTCTACTGGTGAGAGCAAGAGCTGGTTTCCAAAACGGTTTAAACACCATAAAATAGAAGCTAAAGGTGTGAGTGAATGCCGTTCATTTATCTAACACAATCAAATGTTAAATGACTGAATTCAGCAAATGCCTTAATAATAATACTGATTTTGAATAGTTTTTTTTTTAACAACTTAACTAAGTTGAGTGAACTCCTAAAAATGTGATTCCTTAACTTATTTTAAGACCTCAGAATAAACTCTTTTATATCTTCTGACAATAAAAACTAGAAATTTTAAGTTGTAATAGTTTGTAAATATAACCTTTTTTTTACATTAATTGAAAAATATTAGATGGTTCCATAAAACTCCTGAATGAACAATGTATAATTCAAAGATAACATATGTTTTGAATTTAAAATGTGTTTATAGTTTCTTCCCCTCTTCTCCCTAATCAGTCACAGTTATTCATCTGTTGAATGATTGCTTGGACGTCCTCGGAGAAACTCTCCTCCATCAGATGAAGCTTGTTGAATATTTAAACACACTATCCTTTTTTCTACAGGCCATTGATACCAGTCAAATGTCTATGAAAATTAAAAATGTTTAAAACAGGATGCCTGCAATAATCAATCTTTATTTTGTGCATTTACAGAACAGTGGCCAGACTGCTACATAAAAAAAACCAAAAAAACGCATTTTGAGCCTCAAAAAAAATCTGCCCGATAAGTCGACAGAAATAAACAAAAAGAGGTTTTTTTCTCAATAACAGAAATGTCATCAACAAATTTCAAATTTTGTAGAAACAAAAACCAAAACAACAACAAAGGAAGAGAAATTGCATCCATCACAATATGATTACATCACATACTTCAGTTTACCTCCACTTCAATAATGGGATCACATCACTTCATGTATCATGCAGTTCTGACATGTTGAAAATCTTTGTTTACAGCTTATTGACCATTAAACAACAACAACCTATAAATGGGTGCTGTTACTTACATTGTCCTTGGCCTGACGGAGGCCATACAGCCATTTGATCACTCTTGCATTTCGCTCAATGACCGAAACACCGTAGGGAACACGGTCTACGCCGTTGCCATCTTCCGCCTGATCATCATCATCATCTTCTTTTATACCGGAGCCAGCGCACTCAGACCCCGGGGCACTCACGCTACGAAAACGGGCAAGGGACACAATGTCAGCACTAGATGCAGTCAACTCCTGCAGGTCTGCAGGGTCCAAACCGCACAGGTTGAAGAAACGCTCCAGCTCTGTGCCGGCTCTGGAGTGCCTGTCACTCATGTCGGATTTAGATCGGGTCAGAGATGGACGTTTCCTGGAGCTGGAAGAGGACAAACGGGTGATTGCAGGGGAGGGAGGAGGGAAAACAGGAAGGCTGGGGGGGGGAAGAGAAGGGTCAGAGGTTACAGCTGGAGATAAGGTGTCTGGTTTAGATGGGGCAACAACCGGTTTCCGCGGAGAAGGAACTGCTGTTGTTCTGGAGTGGAAAAGACGCAGGTTTGAAACAGCCGAGTGGAGCGGAAACTGAGAATGTAAAGGTGTGGGCTGGAGGGGCTGCCGTGTGAACTGAGGGGGTCTACAGGCTGTCCTGACAGGGCTGGCCTGAGGTCGGACATCCACTCTGCGTACTGTCCCTGCAGCCGGGGACCCAGCAGAGCTTGTGCTCTCTACCCTGGCGGGTCCAGAAGCTTTTACTCTCAACTTAGCTGAACTAGACCAGTCAGGTCGAGGAGGTGGCGGTGGCCTCTCTTTTTTCTGCTGTGCCCCTGCAGGTGTGAGGCAAAGATGTGCAGAGGTAGCAAAAAGAACTTTACGGTCCTCTGAGCTTCCAGCAGCACTGGACTGGGGTCCTTCATTCACATCACTGATGAGGTTACTCAGGTGCTCTAAGTTGAGCTGGATGTCCTCCTGCTTTGGCTTTGTTTGGCTGGGTGTCTTCCTAGTGGGCCGCAGAGGAGTGCTGGGGTGTAAGAGAGGCTTCCGCATTTCAGGGGCCCTGACCGGGTTCTGCCTAGAAAGAGCCAGCTGACTCTTCACATATTTAGCCTTGTCTGCTTCCAGCCGCTCAACCGCACTCTGCCGTGGTCTGCCTTCTGCTGCCGGTGACTGTCTATAGAAGTCTGGCCCCAGTGGCCCCCTGGTTCGCAGACGTGTGGGTGAAACAGCTACAGTAATCTTTGCTGGTTGTCTCGATGGTCGAAGAGTCTCCACAGGCATTTTGTAACACTACTAGCCCCACTTTGTCTTCTTGTTTGGAACAAATGGCCTTTACTTTTCCAGAAGTGGCCAAATAGGTCTTATATTTGTGGCTCTGTAACCGTCATTCTAGTTTTTATAGATGTAACCTCAGCGTCTCAGCTGAACTTGACGTCTTGGTTTCCTGCAGAAATGAGACACATTTGTCACACGGGAAGCAGGAAAAAACAATTTTAAAAAGACCTTGATTAAAGTGTCAATGAAAAGAACACAGATGTGAAACAATCTCAACTCTACAAAGCTCAACTCAGAGCCCACTGTGCTCTGCAAGACAGCAGTCGGTCGCTCTTTTTAAGCTTTCTCCATCCTACGTGTTCATTGGTTGCCAAGTGCAAAGTAATTGAACAATTACTCGTAGTCTCTCGTATACTATTACTCGTATATATATATAATAGTATATATTACTCGTATTACTCTGCAGACAAGCGTACAATAAAAGTGAAACTTAATTTTGAGTCAGTAGAAGGCCTGTGAAGTGTGTGTCTGTGTGTGTGTGTGTGTGTGTGTGTGTGTGTGTGTGTGTGTGTGTGTGTGTGTGAGGGGTGATGGGGTGATGGGGAGGTGTACCAGGACATCTGTCAACAAGCTATTGTCTGGAGGCAACACAGAGAAGATCAGACACACCAACAGCTGCTATGGGAACAATGACTCCTCATCTTTAAATAAGGCAGCGAGTTGCCAGGTTTGGGATAGCAGGCTTCTTTCTGACCCACTCTCCTCTGTGGGTTATAGTCAAAGCAAAGAAGTACAGCTCAGCATTTGTGAACTCATCCCTCTTAGCGAAAGGTTGGAAGCACCGCGATGAAGGCCACAATAATGAGCTTAAATACATGCAGCTACTCCCTCTGCCCTTCTGTGTACACTTAAGATCCAGACCACAGCAGTTACATTCTCTACATATTTGCCATTCCAGTCTGAGCCGGGCCAAACTCCTGCTGATCGAATTATAAAAAATTCTGCGCCTCCACTTTTACACCTTCAGGTCTCTCCAGTTTCTAACGACACCGTGAGCTCTGTGACATATCATTAAGATAGTGCTGGTGCTTGTTCATTACAAACCAGAGAGGAATGTCAGAGTTAGGTCTTACAAGCAGAAATAGACCCACTAATTTAGTGTTTCTAGGGTTAAGAAGAGGCAGCTTGTTAAGCTATAGAGTAAATGACAAACATGGACTGAAGCAGGAAGTCCAAGTCAAATGACACAGGAACACAAAGAGGCAGGTGAACAACAGAAGTAGTGTCCCCTCAGGGCCTACGGACTAGTCTTGCCTTCACAAGCTTAAGTCTGCTTCTGTGAAGGTGTAAGGTTATTGGTTTCTGGAATTTCTACAGAAAACTCACCTCTGCTGGTCCAGCTGCTCCTCCTGAGCCTCTCCTGGGTTTCTTGTTTTACCCCGGTAACAAACACTGTGCTGTCCTTGCACTGGAGGCTGCGTGTGTGAATGTGTTAGTGGTTAAAACCACTAAGCACACTTAGCAGCACAGGACCAACCTGTTTGACAACCCAGTGTGAGTCCGCCTCTTCTTGCTGATTGGTCCTTTCTCTCTCCTACAGGAAAACTGACTTCTTGAACCACATGGCCCCACTGTTTTATTGCTGCTGGGCAGATGATAAGCACTTCTTCTTGGAAGTATTATTTAATGGAGAAGGTATTCAGGTACTTAAGTGAAAGTACCAAAAATACACTGTAGATATACACATAAAAGTCCATACTGTAAAAAAAGTGTGAAATTTCTGTTATATTTACCCAAAGATTTGTTGTTGTTTTCTCTATACGCCTGTATAGTCTTGACATTATTGTGTAAAATGCCCTGAGATGATTGTGATGTGATTTAGCACTCTATAAATAAAGTTACACTGAACTGGGTAGTTTTAAACAGAGTATCATGTTTGATGTTATTCACATGTTTTGACTAGTAAATTAACTAAAAGTGTGACATTTATGTAGTGTGGAAAAATCACTAAATTAATGTAGGAACTGTGCTGCAGTAGAGTTGGGAGAAAGGCAGCCCTTCAGTTATTAGTAGTTATGAAATGACAATAAATAAGAAGGCTACAAATCTTACCAGTTAAGCAAAAGTAAGTGAAATTCCCTGGTTGGTGTAAGCCTCCGTCAGGAGAAACAATATTTGCTTTGGTGCCAATGCCGTTCAGTGAGTCTAGGTCATAGAAGCCCTACACAGCACCTCTCCACATTAAAATACATTTTAGCAGCATATTTCTACAAAAAAACAAAACAAAAAACAGCAAACCCCTGCTGTCCTCTTAATTATTCCTTATTACTTGCGGAAACCTTTTTTAAGTTTAAATGTGTATGTTGAGTAAGTGTAAAAGGGAAAAATGTTCACATTTAGACAAAGACATTAGACAAATTTAATGTCACCATAAAAAGGTCTAAGAATCAAACACACTGTCATTACCACCACTTTCTGTGTCCCAAATAAAACAAGTTTTGGGACCTACACCAAGAATATAAAAATAAACAACCTTTAAACCATACAGGATTAGACACTTGAAAAAAATATACAGATTTTGCAGTATTTTTGTTTAGACTATACAAGACAGACCAAAGTTAAGTGACATCCAAAATTCACAGAAATTCTATTTTTTGTGAACCTTTTAATTTTGAATGTATAAAACTACCACAGTCTACTATAGTCATCACAGTCTATTACATAAGATTTGGCCATGTATTGTTCTTAACTGTAATAACATACAGCCATATAAACATTGCACGTAAGAGCACAGAAAAGTATTACAATATAGTTAAAACAAGATATACCTAATATTATTTTCACAAGCCATGATGGAGAAATGTGCTGTCAGTTGCTGATACTACTGGAGGTTTGCATATGTAAATGATGGAAATAACAAAAGGCAGTTTCACTGCAGGGTAACAAGAGTTGAAACTAACAGCAACAAAGGTTCCAGTCTCCTCCTGGAGCTTAAAACATAATCCAAACATACTGATAACCAATATTTATTCAATAATCATCACTACTGTTAAACAGCAAGAAGAGGAGGAATAAATCTAATGTGGGGGCTTCTCTGAAGTATACTTTTGTTCCTTTTGCTAAACAGGAACAATGGCTGTGGTTCACCTTTGGAAAAGTCTACACATTTCTATGTCTGTGTCACCATCATTAAACTTGAGCACCAGAGTAATAAAGGGCTAGCAGTGCTTTTTGTGCAACATAATTTAGAAAATGACATTCTGCGTTTTGATATCACTGGCTAATGGAGATTAGGCAATAGCACAGTTTTTATCTTTGTCCTTTGCACCAAGACTGTGAGCTCTTCGCCTCATACTGCCTCTCAGTCCCCAGTCTCTTTGCATCTCCCTCTCCTTCTCCTCTCCCTCTTTGCCCTCCTCAGGTTGTTGTTTGCGGAGCTGTGGAGGAAGAGGAATGGGTTGTCCCAAGAAGAAGCCCTCTTCCTCCGAGTCAGAGGATGAGGAGCATGTAGAACAGGAGTCATCATGTTTGTAGTGACCTGACTGGAGGGTCAATGAGGACGTGTTGGTGGAGCCCCGGTTGTCCCTCTCTTTCTCGCCTCTCCTGTCCAGGGTGTCCAGCCGAGGCCGGTCAGAACGAGGCCGTCGGGAGCGCCTCTCTGCTCCTGAATGGAGATTGGGCTCAGAGGGGATGCGGCTACGACTACACCCTCGGCGCTGACCACGCTGGTGATTAGAGAATCCATCTGATGGGAAACAGAAATTATGCAAATTTTTATTTCTGTATTTCAAGTGAGGTAATATACAACTCTCTGAAGGCCTCTCTTACCCAGTAGATCCATCTGTGGTGGAATACCTTTTTGAAACTGTAGCCTGCTACTGAAAACTCCCTCCACCTCATCGTCATCCTGCTGGTTTTCGTCACCTTCTTGTATCTCCTCCTCATGCCCATCTTCATTGTCATCCTCATCTACAGAGTAGCTGCTGCTGATTGGTTCTCTGAAGCTGACTCTAGCTGTGCCACTGCGAGTCAAGGGCGGTGGAGAATCACAGGGCCTGTCCTCTTGTTGGACCAGGCTCGGTGGGGGTGAATCCTGGGACATTAAATCTCGAGACTTGATTGGTAGAGGAGGTGGGAGCATAGATGGGTTGTTAAGAGGAACGGGGGGTGAGTCAGGTGAAACTCTGACGTTCACACACATTGTTTTCCGTGGAAAAACTGAGGAAAGAAAATGTCATACTGCAGTTACCTTTCAGGGAGGAATAATATTGACGCCATGCTATTTTCTATTAAGCACTTAAATTGTTTGACGTGTCAGTGTTTTCTGATACCTTGCTTAACCTGATTCGTCCTTTCTACCCAGTTCCTACAGTCTTTAGCACTGGAGGTTCCTCTTGAATTGAGACCAGTTAGTCCTGTATTTCCATTCAGCTCTTCCTGGAACTGAAGACCACTGATCGGAGGTTTGAAACCACAGTTCCCTGGCAATAAACTATAATGCGGGAGGTCACTAGGCCAAGATGGACCTAGGCCATTTCCTAGATGAATGTGAGGAAGAGGTGAGTAGGAGCCTCTAGGTCGAGAAAGACCACCAGGTGCAGGAACTCCATTTTGAACGAGAGCAGTACAGTGAACCCCTGACAGAAGTTGAGTAAAAAAAAAAAAAAAAGCAAAAAAGCATATTTTAATTCCCTATGTAATTTTATTCATCAGTGCTCAACCTATATAATATTTGAGTATAACTTTGTTCTATGTTCACCTCTGTTTTCGTCTGCAGTTTGAACACAGTCTTTTGCTGAACTTATGGTGAGATTGGCGCCCTCTAGTGGCTTCAGTGGAGAACCACACTGTGTATGCTTGTGTTTCTCCGGTGTCCCACAGCGTTTAATGTGCTGAGGCGGTCTGCTCTGTAGCGCTGAGTCACAGGAGTCTGAGTTATTGGGGTCCTCGCCCAGTGAGCAGGGCCTGGAGCAGAAGATGAGCCCCCCTCGAGGGAGGAAGGGTTTGCCAAGAAGAGCCAGTCGACAGCGAGCACAGCAGAAACAGGACTCCACAGCGTGCCAATGCTGACCCTCGTATGTCATCTGGCCCTGATCGATACCTGAGGAGAATCGATTAAATGATTACAAATTTTTTTTTGGCCTCCTGCAGAATTAGAAGATCTACTGTCTCAGTGTAACAGTAAGAATGCAGTTTGACTGGCCCTGCAATTGTTAAATTAGGTGTTTTGCAATTTAACATATCACTGTTCTCTTTGTGTAAATGGGATGAAAGTAATATAAAGTGCTCTTAAACACATCTAGAATCTAGCTAGATCAATGTGTTACAAAAGTGTTCAGACGTAGTAAGATTGCTGTCATGACTTTTTATGAAAAAGTTACCTATGCAGGTATGTTAAACCACCTTTACATTAAAACTACATTACACTGGGTTATGAAACACCTACTAAATGTAAACAAACTGCTTGCTAATGGTTGATGACTATTGAAAGCCTGGCAAATCAGGGTGTTTAAACTTAATTCAGTACCTATGTGTTCTCCACAGGAATCGCAGTACTCTGCATACAGGGACTCATAGCAGGAACAGCAGTATGGTCGACTCTCTCTCATGATGTAACGCTGACCACCCAGTGCAGCCTCACACTCAAAACAACAGAAGTGTTTCATGTGCCAGTATCTTCCTTCTGCCTCTGTACACTCATCTGCTAGAATAATCTAAGATTGAGAGACAACAGTAACACAGAGATGCACAAACTGTAGTCAGTCAGCACAGCAACGAAAATTTCATGGGTACAGTAGCAAACAAATAACAATTGTCAACACGCTCTGAGATGATGAGGAATGGGTTAAGGCGACTAAAATAGATGCTATCTTTGTCTTTATGTTAGACGGCTTAGCCAGTCTCTGCATCTAAAGAACTCTTTAGTTAGTCGTGCCAGATCCATTAGTCGGCTATGTCAACTAATCTCTTAAGTCACACTGAAGTGCCACTAAAAACAAAAATAACCCTCTAATATGCACAGACCAGAGGAAATGATGAAATGCACCGATGAAAAATCATCAGACAGGGGCTGATTTGGAAATATATTAAAACATGTTTCTTCACAGGTGAATTGACTAATTTCTCATCGGTTTACATAATATATTTCTGAAGAATCTTCCATTCAATCGAAATTTCACAGAAGAAATCACAGAAGAAAAATGGGATAAAACAGAATGAGCCCAATGAAGTTGGGACATCTCATAGACCTGTGGGATGCTTTTTGTGAGACTTTCTGACTCACTACATTTTCCTTTAAGATGTAGTGTTGGGACTTTATTAGACAGGTGTGAGATCTTGATGACACAGTTACCTCATCGCAGGCCTGGCAGCGGGGTTTTAGCCTCTCAGCGTGGTGGCGCCCACAGTAGATCTGTCCATCCTGGTAGAAGTAGATTAGATCAACCAGCAGCTCACTGCAGGAGGCACACTGGAAACACTGAGGATGCCAACAGCTGCCATGCCCAGCTCGACTGGCAAACACAGCTATGTCCCCACCGCAGATCTGTCTCCCACACTGGAAAAATACATTTGGATGGGTGGGTGGAGGTGTGGTGCAGAGAGAATAAAGTTAGATGGTATATCATTTAACAAATGATAAATGCTCCAGGTCACAGAGCAATTTGCTTATGTAGCCCTGTAATCATGTGGCGTACCCCCTGAGCTATGCCTGCACCTACTTGCACCTAAACTTGCTCCAGTCCTATAAAAAACAATTCTACTGCATCACTCTGATGTATTTTCACAGGCTTCACACGCGTGCAATAATTTCGTATACCCTATACTGTAAGTGTAGTGCTGTTTTGAACTTTATGATGGCCTGCCCCCAGAGGGCATTTGCTACGTTTTCTAAACACAATAATAAAATGCTGCTCTACCTGCTGGCAGATTGCTCCTGTCATAGTTACTGGGAAGAGTCTCACGTTGCCTCTGCCCAAGTTTTCTCTTTTTCTCTGCTGACTGAAAAGACGCAGCTCCTTCTTCTCCTCCTCATCAAGAGAGTTACAGTATTGGGGCTGCAATAAACACATACAAAACTTCATCCTTCTCTTTTTTACTGTCCTGTAAAAAACAATCCAATGACTATAATTTCTAAAAAAAATACATGATTTACATAATAAACCTCTTGCGAGGCATTGTTTTCAAGATAGTCCTGACAAATCCACCAATATTTTTTGATGTTGTATTTATTATGACATTTAAAGATAACTAGAAAAGTAAAAAGGTGTGACTTTTGTGGTACAGTAAAAACAAAGGCTAAAAAACTAACAATATTAGTAACATTAACGATTCTGTGTATTTTGCCATGTCCCTGTACTATTATGACACACCAGGAGTAAAGCCAAAGACAAGAACATCTGAAATCAGAGTCAGTTACCTCACTGTCATGAGCCGGCAGCTGGTGTAGCAGTTGTTTGATTCGGTATCTCTCTCCTGGGCTGTTCACATAAGGCACTCTGTCCTCTGGTAAGCAGCTAAAATACTGGTACACCTGTAAAGAGTTCATGTAAAAAGCACAAAGTTTAGAAGACAGAGAGCAATGCAAACAATTAAAGAACAATTTCTTCAATGACTAATTTAAATAACTTAATATTTCTCTTACGGTTATCAATTTGTTTGATTGTATGAACATGTCTAACTGAAAACCCACATTGTGCATGCTTGCGTTGATTTACATGTCTCGACTCTGCGACTCCTCAGCATCCCAACTGTTACCTGTTCAGGCTTGAGCCCAGGCGGGACCCAAGCATACTCCTCGGAGGCGCACCCTGAGTCGTCGTCGGAGATGGAGTGTCTCTGAAAGTCTGATACCAGCTTCGTCATCATCTTTTCCAGCTGGCCCGGAACTGAGCGCACCGCATGCTCCTCTCGCACACACTTGCAGTGCACACAGATCTTCCTGTAGAGACATGGACAGCATTGGGCCTCATCCCTGGGGACGTTTTATTCTGATTTACAACACACGCCAAAACACATTCAATGTCAAATCTGGGTGGGTTTTCTTGATGCTTCAGGTACTAAGATGCAAACATTTATTTTACAACCCCCTTTTCCTGTACCACAAATCAGCAGTAAAAAAGAAAACATTTAAAACGCTTAAATTCAATCACAGAATTGCTTATTTAATTACTGAAGTTTAATTAAGTCAGAAGAGAGGCTAAGGGCAGTCAGCTCTTAAATCAAAGCCAAACTCCAAGAATATTAGCACAACATTCATACAGACACTCCCACAGATTGTAATGATATTATTTATGACCAAACTTTGCTTTGGTGACCTAAAGTCACAAACCCATCCGAACACAATCTTTACGTTGTCTACCTATTGCCAATAATTGCCCATAAAGCTATTAATTATTCCACACAAAAGAAATAAGGACACACACACACACTCTCATCCTGCCCTCACCACATGAATATCTCAATAGATCTGCCTCAGGATCAGCACATCCTGAACATTTTTCTACCAAACAAGAAGGAAATGAGGTCGCTGACATAAGCTTGGCTGTCAATCCTGCAGCAGTTAAGACTGGGAGGTGAAGATGAGAACAATAATCTCTCTCTGCCTCATGTTACTCCCCCATCTTGTCCTGTGACTCCTCACCACATTCAATCTGGTAGTGCGTGTGCCTGTGTGTGGTACCAGGAATCAGTGAAAAGAGCCCCAAAGTGACAGCGAGGTGTGGGTGTCACACATTTGGGTGGATGCAACATTGTGGCCATATGTAACATGTATTGCATGTGTACATCTCTGCTGTGATTGCATAACAGTCTGCCAGCTGGCACTTGTGGCTCAAGTTCACAAGGCACAAAGCTGCTTTATTCCAGCACCCAACCCCCACACAGACGAAAAACTAGCACACATACACACACAACTGCTGGTAAACTGGACGAGTGCTAGCTAGCTAATCAAATGTATTGTAAAAAGTTTTTTCTTCTTTGAAATGTCACAGCTGGTAACGACTGCTTGTCAGTCTCTTTGCCCAATATAAGTTAATTGTTGTGGATTCAAACAAAGCTTTGTCAAGAAATGCTACTATAGGATCATCCCAGTGGCTAAGGGCAGTATGCTAATGTGCAACTGACTTTGGCTGGCACTCTATATGCCCATGGATGCCAAGCTGGTTGAAATAATAGTAAACACAGCAAGTCAACTTAGGTTAAGCCATGCTGGCACAATTCTGGACCCAACTGCATTTGTGTGTGCGTGCCTTCATATAGACGCGTCTGTGTTCACAAAAGGGGAGGAAGGATCGCCTTGCACAGAAAAGGACACGGGCATGATGGGACAGATGGCAGATGCAGCACATCTCACCCAGTCTTCCCACCACCAGCCTCCACATTTTGAAGACATTTGATGCAAGTATATAATCACAAAACCTTTGTAGGCAACCAACAGTAACTCAGAGATGACAAAGTGCCAATTTGGGTTATAAAAGTATACAGTAGGTTCTCAAATCAAGTCTGTCTTTTTGCTGATTGCTCTTAAGATACCTTGTTGTAAGAGCTAGATTCAACTGAAGCCTGTTTTGTAAATGAGGCTGAATATTTAAATGTACTTCTTCTATAAAAACCAAAAGCAGCAGAACACAATACAAATACACACAAACAGGTAAACCCCATTCATTACACATCATCAACTGAAAGCAGCATCCTTATATTAAAGTGTGTTGTCTACGTGTGGTATCCAGGGGAGGCTTTTCCAAAACATACCCATTTTATTTCTCCTCGGCTGGCAAGTGATTGTTTAATCGTGACTTTACCAAAGTTAAAAGGAGTAGATTTCTGAAGGGTACTTCAACACTGTAATTTACCAGGCCCTGCTAGGCTGAGCCCCGTCCTGTTCAGTTATCTGAGTCAAAGGCCTCTGATGTAATTTGCACCCTTAGGACATGTACCACAGTTAGTGCTGACAGTAACAAAAAATGAAAATTGCCTGGAAAAGTAAAAAAAAAGAAAAAAGAACTGTACTACACTGAAATCACAACCAGCTATGTGTGTTACTAATCAGCAGATGCAGCAGTTGCTGCTTTGGACAGGAATCCACATTTTACTTTGTTGCTGAGACATCTAAAACAGATGTTATATTTGTTAATGGTGTATGAGTAGCTTTTTGCTTGTGATTACCTGTAAATACGATCGATTGACAAAGAACTAAATAAAAATGAATATAAAAAACTTGTTTGCTCTTTTTCTGGATCCCAAACTGAGTGAGTCCAGTAATACCAGTAATTTGCAGACAAATGTAAAATGTAGAATTTCACCTTAGTAAAGATAACAAAGTCATTTTAAGTAGAAGTAGAAGTCAAATGTGTAAAAGGGAGGTGAGTAACAAGACTGCAGCTATGTCATGATCTGCAAATGAAGTCCATACAGATGTGTGTACAAAACAACATATAGTCAGATCATGATACACCAGGAGAATTATCTTCAAAGTCCAAACCAGAAGTCTCCTCACATTTCACAACCTAATGACTGTTTGAGTTTCTAGAGCCTCTAATCCAGTTAGACAGTAATATATGGTTCCTTCTTTACCTGCTGTAACCATGACAAATTAGTCCACGTTGGTCTGTTGTCGATGTAATATCCAGTCTTCTACTGATCCTATAGGTGCCTACTCCAGTCAGCCTGTCTGTCAGTAAGAGGAGGATATTCTCTGGCAGCTCCTTTCCATGTAGTTATTTCTCTGTCCGTGCTGCTCTTTTCAATGTCCCTACCACCCCCAACTCCCACCCTCGTCTGTGCTGATAGTGGGCTCGAACAATAGGCATCATCACACTGAACACAACTATATTCTCCACAAAATACAAACACAACTCCTTAACGTACACACGATCATGTGACTTTCCAATTTACTTACAAAGATAAGCTAAAGTAGACATGCAGCAATCCGTTTGATTAGGCTCACAATGCCTGTGAAAATATTAAATTCAGAGTGCCGATAACAGAGTCCATTTTGCTGTGACCAGACTGCTGTGGCTGATTCACAACAGATGGACGCCTGCAGCTTTGATGCAGTTATTAATCATAGAAATGAGTAGAGCAGAATTTGATCCGATGAGCGATGCTGTGCAACATTTGTCATTTGATGCGATCAAGATGGCTATGCATGACAACAAAGTGTCTCTGGTGAAATATGAACGAGACAGCGTGACTTTCAGTCTTTGTGAAGTCACGACACATGTCTGAATGTATACCAACTCATTTGACTTTGATCGCATCTGCTAGAGAAGACACAGTATCCTTAAGATTCTTTATTCTCAGTCACTTTTCCTTCTCTTTTCGATGCTAAACATACGCAGGTTACATCTGTTTAAATATGAAGAAGTTCTGCTTTTCTTTGGCTTGTACAATTGTAAACTGAAGATTGGTTTAATGAACTCTTAGTCAGATTGCATTATTAGTTAAAACCCTATTGCAATGAAGTTTTAAAACTAGTAGCTTTTAAACTGCAAAACTACAGATCTTGCTCTGAGCTTATAGACATGTTATAGGTCTGTATAGAATTATTAATATTGGTGGGGCATCTAGCAGCAATAACATAATCCTCTGTGCCACTGGCCTGACAATCTGACTTTAGTGGGAAATATTAAACCCTCCTTAGATCTGGGTTCTAGGAAACAGATGGCCCTTGTCTTATAACTCCCTGCCATTCATTAGTGACTGAGTAATTGCAGCATGCCCCCCCAGTCTAATATCAGTGGCAAATGTGAACACTTTTGAAGCATGGTGAGGACCTGTGGGTCAAAAGTAACTCAATTCACTCTCTGCTGGGCAGCGGAAGCACCATCTGCCCCCCACCAGTTTGAACACTGTCTGAGAGAGCTCAGGATGAAGATGGATCACTTCCCTCTGCGCAACAGCAGCAGCTGAGCTGTTGGTCACTCGGTTGATCTTTTCTATCAGAAAAGGTGCCACTCTAAATTGGCTATTTAAGATAAAACAATAACCACTGGGGTCTGGGGTCTGACCCCCATAAATCTCAATCATTTAATTCCTTTCAGGTTCCTAATTGTTCCGAATCTTAGTGTCTGATATTGACTGAATAAGATATTTGCCTTTGTCACCAGACCAAAAAGTAATGTTAAGTGTATCCTCCAGCCAAATGCAGAATTGAAAAACTGCAATAAGCCACAGCATGGTGCACAGTACACAGTTAAACATATTGTAAACAGATCGATGCGTACACAGGCTACACTTAGTGTGGCCAGAGGTAGAGAAAAGCTCATGTGTTTTAGATTACATCCTAACTTCTAAGCTTTTGTCTTGACCTGAATAGAAGGAGCAGAACTGAATAAGCTTAAAGATACAGTTACAGTCTTTTGGTTACATGAAGAACACATTCCTCTGACTATTGTTTTATTTTCTCCAGCATCAAGCCATGGTTTGCTTCAGCCATGCAGTGCCCATCTGGAATTGCAATGCATCCATTTGTAACCAGGAATAAATCTTCCTCTTTTCTGTCTTTACTCTTTCAGCTCTGTGTCTGGTGATTGTCGTCTACAGTTGCAGGATCTGGAAGCACTAAAAGCAGCACAAATGATGCTGTATTATAAAGCTTCCTTCTATGCAACTTACTTATTCTTTCTACTTTCATTTGAAGACATTACACTCTGTTAAGTTAAAGACTAAAGCATAACAATGTCAAGATATAATATTTCCACTTTTGTCATTTCTACATTACAAAATCTATGAATAAAACTGTCAATTCTTAAAAAGAGAAGGCTACAATGACACAGAAAAAGGGAGGAAGAGAGTGGGGGGACAGAGAGAGGTATGAAGTGGTCGAGCCGGTTACTATCACAGCAGTAAGTCCTAATCGTATTAACGTGATTGATAGGATTAGACTGACCAAGAGACCCGACCAGCTGGATATACACTAAAGGAATAAAGGAGATGAAGAGAAGAGGGGGGGTACAAATAAAATAAAACACACAAAAACTTGCTTAACAGTACAAAACACTTGCTAACAATTCTGAAATAAACAAGTATAAGAGGTATGCAGGCTGACATTATAAGCCACTTAATCATGTACATGTTTTAACAACAGAAATATGTGGAATTACTCTAGAAATATGAGGGAAAACTCTTACTCTAGAGCCTCTATGTTTTATGCGTCCATAAATGCTGTTCCCAATGAACATTTATCACTCACTGCTGGAATTTAGATATACAGCACATAAAGCAGGAAGACTATTGGTAAACTACATGCAGCTGCTCCTGCTGCTGAAGATTTCCGGGCTTAAGGCATTCATGAGTCCATAGCACTGAATCCTTTTGACCATTCAGTTTTATTCATTTATTTACTTATTATGTGTAACCCTTTATCCTGAAGGGTTGTGAACATGACAAACCTTTTGACAAACATTTCCTGCAAAGGTAACAAGCCGCGTTTTAAGAGTCCTACAGTTCATACCTCCAGCCGTGGACACGGAAGCCAGGGCACTGGTCTCCACAGCGCATACAGGGCTGCCCTCTGTCTGGGTCCTCTTCCTCCTGCTAAAAACACAACACAAAGTCACTTCAGTTCACATTATTTCTTAAGGAACAATATCCATAGTCAAGTCAAAAGGATACACTGCATTCAATTTTCAATTTATTGCAGTCTGATACTACAATCATTCCAATTCATTTTTACCCTCATTCCTCACGCTCAGTACCCCATAATGACAAAGTAAACAGAATTTTACAAATGTTTGCAAATGTATGAAAAAGGAAAACCTGAAATATCACATAGGCATAAGTATTCAGACCGTTCGTAACAAAACCTGTTATTTAGCTCAGGTGCCTCCTATTTCTCTTGATCATGGTAAATGTAATTGATTGGACATGATTTGGAAAGTCACACACACCTTTCTATAGAAGGCCTAATAGCTGCTAAAGCATAACGTATCAGAGCAAAAGCCATGAGGTCAAAGGAACTGCCTGCAGAGCTCAGAGACAGGTTTATTGCAAGGCACAGTTTTGGGAGGGCTACAAAACATTCTGCTGCACTGCAGGTTTCCAAAAGCACAGTGGCCTCTATAATTCTCAAATGAAAGACGTCTGGGACAACCAGGATTCCTCCAAGAGATGGTTGCCTGGCCCTGAGCAATCTGGGAGGAAGGGCCAAGAACCCGCTGGTCACTCTGACCAGAACCAGAGATAAAGTTTCAGAAGGACAACCATCACTGCAGCCCTCCACCGATCTAGGCTTTATGGCAGAGTAGCTAGATGGAAGCCTCTCGTTAGAGTACGGTAAAGTATGGTGGAGGCAGCATCTTGCTGTTTGGGTGTTTTCAGCAGCACGAACTCGGAGACTGGTCAGGCTTGAGGGAAAGCTGAATGGAGTACAGAGATATTCTCAATTAAAACCTAAGTGCTCTGCACCTTAGACTGGGTTGAAGGTTCACCTTCCAACATGATAACAATCCTTATCACACAGCCAAGAGTGGCCCAGCCAGAGCCCTGAAAATGCCTGACCACCAACAGTCCCAATCCAACCTGACTAAGCTTAAGAGGATTTGCAAAGTACGGCAGAAAATCCCCCAATCCAGGTGTGCAAAGTTTGTCCCGTCATACCCACAAAGACTCGAAGCTGTAATTGCTGCCGAAGGTGCTTCAACAAAGAAATGGCGCTGATTACTTAAGTATATGTAATACTTTAGGTTTTTCTTTTTAATAAATTTACAGACATTTCTAAAAGTCTTTTTTAACTTTGTGATGATTGGGTACTGAGTGGATATTAATGAGAAAAAAACATTTAAACAACTGTAGTAACAGGCTGTAACTTAACAAAATCAAAAAAAGTGAAAGGTGTTTGAATAGTTTTGAAATGCTCTGTATACATCTGTTACTACATATAGCATTCGTTTTTTTAGTTTAGCTGGGTTTTCAGATGGAGACTGGACACACTTCTGCGTTGACAGTTGTTTTCCTATTTACACATGAGGATTTTCTTATAACCGTACCATAATCTCCCAAGGATTCTGGTGTGACATCAAACACAGCACCACCATGTGAAAAATCACAAATCAATACGGTAATTAGTCACTGCAAGACTACATCTTGATGTGGGGAGGGGCGGTTCACTGTGACCATAATTACCAACAAGGTAAACCTGATTGTATTGGACCAGTCCCTAAACGTAGCCACAAATTTAGATTCAAAGGGGTAACGAGAAGCAATGCTGTATTTAAGGGAACAAGGGGAAACTCAGTTTTTGAAGTTGATGTGCTACAAGCAGAAAAAATAAAGATCTGAGCGACTTCAGAGAATTTCCAAAATAGCAGGTCTTCTGGGATGTTCCTGGTATCCAGTGGTCAGTACCTACCAATAGACATCCAAAAAACTGGTTTGATCCCACAGAACAGAGGAGCTATTGTTGCAGAAAGTGCTGGAAAATGCCTTACTGGCTATGAGCGACAGCTGTCAGAACACACGTACAGCGCCCGTGCTGACTCTGTTTACTACCAAAAGAGTATAATGGGCATGTAAGAATCAGAACTGGACCCAGGAGCAATGGAAGATGGCAGCCTGGTCTGATGAATCAAATTGACTTTTACATCATGTGGACAGCCTAGGGTGCGTTATTTACCCGGCGACTTATTTGATGATGTCTTGGTGCCAGATAACCAAGAATACCTTCATAGGTCTTGTGGAATCTGCGCCTGTTTATGGCAGTAAGTAAGGACCCACACAATATTAGAAAGGTGGTTTTACTATTGTGGCTGATGTATGAAGCAGAGATAAAAACAATAAAAAAGTGCTGAGCTGTTCATCAGACTGTGCCAAACAGCTGAGCTTAGCACTACACTAACTACCTCATAACTCACTACTAATTCTGTTTCTGCAGCAAAGAGGCGTGAGTGTGTGGCTATGTGTATGCGTACAATGGACTGCAGACATGGAGTCTTTTTAGAGATGAGAGGAAGGAAGCAGACAGGATGAGAGCTGCACCCTTTCCTTCGCCATGCAGTCTCTACTTTCTTTTTTTCCTAATGCCTCTGCTGCACCTCTCCCATCTTACAGTGATAGATATTTCCATAGTGGTAAACAACTGTAACCCCACTGTGCGATCTCTGTGGTTATTTTTGCCTCTGATGGGACGCTATGGTTTTCCACAGAGCTATACAGACAAGAAGGACAAAGCATGTACAGTTTCTGTCATTTTGCCAAAATTCGGTATATGGCGTAAATAGACAAAGCTTACTGTTGACAATTTCTGCAGTGTTCATTGAATAACATGCAAAATCTTTAAAGAACCTTTTCTTTCTGCACACAATACAATTCTTCAAGAAGTTCTAGTTGAAAAATAATGGAAAGCAACAACAGGCCCACAATTATTTATTGTTTTAACATTTTTATGTATATAACATTTTTTTCATTACTTCACAGCTGCATTAATTAGTAATATAAATTATAATATTATAAAAAATAATATAAATTAATAATTAACAACCAAAGCATAGAGGCAGAAGACTGAAGGGTCAGTAGGGTTAGAACCCATAAATTCAGAAAGCTTTATAAAACCAAGCAAAAACTACAAACACAAAACAATTCCATCTTTTGGAGTCGATGTGTGTCTCTTCTTCAAATTTAACATAAAAGTGAATAACGCTTGCATGTGCGCGGATGCTAAGAAAGTTTAACGAGCACAGCAATAAAATGCAGATATGTGAAACAGCGAGGTACGTGTGCATACCTGCTAGGCTGTGTTTTGAACTTTTTTTTCCACACCTTGCAAGGACAAAGGCTCCAACCACTGAAACATCAGTATTCACGTCAAGCCTGTTTTCCCATGCAAAGTTTTATATATGAACAGTGAAGAATAACTTTGATTTTGGCCAACACTGAGTCTGCTTATCTAACTGATTTCTGGGTTGTGTGGGCTGTTTATCAGTTGTGCTTTATTAATGCAATTAAAACCAACAGATAAACATTGGCTTTGTTTCTTGGACTTTTGAAAATGTGTATGTTTTTCCAATTCACAATTATTATGATTTTTTTCATTATGTTTGCGAGTTTTATAAATTCTCCCAGGGTGGAGATGTTAGTTTATTTGCACTGATATCCAGTTTCGTAGGAACATAAACTAGTTAGTCCAGAATAGTCCCAAACGTCAGTGAGCCATAATTTACTGTACATGTTGCTTTTAAATGCCTTGCAGTCGAACGTACACCACAATAGACTCACACTGGGATCTGACTTGAGAGGTCATGAAGCCTTATTAATCACCACTTTGATTTACTTTGATCATAGTTATCAGAGTCAGGTATGAAAGGTGACAAGACAGGCTAAATGAAGTGCACAAATGGTTTCTGGGTGGCTGAACTTTTCAGTTGTGATTTATCTAAGGTTCTCCTGAGCTGTCACACACTGGCACGGTGACTTGGCCTGGAAGCAACACACCGAATGCCTGTACATTTAACACTAGTGTATGGCTATAGTCCTACATATTACACTCATTGAGGTTACAGAGAACAAGCCTAAATCGCTACAGGATAAAAACCCTTTGGAAACAGTAGCCGACCTCAGACAATTACAATTCAGGATACTACAGGGTGTTACTTGGTTTCCTTTCATAGAGGAAAGAACTAGCACTTTTTATGTTCATTTTTTCATTGTCATCTTTCTCCACTCAGGATCTCTTTGACTTTTTTGTTTGAAACCTTCATGGGTAAAGTAATAATGAATGAAGGCAGGAATTTTTAAAAAACGCTCACATTTACTTGGACTCTTTAGCATTAACATTTTGTGCTAAGAGACAACATGATAATGCGCAGTTTGCCCACCATTTAAGATGGCAAGGTCAAACTCCATCAAACTAAGATAATTTGAATTACTTACTTAATTTTAATTGTGGAGACCTGGAGATTGTATTAGCTGTAAACCTGCCCATGATGCATAAAAGCCTGCCAACACAGTTCCTATTAACACTGCTTGTGATTATAAACTCAATTAAGTGATGGAAAAAGTGTTAACTGAGTGGGCTAGTCAACAGCTCCCAGCTACTGTTTTCTGCTTTCAAAAGTTTATTTAAATGTCCAGAAAATGTTCATTTCCCCTCCAGAAAATTTGTTTTTATAGCGTAGGACAACCTTGCAGCCTTGAACACTACCCGCTGCTATTTAGTTATACATTTTGTTAAATGTGTCCTTATCATGATTGGAGTGTCCTATATGTGATAGATATACAAGGACTTAAAGCTTTCATGTGTGTTTTCAAAAAGATAAAAAATATGACGTTTGTGACCTAACAATGAGCTTTGCCTATTGTGCTTTGAGAGAAGGATGTGATGGGGGTGGTGGTAGGACGTTTCCTCTAAACTAAGTGTGGGTAAAGTAAATAATACATTCAAGTTCACATCAGCTTACATGCACACTCTTACTGTAGACTGGCGTCAGACATTTCATATCAGCTCCTTTGTTTACCACTAAGTGGGTATAAGGTTTGATCACATGGTGCGGCCTGGGTTTGCTTGAGATCTCTGTCGCTACCAAGTAACAGTGTATCCAGGTAATGGACAAACTGAAAGTCAGCCAGCTTTGTTATCACACATCAGAAAGCAACAGCATTGGAGCTTGTCATAATATCAGAGAAGGGACAATAAATACATCTGCTGCTATTAGGTCCATAGATACAGGGTGGTCCTCAGATAGGAGGAAAACACTCTAAAGAGGTCATTACACAAATAAAAGAAATTCATGTCATTAAAGTTTTGCACCTTTTCTCAATGTTGTGGTGTTGGAGGCATGAAACATTAACAGGACAGGTCAGAGGTCAGGGGACTTTGCTGTCTTGGCATGCTGAGTAAATGCACCTGGCAAAGATCAAACAGAGCCGGCAGACCAGCTGTCTCAAAGCCTCCACTCTGTGGCACTACATTTCTTATATTGGTATATGGATCACAGCTTCCTGCTGCTAATGCTAGGCTACTGACTAACACACATATCCCGTGTTCATACTGTCACACTACATCAGCTAGAATGCACACAGATGCACACTAAGTCACAAAATAACTGGAGGGAAAAAACACCATTTTTCTGCACTTGACTTCATGTTGGGAAGTAGACAGTGCTCATAAAAGGTTACGGCAATGTAGTAAATATTTGAATCTGATCAGGCTAATGGCTGCAGAAAACTGACCCCGTTTATTGAAGGTCATGTAACTTTAAGAGTTCTTCAAGGATGTGATCCAATACGGTAAAGGAAAGATCGCAACTTTTTATAGTTGTGAAGATAAATTTGTAATGACTTAGTGTTGCTCTACTCAATGTTGATCATTTAATTTTATACACAGCCATGTATTCTACAATAATGTAATATAAATTAATTCTAAAGCAGCCAAAATCAATATGTAAAATTAAAATAAATATAAGTTTAATTTCCAGCACCTGAGATAAAAAAAAAAAACTTATATAATGGTCAGGGAGGAACAGCATAGATGTACACTGTTCAAAACAATCACATTAACAAACAATTTCTTAATTGTAGAGTAACTGAAAGAAATTGTAGGAGAATTGATCTCGATCATAATAAATAAAACCTCAGATCATATTCAATATTCTAATACAATACCATGGACCATAATTCAATATTCCGCTGCCTTCCATTAGCATATTTTAAGTCAATACAAAATGGATTTTATAGTTAAAAATACACGACACTTGTAGATATGTGTCGTAACATGATTCAAAGCATACTTTATGCTAGTGTAATAGATTGCTGCATAAACTATTCATGATTTCATTAATAGTTGAGTATAGTTATTGCCTGTGCCAGGTGGAAACGGTTTCCTGAGTGTTTAAATAATGTTAAAGAACACACACATACATATTTAATGTGTAAACTGCAAGATCTAATTACCCACCCTTACTAACACAGAGTCAGAAAAAAGTCCTTATAGTCTAACTTGCTATTAGAAATTGCATTATGGTACAGTTATTCCCCTTTATATGTGAAATTAACTAAAATCGGTGTGTTATTGTAGCTGGACGGATTCACAGTCGCTCTCTGGATATGTTCCAAGTGTCTGCAAAGCCAGATGTTTCGGGGCCACACAGCCGTTAGTCCGCTACAAAAACAAGCTTCATCTGGTCAATAACCCGACCGATGAGAACGTATTTTGGGCTTAATACTAACGAGAACAATTGTGCCAGAGCACCAACTGCTGTTAATTGCAACGTGACAAAGGTAATAAACGTGTTCAGGTAACAGCTAAAACATTCCCAACCTGTACAGGTGAAAAAAAATCTATGACGTAGCCTGACCCCTCCTGACTCAAATGACTCAAGAAACAAAGAATGGCCGATACATAGTATAATACAATAGAATAACACCATTTTTGTAGACTGGGAAAAAATGCGAAATGTTTTTTTTTTTTTTTTTTTTTTTTTTTTTTAAATCAACGACATAGAAGCCAGGTGGAGGTGGGACAAAGTTGCGCTTGGGTTGTTTTCTCTGCTGGAATGGAATTCAACATAAACGTTAGTTTATTTCGCGTCTACTTGGCTAATGAAGCAGAACACTTAGTTAGAGCCGTAAAAATAACTGCTAATGATGTTTTCTGTTAAAGGGCTACAGTCATAGAATGCGCCCAACTTGTTTGCAGAGTAGTTAAAGTCATTGGGGATAAATGTATCGCAAAAAATAGACCCACTTACCGAACGATTCGACCGACGCTTTTTCGAGCCGCGCAGGAACATGACGTCGGTTGGACGTTAAAAACGCATATGTATTTCCCGGTGAACAAACACGGGACAGAAACAACAAAGTCTAAATCTTTAGCGTAAAAGTTTGTGGTAAACTACATGATGTAGCTCTTGGACTTCCCCGGACTCCTCATTCCGCCTTGCTTAACTACTTTAGTCACTACATCGACAAGCTAGTGTACCTTAAAAAAGCTATTTCCGGTAAATGTTTCAAAGTAAAACTTGGTGCTGTATATTTTCAAAGCTGGGGCAAAAATAACAACTAAATGTGGAAAGACATATTAACAAGATATTAATGAAATCATTTCTTATTAATAAACATCTTTACAGGAAACCATTCAAATTTTGAACAGATACAGTCCACGATTTTATGTTGAAGGCATGGTATCTTGACATCCTGACAGCGTATGCCAAACTTGACAAAGCTCCAACTTTCTCCGGTCCTTAGACTCAATACAGGCAACTGTCCCAAGGTACACACACAAACCCTTCTCCTGTCTCTGTTGTATAAATCTCGCAAACAGCGGCATCAACTTGAACTGAAATATTAGTTTCTAACATTTTTAGTAGAAAATACGAACAAATACAACACCGATGTGTTTGTGTAAAGTTTTTACTACACTGCTCTGCTACATCTTCAGAAGCAGCAGCAGCAGCAGCAGCAAGATAACAGCTAGTATGAGCTCAAACAAAGAATTATGGTTGAACTGCAGGTCTTTAGAATTACTAAAGAAATATGATGGCTGTAGCAATTGAAAGACACGAGCACCGGAACGGGAAAAACACAATGAAAGATTCTATAGATGCAATGTAATCTCAAAATATAAAAAAGATGGAGTCACTCTAATGAGCGTTTTCGAGTGGAGTCACTTACTCCATCTGAACTTTTCTTTTACCAATTTTCCCATTTGCTCCCAGCTAAGGCTGGGACAGGAGCCCCTTACAATTTATTTCAAATGAGCTGCCTCCATCTAGTGGCAAGAAGTAGCATGCAAGTTAGAGCCCATCTACATCAGGTAACACACAGTCAAAAAACCTTTAAAATACCTGTATTTAAAGATCAGGATAATATAAGAATAATGTTTTAAAAATGCAGATTGTCTTTGTAGTGACAATGGCTTTTATTTCCCAAAGCGCAGCTCCTTTGAATTTTTAAGTTACAGTCTGCAGACTCTTGTCAACCATGTTAGAAAAAATAATGTTGCAATGTTTTACTTGAACAAATAACCACCAAGCTGTTGAGCAAAAAATCATTTGAACATTTCTATAGAAACCATTGCTCCATCTAGTTCATCATAACAAAAAAATGTATTTAAAAAACAGACAAAGAAAAAAATACTGGACCATAAAATAATGTCAACAGAAAAACATAATTAAAAAACACAACAAAAAAAAACAACACACATAGCCTGAGCAAGAATCAAAGTAGACACGTAAAACTGGATGGATGACACTATAACTCAAAATAATGAATATGTGACTGATGGTTAATGGACATCTGTTGCTCCTACGGTCAATAGTCAATCTGATTAATTTAAATACACCTAAGATATTTCTGATCAATGACAGTGTTGGTCATTTCAAATAGTTAGAATGAAAAAATAAAGGGGAATAACACGAAACTAGTTAACTTCAATAAGACTCTAAGGCACTTTTTAACACACAGGAAGGGCTTGAAAAAGAGAAAAGTCACTGAAAATGCAGAAACCAAACTCAAGATAATCAGAATTATGATGTTAAACAATTCTCAAAGGACCCCTTCATATGTCAGTTGTATCTTATGTCCAAGTGACATAGTTACTTTTTACTACAGCATTGCATTAAGATGTTCATTAGACAAGCTGCTTGAGAACATCAATCAAAGCTTTACATTTTACACTTTTCCCTTTTTTCAAATCATGAGATATTGAGGTTGGAGGCAAGTTTTGTGGGTTTAATTCCCACTGTAATAAAAATACTTCGATCTACATCATACAGACACATCTTTACAGTACGACTCACACTGGTTAGATTATTTTCTTCTCAGGCATACAAACAAATTTCTGTCTGTTCAAACAATACAGTGGCATTAATTAAAGTGTAACCTGTTCATTTTACTGTTTATTATTCTGTCTGCTCCACTGCTGCGCAAATGTCCTCTTTTTGTTCTTCTGCTGAATTCTTTGAAGAAGCAGATGCATCTTTGAGTGTTTAAACTTCATCTGAAATTATTTTTGAAAAAAGTCAAGACGTTATAGAAAAAATGTCTTCTGTATAGGAAATAATGTAAACTATTATGCATTAAGAACCTCTATTGACAATATATATCTGAAGTATATGTTGCTCTTACCAGTAGATGCACTTGCGTGGTGCCGGGTGCTCTTGATTTGAAGGAAAATGGTGTAGGTGTCAAATGAAAACAGCAGAGCAGCAATTAAACCAAATACCTAAGAAACAACAGCTTAGAGTGAGAATCACAATGAAAGTCAGATTCCATGGCTGAGTAAACTACAACATCTTTAAACAATGCAAATAGGTTAAATGATTAATTTAATTATTTAAAGTTACAGTGGAGGATAAAAGTTTGTGAAGTCTATAGAACTTTCTCTATTTCTACAAAAACGTGACTTAAAACATGACCAGATGTAAATACAAGTGCTAAAACTAGATAAAGGGAACACAATTAAACAAATAAGTCTATTAATTGTGCCTTCAGTAACTGGTGTGACCACTTTCTTCAGCAGTAACTGTGTTTAACAGCCCTACACATCAGGCAGGAGGATGGTGCTAGTGGGCTTTCTTATATAATTGCAGCTGCAGGAGTTTCCACAGCATTTCTATAGGATTAATATCAAAGAAAAACAGTTTCTTCTCTTTTAACCATTCTTTGATGGAATGACTTGTAGATGGAATTACATGATCCACTTTAGAGATCATGCTATACAATGTTAGAGGGTCAGCTATACTTTTTATAGGTTAACCTGGTCTTCAGAAATCTTTGTTCGAGTCATGACGTCTACAAACCATTATTGTAACATCAGACTTTGATACTAAAGACCCAAATTTCTATTCAAACAAGGCAGGGTCTTTCAAGACGTAAACCTGCTTGTCATACTTCCCATGGATTACAACAAATGACTGCAGTAGTTTCCTCATTAAATGACATGATAATTTTACAGGTTCACATACTTTTGTCAAATACAAATATACATTATCTACCAACATATTTAGACCACAGTATTAACTGTACTTTTATTCTCCTTTGTTTATGAGTGGTCCCTTTATCTTCTTTTCGGACATCTGAACATGTTATTGGTCATATGTATGCAGAGACAGAGAAAAACCCAAAGGGTTACTAAACATTCACAAACACTTTAAGTTTGTTAATCAGATGCAGATGCATTCAGTCCTAAACACAGTTGTGTATGTATGAATAAAAGAGTCGGTGTAACAATGGCACAGGTTGGATTTACACAAGCCTACAGAATGTAATTTCTCTCTTGGAAAAAAGTCTGCAGCATTCATATAAGATGGGTTTCTGAAGGGTCAACCAAATTAAATATAAGACTTTTAAAGACATTTACAATATCACACATTACACAATCGTTCCAGCTAAAGTAATAAAGCTATAAATATAACCTTTAGACATCCCTGGATCATTTTGTTATAATTTGCCATTGGTATGTAACTATTATTCCTAAATAATATTATTAATTAATGTTTTTTGAATTAATTACTATCAGACTTATGGTCCATGAACAAACACATCTTATAAGGTCTGGAACATTAGTACTGGAGTTTTTAAATGACTTTCAGTGACTTTCAGGTTCAAACACATTTATAATAAAATAAATGTGTTTCAAACACATTTATAATAAAATAAATGTGTTTGAAATCTGCCTGATGAAGATCTAAGAACTGAAGCACATGCAAACTGGCGAAACCCTCTCAAAACTCTTGTGATTTCCTCCAAACTTAAACAGGAAGGAAGCATGAGATAAGCTAAAACTTAACAACATAATACACGCTGATTACTTTCACTGAATGTTGTGTGTGTTAACCCAGCAACTGACTGTGAGTTTCCCAAGTCGTCATGGTTCATACACACATAACATAACCTTTTCATAGATAATAGCTAACGGTTGTCAAAACAAGCAGTAAAACTTAAAGATGCAAAACATCTTCAGTATACAGTTGAGAAATCAGTCTGAGTCACGGCAGCTTAACTGACCCCGCCTGCGATAAGAGCACTGTCCTTGGCTCCATTAAAGACGCAGATCAGAGAAGTGATGATGTAAAGGATAGCACCAATACCAGCACGGAAAAAATCCTGCACAAAAGAGGAAGGCAGACTGTGAACTTTTTGCAATAATGCATATATGCATTTGTATGTGTGTGTGTGTGTGTGTGTGCTTGCTGGTGGTAAGATATGTAGCACACTTACAGTCCAGAGCCAGTTGACTAATATAAACTGCTTGTCCAGGTCCATCATAAAGATGACAAAGAAGACGATGGCGAAGATCATCTCGCAGATGGCCAAAGCAGAGTAGCCTCCATACACAGATGCGGCGTAGCAGATGATGATGATTAAACTGATTACCTAAGAATAAGCAGGAAATAGGGAAGTGGGAAAGAAATTACTATTTGAAGATATTACAAATATTGAACACTTCCTATAATACCTCAAACCTAGATGTTGTATCTCTTCTATGACTTCATGTAAGCCACAGGCATTTCAGTGGACAGCAGACTGATCATCACAGTGCACAGTAACAGATAAAGATCTGTGTCCACTAAACAGGTAAATAGCCACTCTGTAAATCAGTAAATCAGTTCAAGAAAGCCACCATTGTTTCCTTTACTCCAGCCAGTTCACAGTTCAACCTCCACCTAATAAAAAAAAAAATATATAAAAAGAAAAACATTTTCCACACAAAAGTTTTATGGATTATAATGAAATCTATCAAATATCAAATAAAAATCCATCAGTTTATCAAACACTGCTTTCATCTTAGACGTAGAGCTGTTCCATCAAACTCATATCATTCCATGTGAGGGAAAATAGTCAGTATGCATTCTTCTCAGTCCATTCCACTGAAATGCTGCCAATATGGAGAAATCATAAACGTAGCCAGCCTACGGTCCAGAACCAGTGTCAGCCTTTTTCAATAATGCTATTGTTGCAGCATTATTGTCAAACTGTGTGGGTCGGTGCTTTCACACAACGTGAACATATGAAGGGGTAGAAACTTTCAAATACTTTCAAGTTTTAAAGCATTTTCCAGCCCAACAGTAAACAATTTAGTTAAAGATGCTAATTTACTTTTATTATGGTATCAACTTTACATTGCTCTGTACATTTTTAAATATATTTTTGTCTGCACATATATTGATTGCACAACTAGACCAAGAAAATCAGCCATTACCTACCACTAACCTATAATCGGCTTACTGCAGCATGCATGACAATAGGTAACCAGTTGTCATGCATAACTGTACGTTAGTCCACCTAAGAACATTGACAATTACAGTTTTTTTCTAAATGGTCCCAACATATAGCCGGGACTGGGGATTGAACCACTGACCCGGTGGTCTGTAGATGACTGCCTTACCAACTGACCTGCAGCCTTGAGAAACTATTGTACATTTACTTTTTTAATATTTAATAATAAATTATGATATATATTTTTTCTAATTCTTATTTTTACTATTATTAGACTTTTTATGAAAGAGGATGCCAGCCTGCATTTCACTGCGCATTTATTTTGTTTAGATGTGACAAAAGATGTTCCACCTAAAGGATAATTAAAGTTATAATGAAATTGTAATGTTTTTCTGACAGCTAAATTAATTTCATTCATGACCCTTACAGACATAAACTGTTGGATCTGCATCTTAAAAAAAGCGCATGTTGCACATTGCAGACATAGACAACTCAGAAGCCAGTGTCAAATCACTGGGGTCTACATGTTACACACATGATGTAACAGAGTCGACATCAGCCCTGCATCTGTCACTGCTGACCCCAGCCCACTCCCACCCACACCCACAACTGGTAGACAAACATGTGGCCAGTAAGATGCATCAGTAGTTCATGTGTTCTCGAGACCGGCACAGGCTGCCTCTGTAGTGTGGCGGGGCGGCTGAGGCCAAGGTCCAAAACAAAGGGAGCCCTATTCAGTGCAGACCCGGCTGCTCTGAGGGCAGCGCCTACTGAGGAGGCTTATAAACAGAGAAACGCCCACTGCACAAGAGTCCCTTAGAACAAGAAAGACTCTAGATGTTGACACCTTTATGTTAATGGATCTATTTGCAGGGGATAAGCTTTAAAGAATCCCGGCGTGGATCGTGGATCACATCAGTATGAGCTGGTCTTTTAAACCGACCGGAGGAAAATTGTCGTTAACGGTTGGCTAAATATAGTCAGCAGCAACATGAGAGCCAAGAGCTCCTCCGAGGTGCAGAGACACACCAAACAGCAACAGTTGCTAAGGAAGTCACTTACATTTTGCGGCTGATTTTGCTCACTAAAGTGCATAGCATGTGTATTCAGAGTGAAATGGCAGTTTAGTCATTTCATCACCCCTTTTCCTCCTCATTTAGCCTTAGCCTTAACTTCCATTCTGCACCTAATTCTTTCCATAGTTTTATTCTCACAATAGAGTTTCCTACCAAACAGAAATCGCAGTTTCCAGTCATAAGGCAATGTGACCAATTTATATTCAAAGCTTTTACAGGTAGGTGAAATATCAGCTAAATGCATGACTCATCCTGACATATCACCACCACATGGCAGACAGAAATTTGCATTTTACGGGTGTGTGAATGTGACTTTAATGTTGTTCTGCAGCTTAAAAAACGTATTTAAATGCCATGCCAAACAAACATAACACTATATTTGGCTAGCTATGGAAATCTTTCAATAAAATCTGCAAAAAAGGACATTTTATCATTAAGAATTTTGTTTACCAGCTGGAAAATGTAAACCTCCCTATCCTGACTGCTGGGGTTAAACTCCTCATGTCCTATCAGATTGTTCATAATGAGCAGAAATGCCTTTTGTCTCCCATTCGGCTTCCACAGCTCATCCCTGCACTGTAAACTGTTTTAGACATTCAGCATTACAGATGATGTCCCTTAGAGTTAATCAGGCTATATAATAAAGTGTGGGAGAGGAAACAACAAAGTACAATGTGTGGCCACCGAAGTGTAAAACTAGGCTTGAATGGCAAACCAGAGATGTGGGCTAAAGAATTCACGCATTTGTTGGCCCCGGGAACAAATTTAAAACATAGTATGGAATTTCCATTAACTCCAGAATAAAACAAACGAAAAAGACTTTACAGTGGGTGGACCATTGACTACCACCATCTGAGCCTTCTTTATAATAAGCTCACTGAGCTATAAGGAAGGTTTTTAATCAGTGACACAAACTTCTGTCTTCACTTTTATAAACTAGGAAATAGTACACACAAAATAGTATTAGTATATATAGTATAGTATATAGTATATAGTATAAATAGTATAGTAAACAACTTTTTAAGCAACTGTGGTATTTGTGGTAATACTCCACAACTACTTCATGGTTTAGCAGCCCATTACTTTCATCGTGCATCATCGTTATGAAAGTATTAAAATCATTTACTAAAGGAAGGATAGCAGAAGAAAGCACACTATTAAAACCACTTAATTGTGATTAAATTACAAAAGGTCCTGCATTCAAAGGACTAAACTACTATTTAAGAAGGGAAGTATTACTATTATTGTATTACTATTTAAGTGCTATTTTAATGTTACATTTGGTCCACAGGTGAAAGATCGGCAGTTTGATCTGCAGCTCCTCCAGTTTACATATTAAAGGGTCCTTGACAAAGATACTGAACACCAAGTATCTCCTAGTGTGTATGTTCTTCACTTTTAAGACACACTGGATAAGAAAACATAAGCCAAATGACAAAAAAAAAAAAAAAAACATAAGAATGAAGAAATAAGATGTTATCTTATTAGATATTATCATCTCATTTTTTGAGCCAGACTCCCAGAACAACACTGTCAGTAAGACATTCCTTTCCTGACAGACACTTGCCCTGCCCTATTCCTGATTCTGACAGACACTTGCTGCTCTAACCAACCAGAAAAGGCCAAAGTCAGGGGGGAGAGTTCACGGCTGTCAGATATATGTTAGCGGTACTCCTCCTCCTACACAAAGGCTTCAACCTAACCCCTTCGGCTCATTCACACACCTTCATGCTCCTGATTCCTGCAGGAGGTGGAATGAAGAAGGCATATGAGAAGAGGTGGGCAGAACATGTCAGACCAGGGAGAATTGACAAATATTTCACATGTATTTACGGTTTGGTAGCATTATACATTCATCATATATAATGCATGTAGGGTATGAATAGTGGTAAAAAAAAAGACTCCTGAAGATGTATTTACATTAAGTACCTCAGAATTTTGCAGTACAGTGTTTTTACTTACTTGCAAAGTTAATGCAAAAAATGAGGTCTAAGTGACTCATGTGTTAAGAGAACACACTGTTGTGAATGCAAACAGAGCCAATCATGTGTAAATGTTGATCAAGATAAAATAAATATAAAGCTCTTTCCAGACAGGAAGTGGTTGTATTCTGCCACAACAGAGACATTAATACTAGGACAGTGTTGCTCTTAGATGTCTCTATTACCGTCAAGGTGGGTTTATATTCTTGTCATATTCTAATTACATTCTCGTTAGCCAGATATGAAAAGGTCAGTGGAAAAAATCACTCTATGAGTCTTATATATTACTAGGAAACGCAATATACATTTCATTTCTCTTCGCCATATTTGGGCCACCACGTCTCTGCCTGCAAATAGTATGCAGCCTGTTGTAATGAGGAGAAAAGGAGATGTGTGACAGTCACTGTGCTAAGTTAACCCATATGACCTTTCATGTGCCATTAACACTCGGCATTTGGCTCCTTTGTGCCAAATGAGAAGCGAGCAGAGCACAAGTGACAGGTGACAACCCCAAACTTCTGTCCATGATCCCGCATGTTCCAGACCACATGCTTTTCATTCTCTGCAAAAATAACTGCCTTCAGATCAACCGCACGAAGAGGAAAAAGTTATAAAGAAGAAAACAGGACATTTATGGCAGGAATAAAAAGGAAACGTTAGTACAAAACGTTGTAAAGGCTACATGCCCGGATCCCTACATCCTGTATCCTCATTGGGAAGAAAATCAATAACAATAGATGCTACATTAACCCACTTCCCATGTCGTAAATATTGATTGACAGACTACTTAAAACCTTC
Organism: Channa argus; assembly: GCF_033026475.1. NCBI lineage: Eukaryota > Metazoa > Chordata > Actinopteri > Anabantiformes > Channidae > Channa > Channa argus. The sequence goes on from NC_090209.1 coordinate 6,398,498, forward strand.
TTAACACAATCGCAAACATAAAACGTTTTGTAAGCATCTTTAGACGTTCATAAGACAATTGCGAAACCGCGACCATTTGCTCAGGAGCTCAACTTACTATTTCTGCTGCCAAGATTAAACCTTTTTGGGTCCTCACGTAAATTCTCAGCTTCTCCACAACGTTGGCAGCGGGGCTGGACGTGGTTGTATCGGCCATTCTGTAACAACTAACTTACTGTACTGACTGTATGTGGGAAGCGGAGCCTTGTGCGCCAGCTACGGACAAGCAGCGTTTGAAGAGAAAAAAAAAACTTGTTTTCAACCCCAAAGCGCATACGACGTGTTTCTGCTCCAGTGATGCCCGCTGCTTCCGCTAAAGTCAGCAAAAGGTTTTCCTCCTAAACTTCCTTGGCGGACGGTCCTAGTGAAAAACCTGGGGCCGAGCTCAGTCACAACCACAGCAGGTCAGTAGAAAAACTCCAGTGTGCTCGGCGGAAAAGGCGGAGCTGAGGAGCTGACAGCGAGGCGCTGCCTTTCACTTTCCCCGCCGCGATTCCTTCAGGTTCTGCTCTGAAACTCCACCACTCGCAAGTGCGTATACACTTACTCCACAACATAGGGCACCAAATACTACTTTAAAGTTAGTATGCTAGTACTCCAATAAAGGGCAACTTCACTTATTTTCAACGTGCTTTCTATAGCTTTACTTCAGGCTGTAAGATACATTCATACTTTTAAACTTCACATTGACTTCTCTATATTAAAATATTTCTCTGCATCTAGCTAAAAAACTTCTCCAGATGACATCATCATCATCATCATCATTAGGACCTGAAGAAAGTAACTAGTAACTAAAGCTTCAGAATAGATACAGCAAAGTGAAAGTACAATATTCTCTTTTGAACTGTGGATAAAAAGGTGCCTCAAAATGGAAATACTTCGGTAAGTACTGTGTTAGTACCACAACGTTTTATTCAAGTACAGTATAAGTACTTGAGTAGATGCACTTATTTACTCACCTTTGAGTACAACTCACTTTGGGATGTCACAGAAATGTGCATCAGTTTCTCTCTTCATACAGAGGTTGGATTGTGGTGGCCCAGATGTGTGCAGACTATGTATAATAATAGTTTGTGCATGTGCAGGCTATCAGAGACACACTGGCTCTGAATTATGTAGCAAATTATGAGAGGAGTACACATACACGTAGGTGGCAGTATCTAACATGCACTCCCCTCCAAAATTATTGGAAGAGTGAGGCCAATTCCTTTATTTTTGCTGTAGACTGAAAACATTTGGATTAGACATAAAAAAAAGATGAATATGAGACAAGAGATCAACATTTCAGTTTTTATTTCCAGGTATTTACATCTGGATCATCACCAAACTTTTGCATTCTTCTTTTCCAGGCTTTCACCCCAGCCTCTTTCTGTTGTTGTTTGTTCTGCTGGGTTTCGCTTGGTTTGGTTTCTTCTTTAGCAGGTAAAATGCTCTATAGGGTTTAAGTCTGGAGACTGACTTAGCCAGTCTAAAACCTTCCACTTCTTGCCCCTGACGAAGTTCTTTGTGTGTCTTGGGTCATTATCTTGCTGCACGTGGAAGGATCTCGCAATCATTTTGGTTGCATCTTTGTTTGCATCTTCTGGTGCAGCCTCTGTACTTTTGTTCATGCAGATTGTGATACCTTCCCTTCTGCCCTTTGGAGGTTGGTGCTGACGTCACTAACAGTGGTTTAGAGTCTTTCTTTACAGCTCTCACAATGTTTCTGTCTTCAACTGCTGTTGTTTTCCTTGGTCCACCCCTTCGAGATGTTACTTATTACACCAGTGGTGTGTTTCTTCTTCAGGACATTCCAAATTGTTGCACTGGCCAATGTTTGTGCAATGGCAATGATTGATTTTCCATCTTCTCTGAGCTTCACGTTTGCTTGTTTTTCACCCATCAACAGCTCTCTGGTTTTCATTTTGGTTACACCTCTTAACTATAAACCCAAATCTGAAACTGAGTGTAGATAGTTAGCACTATTTATTATTATTATTATTATTATTCTTATTATTACTATTAGCTAACTGAAAGAAAAAAACAAAAAGCTGAAATGGTGATCTCTTGTCTCATATTCATCTTTTGATCTCTAATCCAAATGTTTTCAGTCTAATACCAATACGTTTGGAGAGTAGTGTATTTGATTAAAGCATAGTACCTCAAAATGAATTTTTTACCATTTTGGTTTTCTATAGCAGCAACATAGCGGTAATTGTGCATAAATGTTATTTATTACACAAAAATATAATGTTTAAAAATTGTAGTTAGTGGTTACCATCCTCTGAAACGGGTTTCCCGAAGAAATGGACGTACTGTATAATTGCTGCACAACAGAAAACAATTGTGGTAATCTTAATAATAAATGTATCCCTACAGTAGTGTGAGGGTAGTTTTACAGTAGAGGCCAGCCTTAAACATCTTTAATTTGTAAATAAAGAAGAGAACTGTTTTTTTAAATTAAACAATTAAATTTGCTTTGGCAACTACACTGAGATACACTGAGAACTAATAACAGTTCTACACTAATATGAGAGACTTCTATCATTGTATTCACACATAAAAACATGGAAGTAAGCTTAAAATTGAACTAATACACATTTTCATAGGTTAATTATCCTGAGGTCTCTGTAATATTATTCATTTTTTAACGGATTAAAAAAGGACAACAAAGATAGAGTATCTAAATTAAGAACATACCATTTGATTTGAGACTATCAATACTATGATTATAGTCCTGCAGTGCATATTACTATTTAGCCTTCCTTGCATTAGCTATTTAAACAAGACTTAGTGAAATAAATTTCCTGCAATCTGCCTGAAATGATGTTTCACTGCCTGTTGCTCTCAGAAAAATAGGCCAGCTACAAAAATACCTGGACACCAATGTGTTATAGATATACTTTCTATGCAACTGTGCCACCACTAAAGAGTAAAAAGAACACAAAAATCTTATTCTAACTGTACCAGAACTGTGTAGGGCATTTAATAGTACAATAGTTTATTTTTAAGGCCATTCTCTGTTTGAATTTATTATCGAAACAGATTATGAACATTTCTAAACATACTTGACCCAACTCAACCAAGCTCACAAAAAAAGACAATTAAGTCCTATGAATAGAAGTACACATTTTAACCTTCAACAGAATAATTTTTAAGTTTATTTCATTTAGTTTCACATGGATCCCATAGAATAAGAATACAGCAGAACCCTGGAGAGTCTTGATTTTTTTTTTTTACTCTTATTATCATAAATACTAATATAATTACATCATACACAATAAACACAGCACTATCCAAAGGCATAGAGAGTATCACAAGACATCGTTCACCACTAACAACAGAGTATATTTCATTTCAGCATATTTATAAGAGCTACCATGAAAGAGAGAAAGAGACAGAGAGAAAAAAAAACAGAGGTCGGGGGACTAGAGGAAGAGAGAAAGCCAGGTGTTTCTACAAGGCCTGAATCGAAGAACCCTGATTATTTTGTTTTTATTTAAAAATTTATCAATCCAAGGCTGTGCAATGGGTCAATATGCTGAAGATAGACAACAACTCATTCTGAATCTGAAGAGATCAAGACATTTCTCTTACCAACTGGCAAAACTGATCTTCCAAACAGAGGATTGGCAGTAGGGTAGATGTGTTTACTATATATCTGGAAAGAATTAATTACCGCTTACTTTGTGCTACAAGTGGAATATAACAGAGCTGCTGCATGTGCTGTGCAGTGACCCTATACCGATGTATTAATGCGCTGTCTACAGCTTTTCCTGCAGCCTCTTATATATGTTTAGGGATGCATTCGAATATAAGCACTAAGATACATGCAGTAAATTGGTCCATCTTCAGAAAGAGATGGATTGAGGATGCAGGAGAAATATATATAGAGAGAGACAAATTATTCAGACCGCCTCCTAATTATATCTATTCACCAAGTAATAACCAAGGTCTTGGAAATGTGTTATAAACTTTATTCTCATTTACCTAAGTGTGATGTGTGTACTGACTACAGTGTGATAAAAACACGGTTAAAAAACTATATAACTCTGCTTTACAACTTTCAGGAGCACATACTAAAAGGAGATCAAAAACAGGATGAGGTTCATCGACAAAATCAATAGGATGCCTTTACAAAAATCTCGACAAATAACCAAACACATGCTGCTGAAACTGTTGTTCAACGCCCCACACCACAGTTTTCCTACTAATAGTTTCTGAAACAGCACAACAAATATGGGATACTACCATGCTCACTAATTTTATTATCTATAGGAAATTTTATTTTATACATCGCGATAATAGTGTCGTATTATCAGAGTACATCCTCTCTTGGGACTGAGTCTGTTAGATGGAAAACAATGTATGAAAACATAAATAAGTCTACTAATACCCCAATATTATAATCTATTCACTGCTTTTACAATACATTTTTCTGTCTCTGTCCACCTTTTATATCGATAGTTCTCTTGCCATTCATCACTGTGGTACGAATAATTTAAGGGAATCAAAGGGCAACGTGAGCTCCTAAACAGAACTAAAATAAATGCAATTGAATAACTCTGTGCTCAACATTTGTTGTATAACAACTAATATGGAGTGCACAATTATTCAACTGTGTACATATATTTTTATCATATATAGATCAGAATGTTGATATTTACACAGCACAAACAAATACATTCTCCCAAGTTAAATATTACTACAATTTTTTTTTCAGAAATGTAAATCTTTTCCATAGCAATTGTACTCTTTTAAATGTTCCTCAATCAATGTTTTAGTATTTGTATTCAAGTTTTTCCCGTATAACCAAACAGACAATCCTCTGTTGTCTTCTACTATTAAATACATCACGAGAATAAACATCATGTTACATATAAGACCTATACCCCCATATACCCCCCCAATATCTTTGCTCCCCAGAGGTGTTCCCCCTCCCAAGGCCCCACCTGTTTCTGCCCTTAATGCCTCCCTGTCTCCACCTGTCAACTTACAGATACACAAAGAGACAAACAGCGGAGTGTGGAAACGCAGATGGTGGTCGAGAGCCACACTCCAAAATCACCAGAGCACCCTGAGAGGAGAAAAAAGGTCAAGAAGAAAAGAAGAAAACGTTAACCAAACTGTCACAGGATGATCACAAAAAAATACCCCGTGAACATATAAACCACTTATAAACTAAACTATGCCTTTGTAAATATTGCACCTGTATTATTAATCTGTGTAAATGTATTTCACACTTCAGTTCCCACTTTAAAACAGTAGGGAAAGCAAAGAAGAAACACAAAATGAACGTGATCTGGGCAGAAGAAATAAATGAGCCTGCGCTGTATCTTTTGGCTCATAGTAAGAAGCTAAAAATCTTTAAAAAGATTTTCAAGGACCGTAAAAACAAAAGCAAGAAGCCATAGCTTTTATAGTGAATGCTAAACGATGACGCTAAAGGCCCTGACTAGTATTATCTGGAGCCTTGATGTGCTACAACAAAAGCTCTTTCTCTCATGGTTTTCAGTTTAATACAGTATTCATAGGGAACATTGGAACTCAAGGGCAAATAGAGCAGGTGGGTGAGATAAGAGTTGCTGTGAAGGGGGCTGTACTGCTTTGCAAGTTAGATGTCATGTAACAACACCATGCTCCATAAACACGTTGTGTCAATAAACAACAACTGTTTTCCTTTTTTGGGAGAAAGCACTCAGCACTTGGGTGACTGTAATCAAGAGACTGCTTGTCAGGAAAATATTAAATATGGGTTGTTTTTAAAGGATTTCACAGGGGTTCACAGTTTGTTCAAGTCTATATTAAAAACATAGTGTCTTTCCCATATGTAAATTTAAAAAGTTAATATTTGCTAAGTCCTCTTTTCCATACTGGCCATGAACATTCTAACAAGATTCCAGTGTAAATAATGAGACCAGCTGTCTGCAAAGTTCCTCCTGTCATGATTCTCTTTGCATGCTCTTATTTTGTCGTGTTTTGCATTTCCAGTTTTTCTATTTTGCAGATCCTACACTTGTGTTTGCTTGTCTACCTTGGTGCCATCTCCCGAATTACCACACCCTTCTTCACCTGCACTCATTGTATTCAAAACCCGCTCCCAACTTTATTCTTCGCTAGATTCTTGTCAGTGCTCCAGGATCCTCATCCCCTTGCCATGAACCTCTGCTATCTAAACTTTTTGATTGCTTGACTGTTTGCCATACTTTCTGAATGAAAACTATTGGCTTTCACTTATAGACTTTGTTATTGGTAGTTTGTTTGGGCAGTCAGGCTTATATTTGTTTACAAGTCTGTGCATGTCTAGTGACAATCTTTGCAATGTTTCTGAGGCCAAATAAATCCCTCCAGATGATCCAGCAGCACACCTCATAATTACGCCACTCTTTAGATCTCTGCATTGGCTTCCAGTAGCTGCCCAAATCAGGTTCCAAGCTCTGACTCTCGTCTACAGAGCAACATCACTTTCCTACCTAAACGCCTTCATCCAAAACTACTGTACTCTCCCAACAAACAGCATTTGGGGCTCTCTTCACCGCACAGACGATCACTGGTCCCTCAATGGTAGGACAAGCAATCATACTCTGCATGCTCAGCAGCTTCCCTCCCAAAATTCAAACAACTGTTGAAAACAGATCTCTTCTGTGGATGAACTTCCTATGTATGCACCTAAATGTAAAGCAGAGTATATGTATGGCCTGTATGGACAGTATTGCTTGCTGACATTGTCAACATGAAGGTTCAACCAAGGTATTTATGATACTGAGCTGCAAGTGTTAACCAGAATAATTATTTTTGAGTTGTGTTAGGCTATTTAGGTATATCCAAATTTGAATGCCATTCAAGTGAGCAGATGCAGTAAGTTTTTTGCATATCAGCAATGGAAGTAATATTTCACTGCTGATCATGGACCCAGGAGAGCATGCAATATGCAACTACTGAACCAAAACATTAAAATTAGTGTTTGGTTAATGTGTAGCAGATACAGGAAATACAGTATGTGGTATATGCATGCATGCATATTTGCATATGCATATTTTGTCTATATTGTGAATAATAAGATTAAATAATAACCCCCTACAATGATGTATATGATGTTTTTTCTCCTACTCTAACAAGTGTGTTTCGTATATTCTGTTTTGCACTCACCATCCTGCAGCTGTGGTTTGGCTGGACAGGCTCACATTTGATTAGAGTAGGAAGTGGGCTGCTGTTCATAGTGCTGGTTGTAACCTCCATCCTCGCTGTAGCCTCCCGGCTGGCTGTAGTCGGGCTGGTAGCCTCCCTGGGAGCCGGCGTAAGGGTCCTGCTGACCATAGCCTCCCTGGGCAAAGGAATCAGGGGCAGGTTGCTTTTCCTGCGATGGGACGTAGGTTCCAGTGAAGGCAGCCATCCAGCTGGTCTCCTTGAACACGAACCACAGGTTTCCTATCCACAGGATCATGTTGATGAAGCCAAAAGCCTGTGCAGCAGCAAAAAGATGTGTGTTTAATCTAGTAGCAGCATTTATTGTTAATGTTTTCATATCAGTGCTTTATACCATTTGGGTTATGTGGGACATACCACAGAGGTGTTGAGGCCAGAGACCTTGGGTTCATAGACTTCACGGCATGCATTCTCTTGTTCATCACAGGCTGAGATGAGAGAAATTACTTTCTCTGGATCAGTGGCTGTTTTAACATCTGAGAGGCCCTTAGCCCAAGCACATGAAGAAACTAGCCACATGAAGGCAAATACTGCCGTAACAACAAAGTCCTAGGGACAAAGAAGATAAGATAACCCGTTTTTACCAGTTGACAGCTGCTAAATTAGATTATACTGTAGGAGTTGTATGACAAGAAGGTAAAAGGGACAAACAAAACTCACAATCTGGGCCCCCTTGTTGTTTGCACGGTACTTCTCCAGCATGAAACAGTATACAGAGAGGGCTGCCATAGAGTAGAGGAAGGAAAAGACACCGATGGTGACAAAGAACTCAGCTGATGAGGAGTAGTCTCCAACCAGGAATAGACGCTCGGGATGGGGCCCCTTACAGGAGGGGGCATCAAAGTAAACCTGATGGAGCCTGAGAACAGCAGGAGACAGAGAGAAATGAACAACTGGAGAGGGGCAAAGACAAAGGATGGGTAAATGATGATACCATACCATTAGTATGTGTCACCTTGTGTCAGTGTGTCTCTTTTATTTACAACCCCAATTCAAAAAGAGTTGGCACGATGTGTAAAATGTAAATAAAAGAAGAATGCAATGATTTCCAAATCTCATCAACCCATATTTTATTCACAATAGAACATAAACAACATATCAGGTGTTAAAACTAATTCATTATGAATTGGAAGGAAGCAACGCATCTCAAAAAAGTTGGAACAGGATGATGTTTACCATTGCGTAGCATCCCCTCTTCTTTTAACATCTGTATGTAAACATCTAGGAAGTGAGGACCACTTTTTGGAGGTTAACGGGAGGAATGTTGTCCTAATCTTGTCTGATGTAGGATTCTATCTGCTCAACAGTCCTGTTGTTGCTGGATTTTTCATTTTAGGATGCACCAAATGTTTTCTATTGGTGAAAGGTCTGAACTTCAGGCAGCCCAGTTCAGCACCCAGACTCTTCTCCTGCGAAGCCATGCTGTTGTGATGGATGCAGTATATGGTTAAGTATTGTCTTGCTGAAATAACCAAGGTCTTCCCCGAAAGAGACGTTGTCTGGATGGGAGCATATGTTGCTCTAAATCCTCTATGTACTTTTCAGCATTGATGGAGCCTTTCCAGATGTGTAAGCTGCCCACACCATAGGCACTAATACCATCAGAGATGCAGGCTTTTGAACTGTCCGCTGATAAAAAACACGGAGAACACAGTGACATTTCTGCATCGTGTTCACATATGGCTTCTTGTTTGCATGATACACTAACATTTGGGGATTGCACAGCAAACCATATTCACAGACAGTGATTTCTAGAATTGATCCTGAGCCCATGCAGTGATGTCCAGTAGAGAATCATGCCCGTTTTTATTGCAGTGTTACCTGAGGGCAAAAAGATCACAGGCATCCAGTTTGACCTCCGGTCAATGTTGATGTTGGGATCTTCAGAATCCTCAAGTTTGTATATTTTTGTATAGTGTGTATGTTTTTCTGAAATTGTTTCATATTATTAGACACAGTTGGTCACAGGTTGGTGAACCTGCTCACTCAAGAGGCTCTGCCTCTCTGAAATGCTCCTTTTATACCCAGTCATGTTATCGACCTGTTGCCAATTAACCTAATTAGTTGAAAAATGCTTCTCCATTTGTTTTAGATTTGCAGAAATTACTTTTTCCATCCTTTTGTTGCTCATGTTCCAACTTTTTTGAGATGTGTTGCTGCCATCAAATTAAAATTAGCCAATATTTTCTATGAAATGGTAAAATGTATTATTTTCAAACTCTGATATGTTGTTTATGTTCTATTATGAATAAAATATGGGAAACTTCCTCAGTAGATTTTTCAGTGTAAAAACATACACTGGTACAAAAAGTAGGGCCCAACATTTATATATCTCATTTTTACAACACTACAGTGACAGCTGAATACATACCTGAAGGGATATTCAAATTCTACTTCTATGCCTAGGTTACTCTCTGACCGGTTTTTACACTCCACGCTCATCTTGAACATGCCAGAGTAGCTGCCACATGTCGAAAAGGCAAAGATTGCAAAAATCTGCAGGAGAAACAGGAAGGAAGACAAGAGATGGTGAGAACTTGACAAATTCATTGACTTTTGTCACCTTCAAAACCAACTGAAAGACAGTGAATACACGAAGTGAGGTTTTAAGATGACACCTTTTTCCACAAGCGGAGGAGCACATACAGCATCTATTAACAGCTTTATCTCAGTTTATTTACTAAATTATAAATTAGGTGACAGGTCCACTTGCACATTGCAGGCCATTCTGCACCACATGCAATGTCTCTAACAAGCTGCTGAAAAATATACACAGAGTACAGATCAATGCTTTACCAGTCAACACAGCAGGGCCGGCACCTGTTGCCATGGTAACCATTACATTTTTCTTGTCACCTTTCCGTAAATGTTGCACAATTTTTTTGTATTTTGTGGTACAACAGTGATTTTTCATTCCTTCAGAGAGAATGCCTTTTTCTTCACTTTCACTTTCCACCTACAGTCCTATAAAGCCACAAACAAGCACAAGCAGACATTCATGGAGATAAACTCACAGTCTCTCTTACAGACACAGCAGATTAGAGGAGTCTGACTATTTTTACTGCACCCTCCCAGTGGCACAGGGTAGATCCGATTGGATGGAAAATCCACCTATTAATCTGACTGAGGTGCTCTACCATCTGTCACCAGATCCTCAACTACAAGCAACTGTAAAGCTAGTCACAGCACATACAGTACTCACAGCCACACCCCCACACGTGACACACACACACACACACAGACACAGACACACACACAAAAAAAATGTCATTCCCTTCTTAACTCTAGTCTTATACTAGACTATACTAATCTATACCTCCTGCAGGAATCAACACAGTATTTAGAGTAATCTTAAAGCTGATGTGAGTCGAAGGTCTGTTTGTTGGATTTATGCACAGCGGTTGCAGAAATCACTTTCCTCATTCTTCCATATTCCTGCAGGGCTATTTTGTATTTTAGTGTCCTCTCCCAGCACCCTTAACACCTTTTCTCAATGTTGTAGGCAAAAGACTAATTAACAGGTTTTAATAATCAGTGCAAATGACTGTGGATTTTATGAAACTGGTAGTATACGTGTTTGAGAGCTGGATAAGACAGCTGACAAACAATATAGTCTAAACAGTTTATTACTAAGTAGTATTAAAAAAAAGTCTATTACTGTCTGGAGGGGAACTGTAGAGCAACAATCCATCCTAAAACACAAATGAATAGTCTTTCCCTGTGTATCACAGATGTGCAATTAATCAGCATGTGCAGGTCATAGAGGATGTGTGTATTATGGTATTTTATCCTGTAAGTCATTCTTTTCTTTCTGTTTAATATCACTTACTGAGGGTGTTCAAATGTTTTAGAGCACCCAGTGTCAACATCATTCTTTTTATTATCAATTTGAGACATTTAGATGTTAATATTTCACAAGATAAATCAGTACATTAGCTGTTTTCTCTTCTTTTTCTTCAGAGATATTTTGGAGAAAATTAAAATTCAGTCAAACTGGATTCTCTACTAAACAATTGATCACTTCAAGCCCCACAGCTGCACCATTCGAATCATGCTTTTTTGATTTTGATTACATCAACATAAAGTGAGTAATTCAAGTGTTATTCAAGTCAATACAGCCCATCCTCGCAGTTCCCTAAGGCTCATCTAGCTCAATGCGCAGAGGTGCAATGCTAACAAAATGGTAACAGCAGAAAATTAACATGCTCAGAAAGACAATTAATATATTGCTGTAAATAAATGCTTTTGGAAATATCTGATAGCAAAGAATTGGACAGATCTGGGGGATTACTAATAATACTACAGCTTTAAGGGGCATGAATGTGTGGGCCACATCTTTCGGCATCCATTCAATAGTTTTCAAGACAAAAAATACAAATGCAAATTCTCACAAATTAATAATTGTCTCGTCCTTCAAACATTCCCCCTTTTGAGACAGTATTTCTGATAATTCTTAAGATATGCAGTCTGCACCAGAATGGTGGACAGCGCATCCTCACAGCCACATTCCTAGCGTGGCTAAAAATCACTAGGAGGGAAAGTGATTCTTAATGTAGGCGGCCTTCCTATAAGAAGTGCACTTTTATGGTGATGGATGAGTGAAAGGAAGGTGTGATGGAGGAGGAAGAGAGAGACAGCCAGGCTGAGAAAAGAAATGGTGGTGCACTGAGTGTTAGGTGCCATGGTAACACTATTGGCTGCATCAGACATTGAGGAGGCAGAGGCTGGTTTCTACCCCTCCTGCTGGATGGTCATCAGTTATTATGCGTGGAGAAGACACAAAATCCTACACACTCAGACACAAACGATCAGTCTGCTACTGATTTTCTCACACTGCCTGTCATTCTTTCTCTCTCTAACTGGTCCACACTTGAATACAAGTATAGTCAATATTCCAGCCTGATGAAGATAATTTGATATTTGAGTTACAAAACCCCCAATTTATTAAAAAAGAACAAAGACGACAACAAAAAGTGATTTCCTGTCAGGTTTAAATTATTGCTTTACATATATATTAACTGTGTTCAATCAGAAACCTCTTTCTCATCTTTAGCGATTGCCAAGGTTTGAATATTTCATATTTTAAGTGTATGGTAAAAAATATGCATTGGAACATTTAGCCAAAAGCATTGAAATGCAGAAATAAACACAAGCCGTGTGAGCCCTGCAGTAATAATGAAGAGTGAACAGCAAAGTGACACCAACAGCCTTTCTTACACATTAGGAGCTACGCCAAAATAAATAAGGCTCTTTCTTTATGTTATCACAAACAGCCTTTTCATGTTTGCTGGGAATGAGTCAGAGTAGTGATTTCAATGCAGCTGAAATTCAACATAGCCGTGTCATTCCGTAGAGGCAGAGGCAGGCAGCTGTTGGTGTATGCTGTGGACGGACTCTAAATCAGCTGTATTTCCAAACTCAATGTCTTCCAACATCCATCAAATCTATGCTTTGTCAGCAATATTCCCCAAAGACAGAGACAGAGGGTGGGGCACGGTGTGGAGGTGGACAAACCTCAATGAGTCACGCAGGATACTGATTTAACCACAAACATTCAGTAAAAATAATGCTGAGACGTTTTCATAAATAAAGTACCATATCCATGCTCAAAAGTAGAAAACAAATTTAGAGCTGAAATCCTCAACATGATAATACTGATCCAATCTATTTTGTGTCCTTTAATCTCTCTAATTTAAATATGAGAACATGAACACAGCTGACAAATCGCTGCTTTGCATTTTATATAAAAGCACATCTGCATCTACTGGCTGCCACAAGCAGCTTGATTCTATGACACAGAAACTGGCTTCGGAATCTGGAACATACTTTTGAGAGATGGCTCCGCTCTCCCCTCCTAAACCCACTGTGTTGCTGCTGATGCATGCCCATATTAATCCAGAAGGAGCAGCAGCTCTAGCAGCTCCTCCTCTAGTCTGACGCTGAGGCATCCAGGCCTCCAAACACATGATTCATGGGCCTTGGCCTCCTGAGCGCAGCTGCTGATTGGTCAATGGCTTGCTGTGACCCAAGGAGGCAGCAATGAGGTGCTGGCACACTCACACCGCTCCAGGGAAGGACTACAGAGTCATGCAGTACACTCATGCCTCTGACTGTTCCCTGGCATATCTGCAGAGCCCATTACAGTGAGTGACTCTGTCAGAGCGCCTATGGCATGTATGTTTTCATATGTGTTGTGTTACGTTCCCAGGATGAGGAGGGCATAGCTAGTAAAATGGGATAAATGCACAGGAGGGTTACCGCCTCCTTCAATCTGCCCCAAAGTGCTTGTAGAATTACAGCGACCAGTTAGTGACCGTGTTTGGCACTGAAATGATCAGGACTGCAATTATATTATTTTATAACTCAGTTGGTAAGGCAGTGGTCCACGCACCAGTGGTTCGATCCCCGGTCCAGGGTATATGTCTCTGGGCAAGACACCGAACCCCTAACAGCCCATTCCCCTCCCCAGGTGTGCAGTGCCGGTCCAAGCCCAGCAGAAATTGGGGAGGTTTGCGTCAGGAAGGGCATCCGGCGTAAAAACTGTGCCAAATAAACATGCGGACAATGATCCGCTGTGGCGACCTTGAACTCACGGGATAAGCCGAAAGGACAAAAAAAATAAAATAAAAATTAGGCAAAATCTTCAAATGTCTTCTCAGAGCATCACTCCAAAATTAAAGAATATTAAAATTACTATAACATATGGCAAACAAATGCATCCAATCCTCACATATGAGAAGTCAGAAATAGAACAAATGGATGGATCGATGGATATGTTCCTCTCAATAACTGCAGCTCTACAAATTGTCAGTTATGATACAAACTACACACAGAAAATTAAAATCATAACATAGCATCACATTGGACACACATTTAAGACTTTGCTGAATGGCCTCAGTGAATAATTAGAGTCACTAATGCCACGACTGTGCTGCCCGGCTGTAGAGAAAACAACTGGAATACAGAGGCACCACTGTTAACCCTGAACGGTGTGAGCGTTTCTACTGCTGATGAAAGATAGACAGTGATGATGATGGAGGACAAACAAATGACATTTGTCATTTTTCATTTTATGAGAATATCTGGGCCTACAAGACAATAACCTGAAAATGTAATCAGCTAAACTTATTATCAATTTATCTCCTTAAAATTGTTTGCAATTTCTTGGTGGGTTGTTTTGTCCAACTAACAGACCACGTTAGATATGAAATGTATCACTGAATAAGAAACAGGCAATTGGTAAATCTGCACAACCGAGAAGCTGAAAATGAGTAACTGGGTTTGGCAAGTGACAATTAACTAATTAACTGCCTTAGTCACTAATCGATTAAACTGTGACGTTTCAACAATAAATGCGATTGGGGGACTATATTTAATCTTGTCTGTTGTGACCAGGGTATAAATTGTTCACTAGATCCATTTTGTGACGTACCAAAAAGTAATCAATTTAAAGAAAATATCTTTGTTCAAGTTAGGATGAAGACATTCTACAATCACTGAGCTTAATAAAATAACTTCTGCGGCTGCATGTTCTTTTTTTTTTGTCTTTATAGATAAACTAATGAATCAGTAGTTAACTGGCTCCATCATCTGGTCAAACCAAAGTAATAAGAAGTGCACCAGTGAGCAGAGGTCATGTCTTCTGAGAAGGATTTGACAAATTATCATATATTCCTCAGTGGGCTGACACAGTGTTACTACAGTAATGACGTAATACATCCTGCTGGTGACTCCAGCTAAGCCCTGCTTGGGAAGTATCATCATAACCACAATCTGGGCAAAAGAGACTCCTTAGTATTAACCTGAGCCTTTACATAAATGTAGTAGGTAAGAAAGATAATATAAGACATGAAGAGGACTTTGTGTTTCTTAACAAAAGATAAAAAAATCATAACATAAGTGGATTAATCTGGGAAGCTTTTTCAAGAGTGACATGCATTATTTAGCTCCATGCAGCTATATGACTTTTATTTAGCAGAAGGTCACACACCTTTTGTAAGGTATATAGCTTTTTACAGACAACAGTAACACTGTAGTAGTAGTCTATCCATATTAATAGGGTTTTTGTATCAAAATAAAACGTTATTCCTTATAGATTGTTTTGATACCCCATCACAAGTGATGAATTAAATATAATAATAGGCACTCTCCTACTCAGTGGGGTGACTGTATTGGTGTTATAAAGAGATATATTTATATTGTGCATTGTAATGGGCTAATGGAGGTCTTTTATTTGATTTCTCTTACTTTTGTTTTAAAGGTAAAATAATAGAAAGAAAAATCACAAAAATAAATGAAATGCATCAGGGCTATTTATTTGAGTCAGTGATAAATGTAAAACGTAGGACTTACCCATTGTAGTATTTTTATAAATCCCAATGGTTGTTTAATTACTGTGTACTGCCCTTGGGCCACCAGCTGTCAAGACACAAAAAAATCAGAAATCAGCGGATGAAAACAGTTTCACAGTGAGGTTGGCTCTGGTTGTGTGAAATCGGCGTCCCCGCGTAAAGCAGACCAGACATGAGACTGATATGATGGTGCTGATTAACAAACACACCTAATTACTTCAGACTCACAGCCCACAGCTCTGGTCTGCTGCCGGATACTGCAGGTGTTTATTACATAGCAACTATCTTCCAGTTGATAAAGTGAGTCAACTGGCACCTTTGTGGTCTATGAGATGAATAACTGCAGTAGTTGTGGTATTCACTTGAGATGCTCTAATAGTGGTGTAATGTGTGCGCAGCAGATTGTTCCTGACAGCATTACAATCAGACAAAGCTGATTAACCGACTGGCTTCTCTGCCCTCTTCCTCCACAATTCACACACACTTGGTCTTTTTTGTTCATGTATGAGGACATCTCGCGAAATCTGTGTAACGGAGGCATAAGGTGGGATCGTTTCCTCGCAGGTGAATGCGACACAGCAAAGAAGGTGGTGCTTTCTCCCCGTATGCACGAATAAATGGCAGCACGGGAATAAGCAGCAGTGGTGGGGGTTTTCTCTCAGGCTGTGGGTCTACTTTCCCCCTTGATGCTCGTTGTTTTGTCCAGCAGGTGCCAAACCTTCGTATTAAAGATGACGCACGAACTGACAAATTCAGCATGCAGAGCAGGCTGACAGCGTGATATCTACTCATTTCCCATGTCAACCTTGTTGGCTTTGCCACAAACCACACGACTATTTGGGATATGAGCCACATAGATGCAGGAGACCGTCCTTTTCGGTGTCGGGCCTACTGCGGCCAACCAAAAACACAGAGGGCCTTCTTGGATATTAATCAGGTTCCTGTTTGTTATCTTAGCAACAGCAGGCTAATTGGGACGTGAATAATCTAAATCAATTACCCGAATCTCTGGAGATAACAGGCTACATGCTTTGCTTCCTTCACTAAATGTTATTGGTAGACCAATCTCTGCATCCTACATATCTTTGGACGGGCCGCTTCATCGCATCGACTGCAGCATCGCTTGGAAGAAATTGTTGTTGAAATTGTCTGCCGTGCCTTTACACAAATGCAATGTTCAAACTATCGCATAAAACAGTTATTCGACAGAACTATAAAGTGAAAACCAAAAGCTCTGCGGTCTGTGGCAAAAAAAAAATATTTATGTTATGCAAAAGATAATAAAAAAATAAATAAACATCAGCTACATTTACAAATTGTAATTAAATTGAGGATTTTCCTCCCAAAGCCTTACCTGGTTTACAACATCCATCTTGGCCGCTTACTCGTTGATAAGAGGATCAGAGGGGCGGAGGGGGGGAGGCGTCTCATACGGAACAGCCCAGGGAAGGAAAACGCCAGGAAGAAAGAGCTGGACTGCGTCACCAGCTTGGAGAGGACGTTCGAAGCGCCGTGACGTCAGACAAACTACTGGACTCGGCGTAAAGACGAGTTGAGACGTCTGTCCAATCACAGCGCTGCTTTATTCTAAGGCAGCTGAGATTGCCCGGGGGTTAGGATGGAGAGAGGAGGCATGGAGACCGTTCACGCTTTAGTAGACAGAAAAAGGGCTAAAGAGAGCTAAATAAATAGGTCAGTGAAGGAACTACTGCTGGTCATTAGCAGGCAGCACTTCACCTGACATCTATAAAAACTGTAGTGACACCATATTCTACACGTAACAATTTAGGAAGAGATCTGGGGGAGCTGACATAACCCATGCAAATAGAATAAAACATTAATAAACAGCTTGTAATTTAGCACGGAACAACAGGCACCCAGAGGTTATTGTTTGGCAAACTCCCTTTCCTCTAAAAGGGGAAGTGGAACCCAGATGTTACCATCTGCCAGTCCATTAATGGCTGATTATATAATTTAATCTTTTGTATTTTGCTGCGGTTTTCAACATCCATTACAGCCCTGCTGGGAGCAAAATAAACCAAAAACTAAAGGACCTCTCAATTTCATTAAGTACACTGTTTAGAATGGTATCAAGTTCCTGCAAAAGGCAGAACAACTACAAATAAAAGAACAAAACAGATATCTGAGAAAACATGTTTTATTTGTGTGCACTGGAAAGTCCATCAGACAGGCTGAATCCCAAATTAAAGACAAATTCAACAACATTTATACAATCTTTTTTCTAGGAGTCTGCATGTTTCACATCAGAAGATCATTTGTGTAACAAAGTATAAATGTTTTATTGATGCAATAGTTTACCACATTCTAAAGTTACAGTTTATTTGCCAAGATTGTAACTTAACACACCGATGTATAAAGTCATAACAATTTAAGTACAAAATATGAAAACTGTCTTTTTTTTTAAAAAATACTAAGAGCAACCTTTCAATGTCACATTCAGCAGGTTGTGCTGCTCAGATTTTAAGTTATGGTGTTCACAGGATTCCTTGTTGAGTCCTGCCACAGTCTGACATGCTTTTAAATTAGCTGTATGCATGAGTGTGTTCTGGTATTACCAAACAAAGCTTTGCTATTTCAAACAATATTTTGTTTGCCAGAGACATACAGTACAATGTTTAAGCATGTTCTCGAATTGCATCCATAATATGTTTAATTGTTTTTGTCCCCAACAGATAAAATACCTAATGCTTCACTTTGTCGCACAGTTATTAGTATTATTGTTTGGTTATTTTTTGTTGTTGAGCTCAGTAGGAAATCACACAGTTCATTTCATCTGCTAGCTCATCCTCAAAGCGAGAAATGGACTGGCTGGCTCCATGAGCTATCAGGTCGGCAGCGGCACTCTCCATTTCGTCCAGGCTCATGTGACAGGCTTCGGCAATCTCTCGCTTGGCAAAGGTCACAAATTTAGGGTCTCTGGCATAAATCCCAAGGCCCTCGGAGATCAAGATCTGATTTTAAGAAAAAATGGAGAAAAAAAAACAAAACAGCGAACATACTGTATAAGACACAGTTTTGTTTTACCTGCTCCCATTCATGCAAACACAACCTGAACATTTAGCTGATAATCATTGTGTTCAATGCACAGATCATTTTATCTTATGAAAAAGTCACTTAGCCAAACTGAAATGCCCCCTGGTCACAGTGCACAAGATGGACTGGGATTTACAGTGCACTTAGTAGAATGAGAAAGTATCAAACATTGATGTAAAAAGATTTTCCCTCAGTGTTGGAGCAATATAAAGGACAAGCGTCAAATTATATCAGCATTAAAAGTTAATCTAATCTTTTAATGTTGATATTTTGCCCTCTGTGGAATTTTTACAGTAAACATAAGCATACATATCTAAGTATAATAAAGAGTAAGTTAACCATTTTTCAAGTTGGTCTTAAAACAATGGTCTAGTACCCACATGTAAATGAAAACAAATGTACTTGCTGTAATCATTCCTCCTGTTCCAACCAGGCATTTCTACTTCCCCTTTCCAATGTCCACAGTCCTTGTGCAAAAAATAATTCCCAAAGATAACTAAATAAGATAATACAAGGCTTCAGCATTCTGAGTTTATCAATTCAGATGCATTTCTAATTGATACAGATGATGAGTTACTGGGTTTTTAGTATATAATTCCTCAAACTGACCATTGTTTTTAGACCGAAATAATTGTGAATTTATACTTTAATACAATTGTTAAAAGTTATATTTTATCAGCAGCTATAGGTGGGAAAAGATGTCAATTATGTATTTTCGAGTAGTTGCTTCATCCCAAAAAAACTGTTCTGCGATTACTCACAGACTCCACCAAACTGTCTGCACTGCCTTTGTCCAGTAGGCCCTGGTTGACCGGCGGCATCCTCATACTGGTGAAAGTTCTCGGCTTGCTGGGATACCAACCGGGACGACTTCCTGCAGGGAGGCTTGCAGAGCCGTTGCTCCACAATGGCTGGCTGGTACCTGTGACTTCGTCCATCAGGATCATAGGAGTGTAAATGAGCTTGCCCTTGTGTGGCGAGGGGGCAATTATTCCTGGAACAGGAGTGGCGCCAGCGGCTGCTGTGTTTGCCCAGGAGGCTGATGACAGCGAAGACACACTGCTGCGCCGGGAGTCCAGGCTGTGCTGGGTCTGAAACAGCAAGAGCAGCAGGCCAATAAAACAAAACTCGATGTATGAACACTAACATCTTAAGAGTGTGTGTGTTGTGTTTGCTTTGTTTTACCTGTAGACGGGATCTGGATGGGGATGTGTTCCCTCGATAGTTTCCTGGGATGGGGAGGTCGTTCACACTGCTCTGTGGCCTCAGACACTGGAAGTTAAAGGCAGGCTTACGACCTGAAACGATAAGTACGGCAGCTATAGTAAACACTCAGGTGTGTGGTGGGATTTATTAGTAAAGTATAGCGCTCACAGCAAAAATGAGCTGAAGATCCCATATTACACTCGTAACATCCAGACAGATGGTTTTAGATTAAAAAAGAAAAAGAAAACAGAATATCAAGTTTCTCACCTTTTGGTATAGAAGGAAGAAGACGTCTCCTGACAAACTGTGTGCCACCGTTTTCATTTCCGTTACAGCCGTTCCCATTGTAACCGTTGCCGCCACTCATTGTACTTCCATTGCCGTTGGTGCTGATGATGCTACCGTTCTCGCTGTAGCCCATGTATGCGTTCTCATTATATCCATTGCCGTTATAGGGAGTAGGGCTTTCAGCAGCGTTCTGTTCATTTGTAGCTGTGTTAGTGTAACCATTGCTAACAAAACCACTAGCATCTTGGGAATCATATGGTATCTCCCCAATGCTGCCAGCTCTATCCAGGCTTTGTCCATTGTAGCCACTCTCAGTTGGAAGAGGAGAAACATGTTCTGGATACTCATACCTATATCCGTATGAAAACATTTAGCATGCAGTAATCACTTCAAAGGAACAGCTCAACAACAGTGCACATTTAATCCTTTGCCAAGCTATAGAATATTCTAATATCTGTAAATTACATACAAAGTGGAAGCAAGGGAACAGTTAGCTTAACTTAGCATGAAAACTGAAAAAACAAAAACAAAAACTTACCTGTCTACTGATACCAGACTTATAGCATCACCTTCACTATTATAAACCTGCTCAGTTACTTCAGTTGTAGGTTCCACAATTGGTTCTTCAGTTAAAACGTCTCCTCCACCGTCTATCTCTGGGGGTGGAGGAGGAGGAAGAGGCGACTCACAGATGGAGTCCACCCTGTTTGTAGAAAACAGGCATGCTAGGAACCAGCTGATTGTGACATGTAACAGTGTATGAATTTAAACATGCCGTTCTGAGAGAAACACACCGGATTGGCAGAGGTTCCGACCTCACAGGCTGCTCTGTTACAACACTGACACCTGCCAGCTCGGATCCCGGTCTCTGATGCTCATGCAGACCCATCACCTGCTCTGTGACCACTCTACAATTGGCTGCCTCAGGCTCTGGTTCCACTATCACAGTCGTCTGTTCTACCAGCATGTCCAAGGGCGGCATTGGTGTGGAGGCAGGCGTTGTGGTCACTGATGTTCCAGCCTCACTGCCGAAGATTTCGTCTCCTGCAATTTCTCCATCTGCACCTTCCTCTTCTTCCATATCACAGGCCATCGCCAGACGCATCTCTGGGGCCAGGTCCTGCAGCGAGCGCAGCCCTTGCTGACAGACACAATGACACACATACACTTAAAGAACATATTGATAACATACGGTATCACCGCAAGTGTTACTCATTGTGTAGCACATATGCACAAAGCAACAACAAAGTATCTCACTACTCAAAATACGTTAACACTAGAACACATACAGATATCAAATATATATAAACATACCAAATAAACAATTCTGGACTCTTTTTAATATGGGATATTTTTTCCATTAAAACAACGTGACAAAAATGAATAATCAGAGTATGTTTTTTTTAAATCATAAAACATGTCCTTGGTAAGGGGCTGTTTAAAATCAAAAAGCAGAATTTACCTGCAGAGAAGCTGCCCTGTCCTTCCTTTTGGATTTTCTCTCCCTCTCCTTTCTCTTGCGGAACTTTTTAAAGTAGTCCTGAATCAAAAAGCTGGCATAAACCTTCCCACAAGTCACCTCATCACCTGAAAAGGATAAAAAAAAATTGTGAAAAATGGAAAATTAACTATTGCAAAAGTTTTGGCTTAATGGCTTAAACTGTTTCTTTTTGGAAAACAGATAATTTTCTAATGCAGGCATGTTACTTCCAAAAACAATAGTTGTCCCAAAAGGCAAATGCTTCTTTTAATATTCTGAGTGGTTTCTATTTTCTCAGTTTTTCATCACAGCTGAAAGCTATGCCATTTGTTAACGTACCTCTAGGGGGAGGAATGACTTCATCGATGAGTTTGGGCTTAGTGCGCTTCCAGAGCTTCTTAATAATCAGCTTCAGCTCTTCATTCTGCTGGTCAATGGGGCCTGAGGGGAGGGCAAAAAAAAATCCCTTAACAGCAACCTAATACCACTCAGTGAGGTAGGCTCAACCAAGTGTGCATTAGATTCTGTGTTTCTGTATGTGGTCTAACCTTCAGTCTTAATCTTGAGTGAAGTTCGCACAAGAGCAAACAGAGTAGCATTGAAGGTGACAGTCCCATCTGTGTGCAGTGGCACATTCATAGCTACTAGTCTCTGAGAGACACAATATGAGGTAGACTGAGTGAGATCTGTTCATCTTTTCGTGTTCCTAACACCTAATGTGAAACACCGAACTTGTGAAATTTACCTTGCAGGCAACACGATGAGGACACAGTTTTCCAAAACCAAGAGGTGGCTGTATTCTGCGCAGCATTGTGACAACATCAATGTGCTTTATACGACCACTGCATGAGCAGACAAACACAAACAGACATTTACCGAAGGATAAAAGGGACCATGGGTTTTATGGAAACAGTGAGAACAGTAGTGTTTGCATATTGCTGCAAAATGCTCTTTTTATGTCTGCTGTTTATCAACAGCCTTACGACCTACATGTGTTGTGTGTACTACTACACATGTAAGTTTGAGGGAGCAAAGACAGGTGATCTTGTCAAAGACGATTCAGTATGAAAGAGAAATTAAGCATTAGTCTTACGTGGCCTCTGGATCATAGTCAGACCAGACTCTCTTGAACTCGTCGAGGTGGTGAGTACCGAGCACAGTCCAGTCTCGTGTCAAGTATTCAAAGTTATCCATGATGACAGCAATGAACAAGTTGATGATCTGACAGAGAGAAGAATAATTTTATAAGCAGGTTGTTGATTAGAATGAGTAACTTGCTGGACACAGAGGTCAGAGGGTTTATTTTAGCATCTGGAAAGGTCTCGGAGGTTTTCTGCAAAATTTCAAAGACCACACACAAGGTGTCCACAAGACAAGAAACCATTAAAGTAAGGAAAGCCACACATGAAAAGATGGGCTGAGCATGAACCTGTACACTGTGGTTGGAGATCAGGCTATGTGGAAGGAAGCGATTAAAGATCTCATATTGCAAACTTTAACATGGTTGAAATTAAATGTCTGAGGTGCATTGGCAGTGAGATAAAAATTGCAATGAATTTTGGGTTTTGACAAGAGAAAGATGTGTGTGCATCTGTGCAAATATTCAGTTTCTGTGCAGAAACTTAGTGGGACTGGTTTATATTTTACATTATAAGCACCAAACTCCCTTCATTAGTGATTATTTTAAGAAGGTAACCTGTAACAGACTGGACTGTAGCTGTATTATTTACTACATATTTGTCTTAGATTTGACACAAGGTCCACCTTCATTTAACCTGTTTAATCTCTTCAAATAGCTCAACAGTCGTAGAAGCCTAACACAAAAATTTAAATCAGGATTGTTTGATTTGCTGTCTGGATTAACAAAATCCACAGATGTGGGAGCTGGGATTTGGAGAAGACAAGGTAAGCTTTTAAAACTGCATGCTTCACTGCTGTTACAACACTATGCCCTCTACTTTCATTGGACTTCTATCCCACTTCACCTCATAATCTGCAAAACACAAGTCTGAATTAATTGTACATAAATTATATTCAGTATCAGTAGGTTGTATTAAGCTAAATCAAAGGATGGAAAGCATTTACTACATTTAACAGTCGTTCTTCATCCTCCTCGGCTCCACTCACCAGGTAAGCACAGAGCATGAAGAAGCTGATGAAGTAGATGTAGGACAAGTTACTACCACAGGTGAACTCTTCACCAGGTTCAATATCAGCTTCTGGGTCGCAGCGTCTTCCAGGCAGCGCTGCTAACATGATCTCCTGCCACTGCTCTCCTGTGGCACACCTAAAGGACACACACAGAACACACTGTTGATTTAGATTGTCGAGATCTTCCGATTTCTGTTTTATAGGAAGAGAGCTGATTGTTTAATGAGCTAACAGCAGCTCTTTCAAAAATCCACCAGATAACTGAGGAAAGACTGTCAGCTACATATAGAATTACAAAGTGTTATTAAATGAAATTGCTGTTGATGTAAACCAAGTTAAAATATAAGTACAATATAATATTTATATTATATTTATATATATATATATATAAATTGTGTTTAGCTAATGTTTTGGCTAAATAGAATGGAGGAAGATTTGTTGTTAGGACATTCATATCTGATATACGGAGAACAAAGTGTGTCAGAACCCATTCTGTCTCTCTCTGAATAAAATGACTCACCTAAAAAGCACCAGAACTGCCATGAAGAAAGTCTGAAAGTTGCAGTTTCTGTTTATATGTGTGTCGTCATCAATGGCCACTTTCCCAAATGTCTAAAATGAGAGACGTGCGCTCAGTGAGAGGCATAAACAGTTAAAAACAGAGAAACAATGTGGCTAACAATTTAGTAAAATTTGTACAGACTGCTTTGCTCATTTGATGAATTCTGAGGTGGTTAAAATGAAAAAGCACAGACTTGATCAAATAATCCTGTACCACCACTGACCTGCATCCCAATCACAGCATAGATGAAAAAGATCATGGCAATGAGCAGACCTACATAAGGCAGGGCCTGAGCAGATAAGAATCAAGAGTTTGATTAATGACAACATTTTGTAATCACACCTTAACCTAATAGTTTCCGTATTATGTAAATGATTTGCTCTATGCTGCACTGACCTGGAGGGACTTAACAAAAGTCCAGAGAAGAGTTCGAATACCCTCTCCTTTGCTCAGCAGTTTGACCAACCTCAAGACTCGGAACAATCGGAAGAACGTGATGGACACTTTCCCGCTTTCTCCTTTACCGCCACCCTTAAAAGGACAAACACAGGAAAATAAATACACACATTGCATCACTTGTACATCCTAAAGAATAAATCAGAAACCTGAGACACATCTGAAGCCTCAGTGTGTGTTTTCAGCTCTCACCTCACCATGGCCACCTCCTCCCTGGATCAGGAGTTCAGGCAATCAACACCAGGCAGAAACAACATGTGGAAAGAAAGTTAAAACGCAATCAGGCTTCAGCACAAATGGTTACATTTTGACAGTAAAATACCTGTAAAGAATCAATTTCAATAAACAGCAAGCAGATACAAAACAACTCAGATTAATAATTTCATAAATAATGTAGTTGAGGAAATACTGAAAACTATATGTTCCTTCTTCTTTCATCAGGCAGTGCTAATAAGAGGTGAACAAACTTACACTAAACTCAGAAACTGCAATATCCAACACACTCCCCACGACGATCAATGCGTCAAAAGAATTCCAAGGATCAATGAAATAGTGCTGCAGAGGATTAAATAAGCAAACAGAGATATACGGTAATGGTCAACGGTAACAGCTGCTTTGAATGCTGGTTTTTAAGTTAAAATAAAGAAACCTCACATGAGCCCTCAGAGCCAGTAACTTGATAATCATCTCTATGGTGAAAACCACAGTGAAGATCATGTTGAGGATATCCATGATTGAAGTGAACAATTTAGACTGCTCATAATGCTGAGAGAAGGGAGAAAACACAAAATGTCACATCACAACGCTGGAAGAGTTTCAATAATTCTATATTTTTACAGAAATACGTGTGAAATGTTACCTGAATGGCCAGTGTGAGAGTGTTTCCCAGAATCAGCACAAACATGACGTATTCAAACTGACTGGAGTTGATAATTTTCCAAAATTTGAGCTGGGATGGGTTTTTGGGAATGTAAATCTTTATAGGCTGAGCTTTCAGTGCATAGTACACACATTGACGCTGGAGTAGGGCAGAAGATGTAATGTTATTTACTTTAAAGCAATAAAATAAATTCAGAATTGAATTAAAAGACAAATTATAAATCAAGGTTTTGTAAAATAACTGACTTGATTTTTGTTGAGTTCACAGTTTTTAAACTCAGCCTCTCCTTGTTCTCGAAATGTGATGATGACAAAACCCACAAAAATGTTCATCATGAAGAAGGCAATGATGATGATGTAGATGATGAAAAAAATGGAGATTTCTACTCTGTAGTTGTAGATGGGCCCTCGGTTTATGGCATTGGCATCTATGGCCCGGTAAAGGAGCCTTTAACGACAAAATAAATCACGAAGGGGATAAATTTCTCAATTTATCAAACATTGTTTTCAGGAAAATAAAGTATAGAAAAAATAGAAAGTATAAAGCTGTTGATTTTTCTCACTGTCGAAAGACCAAATAAAAACACCAAACTGATTCAACTAATAAAGTACTTTGCAGCTGAACACAAAAACACCAGTGACATATGCTTACTTCTCATAATATGAACACTGTAGCTTATGTGTATCAGTAGCATTAATTGTGCATTAATTTTCAGCTAAAATGGTCTCTAGAAATCATTATTTGCTTAAAACTATAGCAAGTTGAATATGTGTTGAAATATAAGTTGAACATTTATGTCATTAGTAGAAGGCAATATACTTGAGACTTAGTGCCACCAAAATAAGTAACTAATAAGTTGTTTTTGGTTTTCTTTTCATGGAATATTTGTTGACAACCAAAATAATAAAATAACCAGCCTTATCGCTAACAGAAAAAAATCCCTAAAGTTAACGAGAAGGTTGCTACTCACTGTGGCCAGCCTTCAAACGTTGACACTGTGAACAGAGCCAGCATTCCCATCAGCACATTGTCAAAGTTGAATTCACTGTTTTCCCAAATCCTTTCTTTCACCATGGGGTGGTTCATGTCCCCGTCTTTATAGACCACAAACATTCCCCTAAAACCAAACACACACACACAAACACAGAATTTATGACATAACAACTTTTTAAGAGACTGTCAAGTGCTTTATATTGTGTGAACAAATAAAAAATGAATAAAGAAAACTGACTTGCACTCCTCTGGAGTATGTTTGGCTTCATCTGTGCAGCTGTAGAATCTGCCCTGTAATATGGAACAGAGACAGGTTACTGTATACAATAGAACAACGTACTGGAAATTTCTCTTTTAAAACCAGTAGGACAGATAATAAAACGGTGGAGGCTTTCAAACCAGAGGCCGAAAGCACGGCCATGTACCTTAAAGAGCTGAACTCCGATACATGCAAACATAAACTGAAGGAGTGTTGTGACAATCAAAATGTTGCCGATTGTGCGGATCGCCACAAAGACACACTGCACCACATTCTGTGAACACACAATCAATAAAATGCACATGTGAGCAACTAACTACACTCCAGTTACACCTAATAAATATCTACGATATGCTGTATAGCTACATCTGTACAATAAAACCGTGTAAAAACACTTTTTGTAACAACAACAAAAAAAGAAAGATAAACAGAAGAATTTACTTTTAGTCCTTTGGCTCTGTTAATGGCTCGAAGAGGCCTGAGCACACGTAACACTCGAAGTATCTTCACCACAGAGATTGCACTTGAACTGAAACCAGCAAGGATCAATAGAAGAAAACATAATACAAATTTCAGACATACATATACATTTGTAATAATGGGAGAAACAGGAGCAGGTTGTACTGGATTACAGATAATATGTGATCCTACATTATGTAAAGTAAATACCTTACTTTAACTGATCCCTAGGAAGTACTACGCTTTAATGAGACGTCACTCAGAGCTACATGTCATCGAGTTTGTGTTGGGCAGTTATCTACTCACTGCAGAAAGAAGGATGTGAGAGACACGCTGACGACCAGCAGGTCGAGGAGGTTGAAGGCATTTCGACAGAAGGAGCCAGTGTGAAGAAAAGCTCCGTAGACCGTCATCTGGACCCAACCGAGGAAGAGGAGAGAGAAGTTCGAAAGTTTTATCTCTCTATCTATGTGAAATGCCACCGTGTCTTAGCACTGGTTGTTTTCCTACTGTAACATTACCTTTAGTACAATCTCCACGGTGAAAACAGATGTGAACACATAATCAGCATAACCAAGCACCTGAGGACACAAGAGATTAGGAACAGTTTTAGTATCATAATGGTAACTGTGACAAGACAGACGTGAAGTGGATATGAGGAGGAAATGCAGATCAAGCTCAGGTGTGTTTGGTCTTACAATGTTCCTGAATGAGTGGGATTTGATTGGATCCTCAGCAGCAAGGGAGATACTACTGAGGATGATGAAGATGAGGATGAAGTTGGTGAAGTAGGGGTGATGGATTAGGTTATGGCAGGCAACACGCAAACTGAGAATGAGAATGAAATGACAAAATGAGGTGGATCATTTTAGCACTGTTATAGAAGTTTAGGAGAACCAGGCTAACTGGGCACATTTACAGATACTGGCAACATTACCAGTTTTTCTTTCCAAGAATGAAGAAGGAGCTTCCATCAGGGATTGGTACAATCTTCTCTTTAGGCCCAGAGAACTCAGGCTTTAATGGAGCAACTCCTGCAATAACAAACAGCCATTTTAAATCTTCATCAACTGGTCTAGAGTTTCTCCTATAGCGCATCACCGCCATCACACGTACCCTCCAGTCCCTCGATGGCCCTCAGCTCCTCGTTTTCCTGCCAGTCATCGTCCTCGTTCTGCAAACAGAAGCCAAGATCAGCTGTTGTACATTTGGTGGCTCACTTTTTATACTATATGGTGCTTGAAAAGATATAAAAAAAGATCATCTACCCCTGCATCTTCATCCTCTTTCTCTTCATCCTCATCCCATTCTTCTTCCTCTTCCTTTTTCTCTCTAGAAAAAAAAGCCAAAACAAATGAGAGACAATTCTGTCTTTAGCACACTCATCAGTGGGACTGCAGCAAGAAAAAAAAAAAAACATAAGCAGGGTATAAATGTGTCTGATACCACTCCTCACCTTCACTTTTCTTATAAGAAACTTACTCTATTTTTTTCTTTCCACCACCTCCTGCCAAGTTGTCCACAGCGATAGCCAAGAAGACATTGAGCAGGATGTCTGATCACAAAATAAAGGTGTCATATTTTCTTCACTGGGAATAAAAGGTTTATAAAAATGTGTGACTGCACGAGGATCAGAAACAGTGCTATCACTTCATTGTAAAGGATACAGTTACCACAGACAAAGAGGATGACAAAGTAAATGCAGACTACCATGTTGGGGAAGACCGGCCCACCATAGGCCATAATGCCATCATACATCACAGCATTCCAGTCCTCTCCAGTGAGGATCTGCAAAGAAAGGTCATGAGAAAGGAAGAAAAAAACTTACCTGTAATTAATTTTAAGCTGTAATCGATTCCTTCATACACTGTGCATGAGTTGAGATGTAAATCACCTGGAAACACGTGAGCAGAGCCTGGGGAAAGGAGTCAAACGTACTTCTCTTCATCTGGGTCTCATCAAAGTTGAATTTGCCTCCAAACAATTGCATACCCAGCAAGGCAAAGATAATGAGGAAGAGGAAGAGAAGGAGCAAAAGGGAGCAGATAGCTTTCATGGAGTTGAGGAGTGAGTTGACCAGGTCAGACAAGGCAGCCCAGTGTCTAGAAA
Organism: Channa argus; assembly: GCF_033026475.1. NCBI lineage: Eukaryota > Metazoa > Chordata > Actinopteri > Anabantiformes > Channidae > Channa > Channa argus. The sequence continues at coordinate 6,427,970 of NC_090209.1, forward strand.
GTAAAAAAAGATGGTGCATAGATACAACATTCAGCCCTTTACAACCCCAATTCAAAAAGTTGGGACGATGTGTAGATAAAAACGTAAATAAAAAGAAAAAGCAATGATTTGCAAATCTCATCTCATCAAATATTTTATTCACAATAGAACATCAACAACACATCAGATGTTGAAACTGAGAGATTTTATCATTTCAAGGCTTTGTCCCTTGTGCAGATTCCTCCTGATTCTCTGAATCTTTTGATGGTATTATACACTGTAGATGGTGGGATCTTTAAAGTCTTCGAATTTTTACATTGAGGAAGATTTTTTTTTAATTGTTCCACAATTATTAGATACAGTTTGTCACAGATTGGTGAACCTTCGCCTATATTTACACTCGAGAGGCTCTGCCTCTCTGAAATGCTCCTTTTATATCCAGTCATTTTACTGACCTGTTGCCAGTTAACCTAATTAGTGGTCAAATGTTCCTCCATTTGTTTTTTATTTGCAGCCATTACTTTTCCATCCTTTTGTTGCCCCTGTTCCAACTTGTCAAGATGTGTTGCTGCCATCAAATGGTAAAATATCTCAGTTTCAACATCTGATATGTTGTTTATCTTCTGTTGTAAATAAAATATGGGTTAATGATATTCTGTTCTTATTTACATTAAACAAATTGACAAACAAATTGTCCCAACTTATTTTGTTATAGATAGGATAGATCAGCAGTGGTTAGTTATTGCCTGCTTCATCCAGCTGACTGTAAAGCTCCAGGTGGGTTATCATTAAACTTATCCCAGAGCTCTGTGATCAATTACCGAGTCATCTTAAATATCCTGAGCAGTCGGATGCAGCGCAGCACAGAGATGCCGATAGGTGGGATAAAATCCATCTCTACAAGCAGTGTCTCGAGGATGCCGCCGCACACCACAAAACAATCAAAGCGGTTGAAGAGCGCCATGAAATAGATCTGCAGGCCAAAGGCGTACATCTTCATCAGCATCTCCAATGTGAACAGCAGCAGCAGGATCTTGTTGGCTCGCTCTGAGAATGAAACACAGATGTGGATTTTATTTTTTTTTTTAAATAAAGCAAGTCAGCAGTGGTTAAGTTAAAAAAGAGGTGTGTGCTCTTACCTTGCATTTCTGTGAGCCACTTTGGCTGTCCGTAATGCTCGGAGGCACTGGCTACTGTGTTAAGAAACACCAGCAAAAGCACCAGCCAGTAGAAGTTCGTGGTCTTTACAGCCACACGGCAATTCTTCCTTAATGTGTGATTCAGCTGGCACAACTGGTCACTGAAGAAAGAAGGAACGTGTGTATTTCAGTGTTCAGGTTTTTTCTTAGATTTACAGTACAGCAGAAAGAGCCTAAATTAGTGCAACACCTGACTACTAAAAATAGAATGTTCAAGGCCTAAGATGAAGCACTGAACCAATTAGCATGCTTCTTTCGGTAGCACATACAGTGTAAGGGGAAGCCCGAGCTGTTAACAAAACGATAAATGGCAGAATTAAAAATGAGTCCTAAACATATCTCAAAGAGCCATAAAACAAAATTCATAAACCTGACCAAACTTTGAGGTGCCACATCAAAGGGTCTGAATAATTTAGTAAATTGTTTTCACTTTATCATTAGGATTATTGATTAGAAATTGATGGGCAAAGTATGTATAAAGGAATATCAAGTCTGAATATCAAAATAGTAAAACACCAATATGTCAATGGAAAAACAACAGACTTTTTTTGTTTACTAATCACAACAACCAGTGCCTGTTGTCAAAAGCCATTTATAGCTGTTATACGTCAACTCAAACAAGTTGCCAATTACAAATGACCTGTAGTCCTCAACTGGTAATTAAACATATTGTTTAAACAATGTGTCATTTTGGGTAAAGATAAACTAAAAAAAGCTCAGGCTTTTCATCTCACTACCCAGTGCACTCGGTATATTGCGTTGTACTACAAATCTTACCAAAAGCTATTGGCCATCATCTTTGCCCTAAAAATAAAAGACAACAAGAGAGGGACAAATTAATGAAATAAGTTAATCACTTTCTGAACAACGAGTGTTGAAACAATGTTGTTTCTCTGTTGCCTTACATGAGTGAAGCACAGCACCCACTGTCATCATCGAGGTACGCTATGTCATCATCGGAGTCTGACTCTGTTCAACACACGGAGAAAATACTGTCTGTTAGAGAGTATTGGATAGAACAACTACAGGAACAGTCATTGACGGCTGACATACCTCCTCCATCCTCACTGTGTTTGTACCAACCAAACTTCTTCATCATCTTTTTCTTAGCAATTGCAGCCCCTTCGAAGAAAAAAGAGGCAGATTATGTATAACATGTGGATGCCTGACTTTGACTGCGTCAATATGGTAGTGTGTTAAACTAACGTTTGTTTCCTTCTTCATCGACATCCTCGGCCTCTATGAGCCAGTCCATGTAGCCAATCATATCTTCCTCCATCTGCTTGCTCTCTTGTGCCTTCTGCAGTTCACCACGTGCCACAGCTTTCTCTCTTTCCTTGGAGAACTCACTATGTACGTACATACATGCACAGGTTTAGGGAAACATAGAACAGCACAAGGATTTAGTATGAGTCCCATTGAGACCTGTAGTGCAGTGACTTCTCACCCGCTCAAAACACCCAATACAAGATTGATGATGAAAAATGATCCAAAGATGACCAGAGATACAAAGTAAATCCATGGAATCTCGTAGCCAATAGCATCATTCATCTGTGTGCAGAGACAAAGTGTGGTTAGGTTTTTACAATCAAGAGTCAAAAGCAAAGGTGCTATAACTGGGAGGGGGGTTGGAATGGGTTTGTTTACCCAGTAGAGCACATCTGTCCAACCCTCCATTGTGATACACTGGAAAACAGTCAGCATGGCAAAGAAAACATTATCAAAGTTCGTGATCCCACCATTGGGGCCTTCCCACTTGCCCCTGCAATCAGTCCCATTTCCGACACAAAAGCGACCATTCCCAGCAAAGGCACAAGGTGACGGATCATCTTCTATTATGAGACCTAGAGCAGCACACAAACAGACAGTGAGTTGACATTCCATTAAATAATGGACCAGGTAACCACAGTTTTTGACACAATTTAGACACCTGTGCTGACGGCATAACACGTCTTGTGCATCCTGCCGATAAAAAGCTCAAGGCCGATGATAGCATAGATGATGATGACAAACATGACCAGCATACCAATGTGGAGGAGGGGCACCATGGCTTTCATGATGGAGTTCAACACAATTTGTAAACCTGATGAGACAAACACACACTTATGTAGTTCTTTCTATTGACTTTTTTTGTGTTGATTTAACAAAAACTACTTTCCATTTTATAGCGAAAACAAACACCCCCTTTCCAAACCCTCCCACTGCAAGATGTATCAATTTCATGAAGGACTTATGCAAAAGCCTAGATCCAAATGCAAGCTCACATCCAATAGATGGCACCTGACATTAAACCGAAATGTTTGTGATTCCTTTTTACGTGGTACCTTTTTAAAGGTGGGTGTAGGATGAACAGCAGGGTTACCCATCTAATACACACACTAATAACACTAATAGATGATAAACACACTTGGCACTCCGGATACAAGTCGGAGCGGCCGTAACACCCTGAAAGCTCTGAGAGCTTTGACGTCCAGGCCTCCAGGTTTTCCAGCAGCATGATGGGCCTCCCCTGGCTTGTGGTCTGTCATCGCCTCTGCTATTACACTGAACAACCTGCACAGACACACAAAATAGCTGGTATTATTGACACACCATCCGTAGGTGTAAATCTTGACATCATGAAGCATCAAAATACCCGACGATGACGATAACGAAATCAAGCAAGTTCCATCCACTGCGTATGTAGGCGCTGGGATGCATGACTAAGCCGTAGGCAAGAATTTTAGTGAAGGTCTCCACGGTGAAGATGACGAGGAAGACGTACTCGACTTGTTCCTGGGAACAAAAGGCAAGATGACGTGGGGATGGTTAGGCAAAATTGGTATGACCTTTTTTTACAAGTTAGTGAGTGTGTCTGAAAGAATTAAATATAGAACAGCACTGAAAAATATGTCAAGCTATTATTACAGTGACATGCAGAAACTGAATTATTTCACCAAATGGACAAGTGGGATTTTTTTCACGTCATGACTTTTTTGTTTTCATTAAATCGTGTGCATTATCATTAAGGTGCAGTTGCAGTGGCTTCCCCACCTTTAACCCACTGCCTAGAACACTTTTAAGCCTGTCACTTAATCCCATTTCTGCAACCTTCATCTTAATGCTGCTAATCACTACTGTCACTACTTTACCCAAGGCTGCTACAATAATCCATAGACGATGTGGTTTAATGCAAAATGCTATCCATCAAGAAAACTAAGCAAAATCCCGAAACCTAATTCAAAAACTAATAATACAGTAAGTGTCTGTAAACAGCCAGATTAGCTCCTGTGTGAAATCCAATAAAGAGATCTACCAACATCTATCCTGTTCCAAGTGTGCATGTGTCCCGCTTTGCCTATTAACTAAAATCACTGTGATTGTAAGCATAGTTGTGAACCATTCATTAGCATTTAAAGTGTGACATTTGTAAATATAAAAGTGATGTTGCCGTTAGATCATATTTGCAGTAAGAGTAATTGCTAGACCATCATGCTTCATTTAGAGAGTAAGTGAGATGAGGCAGAGAGTTGGTGTTTAAGTCAGTCATGATCCTTGACAGGGTTACCTAGCTGAGGTCACACCATAACACTTCCCTTTAATACCCTTATTACCCCACATAGCATTATTACTGACTCACTAAATGTTGCTACAGTCAGCAGAACACTACTTGACTTCTGGCCTCCTAATGAATAACATTTCATTTGCCAGTAAAGCTGCCATTTCCTACACTTTTGTCATGAATCACACACATATATTAATGTCCTCTAATAACTCATGACAGAAAGTTATGTCAGGAGAGCTAGAGATGTTCTTAGTGAGAATCAAGCCTTAAAAATCTTCAACAATAAAGAAGATTACTCTTACATATGTGTAAATGTGGTGATTAAATCAAGATTCAGTTTTTTACAATTTTTACATCAGTGCACCGTGTTCCCACATATAAATAATAAAATAATAAATAAATTTCCATTGCTATGCTGATGATACCCAGCTATATCTATCTATGGAACCGGATGAATAATATCAGTTGATCAACCTTCAAGCCTACAAGACATACAGGCCTGGATGTCCCACATTTTATTACTTCTAAACTCAGACAAAACTGAAGTCATAGTATTTGGGCCCAAAAATCTCAAAATACGAATGTTTAACCATATCGTTACTCTAGATGCCATAAGTCTGGCCTCCAGTACTACTGCAAAGAACCTTGGAGTTAGTTTTGAGCAGGATTTGTTTTTTACCTTACATATAAAACAAATCTCTAGAACAGCCTTCTTCCAAATACGGAACATTGCCAAAATTAGGAGCATCCTGCCCAAAGTGATGCCACCCACCCCCAATACACTGAGCTCCTTTCCTCCTCTTGTCCCTCTCTTCTCTCCTCACACCCTGTCACTGTATGACATTAACTATGTGTGTTTTCTCCCGTAATTGTCTTTCTCCTTCTCTGTACCCCTCTCTCTGTCCCTTTCTGCAAGTGTCCCCGGGCTTTGAAGCTGTGTGTTTTCCAGTGTGCAGCTACTGGTCCTACCAACCTGCCCTATTTTTTGTTGTTGCTCTTTTTCTTTTCTCTCTCCACTTTCCAATCACCCTAACCGGTCAAGGCAGAATGCTGCCCACCCTGAGCTTGGTTCTGCTGGAGGTTTCTTCCATTAAAGGGAGCTTTTCCTCTCCACTGCTGCCTAGGGCTTGTTCAAGGGGGATTTGTTGGGTTCTCTCTAAACATCTTTATAGTCTTGAATTTATTCTGTAAAGTGCCTTGAGATGACTTTGTTGTGAATTGGTGCTATATAAATAAAGTTGAATTGAATTGAATTGAATAAGGTTTTCCCTAAAACAAAATTAGAGAAAAGTAGGAAAATGGTTAAACTGATGTACTGTATAGTGTTTCTCTTCACTAGAAACTCACCAGTTGGTGATTGGTAGCATTAGAGTCGTCATCTGGATATGGCTTAGTAACACCCATGGCTACACAGTTGGCAAAAATGGAAATTAGAATGAAAATATCAAAGGGCCTAAGGATTGCAGTTAAGGATACAACAGGCCCTGAACATGCATCTCTCTGAGAACAACTGAATAATGAAACTCAACCCACTAACACATTATCAGTTTGCCTCATACCATATGCAGACACAGTTGCTTGTATGCACATATACCAATGCTCTAAGTGACTAGCAGAAAATGGATATTTCCACTCCACAAGGGCCAGTGCTGCCATACGGATGGGGTTGCTGAGCGTCAGGCAGCAAAGGGCCCGGGGGGCCCTGAGGGCAGACTTGTTCGCCTGCATCGCCTTCTTGGCCCCCCCTCCTCTTTTTCTGGATGAGCCCGTGGACCCAAGGGTGTCTGATCTGCCTCCATCCCCCACCGGGGGGGCATCTATCAAGAGAAATACAAAAACATACAGTAATGATGTTGTTTGTTTTCAGTCATGTTGTACATGAATCGACAATATACTGTAGGTACATGACCACTGAGAGTATGATGTATGATGAGGATCTAGGGTGGCAGATATAGATACTAGGTGTGACATGTGGGTAGGCACTCAAAGTTAAAAACAAACCTAACAATACAACCCTGTGCTCAGCTTTGGTTTGTGTGCGAGGCATCATGCAATTATTTAATTGCTAATATCAGGACACATTTTATTCTCCAACACAGCCAGGAGAGCATTGGACACATGGCTGTACTAACAGACAGGTATTCTGTCCTGAAGGCCAGATGTGACCTACTTCTTTACTGGGAGAAGTGTACCACTTAGCCAAGCGCTGTCCCCAAGTAGGCCTGTGGACACCTGTTAACAAAGCCCTGCATAGAGAATAAGCCTGCAGGTAGAGTCATTATCCCACCCATGTCAAAACTACACAGGACTATCCAAATAAAACATGAGCAAATAAGCATGAGCTTCAGCTGACTGGCCTATTTAAAAGACATAATTTGTCTAATTGTTCTAAGAGCAGATGCTTTTGTTTGTGGAAGACTGATGAGCGATGTTAATCCAGTTTTCTTGTATCATTCCATACCTTCAGAGAAGGTATAAATCCACTTATACGTGTAATATTCTTATCATTGCTATTTTTATATGCTGTAAAGCTATTATACCGCGTAGCTTTACAGCATATGGAGTCCTGTCCGTTTTTCCATAGATAAAGATGTGCATATTCTTGCAACACCGTCTCTCCCTACCTTTCTTTGCCCCATCCATGTCCGCAGTTTACCACCACGAAATCACTTCAGAAAACCCACAAGCACCATGTGCAGCCTGTCAGTTCATCTCCACACGCAGCGCGCCGGTGCAGCTGAGAGGCTCCGGGCCATCCTGCCCACCGCCTGCCTGTAGCCTTCAAATCCAATTAAAGCCGCTTTCTGGTAATTTCTTTTACTGCGTGCAAATGAAAAGTGGAATTTGTTTCATCTGTGTAGGCACATAACGGCGAGGAACATTAAAACAAATTGGTCCTCATCTCCTCGGTGGCCAATCGTCAGGATTAAACCAGCTGAGCTGTTTAAAAGGATGACAGAGGAAATCTTTCAAGGGGAAGGGGGAGGTAAACTCGGCAAAACTCTCCGGTTCTGCTTCACTTATATTTAAATAGAAAACGCTGAGAAAAAACATTTAAATAAATTAGGACGGTGTAGTGCAAGTTAACGTATCTTACTGTAGCCCAGGACTTTGGACAGAAGATGCTGCGGTACCAAGAGACGTCAGCAGGGGGCGCGATGTCATTGGGCAGGTGCCTATTGTTTATTATGGCCTATGTTATTATACTGCACTGCTGCATCATTTTAAGCTTGCGAAAGCCAAGAAAGAAGAAAAATAAAATATCAGTTCAGGTCAATAACATTGATAGCTTTATTGGTTTGATTTATCAACTTTATCACAATAAATAAATAAAGACAAAACATAATATAAACATCCTTTCTATGCATAATTAAACTGCAAAATGGATTATGCTTTACCATTTATCTGCTGCAGGAGATGCTATAAGTTTAAGAAAACAGAGAGATGGGGTTTAAAAAAGTGCTTCATGGATAATGTGACAAGGGGCTGCATGGTAACTGGCTATTTACTAGCTAGTATATTAAATTAGTGGTCCAATAAATAATTCCCAGGAACTCATCCATATTTTTCAGCATTGCAGACACGGCTTGTGCTAATCCATTTTACATTGTAACAATCACAGTTGTTCAATGAGGATTCAAAGGAACAAAAGCTGCCAGGGGAAGGAGAAACTGCAGACAGAAAAAGAAAGGAATGAGTTTTTTTTTGGGCTCAGATTCATTTAAAACACACACATCATTTGAAAAACACATGTAGCTTTTTGAGTTGATTGTCTCAGCTGACAGATAATTCAAAGATTACTACCGTCCAAAACAAAAAACACCCTCACTGAAAAAATGTAATTACCACTAGACACAAAACTAGGTTTGCACTTTTCAGTCATTGGAACAATGTCTTTTATATTTAACCGATACATACAAACATAAAACTTTGGATGCTCAATTATTAAATATTCCCTAGGTGTTAAATTATTACAATGACTTCATATATAAATTCTATAATTGCATATATAATCCTAAAACGTCACAGCAATGTTACAACAACCATTCTTGCATAAAATGTTGCTTGTTGTTGAAGGTGCAAACATGATTTCGTCAGAAGGTTCCCTGTTCACATACAAACATTCAGCTCTGGCTAAAACTTAAAGTAATTTGCTCCTGAGGTATGAACACATGGTGAAACTAGTTGACACCACTATAGGACCAGAAACTCCATCTCCCGGTCATCGCGATACCTGCTGTAGCATCATGTTGTGCCCCTCTCCCACACACTTGCTCTGTGGTCTGACTCACTGTGTCCACACCTGCCCTCTCTCTAATGAAACTGCTCCTTTGTCCCTTGCTGCTGCTGCTGCTGACCACCATCCCTTGGAGGTAACTGACTGGGGTCATCTGCAAAGGGAATAGCTGGAGGAAAGAAAGAAGACACAAAAACGGCTTAGATTCTCAGGTTTTTGCGGTAGCATCCTCTTCATCAATGACGCTTAGTCATTTTCTAAAAAGGGACACATCTCTTAGATTATACTATACATAGTCAAATAATTTTTTCTGCATCACACTCAGACTGCCTCATTCATTTTACATCAGCTAGTTTCCCACATGTCACAGGAAAATGTCTTCCCACAAAGCTCAGAGTTAATATTTCGAGCTGTGTCTCAAATTAGACAAGACCACAAGCCACTTTTGATTTAAACTTTTGTTATTAGTTCTTAATAGATTACATCAAAACCCTGCTATTTAATTCAGTAGCCAGTTAAAAAATTCTACATATATACATCTGGAGGAATCTATATGTTCTCTATGTTCAGTTATTCATGTAACTGTTGAAACATGTACCTTTTGCCAGTTACATTTGTTTATAAAAGGTGCTAAAGACAAAAGGTTTACTTTTTAATAAATTATAAGTGGTAAAAAAAACAGACTACCATTTACTGTATTGCCTTCTTCATAGCTTGAAAAAGAAAATATTTCAGACTATATATATAGCTATAATGGTAGCACATGACAAAACTCTAAAACTATTACAGCTGTAATTTGCATATGTCAATATAAGACTTGACTAAGATAAAACTCCCTAATGCTACGGCACACTACCTGATATTACTGCATAAATGTCTAAATGACTGTCCTTTGGGAACCGTATATATTCAACATAATTGCAACAATTCACTGATCATACACAAAGGTCAAACTGGTAAAAAAAGACCCAGTATGTATAAATGTTATTTTAAATATATGAGGAAAAAACAAAGACAATGTCACAACCAATAGAACTTTAGAAATAATTATTAGGGAAATTGTCATTTAAGCCCATGGACTCCAAAGAGGGCACACTCGTTTTGAAACATCTGCTTATTGCATAAAGTCCATGCTACATAACCATCAAAGTGTTCCTGTCTCTTTGTAAGTGATTTTGCTTGTTCGCTGCCTAAAGTTATTAAGAATTCTCATCCAAACCTCCCTGCAGGATTGAGTGGCTTAGGTACACCAAACACAGTAGGACTACTTTAAGTGACTAAATGATTTTCTTTAAAAGCACACTACTTTGCAAAACTCAGTTGGCTTTACTCACGATTCTGAAACTGCTGCGCTGTATATCTAGTTAGGAGGATCCCAAGACCCTCAATCAGAGCGAGCAAAATTCCCCCCATCATGGCAGAGCCCATCATAGTTAATGGTCCACCTGGAGGTAAAAAGGTGTTTCACTGATCTGATACAGTGATGCAGGAAGGTGGAGTCAAGCTAGTTGGTAACGTCAGTACTACTGTACATGGGTTTCTTCTTACTGCGTGATGCCAGAATGGCTCCAGTCAGTGCACCACTTGTTATGGAGTTCCAGGGATCCTCTTTCCCTCTGAGGCGAACCAGCCCACAGTCAATTGTGGAAAACAACCCACCCCACACAGCAAAGCTACCTGTAAAAACATCAAAGACAAACCTGTGAGAATTAATAATTCTGGCTGAATGTGTGCTTTTGTGTGACTCTCAAGAATTCAAATAGACGCATTTGAGAACCCACATACACATAAATTAATTTACAAATAAATATGTTAAAGATATTTATTTTTTAAATAGAAAAAGGTTTTAAAACTCTCAATGTGGAAAGATGCTGTTAAAGCCTCCTGTGACCCAGTCTCATATATACTTTTAAAAGATTTTCAATATGGTTCACTGACCTAAGGGGGAATTTCATTTATTTACGCTTTGTTAATGAGATTTGGAGCATTCTTATTTATTGCAATTTTGTAACGACTACTTGAATTGCTGGGCAGACCATAGTAAAGCAGGACCAAGAGGGCTTGGTGGAGCAGAGTGCATTTATTTCAAGTCTAATTCTAGCACTACCTTGTACATTGTAGCATTATTAAAATGATATGATACACTTAAACTCTTGTACAATTAAGGTGGAGTGAACATTTGATTCACAAGTCACGTTTCCGTACCTCCAATCTGTGGGGCTCTTATTCTCACTGCGCTTGTGCTGCCTCTCAGTCTGTGTCCGACACCCTAAAATATTCAAGTAAGGATAGATTGACTTTTAAGGTGAATGATAAAAAAATTATAAAAGTCAGAGAGCAAACAATTATGTTTTGAACTCACTGCAGGGGCATTTCGAAAGCCCTTGATCGACTGGAACACCCCTCCTCCAATGGCACCCATTGTGAAAGCACCTCCGCAGTCATCTACTATCCTCCAGGGACTGCAGGGACACATTAAGTAGAGTAAGTTTGTATTTAAACCCCTTTAAATGGTTTATTGTTGCATGTGCACTATTATATGCTGCTCTTAAAGTCTGAATAAAAACAATTATCAATGAAAAAAATATCATACTATTGCAACTTCATAAAATGAGCATTTGTTGCTTTTCCAAGTACTATATACAACCAGACTGCAATACCGCAGTGGTACAAAGCATGCAGAGAACATAGTAAAAACTACAATTGAAAAACTGTGTTTATAAAAATACAATTAGAGTTAGTTAAAATGGTGGAGGAAATATTCAGATCTATTACTTACGTGAATGTGGCAACAATAAAAATTTTAAATGATAAATTGAAAGTCCTGCATCGAAAATATCCCTTGAGTAAAATTAAGCATTAGCAAAACGTACTTCAAATATTAAATGAACATAACATAAGTCATAATAATTTCCTTAGTAGCACTACATTAAGGCATGATTATTATTAATATTAATGTGTAAGTAGCAATCCAAGATTGTAAGTAGTTGCAAAGGTTAAAAAATTGGGACTCTTAACTAAAGAGTATTGTCATATCCATAAATAGTAATCATCAGAGTTTCCCAGATCCTAGAGTAATGTCTTCAAATGTCGTGTGTCAGAACAGCAGTTCAAAACCTATTAGTAATCAATTTATTATGTTAAGACAAAGACAAATGGCAGATATTAATGGGAACCATCAAACGTAAGATGGTTTAAATTCTCAATTAACTATAAAGCGCTTCTGATCATTCTTCTGATAATCACTAACTGGTGAATTGACTAATAATTTCATTTCTCCCAATTTCAACTGTGGGATAGTTTAATCTGTAACGGTGCATCATAATTCATAAACTTGGCATATTTCTTGAATGAAAAATCTTGATGTGCAAATTACCATGTAGGTGTCATATACATGTAGTAGAGTAAAAACGTACAACATTCCCCTATTAAAAGCAGTAAAAATATAGGGCTACACGTAACCTCAAACTTGTACTTGAGTAAACCTACTTCGTTAGCTTCTTTCCACCAATAATGTTTTGAACTTTGTCCCAGTTATTGCTTGTGAAATTTCGCTTACCATACCTTTAGCTATCACTTTAAAAAAACTAAAATTTTCAGCTAATGTTATATCAAAGACTAAACTAATGATTTCTGTTTTCATACTGATTAACGTTACTGTTAACTCTACTGTAACATTATAGCCAACTTTCCCTGACCCTTCACTAAGCTCGCCGGCTAACCCACAGAAAATCTCAGTCCCCTCTCCCAATCTGGATATAACATTAAAAAGACAAGATCAAGTCCCACGTTAACTAGTTTGAATACGTAGAGCAAGATAAATGTTACCAACTAACTAAGCTTACCACGGTTCACGGACGTACTCCTCCATGACTGTTGTCGTCAACGACACCGTGTGACGTCATCATTGTGCGCGGAGATTGCTGTTTTTTTTTTAGGGCAGTCGCGTTGTTTGTTCTGCACGACGACCAAAGAAGAGATTATTTTAAAAACAGGTAAAGACAAAGCAATTTGCAATCTTTATGTGTGTTTTATTTTAGGTATGATCTCCTAGACGAGTAAGTCTGTTTATTTCTTCAATTTGTCAAGAGGATTGTTTCAGGGTGAATTTATACAGAAAATGTTAGGCTTAATTAGCTAAAAGTGGTGTAACGTAAGAAATACAAGCTCCTGTTTTCGCCCGGGAGCTATAAAGTAGCAAAACTAAAAATAAATATAACCAAAATCTGCTATCTACGGCGATGAAATGAGCAGCGAATCACTTCGTTGCCACTAGCAAAGCTTCCTCGGCCACCAAGATTTTAATTTGGAGCAGGGGTCCTGCTCCTCAAGGACCCCTGCTTTGCCTGGTTTTCAATGAAACAAGCAGGGAAGGGGTTTCCAATTATCCTGTCCCATTGTGTGGGTACATTTATTTTCAATAATATTTTTAATGCTTTCCACATCACTAGACCTGCAACCCATGATGAACTTTAAAATGCATTATTGACTGGTCTGTTGATGATCTCCTCAAATTACACAAGTAGTGATAAATCAGTGCACAAATGTGTTTTATTTAAGCATATGTTCACGTTTTGGCACTTGTGTAATATCTTATGTACGTTGTTTTTCCTTCATTTTCAGATCAATTGACAAATTGATCAATCAGCTAATCATTTAATCTTACAACACTAAAGATTAGAACTTGGGTTTGTTTGTTGTTGTTGTTTTTTAATTACTCTAGTAGAAAATGTTTTTGTTTATTTTAATCTGCCAGTTGTAGGTCCACAGAAAAGCAGATATACCTTCAGCCCTGATATATATCAGATGGAAGATTAAGGTTACTGTTTTTTGCTTTTAATTAGTTAGAATTTTTTTTGACAAAATGTATAATCTGTGATTCCTAGCCTCCAGCTGCCCTAATAGGTGTATACAGAAAGATTTACACTCCTCCTTGCTTCATATATCAATCTTCATTTCAGAATGCCTTTACCTCCAGCGCTGCTAGCCCGCTTGGCCAAGAGAGGGATTGTCAAACAAGCAGAGCAAGGTAATAGAAAATGTCCAAATAAGACATTTTTCATTTTACTATACTTTTAAGGGTCATCTAACATTTTATTGCATCCAATGAATCCAGAAGCAGATGAGGAGATTATTGCAGAAGACTACGATGACAACAATGTAGATTATGAAGCCACAAGACTAGAAACTTTACCACCAAACTGGTACAAAGTGTTTGACCCTGCTTGGTATGTATAAGTATTTTCTGCATTCAATCTTTGCTATTGACTGACATTTTCACAAACCTAAATGCTGTATGGCTGTTTTATTGTTTTGTCTGAACACTACAATGGAAATAAGCCTTATTGTGTTATCTTTAATGAGTGTATGAGTACTACATTACACGTACTACATTACACTAACTACTAATCACCTCAGCATACTCACGCGCAACATCTCTAGTCAGACAACTTCCTAATTACATTATTCATTAATATATGCACAAGATAGATCATTACTAAGTCTGCAAAATCATCTATTGTATTTTCTTTTTCCTTTAATCCACAGTGGACTTCCTTATTACTGGAATGTGGAGACAGATTTAGTAGCCTGGCTGTCCCCAAATGACCCTTCTGCAATCATAACAAAACCTGCTAAGAAACTAAGAGGTATGATATTATTAAAGCATCTAAAAATTAAGATTTGGATAATGCACTTATAATCACCACTGCCATCCTGTCACCATGGACATCTGCTATTTTTGTATCTGAATCGCACATTATTGCAGGACTGAGCCTCATTTGGCAAGTAATGACAGACTGCAGCATGTTTTTGGCAAATTATTGCAGGGGTTTATTTTGTGCATGTATTTTATTTGTTTAGCTGATGGAGGAGATGACAGAGTTGAGAGACTGTTTGAGAAGCCAGACAGAGAGCGAGAGAGAGAACGTGAGCGGGACAGAGAGAGAGACCGGGAAAGGGACCGGGACAGAGACCGAGAGAGGGATGATGGGAGGGAAAGAGACAGAAGAAAGCAGAGGAGAGATGATACAGCACCATACAACAAAAATAAAAGAGGTAATGTTTACACCTGTTTCATAGTAGCATGTTATACTAATGGGTCTTTTTATATAAACAGATTTTTTTTTTTCCAGGGAGAAAAGATGATGAAATGGACCCCATGGATCCAAGTGCTTATTCTGATGCCCCAAGGTGCAGTATTTACAGTACTGATAATCAAACCTTTTTTAGAACATGTACACCAGCATTTCAGTATTGCACTTCCATAATTATATAAATTGACAGACTGAAAAAAAAATCCATCCATTAGCTTTTTCTGGTCATCTGTGAGGGTAAGAGACTGGAGTCAATCGCAGCTCCCACTGGATGGGGTTGGAGGGGGGGTTCAAACCAATTCTGCAAGTCTATTTATAGTGGGAGAAAGCCCACACAACTCTAGTATTGTCCAAGCTTGATAAACACTGCAACTTTCTTCTTCACTGTCCTCTCAAATTCTAGCAGGTTGTTATTTAAAATAAGTGGTGGCTATGTTCAGATGGATGTCCTTGTTAAATTGTTGATTTTCCAAGTGCTCTGCACTTGACTGTGCTAAGCAGTACTAAATAAGACTGTAAACTTATATGAATGTGTAAATTGATCGAGAGTGACTGTGGCTTAGGAGGTAGAACAGTCATCCATCAATCCCAGGGTTGTTGATTCAATTCCTGTCTCCTCCTGTCATGTGTCAAAGTTTCCTTGAGCGAAACCCTGAACTCTAACTTACTTACTATGCAGTACAGCTGCATAGCAGCTCCCCCGTGTGTGATTGTGAGTGCGAATGTTTGAATCAGAAGCACCGTAAAGCACTTTGGGTACCAGTAAGGTAGAGAAGCACTAAGTGCAGACTATTTACCATGTAGTGCACCATTTAAAAGGTACAAGCACATTGAATTAAGTCAAATACCTTATTAAAGAAATATGCATCTTTTCAGGGGTTCGTGGTCAAGTGGCCTCCCTAAACGTAACGAGGCAAAGACAGGTGCAGATACCACCGCAGCAGGGCCTCTGTTCCAGCAGCGGCCATACCCCAGTCCAGGAGCTGTGCTTCGGGCTAATGCAGCAAACCAGCTACCCAAGGAGTAAGCTTAGCTCAACAAGACACAGCTTGTCTTCCTTTTGCTCATATCTTACTCATTGCTTTTACACATTAACATCTTCCTTATTATTGTGATTGTGAAATGTGTGAATATGGCAAACAGTTGTAAATATGTTTTTATATGACAAAAAGAGTGACACTCTTGTTGTTAATAGTCATTGGAGGACATCATTTGCTAATAAACTTAGAGATTACTGTGAACTTGACTCATTGCACCTCTTCTTTTTATTTTAACATTTGATTACAAAATTGCAATATTTTAAAATCTAAGAAAAAACATTTTTGTTATGTTAAACATTTAGGGTCTGATGGGATTTTTTTTTTTAAACGACTGGAAATAAGGGCAGAGATAGGTTAGTGGTCTGCTGCTCCTAAATAATGACAAATGGAGTCATAGTCCATCGTGAAAACTTTCTCCTCGTATCGGTCGAGCTGGACCATTGCTCTGCACTTATTCTTGTCCCGTTGGAGAATACGGCCGACCTAAACAAACAAATGTAAATTCAGTGATTAACAATAGTTAACCACAATCAAACCAGTACACATACATTGAAGGAAAGATTATTACAATCTTTTGCTCACCTGACCCTTGTGTTCACCCAGTACAACCATTACAGAATCACATTCACTTTTTGGGACAATGGTTTCCAGCATGTCCTGTTTCACATCTGGCAGGGAAAAAAAAAACAAGAAATAAAATCAGCAGATATTTCTACACTGTGTAAATAACATCCAACAAATTACATCTAATCGTATATTACTCAGTATATCTTGTTAAATCTGTACACAACCTGATTTGGAGAAATAAGAAACTAGCAAGCTATAACTTTAAATTCCCGAAAACCAGTAAATGTGTTGGGTGTAAAGCTCCTGGTCTAATTCTGTCTGTTTACATTACCCTCCACAAATGCTTTTTGAGAGCTTTATCAAGAGGTGCGTGCGGCACACAAAAGACTTAACGAGTAGGAAGAACTGCCTTGGTGCTTGGTTTTCATAATTCCTTAGCTAGTAAGATGTTCTATGAAAATGTAATTTTCACATTTAGAAAACTTTGCACATGTCTTGTACAACGGTGTAATATGTCGTTAATGACTCACCGTCTAACAGTCTTCCCTCCTCAGTACGACATACACAGGTAGTTGGTGTCAGAACATCCTCGACACACATCTGGAAAAAAGTCAGACTGAGCTAAAGAGCTGCTGTATGACAAAAACCTAACATTTCTAATTATTAAAACACTGCTCAAAGGTTTTTCTGACTGGTCAGGACATTTGCTACACTATTACCATTTTTTTCGCTTGCTCCTATATCATGACAATGTAATTATTCAACAATCACCCCAAAGATGTACTATACAATGACATTTTACAAGGAATTGAATAACAAGTCTGGTGAGATTAAACTAAATGGCACAAACAAATTCCTAATTTTTCCAGTTATCTGTAATCTTATAATTTTATAATACAGCAATTTTATACAACTAAGGAGACTTTAGTAAGTTTAGCAGTTGAACAGCGAGAAGCTGCTGTTGTGATCATGTGGTATCTGGTTCTACCTTTGAGTTGTAGTATCTGCCCCCTTTAAAAGCTTTGTCCACAAAGCGAACTTTCAAGTCTCTCTGGAGCCAGGAGGGGGGAGCTGGTAGTCGCCTTGCTTCTTTTACTGGAGGTTTCTCTCTAGAGGAAAACACAGAAAAAAACGAATTATTAGCCAATACATAGAAATGTGAAACTTCACTGCAGTACCATGTGAAAGATATCAAAACATTGTTCAACATAAAACTGTAAAAGCATATGGTGGCAGTGACACCTTTTAGGTAAAACAAAGAGCAGGACATGTACCTTTCTTGACTTGATTCTCTGTGTTTCCTCTTTCTCTCATCTTTTTCATCTCTTTCCGAAGCGTTGTGTTTTACCTTGTCACCATTACTTCTCCTCCCTTTCTCCTCCCGCCTCTGAAGCTCCTTCTCTCGTTCTCTCTCTTTTTCTTTCTGCTTTTCCTTGTCTTTGTGAGCTTTGCTGAGGCGACCTGGTGTGAAAACAGCATCATTAGCATCGCATTTAGTAACATGTGATGAAGACCCAAAAACTGACACTGCAGTGTTGTGTGTGCAGTTCTAAGTTTTTAATTCTTGAACAAACTGAAAAACAAACTGTGGCTGAATCACTGTTTTCTGTCTTTTTTGGCTAAAATGTCACTAGACTAAATAGATAAACCTTTGTCCTAGTCAGTGCATTACACAACAAATACTGCAAATATATTCTATTAAAGAATAATCTGCCAATAATGTTCTCGGTTAGTATTTGGTCTAAAATGTCAGAAAGTATTGCAAAATGCCTACCAGTCTCTCAAAACCCCAATAAACAAGATGTACAATGTAATCTAATAACAAACACAAAATCAAAGTCCAAAAACCATCCAGGATATTTTTCTATAAATGCTGCCTTTTCATATTTTGTTTCATTGTTACTCACTAAGGTCTTTGCTGTATTTTTCATATTCTTTGCGCCCAACAAGTTTAACGGCATACTGGCTGACTGTCACAGTCTTGCCACCAATAGCCAGCTTTATCACAACGCGAGCGTTGTCTGGATCAATGCCTTCAATCTGCAGGACATGACAAAAGTCAAGTAAGAAAAAACATTAAACAGAAATAAAGATGTAGCTGTATGTAGCATATCAGCAGACCCTTTTGTACTGTACCTTGCCATACAGCTCTCTATGTGCCCCTGACTCCACCAGCACACAGCCCCCAGGACCCATCACTAGTTCCTCCTCCTTCTCTTGCTCCTCGCCTGGCTTGGGGGGACGTCGATGTTTGCTGGGCTCCAGGTCCTTTATCGCTGAACGATCTGCTCCTAGACCCAGACCTTTTGGACGGAGCTGGTGTTCAATAGGCTTCACATTTCTGTAGCAGACAAATAAGTCAGGTGGATAGGTGAAGGATGTAAAATAGGCCAGTGGTAGTTGTGGGAGTGAGAGAAAAATTATTTAATAGCTTCTCCTTACTGAAAAATAACAATAAGACAAAGTTTCATATTTATTCATAGTAAAATTGTTGCAGGCTATAATACTGTTACAGATAATTAAATGTAACTGATGCCATTTCGTTTTTTGCCTGTAGAAGTGGTGGTAGATTCAAAATAAAATTAAGTTAGGAGAAAAGAAGGTCTATACTGTTTAAAGGTGCGTCCAATTCCTTCTTCTTTTTTCCAGCCCATCCCCTTGAGCATAGCGAGTCCATAAGCCTCAACAGGAACACACTCATAATCTGCCTCTGTTGACTGAAAAACATATTTAGTACTATTATTCATTTGGAAACCCTGAGACAGATACAATCCAGATACAAAATAAATAAATGCGCAAACAACCAAAGAAAAACAGAAACCGCTATCTGCATTAAACATGTGCATCTGCATTAACGAGGTGCTTATGTAACGTCTGAGTTCCAAAAACGCACAAAATAATGGTTGTGGTGACTGACAAGAGAAGAAGCACTTTGTGTTGTTACTCAGCCTTTTGGCTTCAGGCTGTCAGATTTAGGCCAGGCTGACTAAAGTCACCAGGCAGCAGGCTTCATCAGAGCATTGGTCCTGCTCATCTCTGTCTCTCTCTCTCTACTGAAGGCTTCCCTCTGAGGGAAGCTGGAAGGCCACTGTCACAGGGTAGACTGTATTAAAATGAGCTCTGGGACAAAATGAGCAAGTTTCCCTGACTCTCGTGTTCTGACAGTCACATCCACAGTGACTGAAAGCGGATATGCAATGACAGTGACAGGGCATG
The DNA here is from genome assembly GCF_033026475.1 of Channa argus. Lineage (NCBI taxonomy): Eukaryota > Metazoa > Chordata > Actinopteri > Anabantiformes > Channidae > Channa > Channa argus. Next base: position 6,447,847 of record NC_090209.1, read on the forward strand.
TGAGGTCTCTGATGAAAAGAAACAGAAAGATCTGATTGGTTGCCTACATGTCTCTGGGGAGAATGTTGATGCCTGTCTGCCACCAAAGACTTACTGTACTGACAAAGTCCTCTGAACCCATATCCATGCACCCAAGTGTGCATGCACACAGGGGTGATATTCTCAGCTGACAGTCAGCACTTTCACATACTCAAATTTCAATGTGATTCAAAGTAACTGGTCTACCAGACATTTTGTACTGTCAGGCAATTTCACATGCTCAATAAAATGTCTCTGTAACAGTTTATATTGTGATCTTTACATATACCAGTGAGTATAGTATTTAACCGGAGTTAATTAAACCTCACCAAATTAAAGCAATGAGCATCTCTCTGGTGTACGTAGATAAATACGTGGGAAATGTTTAATATTATAAGTTAGAAAACAAAAGTTATCACAGACTTTGAAAATGTTTTCATTGGTTTGGTTGAACGCTTAAATTTGTTCCTTACATGTATTATTTTAGTGGCATTTGGTTACTTTAGAATTTCGTTTTTTTTTTTTACTGTTCCTTTTCTCTGTTGTTTGATAGTGTTTTCTATGACTTAATTGTCCTCTCGTTCACTTAACGTTAACAAAATTATGATACACATTTTTTTAGTAACTATATCCCTCCAGTCCACCAAGAGTGAAAATGTAATTTCAGGAAATTTGTTTTTAAACATTGTGTTGGAATTTTTTTTTTAATGCAAGTGTTTAATTAGGACTTCATCCATAAGTTTAATCACAAATGATCCTTTTCTTTCCACATAGCAGGGTAAGGGGACATGCTCACTGTTATTTGCCAATACTCACTGATTCAGGCCGTAGGTCCACCTTTACATGGTCTCCATCCTCAAAGCCCTCAGGCACTTTATTTTGCATCAACAACGGGATGGTGAGGTTCAGGTTACTTTCTGACTGAGGGCCATTCTGCCACTCCTCAAGCTGCCTCCGTGAATCTACAAACAAGTGATCAAGAAGAACAACGGGGCTTTGTAATAAAAGCTACACACAGCTACACATTAAACTATGTCATCCACATACATTCTAAGACAAAAGTCTCTGCATCCCAGTTACATGTTTACAGAGTAAGTTCTTTAGGTGTACATTTTCTAGTTACTTACTGAAATAATGATAATACAATAATAATAATAATAATAATATAATAACAGTGTTTTAATGTCTTATTCGTTATTTTGTTTGTGTAATTTCTGTACTTGTGTTTTAGGACCCCCTCGAAAATGAGATGCTATATCTCATGGTACAATAAAAAGTAAGATTTGAAATAAGCTTAAATGTTATGTCCGTTTGTTCCTGGCATTATATTTCTTATTTTTACTTCAATAAGTAAGAACGAATATGTACATTTACCGTGCGGTACAAACACATGCATACACACCTTCAATGAGTTCTTTGACAGCCTGAGATTCCACAGAGTCACCGTCTTGGGTTGTTTCTTGTGTTTTTGTGCCCTCGCACTGGGCTGCTCTGTCTAGTCTGTGCCATCGGTTCTTCTGGATCAGAGGGATGATGAGCTCTTTGGGCTTTTCAGACGGTTTTGAACTGCAAGACAAGCTAAAGTGAGTTAGCAAGCTAACAGCCAGGGGTTCCCTAAACAGAAACATGGGGTAATGCTACTACATTGAGATCAAATGACATATACAAAGGCTTCACCTTTGCTAACACCATACAAAATTTTACTGTACTTTATAACGCTAAATATATTAGCACGGAAACGTCACCATTACGTTAAATGTTGAGCTAGCATTAGCTTTGGAAGCATAACGTTACCTTTGCAGTTCATTCCCATCAATTCCTGTCAGATAATCTCTGTCATCTTCATTGAGCACAAAGTCGCCAGCAGGGGGGTTAAATTTGCTTACTGTTTTAGTAAAACCAAACGACACTGCGGTCGTTTTTCGGTCTCCTTGGTCCTCTAAAGTAGAACACTTGGAGGCAGCCGCATCTTCTCCGTACGACGCCATTATTGTTTGTAGCCGAGAAGAGTCGTAGAAATGAAATCTGGTACTTGTAGTTTTAATTTTCTAAAGGTGACATGTTTCTACTCATGCGAAGGACTACAATTCCCGTCAAGTGTCAGTATTAAAGGTACAACCAACCCTTTGGAGTATAGTCCTAAAGCTGAAGGGTTTGGAGCCTACAGTTTATATATCTAACCGAGTAAATGCATTTAACAAATGTTCTTTATGTTAAATTAAAATTTGTGAATTTAGTCTACAGGTCGGAGCATGACAAGTTTATCTCTATTGTAGAATGTATTCTACTTTAAATTCTATTATATTCTAACTATTATATTTCATTTTACATTCGAATATCTCATGGCTATAACCTAACTTTTTTTCTGACTCTTTGTTTGAAAAGAAAAAATACTGAGGCGTAACATGTATGCATTCAACATTTAAGGGATCCTTGCATAACCTTATTTTTACAAGCTAAATTCTATTTATTAGTCTCGAAAAGCTCACATTTTCAAAATGATCTCACGCCTTTAAGTCCTGGTTGTAGCAGCGAAAAGTGATGCTGATGCAGGTACAGAGGCCGAGAATAATAAGGGGCGGTACTTTTAACTCTTTTGATTCCCTCCCCTCCGTGCTCCCTAACTTCCCAATCTACGTTTGGTCAGTTAGCTTTTATCATTGTTTCTTCTCTACAATGCTGAGAAGCCTCATCGACCTGATCACACTTTCTACTGGAAAGCAAAGCCCATATCTAATCTAATCTAATCTTCGCCAATTGACGCTCCGCGCCCTGAAAGCACCGCGTCTGCAGTTCAATGACACGTCTCCCCGGTCAATTCGATGTTACGTACGCTTGTCTTTTTTGTTGACTGCTTAACTACAGTCAACTAGAATGCGTGTCTTTTACTAAGTATCCTGCTCAACTGACCAAATTAAGACTAAAACGAACATGAAGGTAAGAAATTCTCCATTGTCAAATCAAAGTCCAGGAATTCTTTTTTTTTAACAGGTAGCGATTTGACTACTCATGTCAAAATAGCTCGCTTTGGCCATGACATTTATCCATCCTCCACTGTGTATAACCTATAGCATTGTAGCAGCTGCTAAACTGGAAACTGTCAGTCTGTGCGCAGCATGTGTGTAGTTTCTGTCTCTCTATCCCCCCTCTCTCTCTTTCTCTCTCTCTCTACAAGATCCCCACAGCTCTCAGAGCATCACTAGTGTCCAAATATCCCGTAAGCCGCGCACATCGCCTCTGACTTTCTCTCGGATACGGTGGTACCATCTACTCATCACTGCATCCCCACACTGGGGGCTTCTATCACACACCAGACTGCTACTTGTTTTTCCTTCTTTCTTCTTTTTCTTTTTTTTTACATCAACTAACTTGTATTTATTCAAGTACAGTGTTGTTATTGAACCTCAGCCGGATCAATGTATATAGACGCGTTTAAACGGCTCCTCTTTGAAAGGCTGAACTGCTTGAAAAGAATGTGTGTGTGTCAGCGGCAAGGCAGGTCAGTATTTTGCCTAAATATGAGAAATTTGAGAATCTGTTGTGTGCAGTGTGCATGTGTCTGTGTGTGTATCTGTGTGTGTGTGAGAGAGAGTGAGTAAAAAAGGTGTGTTTTTGATGATAGGGGCAGATCTCAGGGATGAGACAGATGAAGTTCACTTTCTCTGACAAGAGGTGATCAGGTGTGTTAGTGTGTAGAACAACTAATTGGGTTTGAAAAGACCTTTTTCTTACCAAACCTCTTGCTCCAGAAATTGTCTTAATGAAATGTAAACAAGCTTGGCTTCACTGCACCTGTGCCCATATTGCCATGAGAAATACAGTTACTAAATGTCCTCTGTAGTTTGCAGCCAGGTGTGTGTCCATGCATGGCATGTGTGCAGGAGTTCCTTGAGGCTCAGTGTGTGTGTGTGTGTGTGTGTGTGTGTGTGTGTGTGTGTGTGTGTGTGTGTTGTTTTTGCTGTTTGTTTGTTTAGGGTGTGTCCCTGTTTAATGTGATAGATGTGTGACCCTGACTTAATAGTGTCTCTGGGTTTGGAGAACAGTCAAGGTTACGCTGTTATTATTAATCATTCATTTGTTGAAAAAGATGGAGAGACATGTGCTGTTCGACTGTCCACACATGCTGTCATGCTGCTCTCGTCCTGAGCTACCAGCCCAGCACCTTCTTTACATGCCAACAAAGCCAGAGATTTTGGTTTTATTCTGTGTCGATTCTCCTTGATTTCAGTTCTCAGCCTGAGTTTGAACTCTCACTAAGTGGAAATCTATGTTGACGTACAAACATGACTCTGCTTTCTTTGCTAGCGAGAGAGGGAAATAAAGTGAGGCGCATTTCTCCTCTGTCATAGTAATGCATGTCATCGGGGAGTTGTTGATTGTCTAATTATGTAGTTCCTGTGTCCTTCGACATCTTGCATATTCATGGTGCTGTTTTAAGGTGTGTTGAAAACTGTGTGGACTGGGTTATGTGTGTGTGCAGGGCTGTTTACCCTTGACAGGGCAGGGATACGCAGTCACAGTCTCCCATCTGTGGTCCAAAACCTTTGCTCCCAGCCAATTCATTTGGATTCTGCAGTTGTAGCCTGCTCTATTCTTAGTTCTCAACAGTTCATGTGGAGTCTGATATGAAATTTCAGTAGCAACAATAACAACAACAACAACACACCTTTGTTGGGGCCATGGTTCATGCACCTGTCTAGTTAATATGCTGAGATTTAGTTTGGATTGGACAAGCTACTGTTAAGTGGTTAGACACTGACTTATAGTTAGAAAATCGATAACTAATCAATGACAGTGTGGGGAGTTACAATTTACACTGTGCCATATTTGAAATGTCACGAAGGGAGTGAATCCAAGTATCCTTGAGTCAGATCTGAGTTGTGCAACTAAGATCAATATCAGGTGGTGAGACAGGCAGCAGGAGCAGGCAAGGGTCACCTTCATCTATCCCTACTGAATCAGCAGTATCTCTCTTAGACTCACACATGCACCCAAAGGCACACACACAAACACCGGAAGGCCTGCTTAGGTTACCAAACTGCGACCTCCCAAAAATGCTCATTATAGTGAACTGAAACTCCTATTCCATCCCCTCTGAATAATTCATTTTGTTATTATGATTTTAGCCACTCTTTCATAAGGTTGCTGCACCTTTCTCTGAATTCTACTATTTTATTGAACTTTTCTTCGAGGCTGGCACTGCCTCTATTTTCTGTATTATCAGCTTTTAATTTCTCTCATTTTCTCCCCGCTCTCCCAATTTCTGGTCCGTCTTATCCATCATCATTGCTGAGGAGCTGATCGGCTCTGTTTAATTAAACTGCTCTCCCTTCCTGATGAGAGCTCATCTGTGATCGCAGCAAGGGGTGTAATGTGTCCTGGCAGATTGAGTAGGAGGACCTGTGGTCACAGTGGTGTTGCTCAGAAGAGCAGACGCAACATACAAAACACAGACGCAGACAAAGAAACACACACAAACCGTGCCCCCCTGCCTTGACTTTAATCCCGTGATGGTAAAGATACCATTCCACAACGGGGAACATCACTGAGAGGATGTTATCCTGTCAGGTGTGTGTGTGTGTTTGTGTGTGGGTGTCACTCTAATGTTCAACAATAATTGAGTCTTACACTAAGTCCCTTTGCATTCCGTCAGCACAAGAGCAGCTTTAACAAAATCACACACTGAAATAGATTTTGGATTTATTGAGGGTCTACAGAGAATAGTGAATGTGCTTTTCATCCCACATAATCTTATCAGCTTTTTTCATGTATTGAGTTTATATTAAGTGTGTAACAGAGAAATGTTTCTGTGAATGTGTATGTCAACATGTATGACGGCAGGAGATATTTTTCAACTCACAAGCATTTAATCTTTTTTAAAATCTGCCACTGCTGTCTGTTTTGTGTTGAGCACTCCCGTGCCCTAGATTTAAGAGCGAGTGAGCATCACGGAGCTTTAGTACACCCCATGTTGCTTGCACAGTTTGGTGTAAACGCTCGGACGGGAGAGGTCAGGGCACAGATGTCAGATAAGACAGTGAAGTTGCCAGTGCTCTTGTGCATTTTCCATCTGTATGCCATTCCACCAGTCTATTAGTCGAGCTGAAACTAAGGTCACTGGATATTTAAGATGCTCTACTTGGGTGAGTTCCAACATCACCCATGGGAGGATGCTGTAAGATTAGGAGCAGTATATTTGATAATATGATTAATTAATAAGTCACTCTCTAACTGTTTATATTCAATTAAGTATGTGAATAGCTGTTTGTTATAGTTTGTGAAATATAAGTTTGCCACATATAGAAGGTGATTAAATACCTTAGTCTTTAAGAAATTGTTATGATCATTTTTTTGACATTTCACAGACAGAAAGATTAGATCAGTATAAAAACCCGTCCTCAGCTTGATTAATATTAAAATTAATTATCCATGACACTGATGTAAAGATTTTTTTTTTTACCTCTAGTGATAATATAAGTAATACTGGCCCCTGTATCTATGATTGCTCTCCAATTTTACCTCTCAGTGACCAGAAACAGAGGAGTTAGTCCTTCCATCATGTAATCATCACTGATGCTGACTTTGGTGGCATATGCAGACTGATTAAGAACCTTGAGTCTTTTCAATTGTTTATTCCCTCCAAGTGCTTGCAGGAGGACCAACAAATGAAGCCATTAGGCATGCAGGTCACATTCGAGCTGACAAAACACACAGTCAGTCCATCAATATTCACTGAAATTCACATCTAGGAAAGACAACTATTCACTGCTTTGACCTTCCAGTGAGCATGCATAAAATACTAAATATGCTTACATAAATTCATAGAGCATTCTAGCTGAGCTAATTGAACAGCTAATTTCATTACGGTACTCCTCATTTAGAGCGGAAACAGAATGTAGACAATAGAGCGAGCATGGCTCCAGCAAGTCAAACCAACAGAAGCTGTTATGAGTGCAAACCGACTCATGTAATGCAAGAAAAGCTGTTCGCTGACATGAACATTTACAATTAGACATTCAGAGCATCAGAGGTAGATTAGAGCAGCATCTCACAGCAAAAGCTGATTGTGTTAAAAGTTTCCCGTCTTTGTAGAAGTTTAACAAACTCTGTTGTGGTCAAAGCCGATTATGTCAGGGAGCGATCTACCAGCTGAGAGACAGCTTTGATGGGGATAAGGGCCGGCATCTAGATATACATCAGGAACATGGGGAGATTCATTAGAGCTGACAGTCACTGCTTTCACCATAAAGCCTTGCTCAGGTTTTTGGTACAGAACGAATGTATTAGGTGTTGACCTGCTAAATGAAGTTGAGCATCATGTTGGATTAATAAAACAGTTTTTAAGTGCCATTCTAAACGAAGTGTGTGCACCCTGGACTCCAATCTGCTGGAAAACCCCCAAAAGACAAGTTGTTTTCCATGCAACTCAATTATTCACTCATCTTAATTGATGTGTTTTGTTTGCACCCTTTTCCTCTGTCCTTTAAAACATGCTGTTCCCTCTTGTCCTTGATTCGTTGCTTCAAGTTGACTTGAATTATTAAGCAGTGTGGCAAAGCTCATCTGTGTAACTTTAATAAATTAACACCCTCGAGATCTAACCTGAAATAACCACTTAGTTAATTTGTCCTGTAATAAAGATATTTCACTCATGACTATAAGCTGCCAGGGGTAAAATACCCCCAGCTTTTTCAGTCTAATCACTGGGTTGAGTTTAATTGCATTTAGGACCTGGAATTTTCACATTTGCGCTGTTGCACCATAACCTATTATTACAGTGCAGCAATTGTGATGTAAGGTTTGTTAATATGAAGCTTAAATTACAGTTAGACTCTCTTTTAGTGGAAAATGTAATTATTGTGGTTAATTAACTAAGAAAGGAAAATCTGTATGCTCTGTATATCAAACGGTAAAAAGACGTATTTCAAACAGGAAACACTGCGTGATGCAGCTGTTTATATGATACACTGAGACATAATAGCCTCAAGCAGATGCTCTGTGAATAAACAGATGACGAGGAAATAAAAAAATGAAATCTAAGAATAGCCTCCAAGTCAAGAGGATGTGTGTTTTGTCATTGACAGATTGCTGCGGTTTGAAATTACACTGGGAGGCCAAGGTTGCAAGCTGTAGAGGTCCTGAGCAGGTTGTTGGTTGAGAGGGAATCAGTGAAACGGGATATGTGTTGGTCATCTCTTTCCTAACCTAAAGGTCAGAAATCTCAATAGAGCATTCTTTTTATAGGGTTACATACCCTTGATTCCATTTATTGTGTCGTCCTCTCTATGTAATAGTTGCTGTGGGGTTGGATGGGTGCAAAAGTTTGCATCTCCTTATTTTGAAGTTGGAAAAAGAGTAAAGCAAAGATTTTTTTCAACAAAAAATATTTAATAATATTTAATGCGTAGTTGGCTAGTACAGATGTCCCTTCATCAGAAATAATTTAAAATGTTTATTAATTCATCATGGGGGATCCAAACGTTTGCACTACTTTGACTTCTTTTTTATACACTCCTTGACCATTTTTGTTGCTTCTGATGATGAACAAACCCTTGTACCAGGTAAATTTAGCCTCAAATGCAATTTCAATGTAGCTGCATGTGGATTTTAGCCACAATTCTAGCCCCGAAATATAATGTCTTAACAACAATTGAGGCAGATTGACATGAAACCGAATACACCTACTAGGCGTATAGATTTACTCAAATTGGATGCAAACATGGCAAAAAAATTTTTGTTCTACATGGTTCTTGCTATCATCAGGTTTCTAACAGAGGAAGTAAGATAACTGTGCTGGGCCAGTTTGTAGCATCAACAGCAAAACAAGAGCAAAGCCGTGTCAGGGTGTGTGTCTGCGGTGGGATGAGCCCAAGCTCCAGTGGACCTGACAGGCTGTGGCTCATTAAATCCCCATCAGACGCATGGGGTCAAGACAACAGCTACAGCTTGGGCAACACACTTTGCCTCCAAGCATATAATGTAGACATACAATGCGACTGTGTATAGACTCACTCAGATATAATTCCCCAAACCTATCAGTTGTTTTATTTTTAGCATTTTAATCATCACTGCCAAGGAATTCTGAGAAATCTTTACACAAAGCATGAAAAGACTAACAGCTTATAGAAGTATATTTCAGGATTAATGCACATGGGAATAAGTGTGATTAAATAATAAAAGTTTCAGCTTTTGTTTTTATTCTCCTCTCACGACACACTTAACGGATGTAGCCTGACCGTGGGCGGATGGCTGCCCAGCTTTGGGGAAACAGGTCAACATTGTTGCCGCAGAAGGTTTCACAGTGGGGTAGATAGAGGGAGGGAGTGGGGGCATGGTTTGGCAAGGATGAAGCAATGAGCATACATGATTGTGCTACTATTTGATTGTGTTTTATTCAAATGTGGGAGATAACAGTTACTGGCATTGGCTTTGAGGTTATGGCAACTAGCTCAACCGTATTCCACTGTCTGAAACACATCGCCTGAGCTGAAATCCTGCAAGGTCAAACAAGTGGGTTCTGTGCCAACCTCAGGCTGTGTGGCACCTCTCTTCTCTCAGGTTGCGCTCACAGAGGAAAGAAACAATCTGTATTTCAGTTCCGTTTTTATTCTAATGCTATTTCAGCTTTTTGAAAGCTTTTAATCCTTCCACTCCCTGCCTTCTTCTTCATCATTTGTCCATCCCAGTAAACCAGGGATCCCATGACTTTAGGCAATCAGTAGAATAGGAGGATAGAAAAATTGAATCCCTGTCAGGTCTGCCAGTTGAATGACCAGTCAAGTGGACAGGATTACTTATGTCCTGTTCTTTTTCCAGTATTTAAGTTCCAATGGACTCAGGGTTCCCCTACTAGGGCTAAGTGTTCTTAGCTCAGGGCTGTCCCCACCCAGCCAGGGCTCATCACCGTCTTTTAGGAGCATTGTAACTTGTCGAGGTGTGATTGCTAATCGTCTCCCCACAATGGAAGTGGAGATTTTCCATTAACATTTTTGTATTTGTTGTTAGAACTGGAAACAGGGCAATTGAGGTTCTGGCCAAGTAAACAAAAACTCCCTACCAGCACCATTAAAGTTTTACTCCAGGTTTCAACTATTTCTTGACCAGGTCCAAGTGCTCTTAAAAATTCAATATAGCTACCTTTAACTCTCCATTTTAAAACAGATAAAAGACGAAGGCATGAAATTCCCATTTTGCTTAACTTTTGGCAATAAAGGAAATGTCTGAATTTTAAATCTTTTTTCTAATAATGTCCACATGTTGGTCCTGTTTGTGTGACTTTGTTACCCATGTACGTCCCTGCTGTCCCGTTTGTCAAGGTGACAGCACTGCTCTGATAATGTCAAAGAACCATTGTCTGCTCTCTCTGGACATTACAGCTGTCACATCACGGACAACTCAAACAAATCTTCGCCGTGTCAGCTACATCCTCAGCCCACACATGCACAGCTGTTTACAAGGACACATTTTTGCAGTAAAACATGTTCTTTTCACAACTACAATGCCTTTAAGGTTTAGCTGCAAGTAGCTGCTATTTCTTTGGAGAATATAATTTGCAGAATGCAGCATGCAAACTAACAGAGTAGTTACTATATGTTGAGAAAAATCTATTTTTGTGAAAGTATCATGCTTCTATATAACAATGAATACATCACAGCTCAATTCTAGCTAGAGGTTCTTAGGTGACCTGTCAAAACGTGTGTGAATTCAGTGACCAGTACCTGTATCGAGCACAAACTGGATTTTCCCATGTGATTGTAGATGTGCTGCAGTGTGCACTAACCGCCGTGTTGTGTGTTTAGATGGAAACATAACGTAAGTACAACTAAGCTGGTGGACAGACTACCGGCTTCCTTGGACTGTTGTGTACTGTGTTCAGACATGTTTGCATAACACTAAGGCACAGTTTCCATGTTTGTGAAGGTGGAATTATTCTTGATGATGTAAACCACTGCAGCTCTCCAGATTTTAGACATCAACAACTGACACAACAATTTCTCTTTGAAGTCACTGTCTCTTTCCCCAGCTTGTTATCTCTTACACCTTCTGCTCACCCTTCAATCCTGCTTTTTTTTCTTGTATCTCCAGCTCATTTGCCATGTCTAAGACGGCGGTGAAGAAGCTACATTGGCGTTCGAAGGTGCAGGACAGCTTCGTCCCCTTGCTAGGCTCATCGGGGGAGCTCGGGATCGCCGTTGGCGGAGGAGCAGATTATGGAGAGTTTCCTTTTGTCACGTCAGCTCCCGGGGGCGGACTCACAGTGGGTGATATCATTTTAGAAATAGGGGGAACACCTGTACTAGGGATGACCTTAGGAGATGTCCGCGGTGTTCTCAACTCCTGCCCCCACCCCATCCGCATCAAAACTGTGTCACCAGGTATGACTCCACATGCAAACTCATCCATCTCTAAATTATTCATAGAAATGTTTGGGCATTCAATGGAATGAACATAGCCATGCCTTTCCTTCACGCACTGGATGTATTACCCATCACCCACATGCTTTTAGTCTTAAGTCGTCCCATTACACTGCAGACAGTTTAACGTGTTTATATTGCAGACCATTGCACTTGCTTTATCAGACTTCACCCAAACAATCTGTTACACTGGCGTACAAGCTGTCATCCATGATAATCTTGCTCAGCAACCCTTCTCTGACTCTTAAAAGCCAAATCTGCAGCTCAGAGCATTCTTGTGCTGATTTGCACTCGTCAATTAGTCTGAATATCTCAAGGCCGTCGGTCAATATGTGAGTACGAGGTCAAAATTGCTCATGACACATGACAAGAATCTGGCAATATAGTTGTCTGTCACACGTAAGGAGCCTTGATGTTTAGAAGAGGGGGATGGGGAAAGGGATGTCTTTGATTGGCTCAGAAAAGAGCAATATTTCACTTATGTGTCACCTGAATTTGGCAACAGATGGCCTTGCTTGCTAGATTGATTGGTGATTTGGCCAAAGGGCTGTAAATGAGGACCTTTGTGACTAGTCCCTCTACCGCTGGTAGATCCATTATCATCATAGTTTGCCTGGTTCGCTGTGGGCAGTTTGACTGCATGTAGTGTGAACAGTGATGGATGGGTTGATGTACAATGTTGCTGTGCTGCACCTCCTTCTAGTCCTACTACTGCTAGTACTACTGCAAGTACTACTACAGCAACCCCTGCTCCAACCCCCAAACATATGGCATCAGCCTGCACTGGTGTGGCAGACAGCAGTCAAGAGTTTTCTACACAATTGCTGGTGATCTGTGGGTAAAAGAACGAAGGGTTTTATCTCTTGAATTGATCTTCTAAATGTTTTCACACAATTAAAGTTTCAGTGTTTCTTGGGTCCCTAGTCCTAGTAGACCATCTTTGTATTGCCATTAACCTTACCACTTCGCTGGAAGCCCAAGTGGGATGTGTTTGCACAGTGTGTAATGATATCAAATTTGTTGTGAAAGCCAAATAGAGTGAGCTCATTCAATTTCAGAGAGCTTGTGTTTAGGTCTGAATTTCACTCTTCAACAGACTAGAAAATAGCAGCTGTTTCGTAACATGGTAGACAAAAGCCCGACACTTTTCCCAGTAGACAGCCAGTTAGATTCATTTCCCTTTACCGGCAGCTGCCATATGTGGCCAGTCATACGTGCATGCAGTTGACTGTCTCGACTAATAAAGCTGTGATGTTTTTTTAATAGCACACAGCAAATTCAGTCTGCTAAGGAGCAGAGGAATTGAAACAGACCCAGGCAGGGCTTGGGAAGAGTGCAGGCATAGTCTGCCTGAGCAACGAGACTGAGATGCACTCAGCTTATAACAGCCTGTCATCAGAGGCTGTAAAGCACTTGAGATGATGTTAAGAGATCAAAAAGAGAAAGGTGAGCCACACTGATCAGCTCAGCCTCCCGTGGTGACAGCCTCACCTGTTTTGTCTGGAGCTATTAGCTTCAGTATAGGTTATTATGTATGCATGAGGTTCTCAGAATAAACCCATGTTATGCTGAGGATCTACTATGTATGTGATGGTGTATACTGTAGGCCATCGGCATGTGCAAATGTGAAAGTCCAAGGTTATAAAATGGTAGTGTTAAATCATGACTGGCAGGAGTAAATGGAAATACTCCACTCGATATTTGACAGGCTACAAACTAAATTTCGTAGTAAACATACATCATCAGACAGTTTATGCTTACTGAGCTGTTATATTTATTTATTCATTTGTGTGTGTGTGTGTGTGTGATTCTGCTTACATCTCTTCATGCCATACCTGTTTCTTTGCCCTTCCCTCAGGCCACACATTGTGCAAGGATCTCAGGTTGTATCTGAGTAAGTGCTTCACACCCGGCTCAGTGGACAGCCAGCTTCAGCAGGTCATCCGAGAGAACCTCTACCTGCGTGCTGTACCTTGTAAGTCCCTTCCAGTATAATGTGTTGACCTTTGAAGCTTATCTTTATGTGTCTGCTGCAGTTTTATATTGTATGTTTTATGTATCAGTCTAATATTAAGCTGATTTTTACTGAGCTCATCATATTATTTATCCTGGTATAAATAACTTTTTTAGGTTATTGACCTCATTAATTCAATGATAACACACCTCATGGTTGGTGCCATGTGAATATGTTGGTGTTAATTGGTGTTTAAGCCTGAAGAATTGTTCTCCTCACTTTGTGGTGAAGTGTGCAAGTGGCACTGCAGTGACTGAATCAAATAATGGCGAAAAACTTGACACACCATTGGAATTCTGGTTAGAAAACTGAAATATCTCAAAACAAGTTTAATGCGACAGAAAATACCACACATGCAATCACTTTGCACAGCAACAATCTTCAGTGGTAGTCATTGGCCTTGCAATCACCAGCCCTGCACTGCAGGATATTACTTTGTTTGGGTTGCAAGCTGGTAATAAATCTGATGGCACTTGTGTGTGACTGGTTCTTTTTATTTGCACTGTTTTTATATGAACCCCTAAAAAAAAGCCTGCAGCCTACGTGAGCAGTTTGATTTTGTATATCATGATTTCAATCAGACACAATGGCAGGCAAAGGCAGCTAGTTGTAGTACATCTGTTGGGATCCTAATCCTCTACAATATGACGTCACTGGAAACGGCTAGAGGAAGTATCAGCCAAGCTGGGTTTTTTATGAGGTAACTGTCTGGCCTGCGTTGTGTCTCTAGTTTTTTTTTTTTTTTTTTTTTTGGTTCAGGTGGTGGTCTTGCAAAGGCAGACCACCCAGTGTGTGTGTGCAGTCTTAACCTTGCTGCGACTGTGCTGGGAGTTGTTGCTAATCTCTCCTTTATTCCAGGATGTAGGTCATGTGGGACGGTCTGCCACCACACCACACAACACGCTTGCTGACAGAACAAGGCACAGGTCAAAACTCCCAGGATAGAGTGGGAAACATAAAACAGTCTCTCTTAGCACACAATTTGCATGTTCATCTTATTGTGTAATTGCATTTTTAGTGTTAATAAGATTTCACAGTATTTAGCCATGCGTATGTGCATCCTGTTATGGGTACAAACAGCTGTTTAGAGAGTGAATGGCCTGAATGAGCAGGAGTGCTTTTATCCATTTTTCTAATCAGATAATAGTGTTGAAATCAGATGAATCTGCTAATTAAATTTTGTTCAGATACACCATTCGCATTATATTTAGAGATATTAAAATATTTGACATAAAGCAATCCACAAATCGCTTCATGTTGGTGGCAAATGTTGGAGATCCCCAGATATGTGTGTTTTCTTCTAAAGCAAGAGTGACAACAAGCCAGATTAAGACCCTGCATGTGTAATGGTGCAATAAACAGGAAGTTGGAAGATGCTGTTTTTTCCATGCTGGAGCCAACACAGACATGTTAGCCTGATCACAAGACAGCTCAGAAACATTCACATTCCATTTGAAACCATTGTAGATTGACAATTGTCTTCTTTTTCTTCTTCTTTTTTTTAAGCTGTGCTTGATGAAACGAGACCTTAAAGCTGAGGAGTTTTTATCAGTAGCTCATTGTGGCCCCCTTCAGGATCATATGCATGTTTCCTCTGTTCCGGGAGACTGTGGTCGTGTGTTATTTGTTGATTAGTAAAACGTTGAAATACACAACTTAATAATTAATCAGCATTTGAAGTTTTTCTTAAGTGCTGGAAAGCAAATGTAGTATGGCAAGGCCTCTGTTTTGGATTTTCTTTGATTTAGAGGCTATTTATTCTTCTGAAAATGTGGCTTGATAGTGCTGTGCTATTTTAGAGGGTATTCCAATCCTCGAATCATTTTGATGACACAATGTTCTCTGATGTTGGAGCTGGCACTGATGCAAGAAATATCATTACACCAGCTAAGTCATGAGGGCACGGCATAAAAATGGAAATGAAGGACAGAATTAAATAAATGCCGGCTACTGTATCAATAATCTAGAGGGTGGGGGGGAATTAAATTAAAACCAAATGTCAATCAGTGTCAAACTGGAGGAGGTTGCAGTCTAATGGCTTTATCAGCTCACACTGAGACAAACTACAGTGTACTATATATTCAGTTCTTCGTCCTTCATTTATCCTTCATTTACTTCATTTTATTTCATTTATTGTGCAATGTGTGCGCAGAGTTTGAAGATCTAACATGACCTTCTTGAACTTTCCCATCCATATTTGTATAATCACACTAAGCATTTTTACAGTTGCCCTTGGATGATTTAGAGCCAATGTCATAGTTTCAAGGCTGGCTGTGTCTTCATCTCCTCCATAAAAGACTTTTGTAATTGTCTTCAGAGTGACTCGAAGATAAGAAACATCACCATTTAGTTATTCTAATATGCTTGCTGCAGTGTAGTCAGGCAGACCGTCTGTGGCCTTTTCAACTGTAAGAATCATTAGCTATTTGTGTGCAGTGATCTTGACAGACAGCTCTCTCTGGGTGTTGATACAGAGTCCTGTGTAATTACCTCTTCAATCGCTATCTCACCCCTGTCCCAGGGGATCAGTGTGCAGTGCCCACAGGGACAGGCGAGGAAGAAGAAGATGTCAATAATCCATCCTGTCCCCCCGCTGACATGTCATATATATCTCAGAGGAGGGTGCACACATAATGAATGCCTGCCTCGCACCGTATCAGCTGGAGAGATACAGCGTGTCCTGTGGGGAAGAGAAGAATTACACACACATCACATATATTCAGGAGATTTGCTGTCAGATCATTTCAATTATGAGACACACAAACCTCTAATTTCCTTAAATGGGTTGCAAGCACAAACTTGGGGTGCAAACACAGTTGGCTGCAAACGGTTAATTTTTTAAATATTTGAAGATCAGAGGTCTAAACACACTTTAATTATGGCCAATCACATCAGCCTGACTCATCTCATTTAAGACAGTTTCCTAATAAGCCAGGAAGAAAGGGTCAAATGGTGCGAGGCACTAGAGAAAACTGTCCTCCGCTAGCAATTAAGGAAAAACTCAACATAAACCATTAGTTCAAGAATAGTCAGCTTTAGAATAGTCAGTTTTGATACTAAGTAAGTGTTTTAAGTGTTTTTGTCTATTTTCTAAAGCTCAAATCCCAAACAATCAGTGGCTTCAGCTTTTTAGTTCAGATTATTGTTGGCTTTCTTCTCTGATGGTAAGCTCAACAGTATATTCTTTGTATTATATTCTGCTTTTTGGACAGATAGTCGACCGATTAGCTTTGATATTTTTCACTATTTTCTGAATTTTTTTTGGCCAAATTATTTATTTAAAAAAGGGATAATGAAAATAATATTAGCATACAGTGTACAATGCCAGTGTGTGTGCGCGCACGTGTGTGTGAAATTTGTATGTGTATTTACACGCCCTCCCTTTTGTAAAAATGGCTTTACAGATGCTGGCATGAAATTTGGTGCCAGTGTTTTATCATCTGTGGCTGTGGAAGAAGAGGACAAGTAGATGGAGATGCCTGGTGCTCCTTACTGTTCATATGTTTATAAGCGTGTGTGACAGTACTATGCCTGAGTGTGACTTTTCAGCTTTTATTTTTCACTGCGCCTACACTTCTGTGCGTGCTCTGTGTACTCTTGCGTGTCATTGTGTCATTGTGGCTGGGAGCTGCTCCCAGGACAGCAGCGCATTAATCATGGGTTTTATAGGGTAGCTGGGTGTGACTCCCTGCTGCCAGCCCCACACTGACATCACATGTGGTCCTCCAGGAGAAGGACAGAGATTTGTCCTCAGTTTGAGCTTGGTGGGATTTTTGTCATGAGAGAAAAATCCACTCATCTCAAGGTCAGAGTGGGTCATTCAATTTGCAAATGATAATTATTCCGCCTGATTTAGAAATGTGATGCATTCACACCACATGTCTGTACATGCATCTAACTGTTAAGAGCAAACACTAGGACTCACCTCACTGATCTTCTAATGTAGCGGGATGCACTTCTTGTTGCGGTTTGGACTCGTTCTCTTCTAGGCCAAGGTCAATGTAAATCAATTATAATGGCAGACCATTGATCATCTGAGTGCCCCATCTTTGCAATGGTGATAGAAAGACTTTAAGACTTTTACAGTGCCTCATTAATTTTTCATTCTGTTCTTATTGATCTCTCCATAATAAAGAGGCCTTGGTAAATGCTTACTGTCACCATTGTGCTCTTCATACCTGATTTCACATTGTTAAAGCAGTACTTTGTTAATTGCTGTCACCAATTTATGGGAATCATCTTGAGATAGTTTTTAACTTTAAATACTATTCATGTAGAGCCTTTAGATTTGTTGGACTATCACTATTTATTTTGTCAAATTAATGTTTATACTATTTATAGTTTGCTGAATTGCTCTTCTGTTTAAATACTGAGACTCAGATTGATGATTCCCCAATGATTAATTGATGTATCACCCAAGATAGAGCCAGCAGTATTTCTAGCCTTGTGACTTTGATGCATATCTCTCTTTCTCTCTCTCTCTCTCTCTCTCTCTCTCTCTCTCTCTCTCTCTCTCTCTCTCTCTCTCTCTCTCTCTCTCTCTCTCTCTCTTCAGGTACAACCAGACAACCAAGAGAGGGGGAAATTTCAGGAGTGGACTATAACTTTGTCTCCATAGAGGAGTTTTTCTCCTTGGAGGAGTCAGGAGCTCTGCTTGAGAGTGGCAAGTTCAAAGGTGAGGTTAACTTAGGTAAACATTTTAACTAACTGGTCTCTTATTGCATTCTCTACAAAGTTGGCCCTGTTGTGAGTTGTTAGTAAAAAAAAACTTATTTACTAAAATTAATACTTGAAATTGTCTCACAAACCCAATTTGAAGACAGCATGCTCCTTGCTACCATAAAACCACCATGTGTTATTTTTAAACTTCTGTTTTTGTATGGAGTGAATGAGATTTAGAGCTGGCGTTACCTTTGACTGGATGCTCAAAAGCAGCCTAGCTGTTTCCCCTTGTTTCCAGTTTTAAGCTGATCTAACTTTCAGCAAACAAGCTTTATAAGCTCCATACTTGTTGTGTGACCTTTTAAGAAGGGATTTTCATAAACTCCTTGTGCCCCCTAGCAATTAAATATTGAGTGACAGCTTTTTGCTGTGATGAATGAGGTTTGCGTAGTTGTTAATAGGATGACGGGCCATTGTAAAGGCATGTCTTTATGCATACTAATACCATAAGATATTGCTCAGCTTATATCTACACCGCCACCCATAAGGGTCAAAACGTAGCCTTTGATTAAAGAGCCTCCATACATTAGCATCCATAATTTTGAAGATTTTAATGGATCCAATAAATTTCATCCTCACCTGCCTTACGTGTGACTTTGACGGACACATCATTACAACAAAACAGCCAGGAGTACCAGGAGCGCTGTGTGCGCAGTATTCTGCAGAAATCACAGTAACGGCTGGTGACCTTATTTTTGGGTTCACTAATCTAATGTTTCCTCTCCACCCATTTGGATCTACATGAGGCAAACGGAGGGGTGGAGGTAATTTCATTTTGTCTTAGGCAGCGGGAGCAGATGGCTTGAACTGGCAATAAAGAACATCTGCAGTGGATGTACAATATATATTATTCCTATACACACAGACATGTATGTGTATGTCACTTTTTTGCCTTTATGTCAATCGATTTTATTTTCAACACAAGGCATTTGCCACTCTCAATATCCCTTACGGTGTTTTGACAAAATGAACACTTCATTCATTCTGTTTAATTGTACAGTTCATTGTTTTCATTTCACATGTAACATTTTTCTCCCGTGGTTTTTTAATAAAAGGGAATTACTATGGCACACCTCGACCCATTCACGTCAGTGCAGAGAGCCCCCCAATCACCTACCAGGAACACCGCAACCTGCTCCGAAACTTCCGTACACGCAGCAAATCTCTCAGCAACCTGGAGAAGGCTGCAGAAGATGGCGACAACAGTGAGGATGACTCAGGGGTATCAGGCAAGCATAAATAAAACCTTTATTACATGATGGTATCTGTGGGTAAAGACATGCATATAAATCTAAAGAAAGAGTTAATTGCTTGTAATTAGTGCAAATATTATAACATGTTGTATTATAAAGGGAGTAATAGATAGCAATTGGCAGCTGTTGCTACATTTTCTAAGTACCTACCATTCGACTTTCTGATACCCAAATTAATCAACCAGTAGCACTATTAGTATGCACTAAACTCTCAGTGGAGCTGTGGCCACATCGATTGCTGGACCACCTCCAAAGGAAGGTTGAGCTGCCTCAGGGCAAGGAGGTGAAGTGGTAATCAGATACTGTGGCAAGGGTTCCAACAGGGAGACTCCAGACATCATAGGAAGGAAGTGAAGGAAGTTTTTGAATTGAATCAGGAGGTTCTAATATATTTTATACTATGTTAAACATATGGCGTAAAAGGCTTTTTGTTCACCAGAGATAGGACATTTTCCAATCCAGCAAACAAACATACAAACAAAAAAAACACTGCATTACAAGTAATGGTCCTTCATAAAGGTTACATTCAAAAGTATTTATCTCTGTAGTACAGTACAGTGTAAAAGTCTGAGGGTTCCTTTAGATTTGTTGCTTCAGCAATGCTATAATGACCATATAATTTTTGTATTAGAATAAAACTACAACATATAGGAAATGTGTACACAGTATTTAAAAAATGCAAAGGTTTTAGGCTAAAGTGATAAGTATATAGCTTGACCTCCCCTTGCATGTCTTGAACTCTCTTGAGCCAAAAATAGGAATGGAAGACCAAAAACAAAACAAAAAGCTTCTCAGAATTTCTATTTGAGATAGAAAAAGTCCAGCGAAGGACCTGGCTCAACATCTGGCAGCTTCATGTGGATGCCAAGTTGATCCATTCACAGTCCGAAGAAGCTTGATCAGGAATGGCCTTTGTGGAAAAATAGCAGCCAAGGAGCCACGTTTATAGAAGAGGACCAGGATGAAAAGGGTAAAATATGCAAAAGCTCACAAATTTGACATTTAAGGTCCCATCTGCAACAATAACAGAGAAGAGGAGAAAGGTGGAAGAATGAGTGCCTGAAGCCTTTGGTCAAACATTGTGAAGGGTCTGTCATGGATTGGGGCTGCACTTCTGCAGGTGGTGGTGGTGATGTTGTTTGAATTAACGGGATCACAAATTCTGAAAAGTACAGACAGGTTTCTATTCATCATGCCTCTTTAAAGCATCTGTTTTAGAAGAGTTTTATTATTTAGCATGACAAAGATTCCAAGCACACTGCTAATAAAGTTAAATTATAGACATAAAGACATAAAAGAGGAACCGGCTAAAGAAGGGGGGCCGGCTAAAGCTGATGCAATATAATGCACTTTCAAACCGCCCCCTATAGGAATTTAAAATGTGCTGAAGTGCAAAGGGAGGTCACAATAAATCCTGACCTTTGCCTAAGCTTTTAAAATTGTGTATGTCATTTCTGGATTTTCTAGTTATATCTTAATAAAGAGAGAAAAGCAAAAGCTGATGATGGCCCTTTGCACAGTACTGTATGAAGAGGCAAAATGGCACTGCATAAAAAAGGGAAAATAAAAAAGTAAAGCACAAGTTTCCACCACTGTTATCCATGCAGGTCAAACCATTTAAACAGTGATGGAAAGTTGGTTAAGTGATACCACAGTGGGAGGCTGGTACGCCCCTAATGCAGGGCAATGCCGACCTTAGTAACAAAAGTATCAAGAGCTGAACAGAACGTGTGCACGAGATTAGATGGTCGGGGTAAGAGAGCAAGGCAGAAATACAGGGTGGTTGTGATGGAGGCAATGATGGAGGCTTGGTGTTGGGAAAGGCAGGGGCAGGGTGCTGGAGTGGCACAGGAGATAAGAGAAGCAGGCAGAGTGGGAGGTGAGAAACGCATGCGGGCAGAGATCCAGAGAGGTAGGGATGTTTTCCAGGCAGTCAGGTGAGAAGGCAGCAGGCAGCCAGGACACAGGATGCATCGGGATGGAGTGTGATCCAACACCCTGACCTCTGCTGAGTCATCTTCTATAGGGACACTGTGTGGGTGGATGGTTTCAACAGTGCATGTCATGTGCAGCAGGACTCAGGATGCCCCATGTATCATCCGACATTTTATCAGATCAGTGCTGGAGTTCACAGCTCAAGGACAGCTACAAGGACAGCGAGGCAAAAAAATCTGTTTTTATTATATATATTTTTTCGCCTGGTAGGATGGCATGCAGGCTCACACCCTTTTCCTCCTTAGAGAGAGGACTTGAGATGCTGACCTCAGGTCTTTTTCCTTGACATTCCCCAATGGAAATGCCAGCATCAGGTCGTTGCAGATTGCTGGAGAAGCTTTTTCCCCTGCTCCATCTGTTTAATAATGACACTTTTAATGACATTCCTCCCTGCCACTGTCATTACAGGAGGCTCAGCAGGTCTCAACAGCCGTGTCCCTGATGTTCACCGGCCCCCTGGACGGCCCCGGGCAGCCAGCAGCGGTGGAGATGGACGTGCTGTGGTGAACGGGATCATAAGCAACAGAAGTGGAGCCAGGATTAGAAGTGCAACGCCTGATCACTGGGAGCAGGCCTTCAGTGACCCAGGAGAATCTCACTACATAGAGTGAATGTCTACCTGCATTTTTACAAATCTAACCCCAAAAAACTTAAACACTTAAACACACAGGCTTTGTATGTGTTTTAGATGTGTCAATGATCAGTTTTTTTTTTTTACTTTTGACCAGAGCCAATTTACAGTAGCTGTTTCATCCTACCTTTATGATAAGTGTCATCTTGCTGCAGTTTCACATTTAACAGGCAGATAGAAGTGTGATTACAGCTTCAGCCTCATTCTCAGCAAGAATGTAAATTTGTGTATTTCCTACAATATTGGGAAATTTGCTTTTCCTTCAGTCACACTCTGGATACTTAGGAGCTGCTATGAAAAGTTGTCATGCCTATCAACAGCATGCTTCTATGTTCTATATTCAATACTATTATGTATCTGATGAGGGTTTTGTTTGCTCTCCTTTTTGTTTCTACAAGTCGCAACCCAAAGAGGACCAGCTGGCAAAGTCCTCGAACCTCAAGCAGGGAAACTGTCTGCAAAAATGAATGTGAGTCTTTCTGTTTGTTTCTTTTTTTCTTTCCTGCCTGTCTATCCGGACGAAATGTTTTAAACAGTGGTGACATATTTATTTTTCAAACAGCCTACATGAAACTACATAATTGTCACGAAAGGAAGTAACAGACACAGTGGGCTTGTTAGAGTGAAATGAGATGGAATGAGCTTTTAGTTGAACTGAGACATGTATGTGATTAAGGCCTAAAGCTCAGAGCCGCTCGCCACGAGCCAGTCTGACGGGGTCGACACGTGTATGGCATGTGACTGGAAGCTTCATTTCATAATTTGGTCACATGGTTTCCCTGTTAAAAGAACAAGGACTTAATCTAGTTTTGGATGTCTGTCCGACACGGTTGATTGTAAATGGGAAGAGGCCCATCTGTCAAGATGCTGTGATTCCAGCCTGTCCCATAAAGTGCAATATGCTCATCAAACCAGTAGGCGGCATCATCGACTCCATTTTGGCCTGATTTATCTGCATGTGGAATGATTACTGTAAGATTTTTTTACACATGCAGTGGTATAGTAAAAAAAATAAGGTCTCAGTTTCATCAGTGAAATGGATAATGTTTGTGTGCGCAACTATTTATTAATAAGTATTTTTTGGCAAAAGGCATCTGGTGATTGATTGGCAACATTGTGACTCCCTCTCTCTTCTCCCAGTAACCTAAAACCCATTAATTCTTACCATTTAGTCATATAAAGTTACAGAGCTTTTCACTCTTCTTTCTCTGATGCGACTCTAGTTTGTGTATGAGTGTGTGTTTGTGTTTCATTTATAATTTACTTATTTATTTATTGGCTGATATGAAGACCTTTTCTTGGAGTATTTTTGTTATTTTAGTCTTTTTTAAATCTCTCTCTGGGTGTTTGTATATTTCTGTGACTACCAGGGTTCACAGACCAGCCTGGGGACCTCAGGGGTTTCACTGTGCATACACAGTTGACCAAAGGCTCCAGAGGGTTTGGTTTCAATATTGTGGGGGGCAGTAGGCCAAGTGAGTTCCTCCAGGTCTACAGTGTGACAACAAGTGGACCGTCAGCACTAAAGACAGGTAAATACAGTGAATCAATGACACGATATATTTCTGCAACAATATTTTGCAGAAATATATCACTTTACCACTGCGGGACACACGTTCATTACACATTGGGACGTTATTAATGAAACTAATAGACTTGTCACACAATATTGAGTCTACATGCAAATGTAGAAACTGAAAATATTGCAGTCTATATCCCTAGCTTTCTGTTTCTTCAGTTTTTGGGATTATACTTCTAGAATATTCAAATGTCTCACAGCAAGTGTGTATCAGAATCAGTCCTTAATCTTCAGGTCTAGCACAGCCATAATCTGCCTCCATTTGCAGCAGCACACATCCAGTTCTCTCTCACTGTCTCTCAAACACACACACACGTCCATACAGGCAGATATTACCACTCTAAGAATGCGGAGCACACACTGTCTGTGCAAGGACTGATCTACTTCATATCTCTTAATAGGCTGGTTTAGAGGGATTAGTTGGTTGGATTAGTTTGCACCCACATAAAACACACAGACGATGTTTCATTTGCAAACTTAATCACTTAATCTGCACACTCGAACATATGAAAATGGTCAAAAATGTTACAACAGTAAGGCATAGTAGGCAGAGTGACCACGAAGGTTTAAAGTTGTGTAATTTTACAGCAAATGAATAAAAAAGTAAAGTTTAATCTTAAATGTGTGGTGATAACATGTGTTTACATCTCTCACTGTTAGCGGACATCCTGGTTTACATCAATGATGTGTGTGTGTTGGGAGTGTCGCACAAAGAGGTGGTAGAAATGCTCAAATCGGTGCCAGTGGGCCACAGCGTGGATGTAGAAATTAGAAGAGGCTACCCAATGCTCTACAACTCAGACGGTTGTCCCAAGCAGTCCTCACCGAGGCTTTTGGACAGTAGGGACCCCATCCTACAACCCACCACCACTCAGCCTCAACCTCTTCACCAGCTACCTCGCCTCCAAACACCCACTCCCCAGTCCCAGCACTTTAACTTTAACGGCATCGACAGTGAAGGGAGCTACATGGAACCAGGGGTGATTCTAGATGCTAATGGAAATGCCAAGTCCTTTGCCACCAGACAGCTGCCCTCATACAGACGTTCCAGCATGAGCAATGCTGCCTCCTCATCCCCTGTGCGCCCACCGCGCTCCCTGAGAAGTTTAGCCAGGCTGCAGTCGCTTGACCCAAACCTGGCAAGCCAAAGTGATAGTGAAGTTGTTTCTGCTATTGGGTCACACAGGTACATTTACTATACTAATATACCACACAGGCACAGATTGAATTTAAAATGCAAAATGATGGAGATTTGTATTGACATTAACTTTAAATATCTGTTAAAGTTTATCTGTAATTTCAAATTCAGTTTGATAACTTAAGCTTTATTTAAACTATAGGGAATTAGCCCTGTGATTCAAATGAATTGTTGCAGGATTCTGGTTTAGTAGCAGTTGTTAGCTTTTATTAAAATTTTCAAATAGTTAAAAACGTTTATAGGTTCAATTAATTTTTTGCTCCATAATATGTCCAGCATTAAATGTTTCAGTAAAAGACTATGTCAAAGAAAATCTTTTCATTTAACGCTCCTGCTTCTTCTTCATCAGGGCATCAATGATTCGCAATCATAACAATAACTCCCTCTCCACGGCCCCTCATCCTTTACATTACGGTACATCCAAGTCATCTGAGAGTGATCTATCCACCTGTACCCTGTCAGGGTCCCACCTGCCCCTGCCTCATTCCCCCCGGAGGCCCACATCCTCCCCTGGCGGCCCCCGTACTGCTCAGTTTCGCCTCTTCAGACCTCAGACCTCCCACCTCAGACCTTCTCCCACCACTGACATCCCCCAACACCGTGGCTTTAATGGTTTCCATGGCAATGGCAGCCCAACCGCAAGTCCCAGCAGTGTGTCTTCTCCTGGGGCGATGAGTGTGGGAAGTGGTGTTGGCAGCGGAGGGGAGCTGGTACCAGTGGCCTTGGCACAAACTGAAGGAGACAGAGGCCTTGGCTTCAGTGTGATGGCTGGTGGCCCGGACAGCAGGATGACTATAGTGAAGAGAGTGTGGGACAGGAAGCAGTGCAATTCCCTGCAGCCAGGGGATCGTATTGTTAAAATAAATGGAGCTGATGTCCAGAGTCTTACTTTTGAACAGGTAATGGACATTTAAAAGGGCTGGAAGTAAAGACGAGTATTAGGAACAAAACTAATTAGGGTTGATGGGTGAAAAACCTAAATTACTAAATAAGTAATACAAATAATGAAAATATATGCCTGTGTTTACAGGTACAGACAGTTCTCCAGGAACACGCCACACAGGGAGAAGTCATCCTGCTGGTTTACAGAGGAGGTAAATTATTCACATTTACGGCAGCGTAACTCACAACCAAGGTTTTTTCACTGTAGCTAAATTCATCTCACAGTTATTTTATCTCTCATTATCAGGCATCTATCATTCAACCATCTCCCCTGGGTCCATTCAGAGACTCCCCCCACCTCTACTCCGGCCCCCTCCTCCACCTTTTGGCTCAGACGAGGGCTCTATGCTCTCAGAAACGCTACCTGTGCCCCGTACTTCCATCAGCACCCCTCCATCTCCAGCCCTGACACGTTGCTCCCTGATCCAGAGCACTAGTTTCTTGGAATCTATTCCAGTTACCCTGACAATGGAGCCTAAAGACTGGATCAACACGGGCCTGGAGGATGAGGCGGGTGGTGTCACAGTGCATGACTTAGGTCTGGAGAGGCAGGGTGGTGAACGAATACGGCCGCTCCGCGGGTTTGACGTGGAGCTGAAGAGAAAGCCTGGAGAGGGCTTTGGGTTTGTTATTGCTTCTCAGGATGTGGAGAATGGCAAAGGTGAGAGTCACCAAGCGACACACAGGATTGTGCAATGTGTGTAATGAGTGAAAACACAAGTCAGTAACATGATTTAGTTTGTGAAACTGTATTTTTCATCTAAAAACCTGAAATAGAATAAATTGGCACGATATAGCATTAGATTAATTTTCTAGGCCAGTAAAATCTTACATACACACACACCAAACAAAAAAAAAGTTCCATTTGGATGTCCTTGTGAGCAGATGAACCATTTGGTAATTACAGATTAAAAAGTGGTCACATGGCCACATGTCACCAGATGATTCATGATGCATCACCAGCCCCTTTCTTATTAAGTGTATGTTTTTTCCAGGTCTTTTTTAGTACCATTGTAGAAGGATATCATTGTGGCTTCCACTATTTCCGCTCTGTACATTATTGTTCAAATACATATTCACTAGCCACAGTCATTCAGTAAAACCTCTAAAAATTGTAGATTTGGACTTCATCAGAGACCCCCCCCCCCAAACCCCCCCCCAACAGAATATTTAAAAATATGCACCAAATTGCTAACAGACAAAACATCCAAACATAGATAGTACAAAATTACCAAAATCGGACAGAAATGACTAAAAATAGATAAACATTTACCAAAAAGATCAGAAAAACAACAACAACAAAAAACAGACTTATTTAGTAACACCTAAAGAGAGAGACACCCAAAGACCAAAAATAAAGGGGGGGGGGTATCTTCTCACACTCTGTCCAGGATAACCAATATAAAAGAATGTGATCATGTATTTCTGTGGAGAACAGTAACCAAATGCTGCTTCTTCATGTGTATTTTGGGCTCTAAACTGTTCCCGTGTGGCTGCAGGCAGTAGTTTGGTATTTGGTTGAACTTTTTATTGATGATGAAGGCGCTATTGATCTATAGATTGTTCATAGGTTTAATATGTGCACTGCTCTTTTTTACTGAGTTCATATCAGTCCTATCCTACTCTGTGTCTCTATTTACTCTGACATGAGAGGACATTGAGTCGATTTGTTTATATTGTGTCTAGGAAGTGAACACATCCTTTCCTATTAGCTTTTAGTGCAGCGCTTATGAATAACAGGTTCGCCGCAGCATCCCTGTGATGTATTACCTCCTCTCTCCTTCCCATGTCCTGTACTAGCTGCTCTGTTCCAGTTTGATGCAGTTCATTTTGCTTTATGGACCAAGTGAACATACATTTATGTTGTTCAGGGTTGTACCTGTCTCTGCAGCACAGAGACCCTCCCTCTATCTTCAAGCCCTCATCTCTGGAATGCCCTCATGCTCCCATTTATTTCTCTCCTCTTGTGTCACAGGAAGAAGTCCCTTTTTATTCCTCCACATCCCCGTTTCCTCTATTA
Organism: Channa argus; assembly: GCF_033026475.1. NCBI lineage: Eukaryota > Metazoa > Chordata > Actinopteri > Anabantiformes > Channidae > Channa > Channa argus. Next base: position 6,475,633 of record NC_090209.1, read on the forward strand.
TTTCCTCTTCCTCTTTCTCTGTCCATCTCACCACTGCTTCCTCACAGCCTCCCTCCCACTGTCTCTCTCTCTTTCTCTTTCTCTCACTCCTTTCATTCTGCAGTAAAGGCGTCTAGCCTGTTTTTTGAAAGATTAAAAACTCTCTCTCTCTCTCTCTCTCTCTCTCTCTCTCTCTCTCCCTCCCTCCTGCCTCCTGCTCTCCCCATTGCTCTATACACCAAACATTTGCCTCACAGAGGAGCAACAGAGGGGACAGCAAACGTGTGATTTAGCTCCTGTTGACTAGTACACGTGAATCTCAACACTTCAAGCTGTCTAAAAGGGAATATAGGACATTTTTTGTTTGTTTTTCAGCTCATGGTAATCAAAGAGCCATGCTGGAGAGACTACAATCTGCTTTGAAAACTGTGAAGGAGTCTAAACGTAATTATTCGCTCCAATTCTTGTTTTATATCTGTTAGAAGCGGGGAGGATTTGTTTGTGTGTTTCACCTTTAGTGTTAGTTGTGAGGTTTTTAATTCTGTGCTGTACACTAAAGTTGGCTGAGTCAGATGTGTTGACTTTAGCAGAAAGTTTCACGGGCTCACTATGTCACATAGTTTTTCAAACTGATGCTGTGATAAATGTGCATTATTACAGTTAGACTTACTGACAAATGCAGACAAATGTTTTTTTTAACATAGCCAGGCAACAGATGACATGATGTTCCAATGTACATAGTAATAGTCTGTGTATTAGAGCCATTATGGAGCTAAACAGGGAGCAAGATGAATGGATTTAACAGATAGTATTAGCAGTGCAGAGTTCAGCATTAATTAACCTGCACGAACACTACTGCATGGATGATGTCGGTAAAGATCAGCAGTGCTCTCTCCTCCACTCTGTGAGATGTAGTAGGCATCTGCAGGATCCTGTGGGGATGTCTGCACCGGCTGATGCATCTGAGCTGCAGAGGGGGATATTACGATGGCGGGGGAGGAGGGGTTGCTACCACTCCTCCGCTGTGGTCAGTGCAGCGCATCAGACGCTGGCTGGCTGGCTGATGGGCATACTGCAGTGGGATTACTCTGGACAGGGGAACATGAAGAGCCAGAGGAAAAGACACTACGATACAAAGTAGTCCATTTGGATGCATCTGTAGTTTAAGCCTGTGTGTTTATGCACGTGTGGCTGAGTACATCTGTCCCAATCCCTCTGCGTATGAGTCACTGAGCGCGTGTGTGTGAGTGTTTGTGTGTGTGTGTGTACGTGTGTGTGTATGCGCGTGCGCAGATGTGTTATGTGTGTGTGTGTGTTATGTGTGTGTGTGTCAGCATGGCTCTTGCGTGTGTATTCATGTGTTTGGCAACTGCTACTGTTCGACTGATGTATTATGCATGATAAGAAGACTATTTGCAAAGCTGCCTTAGCTTTGATTTGACCCGATTCCCGTTTCTGCCTGGGTCACCCAGATTAGGCTCGGATTGGAGATGTGTCTGTGGGCTCTAAATTATAGGGTGTACTATTGTCATTCCAGTGTTCTTCCTATATTACATATTTGTATTGCTCCAATTATACTAGCGACCATTTTATTTCACACTGTAAAAAAAATGTTAACATGCTATTTCTGTCCTGAAGGAATATAAGAAGAGTCCCAAACATTGTATGCCTTTTACAGAACTTAAGGCCACTGGCAAGACTCCAAGCACAGCATGCCTCGAAAGGGGGTCACAGAGAGCAAAATAGGGAGTTTACTATGATATAGAAAGACGAACAGAAGATAGCATCAGAGATCTGAGTAGACAGAGAAAGAGTGTTCAGCTAGAAACTCTAAGAAGCCTTTTGGTTGATGTATGAGATTAACGGAAGCAAATTTACTTTTAGACTGCTTAATATTTTTCTCACCGACCTTCAACACTAATAACAAGTTAAGCTACACTGTGACGGATCTCATCACAAAGACGATAAGACAAATTGAGTTGACGATAGAGTACATTAAGCTAATTGTCCGTCCTCACATCGTATCTTCATCTAATTTGAAAAGCTTGTTGCACATTTTCTGTGACCTCAGCTTCACGCTCCTGCTTATCAGAGCTGTTAAGAAGTGATATGTGGTGTTGTTTTCTAGCTGAGAGCAGCGTTGGGGCAAGGGGAGAAGACGGCCAGCGTTTTCCCACACGGCAAAAAAAGATATTTTGTGGTGCCAGCAAATATCGCTGTGTGTGTGTGTGTGTGTGTGTGCTCTGTATGCCAGTGAAATACTAATGCAGACAGTGTGCAAGTTTGGGGATCTTAGAAGAGCTGAGCATAAAAACCACTGACGCTGTTTAAACAGAAGTGTAAATATCTAAAGTTTGTTGTTGTGTGAAGTTTGACAGATTCGGGACAGAAACACTTTGCTGGAAAGCTTGTGCACCAGAACAGTTCTTTGTTCGGGAGAGAGGCAAATATGAACAGAGAATAGTTTCTTGCATGTCACATCATCAACCTGCTGAATTACAAGGATGGAGCGGGTTGGTAGATGGGAGGATGAAGGAGAAGAGGAGAATATTTCAAGGAGACAGAGAGGAGAAGTTTATAAAGTATTCACTGCCAAAAACAATCTCAATCTTAATTAGGTCTTGCTTTAGGAATTCTGGCTAGTGCATTAGTGAAATAAATCTTCCCATTTTTAAATGTATCTGTATTTAACCCCGGGTATCACTCACTGGCTTCTGTTCAAATGAAAGTTTTGGATGAAGTGGATGAAGTATGTTTTGTGTTCCAGCTGCACCTCTGGATCCAGTATGAACCACTCAACAATTTAAGCAACAAGTCATTTAAATGGTGTTAAGTAAACTGCGTGATTCCTTTTCTCCTCAGCTGCTTCTCTTCTCCCTCATCGGTTTGTGACGGTCCGTCGAGGCAGCCCGGCGGCTAAGAGTGGGCAGATCCGGCCTGGAGATCGGTTAGAAGCAGTAGAGGGACGCTCAGTGGTGACTCTGCCTCATCGGGAACTTGCTCAAATTCTTCGCCGAGCAGGAAATACTCTACGTCTCACAATCATCCCCCGTCCCAGCACTTGTATGTTTATACTTCTAGAGAACACACACAGAGATACAGTTGCTGTTAATTCATATAATCTGATATCTAACTTTCTCTCTTCCAGACTCTTCAAGCCTTTCAGAAACAACTGAATATGAGCACAGAAGCCAGTCCAAAGGTCAAAAGTCACGTCCAAAGGTGAGGGCATAATCATCAGCCTATTTCATCTACTGTCAGTAAATTCTTTGATTGCAGTGATGAATATCCGTCTTACCTCTCACTCCCAGCGTGACTCCAGGTATTACAGCGTAGACCTTGATCGTGGCCCCTCTGGATTTGGCTTCAGCCTGCGAGGAGGCAGTGAATACAACATGGGTCTCTATGTACTAGGACTAATGGAGGGGGGGCCAGCCTCACGGAGCCAAAAAATGCAGGTGTGTGTGTCCGTTATGTGGGTTGTTTATATACATATATTACGCTTTATGCTATTTTACTCTAAGGTATGTACCTCTGTGTTTCTGTGTTATCCTCTGTATTTGAGTGTTTCATCTTTTGTCTGTATTATTGCTGTTATTTTGTTTCAATGTTATATGTTAGTAGGTGTAGATAATTGTGTAGTACCTTATGTATGTTTTGTGTTTGATTAATAACAGAAAGCTCGTGATACAAAGAAAATACAAGGAGCACATTCTATTATTTTGTGCTGTTATCTTATCTGTGCTGTGACTGCAGATATTTTTGGATTAGCATTTGAAGCTCCGGTGAACTCAAAGCAACAAACATCAGAAAAACATTCGAAAACCAAAGCTGAAGTTTAAAAAATAATGTTTTGTATCTTTAAGTGTTTGATATGAATACCTTTTAAGTCAAATGTGAAATTCTGGGTGATACTGTACGTGGGAGTATGTGATATAACCACTGAGCCAAAGACAGTCACAAAGACAGAAGTACAGTATCGAGTGAAATAACCAAACTGGGTATTATAATTTAAGAAGAATCTGTGTATTATAATTTAAGAAGTGAATTGAGAACATTTCTCTTTTCAGAGAATAAATATTAAAAAAGCTGCATGAAATTGTCAAATACTGATTTAAATCCCATATCTGTAAAACCATGATATTCACATCAGACTTGGGTGTACTTTGTGTTAGCAAACTTATATATCTGCTAAATATCGAGATGATAGCAAGTTGCCAAGCAAGGAGTGGCATTAAATCAGCGTCAGGGTGATTTATAAATGAAATATCATGTTTCCCTTTGCTCTTCAAGCAATAAATACGGTATGATCCACCTGTAAGTCACCATGATGTTTGTTTAACATGTCACTGTTGTGTTGCTTTAATGAATAACTACAATACATAACAAAGTATGCAAAGTAATGTGGATGCTGTATGTGTGTGTGTGTCTGGTGTTGTGTGTTGTGGCTCCAGGTGAGCGATCAGCTTGTAGAGATTAACGGGGACAGTACAGCAGGGATGACCCACAGCCAGGCTGTTGAGCAGATCCGCAGGGGAGGCCACCGCATCCACCTGGTTCTGAAAAGAGGAAACGGCTACGTGCCTGACTATGGTGAGACACAATGGCAGGGTCGGGGTATTAAGTCAGGATATGTGTGTGCGTGCGTGTGTGTGTGTGTGAAAATAAGAGGTTAAAAACATAAGACTTTGACAAGCTCTGTCTTTGTCATGCATTTGTCTTGGCTTCTTCGCTTTCTGTGGCATTGATTCTAACTAAAAAACTTTCTCTTGTGGGGTGTCTTCTCTCTTTTAACCCATCCATATTTCTTGTTCATTTGAACTTTTTTGCTTTTAACTTCCCTACACTACATTTTCCCTCTCCTGTTGGCCGGTCTCCTTTTCCCCCTTTGGCACCCTCTCTCTGCTCCTTTTTGCTCCACCGCCTTCTTTGTTTTCTTTCCCTTTTCTGTCTCTCTCAGTGGAGCTGTCCAGTTTGTCTCTATGTATGACCAACTCCAAGCTAGGCGAGCCTTGCTTCTATGTCATTGGACGGACAGAGAATACGCGGTTGGTAATGGTTCCTGTTAGTTCTCCCATTTTCTGTCTCTCTACATTCCTCTACTCAGTCACCACTGCTGTCTCCACTTATAGTAAAGGAAGCCTGTGTTAAGGACCTCCTCATTTTAAGATCAATTAAATTAAATAGGAACCCATCACAGTAATACATTGTGCTTCCTGCAAACCTACCTCTGAGGCAGAATAATCTAGTGAAGAAAATTGCTTAAATCCACTATTATAGAGCACACTGATTATACTGATTGTAAGATACGTGCTGTATCTCTACTGAATGGTTATCCCATGGTTGCACTAAAACCCAAAAAGCAGCTGCTGTTACACAAGCTGACCTCATGCACCTTTTAGAGAAAAAAACCTTTGTAAATTTCTGAGCTCTTTAATAACAGATTACATAATGCTCTCTCACAGTGATTTTGCGCTTCCTCTCTCTGTTCTCCCTCCCATTGTAATGTGTGTCCAGGCCGTGAGCAAAGAATCACCCCCCCCTCCCTCCTGCATCACCCCAAGGAGCAGGGTTTGGCTGCAGTAAACTCCACTGGGCAGAGGGGGCACAGCTTGAAGCAGGGGAGGAGAAGCAGGTCTTCAAATGAGCGAGAGAAAGAGAAAGAAGCAGAAGGAGGCAGACGAAGAAGAACGAGAAGAAGACAGGCCTCAGGGAGAGGGCTACACTCTAATTTAGAGAGCCCCATCCCTGAGCAGCGAGAGACGTCTCAGGAAGCCAAGAGGAGGAGGAGGAGAAAGAGAGAGTCCCAGAGTTTACCCAGAGATGCCCTCAGGCATTATGATGATGGTGACATGGAAAAAGTGAGAGGAAGAAGAAAAGAGAGGGAGAGGGGCAGAAGCAGGGAAAGAAAAAACAGGAGCGAGGAGAGGTTGAGGACGGGTGAGGAGGAGCCTGAAGAAGAGGAAGAGCAGGAGGTACCTGCGTTTCAAAAGAGGGTGGAAGAAAGTGCAGAGGAGTTAGAAAGGGAAGTAAAGAGTAACTTACCCATTCCAAATCCGATCCAAGAGCTTCCCAGACCCAAAAGTTTGGAGACAGTGTTTGATGAAAACTGGAACATGGCAGCAGAGTACAGGACACGGAGGGATGGGAAGGAGGATGAGACATCATGGTGGGATGACAGGGAGGGAAATAAAAAGACAGAGCTGAATAAGAATGAGAAAGACGATGATGCACAAGGCGAATGCAACGAGTGGCTTTTACCAAGTGTTGCTGCAATAGATCCGGTGTCACAGAGAAAGTGCTTCTCCTTCCTCACCCCCACACTGTCCATAGAGCAGCTGGGGGACGATGAGTCAGAGTCTGGAGGCAGTCAATCTGACGGCAGCGTGTCTGCTGCCAGTATCTCAGGCCTTTCTCTGCCCACTACAGAAGAGGGCAGGCGCAGGGCGGCAGCTCTGCCAGGCCCCTGGCTCACACCCAGTCAGCAGAGGATGGCTCAGGTTTTAGAGGAGAATCAGCGCCCTGGAAGGCAGACAGGGCAGGGGGGAGGAAGGGGTGCTGTCTCATGACTTTTGTCATTAGAGTATGCAGAGTTATACTCTGTCTTACACTGTTAGACCTCGACTTGTTTTCTGCAGCTACCCACACTACCAACATTTTGATATCTACAGTAGTATGAAGTCATATTCTTTGTGCCTTTTTAAAGAAGACTTCTGGCTGATGTTAAATGTCGATGTCACATTTTCACTTGTACATAACACCAACACGGTAAAGTTACATGTTTTTTTCTGGTGAAACAAAATTTTTTTAATTATTACATTGCACTTGTTTCTTTATATTTGGAGCATTTGTGATAGATGTTTCAAGGACAACAAGGTATTTCAGACACATTAGTTTAATCTACTTCCTAACTCTCACTTACCTTTCTACTTCTCCCTGACTCCTTCAGCAGTGTCCTCTCTTAAGTATCCCCTCTACTGTACAAAGACTGCATAGACATCCACTTATACCTCATGATGATACTGAGCAATAATAACGCAACTGTCCAAGACTATCGGCCATCAATATCTACGACTCCCAATGCATAAATCTGGTCTGAGAGCAAACAGTGTAACATGTTTGTACAATAATCTCTTTATGTGGACACTTGACTTGTAATGTTGTTCTATATAATTGGATATTTGAGTCTGTTCATGCAAATTCCTTTTTAGAAAGCCAGTGTGAAATCTATATTCTGTAAATATTTGTAGAGAAATAAATGACTGAACCTATTGCAAATACAAAACTAACTAAAGCAAAGCCCTGATTGTATTACTGTACTGTAATACATCGTGAGTCTCTCTATATAAATATATGCAGTATATCTATATATTACCTATAACAGCTTCTTATTCAGATGATCTATTGTGTGATGGAAACCATGTGAAATTTGGTATATAGCTTTTGTGCAGGCTCAAAATGTACCCAGAACTACATTGTACTTGCCCTACTCATTAATGAATGTTTTGTAATATGCTGCTTGAGTGTGGATTATGATGTTCCGTGTCATGCAGAAGCCAACAAAAAATGCCAAAATATGCGTCTAGTGTGCATATTTCAAGTACTGTTATTAATGTGTATGTTGGTATGTGGTCAGAACAAAACCACTGTCTGGATTCTAGAGAGTGCTGTGCCCATCGTGCCACGTACAGTTGCCTTGGTAACATAAACCAGTTTATCCTAACCAGTGATTTTTCTTACTGTGAAAACCCTTGCTCTGTGGTCTCTGATGCGAGAGGTGGGTGGGCCATTTAGTCATTTTAGTTATGCCAAATAATAACTGATTAAACAGTCTTAATACTGTAAATCCACAAAAAATAATAATCACAAGCCTCTGCAGAATTTGAGCTCTGTTTTGCACCTAAGATAGCAAACCAATATATCATTTAGTTATGCTCTCTTTTTAAAACAGTTCTGTTATGGAGACAAACAGGAGCCACCCTGAATGGATACTGTGAGATGTTATTTTTCTATGAAATTACCTTTTTCGAAATACTCAGGTTTTCAGATACTTTGCTCCAGACAGGCCGTTATTGAGGAGAAAAAGCAGCAGAGTGACTTCACACTATTTCATAACACACACTGAATTCATACTGTTTAAATGTTCAAACAGCCTTGTGTTAATATATTTTTATGGCAGCCACAGACTGTTACAGCTGTTTGTCACTAGCCTATACTTATGTAGAGGTTTGATGCTGCAGGTGAAGTCATTCCTGCCTTTGTAGCCATGATCAAACCGCAGGACTGAATTCATTTCTTTGTGTGCTCTGCCCATTTTTTTGCAGTGCTGTGTAGCTCAGACATAGCAGTCTACAGTGACCAAACCAGCACAGGCTTACTGTATTCCCCAACCTGTTATTATTATTATTATTTATTAAAATGGACCAAGTGCAATATTAGACTATTAAACATAAATGTTTCCATTTGATGCATTGCCCAGCTCAGGTGTTTTTGCATGTGTGTCTTCAGCTGTAGGCCAATAACTGCACAGACTAGCTTGGTGAGCTTATATGTGAGACTAATCATTATTATCATTTTTTATAACATTTGCTAATATTCTTCTTTTTTTTTTTTTTTTTAAGATTTTCTCTTCCCCAGAAAGGTTATATGGCTGAATTGTAATCACCTTCTCATAAAACTGCAAATAAACTGCTGGACGAATTTCCACAGTGTTCCTACATCTTTCTTTTATTGCTTTTTTGAACACCGGAAGGGCCAAAGTAATGGACAGCAGATGGCAGCAAAATTATAGGCTACAGTGGATTTAGGAGAGATGAGATTTAATGTTGCTAGTGTGTGTGTGTGTGTGTGAAAGACACACACACACACACACACACACACTGTGACAGAGCTTTTTAAGGATCTGGTAAGAAATTTATTCACAAAGAGATTACATCAGAAGACACTGACTGTAAAACACTTGCTATAAATGAAATCTGATAATTTCCCACACATCAATTATTTAACCTGCTTTCCATGAGAACAGGGGTCTTTACATTCTCCATGTGGGCTCACCACTCAGTCTAGTATTAGTTTCCTATATTGCACAGCAGGGTGAGGCTCACCTGTGTGAGACAGGCTAATACACACAGAGAAGAAGGGTAAATTTATAGTGTCTCTGTTCACATATGAACACTTCAGTACTGCATCTAAAAATAACACGGCTCTTAGGCCTGTTTTTCCTCATGTTGTCCTAAGCCGTCCGTCTGTTCAAGTCGTCTCAGACGCAAGAAAATATAACCTCAGTAATGAAAGCACTGCTGCCAGTTTCACTTCAGGAGATGCACTAAAATCCACCAAAACAAAACAAATACAACATTTAAACTGTAGTTGAGGAGAATTGTGCCATGTTGTAATTAAAATTATTTTCTACCTGTACACTGAATCATTTCATACGGGGAAGTTCGGGCGGGAGGGGGGGAGAAGCCTAAAGTGTATAAAGTTACAATCAAATGTGCATATCGAGACTGATTGTTCCTTCAAAATAAAATTAAATTGGTTTAATTGGGCTTGGGGTATTTATTACACATAGTCTAGATACAATAATTTGAATGAAACTGTACTTTGAAAATTGTAGCTAAATACACCATAGATGGCAAACATCAATATTTTTCCAGAAACCTTATGATTTCTCCAGTAGCCATTATTGCAGTGAGTGCAGCAATGGATCAATGCACCATGTGGACCCCCAGGTAGTAATGAACTGAATTGTTGTTGTCATTGTGTAGCCTATAGCACTCTGGATATAGTTTACATGAATATTTTTACTTACTTGCATGATTATTTTCACGCAGATATATTCCATGTTTTTCCCGGCAATTTTAATCCTCGAAATAACGCGCATGCTCTTTTATTTTGAAGGTCTCGAGCGGAGGCAATTTATCAATGACGCGAACTTGACGGCGATGCGCTCCGGAGGTAAAGCCGTACGCATTCGCTGCAGATCACACGCGGAAGGACGCGGAACCTCTGTGTTTCTGCGCCACCGTAAAGCAGATTGACAGCAACACTTTTGCCTGGATTATCGACATGATGCAAGTGATGGAACTCGCCTCAGATAAGTAGGAAATATACCAATCTGTTTGTTTAGACCGATTTCAGATCAGCGTCGAAAACGGCGAATAGCTTAGAAAAGTACAGATTCAAGATTTTTTTTAAATTATTTTTTTATAGCTAATTAAGACTCTCGGACTTGCAAAAACATTCCGGATTGTTGTTCACCCATAAGAGGTGTCAAGTTTTATCTCCGAAGCCGTGATGTGGAGCTTAACTCTGCCTTATATTCTTGGATGAAAAAGCCCAGAGACAGGTACTTTGAGGAACTAATCTGAACTCAGTAGCACTGGGATGTAGTTTTGTTGGACCAGAGGGGAGGATTCGGACCACAAGAATGAACTTTGCGAGCTACTTCTGCTCACTTTCTGTGCTTTAAAGACACATGAAGCCATGGGTTGAAAGCGACGATGATAGACTGCGGGGATACTCAACGTGGGAGGGAGCAGAAATTTCTGTGTTATGTAATGATTGACAGTGCCTGATAATTAGTGGTAGTTCAGAACTTCCACCCTCCCCCTCCCCTTCCCCCTTCCCCCCCATTACCCCCTACCCCCCCTTCCCCTGTATGTGAAGGAGGCTGAACAATGGTTGATGAATTTGAGATGTTCTGTAATGAACTAAATGGTAAGACCCGGGCTCTTTAAGGAAACGAGCAGGATATGTCACAGTTCAGTGGATAAATTCATATTTCACTTATTCCCTGTAGTTTTCTTCCACATCTTTGAACAGCCTCCCTTAGAAAAATACTTACCTCTGTCAGTCCCTTCCCCACTCAGTCTCTGTTTGTTGTTTATTAAAGATTTTGGTTAATGAATTAAACAGCCATGATGCCCCAACCTCTTGAACTCCTCCATGCTGATTTGGCATCGCCAGACAAGATGACTGTGGTTTCAGGAAATGTCACTATTACAAGCGTCTTGGGCTTCTTCTTGAGCTTCAAAGTGTCTTCTGGGCACCTCAGTGTATTTAATTACTACTAAGATGCTTTAATGCTCATGTTTGCCCTCAGAGTTGGGGATATGTAGTCTCTGTGAAATTCTCAACCTCTTAATCTCTGTGACTTCTTGTTTCTGAACATCTGAAGCTCATAGTTCATCTTCACCAGAGCCTCTGTTGATCCCTCCCTCCCCCCCACTCATCAGGGCTGGTGGGGGGGGTGGATCTTGGCCCCAAGGGGTCCAAACTGTGGTGGTGGCTGGTGGTGGTCACACCCTTCGAGGCAGGGCTCCCACCATGGAGACCAGCCCAGAGAGCCCTAACCGGGCAGTGGAGTACCTCCTGGAGCTCAACAACATCATCGAGAGCCAGGCCAAGCTCCTGGAGACCCAGCGCCGGCGAATCGAGGAGCTGGAAGGCCAATTGGATCGGGTCAGCCAGGAGAACCAGGACTTGAGGCAGGAACGCAACCCACGGGCGCCTGGTTCCGACACCCCGGAGCAGAACCACAACCACAGCCAGCCTCTGTCCCTCCCCATCCATCATGGTACTGGTGGTGGTGGCAGCAGCGGCGGTGGCGGCAGCGGTGGGAACAGTAGCACCTCAACAGCTCAGGCGACACCTGGACCAACCACAACTCCCGGGCAAAGCAGGGAGAGGAGGACCCACACCAGGCTGACCCGAGGTCTCTCCTGTGGCTCCAACACCACAGACCGAGACCGGCTTGAACGCACAGACAGCACAGACACCAACACCAGTTCCACCTTACGCAGAAAGTAAGTTCTCTAACACAGAAGCCTCTTCTATTGGTTTGATCTTACACCATTAAGTATTGCTTCATGTCATACTCTAGAAATGTCATCATCCAGATTGCTCCAAACCCTATAATGTGTGAAAGAAGCTTCATATGCTAAAGGTGTGGTAAGCTGCAACCTTTCTAACCATCAGAGATAAGTGTTGCAGTAATGGGAATAACACCCAAGACGGGATAATGTGTTCCACAACCAGAAGGAAATCTCTAAAACCCTGGAGTGATAAGGGCACAAGGTGTCCATTTCTTCATATTATATGTAATTTTGCCTTCAAAGGTTTTAATTTGTATAATTATCACAATGCGTAGGAGTTACATAGTATGTACTGAAGAAAACCAGGCATGATATGGGCTATGGTAATCTCAAATTTCTGGACCTTGCATTTGAAAATATTCATCCACTGTCTTCACTCTGAACTATAGGTCACACACACACACACACACACACACACAGTTAGATTGCTGCACACACAGATTTGACAAACATCAAGTGCATCTGTCCTCGCTTTTACTTTATAACCACACACACACAGAGCTGGTTTTTGTTCTGGACGCATTAAGCTTTGTGAGTAGGCAGCAATTCATGTGAAAAAGTACACAGTGAAATATATTGTTGGAGTCTAGTGACAGAAGATGTTGCTCTTTGTGCATATGATAACAATCTCTATGCACAATCTTCTTCAAGATCATTACTGGGTTTTGCTCACTATCTGTTTCCTTATGGCCCCAATCCCCTTATCAGTCATTGATTCAGACTTGACCAAATCCCTTATTGATTAAAACTGTCTCTTTCTCCGCTGCCTGCCTCTGTGGCCCACTCCCCTCATCCCCAGGGGTGACTTAGTCATTAGACTGAAGCACATATTAGTTATTTATGTGACTGTTAATTGCAGTGATGAATTGCAAATGTGGATCTTGCTGATCCTCCCTTGTTAATTGCCTGTAGCAGTTGTAGCTGACTTTGGATGCAGGCTCAGACAAGCGAATCACATGAAGTGTCACATTTAATAAAGAATCACTCACACAGAAGAGCCATATTGTCCCTGTCTGGCTGTGACTCAGCCTAACCCAAAACCAGCCTATTAGCTTGGGTCAGTGACAAAAACCTCTCCTTTGATAATAAATATGAGGTCGATCATAGTAAGAGACACACGGAATATGTGGGAGAGGAAAAAAGATGGCAAGGGGAAAGTGACTGAGCAACCTTACGCAGTGTGCCTCAGTCTAAAAGAGAAAAGGTGGAACACACATACTGATTTGCCATCTGTCAACAGAATGTGTGTGTGTGCGTGCGTGTGTGTGTGCGTGCGTGTGTGTGAGAGAGAGAGAGAGACAGAGACAGAGCAGGACAGAGAGAGTGACAGGGAGAAAGAGATAGGAGTCAGGGACAGAGAAGACAAGACTCAAAGAACAGCTTTTGCTTCTGGCCAGTTAGTTTCAAGTCCCTCAGTAGGAGCCCTCATAATCCATGGTTTTAATTTCATACAAGGAAACTGAATGAACCATCTCCATTTTTTTTTTTCCCATTCGTGGAGCAACTGCATCAAAACAAAAAGTCCCCCCTCTCCTCTTCTTTTCCCCAGCGGCATGCTGTAAACAGCTGTCCCAAATGCTACCTTGTTTCATTCCTCTCCTCCTATTAATGGCAGTGTGAACAATGTGAGTCTGGGGCCTTGGGGGGTGGGGGGTAGAAGGATATTTGAAATTAGGTTCCTTCTCTATGTAACAGCAGGGTTGAGTGCATTACTGCAGCTCACTGTTAGCACGGCAGATGTTTTTATGTTGTTATTTTGGGGGAGGTCATGCTAGTGCATTTGTGCGTGTGTGTTTGTGTGTGGGCGTGGGTGTGGGTATGTAAAGGAAAGTGTATACCCTTATGTAACACTTGGTGTGAGTGCACAACATGTGTGAAGACAGAGTCAGGCACATGTTGGCTACATGAGAGATTAGTTAGTGTGACCACCGGCCCGGAGGGTAATAATTACTGCTTAGGATGCATGTGTGTGGGATTGCCGTGACTTTCTTGTGAGTGTGTATGTGGGGCCTGCAGGACATCACCTGGGATGTCAATTATTAAGCAGCTAATGTGACCCTGCCATCTGCCGTGCAGGCTGCCATGCTATGATGATGTGACAGTTCTCGCTGCATGGCCGACAGATTGTAGCGTTCATTATGAGCTGCATACATGCAGCTGTGCACATGCAGCTCATAGGATGAGAGGCAGGGACTAGGCAGGCTAGAGGTCTTGGCGACAGCCCCAGTGCTGAAACTCAGAGCAGTGTTATTATATAATAGCAAAAAAAAAGAGATAGAGAGAGCTATCTTTTTCCTTCATCACTCTCACTGGGAGTGTTCAGAAGCTCCAAAGAGCACTGTGAAGGTGTTCGTGTGTCGGCTCGTCTCTGTGTTCCATCATCTCTCCATCCATCTCACTCTCCACTGCAGGGCATTATGGGCATGTGCTCTACTCTCTATGAAGTTGACATTTATTCCGTTCAGGGAATATGGGAGACGGTGATGAGCTTTTGTTTCAGAATTTGCGAATTTTGTGAAGCACGCGATAACCCCTTCCCCTTTACAACCCCCACTCCACCCCTTCCCTCTCTCCATCTCTTCTTCTCTCACATACCCACGTACACACACTCGCTCTCTCCCCCTCGCTGTTTCTGTTTCCCACTGCTGCAGTTATGACTCAGAGAAGCTGCAGAAATTACTTTTGTGCTATTCTATTTCTCTTCCCCTCTTTGCTCAGCCACTCTTTTTCCTGCTTTTAACTGAATCACCGTTATTGTTCCTGATTAGGTAGATTGACGTCTACATTAACAACAAGCTCATGATGTGTGCTAATGTAGTACTTTTGGACATTTTTGTAGATTACATCCTGTAGTTGCAGATACAACTTAGAGGAATGATCTGGCCTCCAGGCAAATGTGTGGGTAAGCTCAGATGAGCCTGTATTGACCTGCTCCAAACAGTCTTGAGTGATGTGATGGGAGGTAGTCTATTCTCTCTGGACTTTCTAGAAGAAAAACAGAAAAGCTGTAGCTGCTGTTTTCTCAAGAATCCAAACTCACTCTTGTTTATCTTTTCTATTTCAGACAGTTAGCGGATTAAACAATGTGTAAATTGGGACAGAATTCAAATATGGCTGCTAATGAGGATCACTGACGTAAATTTGAATGATGTGTGTGTGTGTGTGTGTGTGTGTGTGTGTGTGTGTGTGTGTGTGTGTGTGTGTGTGGTTGGCAAGTGTATGTGGGTGTTTTTTTTTTTCTTATCTACTCGCCATTTCTGACTGAAGTGTTTATGGCTTCATGACACATATTTTCAAGTAACAATAGCCCGGCCTAAATTGAGCTGACCAATGACATTGGCTCTATATGACAATGGTCATATTCAGCAGCACCATAAGACGCTTTATTTACAAGCTCTATAGCTTTAATATGCATGCATATTACATGTTATGGCATCACAGGGTTTCATTTGATATGCTACATGGCAGCAGGTACTGCCTTTGTCATTCTTCTTCTACATCATGTTGAGCTTAACAGTCTCTAATCAATTGCCTCTGTGATTCCCACTCATACCTGTCTAGTTATTTTTTTAATCACAATTATTCACCACGTACCATCAGACTGGGCTTGCTCGCAATAGTGAATAGACAAGTGAATACTGTAGCTGTGATGTAAAGTTTTTCACTGGAAATAAAATGTCTTTGGACCCGGAGGGCTGTGAGAGATATAGTTGCTGTGGAAACTGTAAAGCCGTCCTCAAGGCAGTTACTATATTGCATTTCAATCCACTCTCTCCCTCCACCTCCATTTCCACCTCCATCTTCGGCTCCAGCTTAAGCTCCAGCTTCAGCTCCTCTCACCTATCTAGGGATGGGGGAGGGACAGCAGGGTCCTGACACAACTTTTTACTCCTCTTTTTCTTCTGCTCTTCTGGCATTTCAGGAGCAGCCTCTATTGTTGTCTTTTAGATGGCAGCTGTGTGCCGATAACAGTTGTGTCTGAGCAACAGCCACGGCAAATTAGCGCAGAGATTAGCGGCCTTGCATTGTTATTAGTGAGGAGGGTCGAGTGCTAAGCCTGCTGTCCATTCACCATTGAGTTAACCAGCCCTGCGGCTCTAATCCACATCGTAGCTCTATCTAGCATTGGCACTGGCCGTTGATTAACACAGGTGCAGTTCCGCAGTCTTTTCCCAGCTCTTACTATTACTTTATTCATCATCTTTCCCTAACAAATGCACAGAAGTGGCACTTTTGAGGCGGGATGTTTGTCAAACATCCATGCACACGTTCCGTGGAGCAGAATAGGAAAGACCGGTTACCGTGGGAACGCTGTGAGCTCTTCTGTGAAGAACTCTGTGGGCGAGAGACACAGAATAGAGAGATGGAGAGAAGTGAAGAGAAGAGAGGGTAGGAGTGGGAGCAGGAGCAGGGTAAAAGACAGAATGAATGATGGCTTGATGGGAATGGAGAACACATATTGAAGACAGATGAGTGCTGCCTGCATTTTTTTTTATTTATCACTGGTTACAGGTTGTCTGTCATTGAAAAGTTGTGATTGCAGTTTCTCTTCCTGGCAGCCTCAGGTAATTAGGCAGACTGTGCGACTGAGATCTGTTTCAGACTTTACAGAACATCCCTTTGGTGATCTGCTGGGAAGCCATTTGCTTGAATTACTTCTTCTGTGTCACCCACATCACATTTAGATGAAGTCTAATTGTTCTTCATTGCTTGAATCATATCCAGTTGAAATAACAACACACACACACACACCTGTGCACAAGCGCACACACAAGCTCACAGTGTACAGCGGGTGCCTGGTGTGTGTTGAGTCGTAACTGTAACTGTGCTCCTCCTTATCAGTGCTTTCGCCTGGCACTCAACGCCAAACGCCCACACAGGCAGTCCGCACTGTTGCCAAGCAGCAGGAGACTCAAGCTCGCAATGGAAAGTGGGAAGGGGGGTTCGTTGTGAAAGGGGAGGGGGGGGGTGGGGGGTGGGGTGGGGTATAAAAACACACTTAACTTTAGGCTGCAGCGCAGCATTTGTGGTTATCAAACGTTTCTGTTTGTCAGCAGGAGTCAGGCGGGTCACATGCTGGAGGTGGAGTGACGCAGTGCGCTCCTACACGTGTATTTCATAGACAATGGTAAAAAAACAACGATGAACACCCAATTTGGAGAGGTTCATGCCACGGTTGAATTGGATGGACAGATTTTCCGATTCCCCCCCCCCCCCCCCCCGAAAAAGCTGTGTGAATGTAAATGGAAGCGCCCTCTGTACGTGGGCTGCTTTACGAAACACAGGTTGTGGTGTGTAAGCGTACAGAAGAAGAAAAAAAGAAAACACCTTCCACAACATTGCAGATGGATGGTGTCTTCCTATAATCACCACATGTGAGCCCTGTTCCCACCAACCTCGCTCATCTATACATAAACGCACCTACAGGCTGACACCCCCATGCCACTACACAGGTTCGAGGAAACACTGATCCCAGCAACCACCACATCCTCTTTCCATTTCGCATTCCTCCTCTCCATCCTTCTTCCCTCCTTTCCTGCTCTCTTGATTGTTTTCACCCTTGCCCTCCTCCGTATACAACCTCTCCCACCCTTATGTTGCTCTCTCTCCACCCACTCTTCTTCCTGCCTCCCGCCTCTGTCAACTCGCTGCTTTAAATACACAGCACCTCACAAGCTCCCAATGTAGCACTTTTTCTTTTAGCCAAAACTTCCTGTGTCCTCTCTGCCCTACGCTCATATCTTATGACCTGTGGCGTGTGCCAATTCATATCTTGATCTTCGTCTTGTTATTCATTTATTATGTCAGCTAATAACATTACAAGAAATGCATACATACTGAGAGTGTGTGTGGGTAGTTTGTGTGCTTTGTGTTGCTATGGAGGAGTAGAAGAAGGAGGAGGACCATCAGGGCATGTGTGTGTATGTTTTTGATGGCACTCAGGGATTCAGGCATAATTGCTCATGAAGCAGAATTCAGATCCTAGATGAGCCTGTCAACATGTGCCACTCTTGGGATGCTTTAGCAATACTTACTGCTGGTAAATCACAAATCTTGGCAGTGCAAAGACCACACAGTGTGTACAAGCATGGCTCAGTCTTACATAACAGCACCTCTGCCTCTCTTCACATCTCCATCCAAAGCTGAACAGGTCAGCGGGTTCACTTGTTCAGAATACTTTGTTGCTGTGTGCTATAGAGATGTAATAAAGAGAAATTAACAAGACGTGGCTCTAAGCTTGTCATTTGGCAATAAAGAATCTTTGCTTGTAAATTAAACCTCGTCTCAATGAGATGCTGACTTGTAACGTTTGTGTGGTTTTATAAATAGCAACGAACAGGGGCCCTTGTTCCACACACTGCTGTTAAAATAGCCAGTGACAGCTTATTCTCATTTAATTGGAACTTTTTATCATCTGCTCTAAGCAAACGAGTGCTCTGCCTACGTGATTATATCCTTAAACACCCTCATTTTTACCGCTCGCTTTCCCCCTCTAGTTAAAAAACCCTTAAACTCCTGCTAAGAGCACAGTTCAGTGTGTTAGACATGTGTCTTCACGTTCAAAAAATAGAGTCAGTTTGCAACCCTGTGAAACATGAATTGTATTTCAGGTTATGTGATAAGTAGGATTCAGTTATAAGTCTGGTGACTTTTTTTTTTTTTTCCTTTCCTTCCCTGTCTGCCTTTCAACTCCAAGGGCACTTTAGGTTCCTTTAAACCTAAAGTAACCACCTGAAACAAACACAGCCTTGATATATCAGTAGCTTCTAAGTTGATGAGGCTAAATAGTCAGAACAGTTGAGTTTTTACATTCAGTTATGGGCAACATTAGCTTTCCTTTGAGTTGTGCTATGTTTGTCTTCACCTGATGATTTAAGTCCAATACTCACCCACTTGTAGGTCTCTGTTTCCTCCTTAGTGCCTGAGGATACATCTTTAGATGCTAAATGCCCCACTATACTGTATGTTCAGCTTACAGTAAGTTGCTGCGTCTTTTTGCTGTTGTAGTACTGACAAAGTTGTGCTCAGTGGGTTTTTGGAGGGATTTGTTTTTGGACAAGCTGCCGGCTGGAGCTGAAAAAGGCACAATGAGAGAACTGACAGTGAACCAGAACATTTAAAGTTGTGGCAGAGCATCTGAACAATGACCCAGAAGTTGTCACAAAACTCTAGCTTGTCAGTCCCAGTGACCGGCCCCCCCTCTTTTAAGGCCTTTATAGCCACTGTAAAAATCATCTAAGAAAAACGTATGCGTATATAGTTTCAGTTTTTAAACTCATTGTAGTTTTCTACAATTCCTTACTCAAACATGAGTAAATTGTCTTTTTAAAGAATTGGAGACTATTTTCAGCTTCAGATACGGTACACTTGTAAGTATTTACAGGCAGGAGGGTGTATGTGGGTTTGACTGAAAATATACTGCAGTGCCCATATTCATAACAATAAAGCAACGTAATACCCTGGATCACTGATGTGCTTTTAATAGTTGCAGTGGGACAGACTAAAAAGAGCTATGACTTTGATTACACGGCCTTGTTTACTGATTACTCATTATTGATCAGTGTGAATTGGTTTTGGTCTCTTTGTAGAATTTATTGACAATATAAAACATATTAAAAAAAACCCTCAAACTTATAATTTATTATGTTATTGCTTTCAGTTTCCAATAAAATTTTAAGTGAATGACTCTTTCTGAAATTTGGTCACCTTGTCTTACACAGCTGGATTAAAAAACAAACAAACAAGGGAACAATTACAGGTAACTGCTTAGGTGTTGAAGTATCGCACTTCCTTTCTCACTCTCTTTTCTGCATCTTCTCTCCTTCTTCTCTGAGAGTGTTTCCGTGCTACAATAACAGGGACTGTGTGTCCTTGACAGCAGCTGGAGCCAGTGAGATCCAGCCATTTACATGCTAATCTCAACCGCTGCTCACTCCAAATCTGCAGATGGAAGAGCTCTAATTTCTGCCAGAGTAAAGGGCCAGCAGAGAGCCTTTTCTATTATATATGCACTCTTGCATGCATTACAGAAAGAGCTTTCCCATTTTCATACAGGGGGATGTAGGGACGAACCCACTCTGCTGTAGACCCATATAGAGCTTTATATAATCCAGCAGAGTGGTTGGAGTTTCTCAAACAAAACTTTCATTCTTTGGCTCTGGCTGGAAGAATATCTCTGGTTTTGAGTTTACAAATATCTTAGCTCATTGTTTTCCTTATAAAGTTATCAAACCACCTGTAATGAACTCCTGCTGGGAGTTTCTTTCAGCAAAACCTAACGTGTTTGTCAGTGTGTGTCTCTTGCTGTTGTCAGAGTCTATGCAAATCTGTGCCTCATATTTCACTTTTCAAATGTGTCGCTCTTTGTACTTCCATTGCGGCTCTATGATTTGTCACTGTCAATGTGCAGCTTAAAATCAGTGCTCAAGCTTTCTCTCTCTTTCTTTCTGGCTGTCTGCCGGCTTGGCTGCTGACTGTTTGTGTGTCTGTTTTTCTGCTTTCTCCACGTTTCTCTGTTTCGTCCCATCTCTGATCCTTCCTGTCAGTGTCCGGCCGCCGTCTGTCTCAGGGCAGCACGTCTCGGCTCCCACCACTCCTACGGCGGCGAGCTGCGCTGCCTATGCCACTCTGTTTCCTACAAGTCTGACAGTTCACAGCTTCGTCAGTCTCCATCAGTACTGCTGCCCTTCTACTGGCCAAAGCTCACAGCAGGAGGACAGGTAAGGGCCACTTCAGGGCCTGGGTGCAGTAAAAATTCAAAGTTCACTTCCATAAGAAGCTTCCCATAGTTTTCACCTGCTGCAACTTTCCCAAAGCCTGCATCCCCTCAAATAGTGGCCTGTCCATCATCACCGTCACATTCATCTTTGTGTGCCTGCTTTCCCGCTTTGCCACCTGCACCCTCACCCCTTTTCTAAGAGCCTGTGCTTCAGTCTCCCTACCACTCCCAGGTATGACTAATAGCTAGAATTAGGCCCTTGTAGGAGCTTGAAAAACACAAAGCTCCTTACAGAGAGCGAGAGGGAGCAGTTGTCTTCAATAAACTATGGGGCTGAGGTGGACTGAGTCACAAGTGAACCTGATGATTTCTCACCCTCTCGTCTCTTATTTATCCTCCAACTGTTTTCTGGCACATCTGTACATGATGCTCCAACAGTGCCATCTAATGGCATTTGATGGCTGTGATGTCCATATACCTAATGTATAGACAACACAATTTTTAATAGATGACTGTTATTTCCTATTTTATTTAATTGCCATTTCTAGTGTCCATTTATTGTATTTGCTCTATGCTTTCTCTGCTTTTTGTGTGTCTCATGTTGTCTTTCTTTTTCTCTGTCTTGTCCTGTCTTTCTTCCTTCCTGTCTGTCTTTCTGTCTTTTGACTCGTCCCGTGTTGCTTTCCAAGAGAGGGGGTTGAGGATGAGGTTGCCCATCAGTTCTGTTGCTCTGCCTCAGGCTGCAGTAGCCCCTCCTCTCGCTGAGCGAAGGTGTGACTGACAGCACAACAACTCAGTCGCACGTTTACCTGCGAAAAGACTTTCCCAGTCTATGCTGCCAAAAAACTGAGACCTCACTGTGTGTACAAAAATGACGAAGCCCTGCTGCATTTCAGCAGGAAAATAAATAGAAATGCATGCATCTTGTAATTTGTGACAGTTGGTATGTGTGCAATCACTGGTTTATCGCAAGGTTTGTGCAGTCATTTACATTTCATGAAATGTTATGTCTTCTCTCTGTATTTTTTGCTACTTATTTTTTTTCTTTCAGCCAAATCGGGCTGTCAGAACACATCATCTTTGTTTGCTCGTTATTGTCCCACTCATGCCTATCTTAGATCCACTAGTTGAGTCATGTAAGTGCAGAAATGCTCAGTAGTCACCATTTGTTATCTGTGCAAATTGCTGTAAAGCCCTGTCCCCCGCCGTTATGCAATGTCTCAAGAGACTCACCTCCTGTATGTTCTAAATATGTTTAATTTGGTAACGTGTTCATCTTACTGTTGCTACACATCTGATAATTATTTTGTCGTCCGCTATCATGTTTATTCCTGATTTTAAAGATTCGTCTGGTTGATTTCTGAAAAAAATAAAGACGTCTAGTTCCTGATATTATGTCATTTCTTTTTCTTTTTTTTTCAAAATGTGTGAAGGTGAAACATCTGTGGCTGTAATTGCTCTGTGTTTTTTCTTTTTCTACTGGAATGTTGATCGCACACACCCTTCTCACTCAACTCGCAATGCACTCATCCGGACGCAACATTTTATTATAGAAATTCTATTTTCAGTAATATGTTGATTGTGTTGCGCACATAATCCTTGAATGTTAGAGAACAACACGGTATGTGCACAAATATTGGTGCTATTCTGCATATTGCTGTTGTTTATAAAAAACTGATGTCTCCAACATTGGATAAAAATGTACTTTGTTTAAATCACAAATTGTAACTTTCTAAAGTAACACAGGAGAAGATCTTTGTTTTTTGGGGTATTTGTGACTTGTATAAAGTACATACAGTACGAGCAACTGGACCACAGACCTTTTGTTCATCCTGAGTTCATAATACACTGCTATGCTACAGATAATTGCTATTTTCAGCGAATATACATTGTTGCCTATAAAGTTGGAATCATTTTGTTTTCAGACTCATTCCCCTTTTTATTCCTATTTATACACGTCAGTAATCACCTTTGACCAGGTGCAATGATTACATACGGAGTCCAAGTTATCCAGGGGGAAATTAATTCACGTTTAACAATTGTTTGGCGCTATAAAAGCCAAGACATCCGCCGTTTTCTTTTTCCTGCTTAATGTCTGTATGAAAAAACTGTGATATTTCTCTGCTTAGTCTTGTTCATCCACACTTACTGTGACTTGTTTTCTAGTTAAAAGCAGGTGTGTCCATCGCTGCTGCTTCAACCAGATCTATTACAAAGTATACAAGTAAAAATGCACATACTTCCCTATAAAATATTTCACTATCAGTAGCAGTGCCATTTATAAATTCTTTGCTCAAGTACTAAGTACATGCTTTAAAATACACCTAAAATACAGAGGCACTTTAATATGCAAATGACATGTTTCCAAAAATATTCTGTTAGATGCCATTGATAGCATAAATGTACACAGCTAGGCCATATTAATTTGTCAAACCTCTAGAGGTGACAGTTTTATATTTTATTCAGAATAAAGGTTATCTAGGAAATTGCTGTAGCCAAAAATGTATTTTAATTATTGTACAGTATGTACTAAAAGCTGGTTAGTCTGTACTAACACATCAGCCTTTATCAGTTGATGTTTTTTTTATAAGAACCAGCAAATCATAATTAAGCTATAATAATAATTGTAGTGGTGTAAAAAGCTTGTGACATAAAATTAAAATACTCCGATAGAATACAGTACTTGATTAAATGTACTTGCTACCTGTGGCGTCAAACACACTGGCCATGTGTCATCTACAGAATTTACTGTTGACAATAGAGGTACATAAATGCAATAGATACAACATACTATAAGATCGTGTAGCTACTGCTCCTTTCCCTTTTCAAATAAATAAGTCCACTTTTCTGTCTGTCTCTTTCCTGCTGGTTGTGTTATGACATATTGTTGTGTTGCATATTAAATGTGACTGTGTAAGTATTAGTGACCTGGTGCAGAGAAGGTGGACGGGAAAACCTTGGCAGGGTTTAAGGGAAGTTCACGGGTGTTAAAAGACTGACAGGAATGCAGCCTGTACAGCTTTGCAAGGCAAGCAGGAGCCAGTGTGAAAGTGTGTATGAGCAAAAGAGTCAAAGAGAGAGAGAGAGAGAGAGAGAGAGAGGGTGTATTTGTTACTACACTGCTCCAGTCAGTGTGGGACCTTTCGCTGACAGTAGCAGCATGGTAAGAACTCAGCTTTTTTCACTTTCCTGTCACTCTAAAACTGTCACAATAGAGCCTTTAGTTATTCACCAGTAAAAGATGATGTTACCTGTTACACCTGTGTGTTTCTACAGTTGGCTGACTGTACACTGCAGTGACGCTGCACCCATGACAAGTAGTTTGTTCAGCAGGTTACTATGAGTCTCTCTGCTGTGTGTAGGTATAGAAGAACTAAATCACCACTGGCAAACCGCTCAAACAATACGTTAATTGTTTTTAAAAGAAAAGAAAGGGAAGGGTGATGACAGGAATGACAGGAACCTGTGTGAGTGTACATGCTTTTCGGGTGACAGATGATATACCTTTTCAAAGCCCTGATAATCTGCCAGAATGTGAAGGTTGCCACGACTTTAGGGCTTCAAACTAGTTATATTCAAGCATAGATTTTAGGAGAAGTTTCTCATATCGGTTTGAATTCCTGTTGAGAGAAAGTGTCTATACGAAGGTCTATAACTATAGACAAATAAATAAATAAAAACATCATGCACTTTGTCATTGTGAGTTATCTCAAAGTTTATTTTGTTCAGCTGAGTCACCAGTATATACAAAACTTATCTTTTGTTCTTTGTCGCTTGAGTGCTGCTGATTATCTGATAAGTTTATGTTTACAAAATGCTGCCAGTTTTTAGCTGCAGTACTCTGTAGCCCTATAAACAGAACATATACAAGGCTTTTATCTGATAATTCACTACCTCTGTTCCACATGATGTTGTGTCCCCAGCTGACAAAACCACAGAATCTGACTGAGCCATAAACTGGATGGTGTGGGTCACAGGCAGAGTTGGAAAGTTTGTGTATTACGAAGCTTAATGCAGTAATGTGGCCGCAGAGTGTTGGCGTTTGAGGAATGCCCTGAACTGACCCATGAAAGATTTCAATTGTTTCTCTTCCCTTTGGCCGTTTCAAAGAACGCTATTACAAGGAGAAAACAGATGATTCTGGCAGTGGATGTATTTTTGTCATGCAGAGAACATTTCTGCTGCTGCCTCTCTTGGATATAATCTAACATCTGAAATTAAGGGTAAATGTTATCGCATCATACGTCAACGAAGTAATTAGCCTGGTTGTTGCTGAAGGCACTTCTGCTTTGTTATCACTCACAGTTCACATTTGAGTTGGAGGAAATGGTGGACAGGAACTATGTGCATTTACTCAAATGCTGTACTTAAGTACAATACTGAGGTAGTATAATTATGGATTAAACTTCCTGTCAGTACATTAGGCAGTTAAAATGATCCCCATCTTTACCAGCTCCATCATTAAAGGATGACTTCACAGATTTTCAACTTGCTTCCTATGGTTCTGTGAAGTAAATTTATACAAAGCCATAAAACCTTCATCTGCCTTCCCCATATTAAAATATCTGTCTGCTTCTAACTATAAAACGCCTCAGATGACATCATCTAGAGTATTTTTTGTACAGATGCTCTCAGCAAATTGCTCATACAACAGAAGTTAGGCTTGGCCAACCTGCTTTTCCAAATTTCCTGCAGGTGATATAATCTGAGCTCCCGCTGATCAAAAATAAACTCTCCCAGATGACACAATTTGGGGTTGTTTGTTTTTTAGATAAACGCAGAGATATTTTAATGTAAGGAAAGCAGAGGACGGTTTAAAAGCATTAGTATAGGCCTACATGTATTCCCCAAACTAGAACCATTAGAAAAAAGTAAAAAGTTGGTGAATGTGTTAATACTTATACTCCATATTGGCCATTCTATAATAAGTAATGATGAGTACTCTTAGTACTTTATGCATATTTTGATTGTAATACCTTGGTCACAGGGGTTTTGTTTATTTGCTAAAAAGCAAACAGCAAAACTGACACAAATGTTGGAGATGAAGATGTTAGAAATGATGCGCGATAGACTACACTGAGCCAGTACTTAGGTGGAAATGAGTCTGCAGATAGATCGATGCAATTATTGGCATCACCATGGCAGGCAGCAGAGAGGTTAATCCGCCAGCCTCCATGTCCTGCTGCGGGTTCGGTGGCACACTCAGACCTACTGCTGTTCTTTCATATGCACACAAACACACACACTGTCAGCACATCAATATTATATAAATGAGGGACTGGAGGTAGGGGACTGACATTGTATTTGACTGTACACACACCTCCATTCACTTTTCACTTTTCCTCATTGGGGTTCTTGTCTTTTTTCTGCCCACTTCTGTTGCTCTTTTAACACTATCAGTGATCACTCTCCTGTTTATTAGACTCTAACCATCTGTTTCAGATCCAATTAAATGGTTGGAGGTAGTGAAACTCTGGACCAGTCTTTATGAGGGAGCCTCTGGGGAGCACCTCTCTCTGGCACAGTAACAGGAATACAGGGTTTTCTTACATAAGTAATGAGGTGCAGATGCCAGCTGCGATATGGCCACACTCATGTTTTATACAACAAGCTTTTTTTACTCCGATATCATCCTCACTTTGCCGTTTGCCGCATATTACTGCCTGGATTTTGCTGCAAGCAAAACCGAATGGAAGTGTTGTTTAATGAATGCGTGTTTGGAGATGGTTTATAGGGCCATGCATAAGGGAGAAAATAAAAGATCAATGCTGAAACAGAATTTACTTATTTTGTTGAACTTATTTCACCAAGCTTTGGAGCTTTAATTTGTTTCTCTCAGTGTTAGCATCCTTCTCTGACGGCTGCCCAGAAGAAGAAAAATCTAATGTGTGATATTTGCACTGGTCTTGCTGCATATAGACTGTGGAGGTGAAAAACACTGTCATATAATCCATATAGTTGATCTCTCATTCAGTGGTACAGAAAATGACATTTTGATTTTCTTTCTTCGTGAGCTTTGTAGCGACAGCTGAAGTTAAAACAGGATTTAGAGGTAAAAATTAATCAGAGGATCATCTATGAATATTCAGAGACACATTTATGAAAACAGACTCTAATGTTGCATCGCGTGTATTTTAGGTTTCTGTGACTCAGATGAATGAAAATACCATCTGGCCATGCTGATGTGGCTAACAGGATGTTACACTGAGGCTCGGTCTCTGCGAGCGTCTACCTGTTGGCACTGTGAAGAGGCTAGTTGTGAAAGGAGCAGTTTCAAGCCAAGCCAAACTTTTTGTTTTATTAGCGCAGTTTATTACAGTTTATTTAGCCAATTTTTTTGTCTAAACTTGCACAGATATACGATAATGTCATAACGAGACGAGCATTATGGAGACCGTCATTCACAACCTGCAGAGCATCTTCAACACCCACCTCAATGGTGGTAACAGTCAATACATTGTCATGGCAACTACACTTCTTTTACTAACAACTGCCTCTCCACCCACGAAGGTCCCACAGCAACCGTCACCAGGCAACCCCCTCCCTCTTTTTCAGTTTCTCTATTTAAGGAGCAGAGGAGGAGGAATGATAAATGATGCAGCGCAGAGAAAAAACAACATTTTCAAGCTTAGATGTAGTTGTGTGCCACAACTTGTTGCTTGTAATTGAGTTGTTTAAAACAGAAACAAAGCTCAGCTTTTTAACCTTGTGATAGATTCGATACAAAAAGTATGAATATAAATACCTAGATTTGTTAGTAAATATGTACAACTTAGGTTAACTGCGGTGCTGTGAGCTTTCCCGTAGAGGTCAGGATTGTATCTTTTTATAACTGGGCTTTCACATGACTCTTGTGTTATGCAACATAATAGAGTTGGTCTCAGTGTTTGTGTTAAACTCAACAATAATTTAGTGCATGTTACTTGAAGGCACAGGATGTCTTACTAAAAAGACCCTTCATTTTACAATCGTTTCCCCACCCTCCACTCCAAAGATTCTTTTTGTCTTTCAGAAATATCATTTACAAGATCCAAACAGTAACACATTAAAATACCTACATGTTATTTCCTTGTTCCATGAGAAGCCTTTTCCTCCTCGTTTTGTTTCACCAGCTAAACACTAACACAGGAAGCCACTGCTATCCAATGGAACAGCAACAACTCAAGGAGGGAGCGGGGAGGACGTTAACTGACCCACACAAAGGCAAAATAGGCACCATTTTGATTTTGGATTTGTCATGTCTATTTGTGTGAGATACAGGGCCTAAACCGTGCAAAAGGAAGAGCTGCAAAAGTAATGCTTCACCACCATGATTTGCCTGTTTAATGTGCAGTATGTACAGTAATACTCCCACACATCGCTGACCCCAGCCCTCAGCATTGTGCCTTGTTATGGGACAGGGCACAGCTTACAGAAAGGGGTGTAGCTAACTCCAGCAGGAAGTATGTGCAGGAGCATGTGACTGTAGTTGTTCTACAGACACTAACACACACTAACTAAATGACTCAGGGTGGATTTGTCTTTAGGACGCTGGCAGATATCTGGACATACTTTTTTATCTTTTTTTATAATTATTGCATATGTTGAAGGATTACAACGAATACTATTTGTATCCAGACAAATGATTTGTTTACAGGTTTTATGTGTGTGCTGCTCTTGTGTAATATACTTATAGACGTCGAATGTGGGAGGAGATGTTAATTGTAAGAGTTTTGTGTCATACTGAGCTGCAGGTGCCTGTTGTACTCTCGCTGCTAACATGACAGCCTGGTATTTCCTGTCGGTATGGTGATACTGGTATGTGGCAGCAGAGGAAGGTGATGTCATTGCTGTGTTTGTCGGACAAGAATACACTCAGAAAATGTGAAAATGAGGAAGAGAAGAGGTCAGGGCATGAACACTAGTAGGCTTGGCTCAGTGTAGTAGTGCATTAACTCATCCTCTGCACTCATTAAAGAAGGAGATAGAGGACAGGGACTTTAATGTCTGTAGGATCATCAACACCCAGTGTAGGAATGTTGACAGGTCTCGACTTTGGCAGTGCTTAGCAGCAACATAAAATGACTTAATATCACCACGAGTTCCACTATGAGACGGTTTGTTTCATGGCGTTCTAAACTCTACATGTAAGTCCTAATATTTAAACTCTCCAGGAAAACTTCTACATATTCACTGAGTCTGAACTTTCTCAATCATTCACTCTCTGGTTTGCACTTTGCACACTTACACAAGTGTTTGGTGTAATATTTTGTCAACGGACTCATGACTCACTCTAATAACTTCTGCTCCTTTCCTTCTGTAGTGTGGAAGGGGAGTCCCAATGTCCAGAGACAGGCACCCACAAAGACGGCTCTTTCAGCCAAACGCCTTACCTGCGGGGCTCAGAACGCTACACTGACAGCAGCAGCAGCACACCGTGTGCTACCAGAGGCCCTTCATGCATGTCAACCTCCAGCTCAGCCAGCGTGGCCTGGGCGCTACGAACACGCCACCAACCCGCAAGTCTGGCCCTCCGCAAGCAAGAGGAAGAGGAGAACAAGAGATGCAAGGCCCTGTCAGATAGCTACGAACTCTCAACAGATCTACAGGATAAGAAGGTATCATGTTCTGAGGATGCTGGTGGTCAGGGGATTTGTGTTGCAAATGTTTGTATGATTTGGATTTCCTAAAGCCATGTGCTCTACCAAACATTGTGTATACGATGGAATGCTTCCAATTTGCAATTTTGGGGGGGCTTCCTGGATACAAAACATCTAAACAAATTTGTAATCGTGATTCTTCCTTGTTTTTTTTTCTTACTCTTTGTCAGGTGGAGATGCTGGAAAGAAAGTACGGTGGCTCCTTTGTAAGCCGCAGAGCCGCTAGAACCATTCAAACTGCCTTCAGACAGTATCGCATGAACAAGAACTTTGAGCGCCTCAGAAGCTCCGCTTCAGAGAGTCGCATGACACGCCGCATCATCCTGTCAAACATGAGACTGCAGTATTCCTTTGATGAGCGACAGCCTCAGCAGCAGGCACAAACACAGACAAACTTCACCCACAGTGTAGCCATAGGGCCTCCTCATTCCCCCGACACAGACCACCCAGGAGACTACACCCACTTAGAAGACTCCTTCTCCAAACAGGTAACATTGTTGTTGGTTTTTCTTTTTCTAATGTACCGCAAAGCCAATTGATTTCACGTGTTTATGTCAATCATGATGGCATACAACTATATACAAAGTCTTACAGACTTTATATATATAGAGAGAGAGAAAAAGAAGTCAACTGAAAAATTTGTAGAAAGAAAAAACAAAATGTAATAAAAACTAGAGTGGACTAATTTTGTGGATTTTCTGTTTAGCCCTACTCTATCAGTCATATGTGAATGTCAAATCACAAATTTTACTTTCTTTACTTTCTGTCCCGCTTTGTGTTTCCTCTAGGTCAAATCCTTAGCAGACTCAATAGATGACGCCCTTACCTGCCGCACGGGTCGTGATGACTCCCAGGAGGGCAGCAGGGAGGGTGGAGGGATAAGTGAAGACTTTGGTGAGTGCGTGTGGAGCAGCAGCAGCAACCCCTCCTCCCAAAGAGGTTTGGGAGAAAGAGCCAGGGGAGCTGGAGGAGGACTCAGTATGCATGGAGACAGTACGGCCACCTCATACAGTGATGTCACCCTTTACATGGACGATGGCATTCCATCTTCCCCGCTGTCCCTTGACCGGGCACCTAGCAGCACAGACACAGAGTACTGGGGCCCTGGTGGTGGTGTCGGAGTGCGTGAGGACAGCAGGGACACTGAGGGAGGGGGCAGCAGTAATAGTCGGCGCAGCACGCCATGCACTGAGTGCAGAGACTATCGTCTTAGGGGTGCACATTTACCTCTCCTCACTATTGAACCACCCAGTGACAGCTCAGTGGACATGAGTGACCGTTCAGACCGAGGCTCTTTGAGCAGACAGCTGGTGTTTGAACAGGAGCCTGGGGTTGGAGCTGGCTCCCCTCAAGGAACCCTCAAACACTCCCCCAACACAGGCGCCTGCCCTTCCTCCACAGCAGCTGCCCAGGGTCAGACTCGGGCCCCTGGCAGACCCATTCCCACACACATTCCTCACCAAGTGGCAGCTCACCTCCACCACCACCATCATCCTATTCATCACCATCAGTACCCTGACACACCTTCCTCCTCCTCCTCACCCCAGCAGCCCCCCACAACCCCACTTTCCTCCTCTTCTTCTACAGCTCTGCCTCCAGGTGGTCTAGAGCAGCCATGCTGCTCCGATGGAGACAATGACTCACTCAACTCCACTACCAACTCCAACGAAACAGTGAACTGCAGCTCAGGCTCCTCATCTCAGGACAGCCTGCGGGAGCCTCTGCCTCCTCTGGGCAAGCAAACCTACCAGAGGGAGAGCCGCCATAGCTGGGACTCTCCACCCTTTAACAGTGATGTGGTGCAGAGACGCCAGTACCGCATAGGTCTTAACCTCTTTAACAAGTAAGATGCTAATACTGTAGCACTTATAAGCACAAATACCTTCAAGCAACTGTTTTGTAGCTGATAATAAAGTAATAAAGCTGTGGTGAGAACTTTTCAATTTCCATTGACTGTAGGAAGCCAGAGAAAGGGATCCAGTATCTGATAGAAAGAGGATTTGTATCTGACACCCCAGTTGGGATCGCTCGCTTCATCCTGGAGAGGAAGGGCCTCAGCAGGCAGATGATTGGCGAGTTCCTGGGAAACCGACAAAAACAATTCAACAAAGATGTTTTAGAGTAAGTATGGAAATAGAGGCATGCTTTACCTTATCAAAAATAATCGGATATATGTGTATGTTTACAGTATGTGTATCCTTATAAGGAGAACATTAAAGTAAATTCAAACACACTTAGATTGGCACGTGTGGATATGCTCACAAATTTCATGGCACCTCAACATGACTTATAATCGTTATGCATATATAAATGAGTAACTATGTGCAATAGAGAGGTTAGACCTCTCTGACCTCTGTTGTTGTGTGTTTCAGCTGTGTGGTGGATGAGATGGATTTCTCAGGTATGGATTTGGATGATGCTCTGAGAAAGTTCCAGGCTCAGATTAAAGTTCAGGGAGAAGCCCAAAAAGTGGAGAGGCTCATAGAGGCTTTCAGGTTTGTATAAATGTGTTTTCTAAAGAGACAGAAGCTAATCAATTGCTGTAGTAGAAGTTATGAACAATTTTTTTTTTCTGTCTCTTATGCAGTCAGAGATACTGTGTGTGTAATCCAACTCTGGTCCGGCAGTTCCAGAATCCCGACACCATCTTCATCTTGGCCTTTGCCATAATCCTTCTCAACACAGACATGTACAGTCCTAACGTCAAACCTGAGAGGAAGATGAAACTAGAGGATTTTATCAAGAATTTAAGAGGTGCTGCTGGACAGAAACAACACACAACTTTTACAATACTTTATAAAACACATATCAAGCGTTTAGCAAAGTATTTCTAGAGTCTGTTAATATTTGGTATGACGTAAAACTCCTAGTATAACATTTTATGATGAAAATGCATGCATCATAAGTAGCACACACGTGCTATGTGAATGTGATTTCTAGTAGTTTTTGCTCACTCTTGTGTATAGGAATTGCAAATACCACAAGGTTTTTCCACCAAATATACACTTTCTTTAATAGCATGTATGCTGCAGGTTTAATAAACATGGTTCCTTTAAACCTTACTTTCCCTTGTCTCCAACCAAGGCGTAGACAATGGCCAAGATATACCCAGGGACCTGCTGGTTGGGATCTACCAGCGGATACAGAAATGGGAGCTACGAACCAATGATGACCATGTGTCCCAAGTGCAGGCAGTGGAGAGAGTCATAGTGGGAAAGAAGCCTGTAAGTTTTCTGAGACAAACTGAATCCAGAACATTTTCTCGTTTATTAGTGCTTTTGTAAGTAAGTAAGGCAAAATAAAGGGATTCAAGATGTGTTGTTGCTCCTAGTTAAAAGTATATTAATTCATTTGTGGATCTAGGTGCTGTCCCTTCCCCATCGTAGGCTGGTGTGTTGCTGCCAGCTCTATGAGGTGCCTGATCCCAACAGACCTCAGAGGACAGGAGTTCACCAACGGGAGGTCTTCCTCTTTAATGACCTTCTGGTGGTAAGACCGACATTCATCACTTTTTAAGACAGGGTGGATAATAATGTCTTTTAGTTGACAAGCCCTGTAAAAATTAAATTCTGCCATCTATGTTGTGCGCTAGGTGACAAAAATCTTCCAGAAGAAGAAAACCTCAGTGACCTATAGTTTCAGACAATCTTTCCCTTTGGTTGAGATGCAAGTGCACATGTTCCAGAACTCATGTAAGAAACCAGTATTACTTTAGCATGATTCCACTACTTTTAAACCACAATGATTAAGTATCGTATTTTCTCTGTCTACATCTCTTAGACTACCCTCATGGTATCCGCCTCACCTCAGCAGTCTTGGGAGGGGAGAGGAAGGTTCTTATAATTTTTATGGCACCCAGTCAGCAAGACCGCACTCGCTTTGTTAGCGACCTCAGGGAGAGTATTGCTGAAGTCCAAGAGATGGAGAAATATAGAGTTGAATGTAAGTACTCCATCTAGTGGTCATTACTGTGAACTGTAATTTCTTCTGTGAACTGTAATAAATCATTTTTTGTATGGGTTACAAAAATGGGTGTAAGGAAATGGAGAACCAGTCATGTGTTTGTTGTTAGTAATGTTGTCTGTTGTTTGTTGACAGCGGAGCTAGAGAAACAAAAAGGTGTTATGCGGCCCAGTTTGCTGACTGGAGGTGTGGTTGGAGGAGGTGTAGGTGTAAAGAGTGATGTTGTGAATGGCACCATGGGAAGGACAAGTTTTGATGACAACTGCTCAGTGGGTGAGGGTCTCAAACGCACAGCTCTCAGCTCATCTCTCAGGGACCTATCAGAGACAGGTGAGACAAAAGCTACTCAGTATTTCCTTCTTGTCAGCTAGGTTGCATAAGGTAACGTCTGTGATTATATCCTTTGTATCACTTTTGTCACTGTTCCTCTTTCCTGGTGGCACAGCTTATGCAGTTCTTATCTTTTTTCCAAAAACTGTAAATAAATACCGCAATTTTTCACTCTTTGCTTAACCTTGGTGGGCTGCAGGAAAACGTGGTCGCAGAAACAGTGTCGGTTCTTTGGACAGTACGATGGAAGTAAGTCTCAGTAAGATGTAGACCTGTAACCCATCATAGACCTGCATTTCCCCTCACTGGTTCTTAATCGTCTCAAGTACGCTCAGTGGTCTACATATAAATGTTACATGAAGTAATCCTGTAGATGCATGTGTGTGTCCACGTGTACCTGTCCTGCACTGACTCCCTTTGCATGGCTGTGGTCATTCGGCATGTGCTTTAACTCCAGATAATGATAATAGTTGTGTGTGATATTAAGTGACGGCCAGAGACTGTGTTGCTGCCCTTCAGTGATTTTTTTTTTTTCTAAAGTGTAATGATATTTTATTCTTCTAGGGCTCCATCATTAGCAGCCCACAGCCTCACCAGCGCTATCCAGTGCCAGGTGTGGTCTCTGGCTGCTATGGAACAGAAGACTTCCGGCCTCACCGCCCCATCCTGAGCCCCGGAACAGGGGTGGGGGGTGGGCCGGGGCAGCAACATACCACTGCTGGGACAGGAGTTGGGGGAGTCTCCAGCAGTGTAGAGAGAGCAGGAGCGGGGAGCGGTCCTGGGGGGAGCAGCAACAACAACAGCGGCTCCTTCCTGGGTTCCCTGTTTGGCAGCAAACGCGCCAAACCACCAGGGCCCCTTATTCCACCGGGGCCACCCTACCCCGCGCCTGTCCCCCCACCGACTACGGGAGGGCCCCCACCTCACTCCCCTTCATCTCTGTGCCAGTTGGAGGGGGGGCCTTCCAAGATCCAGGCGCTGCACGCTCAGTACTGTCACATGGCCACCGTGCAGCCCCCACCACCTTACTACCATCACCATCGCTACCACGTCCAAACTGTCCCTCCTCCTTTGCAAGGTGGGCCCCCCCATACTATACAGAGAGGCCCGCTACCCTGTCGTCCACCGCTTGGCCCACCACACGCCCAGCACCCGCAGCTGGCCCATCTCTCCCAGCTTTCCCAGCATGGGCTTCCGGGTCGTTACGCCAACATGGTGGTGGGATGTCCCCCCCCCCTTTCTCCTCTCTCCCAACATTCCCAGAACCCACAGTTCGCCCTATACCACGTGCAGCCCATACACTCTGTCAGAGGGGGCGGCGGCCCTGGTATCAAACCTCCACTCACCTTGTCTCACTCCCACCCGCACCCCCACGCACACTCCCAAACCCACCCCGGACACGCGCACACACCACACCCAGCCACCCACTCCACACACCAAACACACTTCATATTCGGCACTCTGCCCCACAATCTACCATCCGCGTCCGTCAATGCGCATCACGCAGCCTCCGCCGCCCCGTATCTGCCCCAGTACCCTCCTCTTTCTTCTATCCCCCCTCCCCCACCACACTCCCCTTTACCCCCCCCTTCATCCCCCCTTACCCCTCTTACACCTCTCTCCCCTCACCCCCCCCAGCACCCCGGGCAGCCTCAGCAGGGGCCGCAGGTGACGGGGGCTGGGGCGACAGGTACAGGGGGCAGCTCCAAATCCAAGCCTATCAACCGGATAAGTACCGTAGTATGAGCAGGATGTGGGGCCCAAGGGGTCAGCGGTCAGATGACAGAGTGGAGGAGGCAGGCAGAATTAGGGCTAGGACCAAGTCTGCCAGGACAGAAAGTAACAGCAGCAGTGCTAATGACAAGAGGAAACGCAGTTTGCTTCGTCTCTGTTACTTCCACCTCCGTTTCCCACATGTAGGTGGAGATAAAAAGTACAGCTAGAGTTAAATAGCATGTGCACACATCCTTGGAACCTGTACACACACACACACACACACAAACACACAAATGAATATCAACATAAAAAAACACTCATCACATTTCAGTATACAAACTCAAAAAGTCAATAGCCATATAATCTAAGATAAAACTAAAATCTATATCTAGATATACTGTATTGCCTCAGTTTTAAATGTCTAAAGTCTGTATGAGATGATTTACATGTACAGCAAGGAAAAAACAGAGACCATATATATCCAGCTGCTTATCTAGGGATGTAAGTAAAGACTAAATCATCCAAATCCATTAAAAACAGCGGAGAGTTGCAAAAAAGTCCCTTGACCTTGCAATAATTTACTTGGCTTTATGATGTCTTTGTCCATTCTGGCAGGTTCTGCTTTGCTGACTGGTACCTTTTTTTCTAAAGATGACCTCAGATATGTTGCTTTGTCTTAAACTTTAGAAATAGTGCACCAGTGCATCTTTACGGTCTTTTACATGTCAACAAGAGCCCCTTGGCTTTATAATGCATTCCTTTGGGGGAGAGGGGGGTGGGGGTATGGGAGTCAATGATACAATCAATAATATATTTTGAATGTTTCTGAAGCTTTTGCTGTTTTATTGATATTATAATATACCTGCTATGAGTATGATGAATATTGTCCAACAATTGTTTTGATCAGTGAATAATTGTATCAGCAGATGTTTGTACAGGGTTATAGAGAGTATATGCACATATAAATTCCTTCAGTTTGACATAACAACTAGAGGGTGTTCTGATATGTGAAGTGTGATTTATATCCATAGTACCATATTTACCATTAAGTTCATTTTTTTATGAATAAGTGTTGTTAATGGTTCAAAACAATGAATGAGGTGCAGTTCTGTTCAAATTAATTTGAACACCAACATTATTTACAATTTTCTGTTTTGTTTGATGTGAGCAAACGGGCATACCTTCAAATGATGTGATTAACAAAACTTGAACTTACAAGATGGTTTCACTTTTATTTTTAAGAAGCTCCCAGTTTTGGAAAAATGCTGAAACCCAATTGTGGAAAAAGACCTTGATTCTGAAAGATGTCATTCCCTCTTAATTCTAAAGTCACTGTATGATTTCCTTTGTTTTAAAGACGCACGCTTTTACATGAGGTTTTGTGATTTTTCACGTGTGATGTCTTAAGTCATAAATGGCCTTCTTCTTATCCCCCCTCCCCCGCCACTTTTAGAAATATCGACATTTTCTGATGCCTTGGCATCCTGCTGAGGGCTTCTTGTTTAAAAATATAACAAGAGTCAAGAATGTAAAATAGCCTATGGGTACATATTGTATTACCTTTTCTTTTTCCCCTGTGGACTTTGTGTAAGTGTTATTATCCCTTTTGCTACTGCAATTTTTGAGGTTGAAATTGAGCACAAATGTTGTTTACCCTCAGCGTGATTGATTAGCATCAGGGTAAATATATTCTAATTCAGGAGAGAATAGCTGGCTGAAGACAAAGTAAAGAGAGGTATGAAACAAGCTACTGAAAGAAAGAAGAAATTCAAAAAGATGTGAATCAACAAGAAAAATACTTAGCAGAGATCCTGAGAGTGTCATGAATGTCAGATGAAGATTTTTTTTAAGTATGTGTTGCTTAGCCATTTCTTTTTTGACTCTACTTGCATGAATATATCTGCACTTATTTACTAGATTGTACTGTATAAACCTGAATGTACATATTATACAATACATAGGCTTCTTATCATAACTATGGGATAAACTACTCCCAGGCTGTATTCAGGTGTGTGCATGTGAGTGCCACTAAGTGTGTACATATAAAAGAGGAAGAGGGATAGGAAATGTTGGCCAAATGGAATATTGACTCCTGTTTTTCTTATTATTTCAGACTGAAGGTGAGAGAATGGGTTGCCATGATATAAGTAAAGCCTAAAAAAAGTTTATGTCAGTGCACTTATTGATATTATTTTAAACAAATAAGTTCATTTTTTTTGTGTATGTATTATGTGTACTGAAAGAATACAGAATTGAGATGTGAATATTTATTGCTTCTGATAAATTAAAAGTGTCCTTGCAGTGAAGTGGTTTGTGTGTGTAGTTTATGTGATATTAAAGTCAGCTTCCATCACTCTAATGCTTGAAATAAGTCAAAAAGGAAGAGGAAAAAAAAAAAAAATATATATATATATATATATATATATATATATATATATATATATATATATATATATATATATATATATATATATATATAATATGTATATGTGTGTGTTTTTCCATATACGTGTTTTTCCCCACGTGTTTATCCTGATGAAGTTAAAAATCGAGAAAAAAACAATTTGGTAATTTTGGTAATAACGCTTCTACCTACGTAAAGGCTCTACAGGCTGAACACGGACTCTACTGCGCTTCCTTTAATTACAAGACTTCTGGTTGCGTACGTGGGCACTATTTTCAGGGAGTAAACGTGACGGATGTGGTGTAAAGATTTGAGGTTGTGTTTCGGTCGTGAGAAAAAAAAGTAAGATGGCGTCTCGTCAAGAAAGATAGGATGGTCTGAAGAGAGTGATGATGTTGGTCGGAAAATGATTGATAACGACTTAAAGACTGATACCCTTGTTTACCGTTAACGGTGATCTGCTATACATGTGTCAAATGTGTGTGTTTGGCAGAACGGAGTATATGGAAATCTGAGACTGACAAACGGCCAACTTTGCTAGCATCGGTAGCTAGCCAACTGGAGCGAGCACAGCTGGCCAACGTTAGCTACCCACCAGTCATCATAACAACAGAGGAAGGAGAGCGGTCACCAGCTCTAGCACACTCCGGGACATCGAGGTGTCTTCGGGTTAGTTACGGGAATGTGGAAGGAACTGTATCCTTGGATTAGCGGGGTCTACAAATAACTGCATGTGGAATATGTCCTTACACATAACCTACATGTTTACGGGAAATGCTGTCCAGCTGGTTGTTCGTCTAGATACGCGTTAACGTTAGCTTGTCTGTGATTATTCTATAGAGTTGTCTCGGTTACCCAGTCGAGGTTAACGCTAGCCAACCAATGCTAGCAAGTTACCTAAAACCGTGGGAGGTGATGGGACTTGGCTGAGAAAAAGTCGAGGCCTCGATGCTAATGTTAGCTAGCTGTAAGCGGCGTTATTCCTTGATAGCTGAACAATAGCTTCAAAAAGGATTGATGATTACCTGAAAAGAGAAATGAGTAGCTACCCCACTCTAGATGACCGAATTAAGAAAATATAATTTTTGGTTGGTTGTATGGCTGGCCCTGCAAGGTAAGGTTATATTTAACGCCACTTGTCCCAAGTTCAATAGCTAGGAGCTAAGTTATCAGCTAACAGTTTGTAACGGTAATGTCCAGTAATTTTAACAAGATGTAAAACCACAGCGACATGTCAGTGTGACAGATTTGATATGTGCAATCAGGCAATTGTATTGCGCATTTGTTGTAATTTTTCCTCAAAAAGCGTACTAAGTAGTTACTCCAGCCCAACTGGAAGGAGTGATGCCTTCATGGCCTTCTATACCTTAGGGTTCATGGCCTCCACGCCATTGTTTGTCTCAAGGCCCATTAAGAATCTTATGTATGAGATACATGCCACTGACATTCCACCATCCAATTATATAGATCTCTTTTATAAGACACTGCCCAGAACCAAACCCATACAATACTTCTCTGTGACTGTTATTCATGATTCAAGATGAGTGTTTTATCTTTCAGCTGTATACTTAAATGTTGCCATCACTTATGTATGTATTTAAGTAATGTGAGTTTTGTTCTGTACTGGCACTGATAAAACATCACGTAAAATGTGCTGGTTTTCACTTTGGGCCTAGTTAATTGCCCAGAACATGGTATTTGTTTTGTTGTGTCTGGTGTGGGGGAGGGTACCACATTGATGTTAAAAAAAAAAAAAAAAAAAAAAAATCCCCATCCTGGGATTTCCTGTATCTCATGTTACTTACTATAAAATGTTGGGGGGCATAATAATTCATGTAGTTTGTCTATATTATTCTGAACAATAACTTGTCTGAGCTGACGGTATTACAGGGTTGATTTAAGTCAGGAAGTAGATGTTATGAGTAAATAAATACTGTTTTTTACTTTTACTTTTAGTTTAATATACTTTTTATGTTCTCATACACTAGCCTACTTTACTTATAAAATATAGATATTTAAATGTGTTGAGTTATGTGTGTTTAGTAAGTTTAGCTTCTAAAGAAAAATGTATTAGCTACAAGTGAAAATGCCTGTAAAGTGTCAGTTCCTCTGTTTTTGGCTTTACACAACTCGGACATGCCAGAGTCTCTGGATGTCATTCTGTTATGAAGGAGACGTGGCTTTAAGTTGTTTAGGGTGTTAGGCTCTAAATTGTTCTCTACAAATTAAAGCAAGATTTGTACACCCTAAAATACTGTCTGGGATAATGTATTGATGCTGTCATGACCATTTGCAAGTCTGCCAGAGGAGATTAACTTGTATTGCATTGTCAGTCTTCCAGTTGTCAGGGCAATGGAAGGTGAAGAGTTTGTACCTCCTCCAGAGTGTCCAGTCTTTGAGCCATCATGGGAGGAGTTTCAGGATCCCCTGGGCTACATCGCCAAGATACGTCCCATTGCAGAGAAGTCTGGAATCTGCAAAATCCGACCTCCACCAGTAAATATTTGCTTCTGTTTGGGTTATGCTTAAAAAAAAAAAAAAAAAAAAAAAAAAAAAAAAAAGGGTATGATATGTGTATATATAGCTTGATGTTTTCTTGAAGATATTTTACTAGTCACCAAAGGCTCCATCAGTTCTGGTGACAAAGACTAAATATTCTGCCCTGTCTGTCTATCTTTGAGTTAGCAAGCTTCACAAAACACAACAGTCATCCTTTTTAAAAAGCACACATACAGATTTAACTATCGAGTAGTTCTCCTTTGAATGTGAATAATTTCTCATTTCTATGTGAATTTTATATTGAGTATATCCTAAAAATGAGCAGTGTGTTCAATGTGAGATGTTGCAAGATAAATCAAGATTTGCATCTGTGTTCATTTGCATTCATGGTGTTATAAATAAAGCCTTGTCACTGCTTTTCTGTACGGTTCAATGGACATTCAACAGATGTGCAAGCCACATTACTGAAAGTAATTTGTTTTGTGAATTATAATTTCTTCATTGATCCTTATTGATAAGAATGTATGCCTTTCTAAAGCACAATTTTGGTCATTATCTAGAT
Organism: Channa argus; assembly: GCF_033026475.1. Classification (NCBI taxonomy): domain Eukaryota; kingdom Metazoa; phylum Chordata; class Actinopteri; order Anabantiformes; family Channidae; genus Channa; species Channa argus. The sequence goes on from NC_090209.1 coordinate 6,516,320, forward strand.
TAATTGTGGTGTCCACAATCACCGTACACATGCTTAAGCCAGCACTGAATCTTCTCTACTAACATTTAGTAATTTGTTAGCCCACAGCCTGATTTTTTTGCTCATTTGTTTATGACATAGACCTCCATTGTTGTCCAAAGACATAAACACATCACCCACTATATAGTAGTGTTTTCATTACGAAAACCAAGACCCTTGCTAACATTATCCACGCTCTTTGGAGTCTCCATAATTCCACCCTAAATTTCCTGCGTACGCAGTTCACTGGCAAACTACATAGATGTGCTGCATCAGAGCACATGGTGCTACATTTGTTAAAAATAATGTTCGCTAGTGGAACAGTGTGTCTAGCTAATGGGCTTTATTAGTTTTTGGACATTGTCTGAGGTCTATGGCACCATTGAATGAGTGAGTTTAGGCTGACAACAAAACCAAGGTGATTAGAGAACATCCAGTGTTTGCTTTAGAATCTGTATTGTAATTGTGAACAATACAATTGATGTATAAAATGACCAAAATTATTTTTTAATTGCTAATACTATAAACTTTACTTGTTGTAGCTGACAAGTATTTAACTTTGGTTATTCTTCGTGCTTTAAATCTGAGCCAAGTTCTTGAGCCTTAAAGCCCCAGTTAAACCAGGGTTAACCCCAACCAAGTTCACTGTCTCATTAATCTCTTTATTTGCTGTTTTAGTAATCTCCCTGATTAATAGATTGGCATCCAATAATAATTTACATTAAGCTGTTGTTTTAGCATATAGCTCTACAAGTTTAATAATATGTCTCTTCTCTTACATAGGACTGGCAACCACCATTTTCTGTGGAGCTGGATCACTTCCACTTCACACCCCGCATCCAAAGACTTAATGAGTTGGAGGTAAGTTTCTCTTTTCCTCCTTAACATTGTACATTGTTGACAGATGATTGATGTTGTAGTAGTAATCATTTTTGTCCTTCATGTATCTATTTTTAGGCAGAGACCAGGGTGAAGCTTAATTATTTGGACCGTATTGCCAGGTTTTGGGAAATCCAGGGGTCATCTTTGAAAATCCCACATATTGAAAGGCGCATCCTTGATCTCTTCAGCTTGTCAAAGGTGAATATGAATTTTTTTGTATTAGGAAAATACTTTTTTAAAGTAGATGGTTCGTGTTCTTTCATTTATTTGTTGAATTTGTCAAAAAATGTTTTCATTCCAGATTGTGACAGATGAAGGAGGTTTTGAGATGGTGTGTAAGGAACGGCGCTGGGCCCGTGTGGCCCAGAGGCTTGGCTACCCTCCAGGCAAGAATATTGGTTCTCTACTGCGTTCGCACTACGAGAGGATCGTCTACCCCTTTGAAATGTTCCAGTCTGGTGCCAGCCTGCTGGTATCACTTCACATTCTTGTTTCTCCTTTTGCATTACCTGTGTTGATCATTCAATAGATCTACAAAGAGTAGCTTAGTCACTATATGATGCATTGTATTCTCTCTTGTTTAGTGCTGATCACAAATTTTTTAGGTCATTTTTAGTATTTTTGGAATGTTTAAGTAAACCCTGAATCTCTGTTGTGGTTTTTAGCATTACAAACCAAAGCACTATGATGGTGAGGATGTGGATAAAGAGTACAAACCCCATTCCATCCCCCTGCGACAGTCTGTGCAGCCATCCAAAAAGAGCACTTACGGACGTAGAGCAAACCGCTGCCAGCCTGATGTGAGTGACAGCATTCTTTTTTTATATTCTCTTATTTAACATAATTGTGCAGCATTTTTGACTGTAGAATCAATTAGCAGATAAAAATAAGAAAAACTAATTCATGACAACAAAATTTGCAAGAGCTTTGTGAAACTGATCAACGGTGATACTAATAAATGTGAAAACTACAACCTTGGAACAAATTTCAGCTACCAGGTATACAGGTAATTTCTGACGGTTTCTCACATTATATGTCAAATAATCCAGTTTTTGTATTTGCTGTTTTAATAATGTTTAGCTTAATGCATAGTGCATTTTAACGTATATTGAAGCTACACAGCCTACTGCATGTTCAGATGATTTTCTAAGAATTCAGATTAGGTGGACAGAAGATGTATATCTGGCCTTTCATAAACTGGACTGAGCAGCAGACATAGAAGGCTGGTAGTCTATGATTATTAACAAATGTTCCAAAAGTTTTATTATTTTGTAGAAAATGTGATGTTAATTTCACCCTGTGTTTACTGTTGGGCTTTGTGTGCGCCACCTTGTGAGATTTCCCATGGCTTTCTGTTAATGAGGTAGAGTCTGTCTTCTGATGTTTTTTTCATGATTCAGAAACCCTTTGCCATGGAAGGTCAGTTCTTTTGCTCTTTAGTGTACTTGAATTAGCAGATCTTGCATACAGCTACAGGAATACTATACATGTGTGTATCATTATTATTTTTTTCCAATACTATTGCATGGATTTTCAATTTATTTAATTAATGTAGGTTCCCTGATTTTTCTTTTCATCTCTCCCTATCTATATCAAATTTAAATGACTTTAAACATCTTTTTAGCCAAAAAAAAGAGATACAGGTAGCCCAATCTAATCACTATAGCAGGCACAAGTAAACAGTCTGAAGAGGTCACAAGATGGGACCTGCATCCCCCAACAGTTAACTCTGTGTGAGATAACTTTACATTCTCTAATTCTCCAGAGCCCTGCTTACTTTGCCCATCTTAAAGACCACCCATTACCTGGATCATGTAGGTAGTGCAGAGATGTTAGGAAAACAAACAGGCTGTGTCCCTCAAGGACCTGGAAGGACTATAAGTGATCTAGTGCCTAATGATTAGCCAATAAAACAGGGATAGCGTTTCAGTCATTCAGCGTGACAAAACAATCTACGCAGATGTTTGTTGGATGACATCCTTATAGTGTGTACCATGCTGTCATGTTATTAACTATTTTTGTGATGTTTTGCATGAGTTACAGTCTGGTATCTGAAAATTGTGACCATGCACTCAAAGGGCATCCAAGCTTGCTTACTTTCCATTCTTTCATGCTGCTATGCTTAATTGTGTTTAACTGTGCTTAATTGCTAACTGTTAAGTGGCTTTTGTTCTCTCCTTCCGCTTCTTCCATTGCAAGAATTTTTTACCTTTAAATTTTACCTATATACTGCACAGTGTGTGGATCAGTAAAGAACTGCCATTTTCACTTTAACTCCTTCTAAAGATGTTGTGAAGACCTACTCATTATAGTTTGTTTGTAATGCTCGCAATTAGATTTTTTTTATTTGTGTGTGTTTTCATTTTAAACTGATGGTAAGAAACTGAAGCTTTGAAAAAGGCATGTTTCAAGATTTCATCTGATGATTGAGCCAATATTAAGGAAATATTTTGAAATGCATTTGCATTTGGTATTGCTTCATTTAGTGAATATTACTTAAACGGCTGATACAGAATATTGTTGAAAACTTTCTTCACTACTGGACCAGCACATTTTTAAGCATTCTGATGGAATTGCATTTTACAGTTTAGCTTAATTTACGTATTCACTAGATGGCAACGACTAAATACCCATGAGTGAACATCTTTCCAAATACACAGATCAGGCATAGCATTATGACCACCACCACAGTTTAATGCAATACAGTGTCTCTGCCATGAATTCTAGTTTTACAAGGTTATAATTTTTCTGTTTTTAGGTTGAAACTGTCAGACAGGTGATAATTCTACTTTGTGTTCTTTAAGTTTTTAAAACATAAGAACCATCTCTTCTTATAATTCACTGCAGCATAACTTTAGAATTATCACCTTTCTGAGAGTTTCAACCTAAAAACTGAGAAATTGTAACCTTGTAAAAGTAGAATTTATGGCAAAGCCACTGTAGTGGATTGCATTTAATTGCACAGGTGGTCATAAGGTTATGCCTGATCAGTGTACATCTCTGTTTGCTACAATATCTACCCCATCTAGGATTCATCATGTTGGTGCTACAGCTGCATCACTTGTCAGTTGTTGGTTTGTTTGTTTTTTGTTTTGTTTTGTTTTGTTTTTTAAGGTTGAGTCAAAAATCACCAAAATGTATTAATACAGGTATTTCAGTCTTTAGAGTAAAGAAAACTAATGTTAAGTGTTGCAAACCTTACTAGATATCTTAAAAATACAAAAGTAATAAGAGTTTTACCAGTAGATTCTGGATTAGAATTCAAAAGTACAAATTTAACATTTAGATCCACAGCAAATGTGACGCATGTCTTATGTGTCCCCTCGATCTACTGGCTTTGTTCTCTTCAGGCTCTCTTCCTTCCTCTATCATCTCCTTTTTTCCTCTTGTCTTAGTTTATTGTTGCTGTTATGTCTCCCCTTGCAGGGTCCAGAGGATATGGCCCCCCATCCTCTCACCACTGGCTCTCAACTCATCTCTGCGGTACTGCCTCTTGAGCGTATGAGCTCAACTTCTGCCCCCTGCTCTCTTCCTGCCTCTTTCCCTAGACCACCTCACCCTTACACCCAAGTTATCTAGATGTTTTGTATTTTTTTTAACTAATCACTAAAACATTTTCATTAACATGAAGGATCACGTGGCTATTGCCATAAAAGACCTGTGGCATTATAATATTTTCTATGAACACAGAGAGGAAGTGCCAACTGTGTTGAGAGCTAATGCTGAAGATTCAGAATAAAGTTAAAGTCACAGTTCTTTGTGGGCATTCAGAGAAACTAACGTTACCAGAAATTATCAAAGAATTTTTTGAAGTTGTTTGGCTGACATATTATTTAGCTTTCTCTCTTTCACTTACTCTCTTTCTTTGTGGTTGTACTTGGCTTGTGATGCTTTGTTGCTGGACTGTCTGTGTTTCTTTGCACTTTTGCTGATTTGCCTTGCTGTCTTTTCACTATAGCAACTTAGTGTGTGGCTGCATGCCTTCACTTTTGAGTGCGCTCACAGAAGACCCTAGTACATTTCACTTACAGAGCCTCATAGTTCGTTGTTACAAAGTAAAATATTGGTTGTCTTATTGTTGTTGGCTTCAAAGTGTCTGCAGATTTGCTTGTGTGAGAGTAAACAAAGCATCTGACCATCAAACCCTGCAAATCTGCTTTGTTGTCTGGTGCTTTCAGTGCTTATTTTACCTGAATAGTCCTTTGGTCAACAAAGGTTTGGTATCAGGGAAAGGCACCTTTTTTATGTCTGCCAAAAATATACAACAATGTATGGCCAGCCAGAGTTATGTCTGCACGACTGAAGGGGAGTCCATTTCCATACCAGTGTCAAAGTTTAAAACAAACAAGCTTTCATTGGGAAAAAAACGTCTTGAAAGGCATCATTGTTATGTGTGCTGTTTTGTGCTAGAAAATGCAACTAATAATGTCATGACTTGCATGCACATATCTTGCTGTGGGAAATACAAGTTGTGTTTTGACTGCACACAGGCCATCAGTTTCTTGTTTCTCGCCTTAGTTGGAAAAGTGTTTATATGATGACATTGGCGGGGCCTTTTCCAGATTATGACTGGGCCTTCTGCTGTGAAAGCACCTCATTTATATTTAGAGAGACAACGTTTTGACATTGAATCATATCAGAATTTCTTTTAAACCATAGGTTTTGTTTGCCCATGACTGCTTGATATATTAATTACAGAATGCTGCTTTTATTAAATTTCATTTTAAATTTTATTTTTTAATTTAATTAAAATTTAGGCAGTAACTAACTACAACTACTCAAATGTTCACATTTACATTTGTACTCAGTACATCCATAATTTAATTAGAATCAAAGGGATTTTGTACATTGTTAGAAGATAATCTTTTATTCAAAGGTATGTCTCTACATTTATTCATTAAACTGCATCTAAAATAACTTTTAAATAATAATTACTTGCCATTGTACATTTCAGTTACTGGTAAACGGACCATTTAGTTGTATTGTGATGAACTGACAGCAGAGCAGACTCTCCAGTCTGGGTGTGCAAAAGGTGCAAAAACAAAGAGAACTGGACTCAAGACCAAAGACCACAATAATGGAGTTTGATGGGGACACATGGGGAGATAAGGCCCAGATAATAGAAAAATGTCACAGGGCTACTACTGCTTCAGTTCTGCTCAGTTGTTATAATGCCTTAGATACAGCTACTGTAGTTGTAAGTAAAAAGAGTCGTTATTCAATGTAATCTTTTCTAACTTGGAACATAATCTAATTTCTATGTTAGAAATTAACATACCTAAATTAACAGAAAACTTTTAGGATTTGGTAGAAAATTAAATTCATTGATATTCCTCCTAACCCTAACTGTATGGTTGTGACTGCTGGTGATTGTGTGTTATGGTGGTGGGTCTTGCAGGCTAATGTTTCCTGACTTTCTAACCTAGCAACATCCCTTCTTGTAATGCATTGCTATGCTCTCGTGTTTTAATTGTTCCGCATTTGGCCTAGAACCTTGCTTTGCTCTGTGTGATTTGGAGAGTTGTTGTAGTCTATCTTTCCCTTAAAAATGACAATGTACTTTTATCCACAGCCCGAACCTACAGAGGAAGACATAGAGAAGAACCCAGAATTGAAGAAGCTACAGATCTATGGTGCTGGGCCTAAAATGATGGGACTTGGACTAGTGGCAAGGGACAAAGGCATTAGGAAGAAGGGTAAGTGCAGTGACACATGACTGTCTTTTCTCATTTTTAATTTGATGAAACTAAAGAAATAAATTGAAAATAACACAAGTCCTTCATCATTGGCTGTGCTAAATTTAATAGTGGCCATTGGAGATTTAACTTTTGACAAAATTTTGTTGTAGAAAATGGAGCAATGCACTGTAAACATTTTACTGTCTGTGATAGCTGCATTCTGAACACTACCACTTGTTGTTTAGATGAGGCGCCTCAGACTGTTACCATCAAAGAAAATGTCTCTGCTGCTCCCGTTGATACATCTGTCAAGACTGAGCCACTGGAGTGTCTGGAGAAGCATAGTGAAGGGAGCACATCTAGTCCCCAACTGCCTCGCCAAAGCATTACAATAAAGAAAGAAGTGAAGAAGGAAGAACCAGAGGAAGACGATGGGAAAGAGCACGATGAGGAAGAAGATAATAGACCTTGCACAAAAATGACCATGAGGCTTAGACGCAACATCAACAACTCGCAGTGTGTAAGTAAATCATAATAGGCACCCGATTGGTAGTCAGTTGACTTTGAATATCAAAACAAATTGGATACTGGACAGAAAAAACTTTTGAAATCTACTTCATGTCCTCTGTTTGTAAAGTTCGGTTTACTACAACAAGAAGTCAAATTATTATATCGAACACAAAGCAGTTTGCTCTCTTGTCACTCTGTGATTGCCTGTGAGTGACATAATAGTGGCTTGAAAAAGGTGTCGCTCACCAGCCACAAAGTTCTGTAACTAGTGTTTTCTGCTGCTCACTTTTTGTTTAGGTTGATTCTTTTGTGTGTCGAATGTGTGGTCGAGGAGATGATGACGAGAAACTCCTTCTGTGTGATGGCTGCGATGATAATTACCACACCTTCTGTCTACTACCCCCACTTGCTGACCCCCCAAAAGGCAACTGGCGATGCCCGAAGTGTGTGGCAGAGGTACGTAACAATGTTTTAAAATTACTTGTGTGTGTGATATTTAGGTAATGGTTTGTTTGATTTCTCTCAAGAAGAAGAAGCTTTTTTATTGTCAGTGAGTGTATAAATATGCATACATGTTACAATGAAATTTGTTGTCTGCATGTAACCCCCAGTAGTAACTGCAGTAAGTTACAGTGAGTTTTTTGCTCGGCACACTTGTGTGGGCTAGATGTCCTATAAGCAACTACTGCATCCCAATCTAATTTTTTACACATCAAGCCATCAGGCTGCTATAACGCACAACACTTTCCTCTGTTTTCATTTTCTCACCTTTAGGAATGCAAGAAGCCTACAGAGGCATTTGGCTTTGAACAGGCTACACGAGAGTACACGCTGCAGAGTTTTGGGGAAATGGCTGATACTTTTAAAGCAGATTATTTCAACATGCCTGTCCATGTAAATGCACCCACACAAGACAACACCTAATCATTATGAAGCACAGCTGCTCAGATCGATGATGAAGCGAGAGACTAATTAGCTTTTGTGTTGCTGTTGGTGTAGATGGTTCCCACTGAGCTTGTGGAGAGAGAGTTCTGGAGGTTGGTCAGTAGTATTGAGGAAGACGTGACTGTTGAGTATGGAGCAGACATACACTCCAAAGAATTTGGCAGTGGTTTCCCTATGAACAATGGCAAGAGGAAGCTAACAAAGGAAGAGGAGGTATGTGCATTGTTGTGTGTTCAGCTGTACTGGTCTGATTTTCTTAGATACATAGAGAGGACTACAGGTTCCTCATTCTGGTTGGATATGTTTAAAACTACTCAAGGAAAAAGTCGAATTTCTGTATGTTTTAAATCCAATTTGGCCTGATTCCTAATCATGTTTATTAATGCACTCTACTAACAAAGTCCTGCTCAACTAAGTAATGCTTTTGACAATAACAGAGGCAAAACCTAACTTCAAAGGTTTTAGTTGAATGTTCAAACTACACGAGTTTTCCATGAGAGCAGAGTTTGTTGAGTGTCATATTCTGGTTGTCAGTGGGTAATTAATATAGTTTCCTTCTCTGTCATAGTCTAGTACTTACTTTTAATTTTTGCTTTCTTCTCAGGAATATGCCCGCTGTGGCTGGAACTTAAATGTGATGCCTGTACTGGAGCAGTCACTCCTGTGCCATATTAATGGAGATATCTCTGGGATGAAAGTGCCATGGCTTTACGTAGGCATGGTGTTCTCAGCTTTCTGCTGGCACATCGAGGATCACTGGAGCTACTCCATTAACTACCTGCACTGGTACTGGACTGGAATGCAGATTGTTTGTTTGGCAGTTTAAGTTGTAGTCTAAAATAATTGCAACTTGCAACTGAGAAAATGTGACCTTCTCTTTCTGGTCTCCACTTCCAATGCATATCTGTCAACTCCAGGGGTGAACCTAAGACTTGGTATGGGGTTCCCTCTGTGGCAGCTGAGCGTCTTGAGGAGGTGATGAAGAAGCTGACTCCAGAGCTGTTTGAGTTTCAACCTGACCTTCTGCACCAGCTTGTCACCATCATGAATCCCAATATTCTCATGGCTCATGGTGTGCCGGTGAGTTTCACATCAACACACATGTACACAGTAGGAATGTGGTTTGCTAAAATGTTTTCTTTTCTTGGTTTCTGGTTGGAAGGTTGTACGCACAAATCAGTGTGCTGGAGAGTTTGTCATCACCTTTCCCAGAGCCTACCACAGTGGCTTCAATCAGGGGTATAACTTTGCTGAAGCTGTCAACTTCTGCACTGCAGACTGGGTATGTCTGTTTACACGTTCTGTGTCAAATTGTCATTTCACATTGTTCCCATGTAAGATTTAAATGAATCTACGCTTCGCCTCTTAGCTGCCTGCCGGCCGTTCCTGTATTGAGCACTATCGGCGTTTAAGGAGGTATTGTGTGTTCTCCCACGAGGAGCTCACCTGTAAGATGGCTGCTAGCCCAGAGAAACTAGATCTTAACCTAGCTGCAGCTACACACCGGGAAATGTTCATTATTGTTCAAGAGGAAAGGAAACTGCGGAAGGGTCTGATGGAAAGGGTGAGAAACAAATAGATCTTAAAGATGTTTTCTTTGTGTGGCAATCCATCATCCATTCATTTATTCTTGATTAGGATGTAGTAGTAATTGTGCTACTATGTTAAATATGGCTAATACTGTTTTGATCTATTGGTAATTTGGGGAAAAAGTGATGGTTTAATAAAGTTGTGTGTTGTACCTGCAGGGTATTACTGAAGCAGAGCGTGAAGCATTTGAGCTGCTACCTGATGATGAGAGACAGTGTGATAAATGTAAGACAACTTGTTTTCTCTCTGCACTGGCCTGCTCAAACTGTCCCGAGCATCTGGTGTGTCTCTATCACACTCAGGATCTGTGCAACTGCCCCACTGAAAAACTCTACCTCAGGTATTCATCGTGTGTGTGTGTGTGTTTGTGTGTGTGTGTGTGTGTGTGTGTGGTTTGCAGTGGGAATGACTGGTGATAATACACTGCAGTGACATTTATTGTCTTAGTAAAACTATTTCCCCTACATTTTGCAGGTACAGATATACTCTGGATGAGCTGTTAGCCATGTTACATCGATTAAAGGTTCGGTCTGAGTCCTTTGATTCCTGGGCCAACAGAGTAAAAGAGGCACTGGAGCAAGAAGAGGGAAACAAGATAGGTGGGAAATCAGCTAATGTGAATCCCTGACACATTTGATTCAACATAAACATACTATTTCATTGGAACATGGCAAGATAATGTTTATTGAATGGCAGGAATTAATGACCTGGAGATGCTAAAGATGGAAGCAGCAGAAAAAAAGTTTCCTGACAATGAACTTCTCCGGAAGCTCAACACTGTTCTCAAAGACATAGAGCGCTGCCACAAAACAAGCGCTGAACTCCTCACTAACTCCAGGTACGATAGAAGACAAATGTTATGTTTTTTACAGTCTGTTGCTTACATGCATTCACTGTGCTTTTTAAAAAATATGTTTTAGTGAAAGTAAAATGACATTGGCAGAGCTGAACTTGTTGGTAGAGACGATGCAAAATCTGCCCTGTGTGATGAACCAGTTGGAAGAAGTGCAGGTGAGATGTTATGTCACACTGAAACAAACTAGCACAAAATTATGTCAAACAGTATCCTACAAAAATAGTTATTGTACTGTAAAAAAAAAAAAATAGCAGTTTGAAAATTTTTATTCAGTGCACTTAAGCTTTACTTTGTGATTATCAAGGTGGTCCTTCAGACAGTGGAGGATTTTAAGTGCCAGGCTCAAGTACTGGTCAATGACAAGAACTGGAAGAGGGAGTCTCCACCACCTGAGCAGCTGCAGGCATTGTTGGAGCAAGGGGGCAAGCTGCCTGTTGTGGTGCCAGAGTGTACTTTACTTCAGGGCCTAAAGGAGCAGGCTCACTGGCTGGCAGAGGTGAGGCGCACTTTGGCCACAGAAGGGGGGGAGAGGCAAGAGGTGACACTGGATGTACTGAGAAACTTAATGGAAGCAGGCTGCAATGTGCCCCAGAGTGTGTCTGTAGAGACTGCAATGGCAGAGCTTCAGGAGCTGCTTACAATAGCAGAACGCTGGGAAGAGAAAGCACAGATCTGCCTGGAACAAAGGTAAGATAAACAAATTACACTAGAACTTCTTTTCTGTGTACTTCATCTGCTGCAGTGCTCATTGTCATTTACAACCAGTTTATCCTGTTGAAAACACGTCGGAGTTTATTTATCATGTTTATAATCTTCCAGGCAAAAGCATCCTCTCTCAACCCTGGAAGCAATCGTAAACGAGGCCCAACTTATCCCGGTGAAGCTTCCAAACATTCTGGCTCTGCAGGGCTGTTTGACTCGAGCCCGTGCCTGGGTAACAGACTTGGAGGAAATCCAGGTAAAAAAGTCCGGTGTTTTGATTGGACCCATTTTAATAATTGAAAAGCTTGCTTCAAATTCTTTATATTATACTAGTTGTACTATTATTGTATTGTTTGTTGTAGAATGGGGAACATTACCCATGTCTAGATGATCTAGAGGGTCTGGTGGCTATTGGAAGGGACTTGCCTGTCTTCATGGAGGAGCTGAGGCAGCTGGAACTGCAAGTGGCCAGTGCACATTCCTGGAGGGACAAGGCCAGCAAGACCTTCCTGAAGAAGAGCAGTCAGCACAGTCTGCTAGAGGTGGGGAGCTTTAAGGAAAATGGGGGGGGGGGGGGGGGGGTGATGTCATTTAACAGCATAATTATCTTGCACTTTAATCAGCACAGCTTTCCATTTTAGAAGCTGTTGCTATGGTGATGTTATAGGAGCATACATTTCACTCTGGCATTGCAGGTGTTATGTCCATGTGTGAAAAGGAGAGAAAGGCGAGATGAAACGCAGCTTTTGGATGATCCATTAGAGGATTCTGATACGAACACACTGGGCCTCTCTGCTCAGGACCTGAGGGACCCTGCAGCAATAGTGAGTTTACTGAACCTTTCATTGTTTGTTGTTGTGATGTGTATACTTGAGTAAATGTTGTTAACATTAACTTGATCTGTGGCCCTTGTCTCTAGGTGATGGCATTCAAAGAAGGGGAGCACCAGGAAAAGGAGGCACTGCTGAGGTTACAGAAAATTAACATGTGTAAATCTGGATTTACAACTGAAAATTGCAAAGAGAACGGGAGGTGGGATGAGACCATGGAGATAGACACTACCAGCCACTCAGAGAACTCTTTAAAAGAGAATGGTAACAGTAACCACACGTGTACCACCACCCCTCCTCAGTCAGTGTGTGTGTGTGGCAGGCTACCTTGTGTCCCTCAACTCCGCTGCCACCTGTGTAAGGACTGGTTCCATGGTGGTTGTGTTGCATTCCCCTCCCTTCTTCCCTCATCTGGGTCACCAGATAACCCCCTCTGTTGGTGGGACTGGGACTCACGCTTCTTGTGCCCAAGATGCCAGCGGTCACGGCGGCCCCGCCTGGAGACTATCCTGGCTTTACTTGTAGCTCTGCAGAGGTTGCCAGTGCGTCTGCCTGAAGGAGAGGCCCTGCAGTGTCTCACAGAGAGGGCCATCACCTGGCAGGGCCAAGCCAAAAAGGCCCTTGAGACACCAGAGCTACAGCGGGCACTTGAGAAGCTGCAAGAACTCCAAGAGACTCTTCATCATGAATCAGTGAAAGAGGAAGTCAAGCAGAAGGAGACAGATGGGAACTCTGTCATTGTATTGTCAGACTCTGAGGGAGGGGAAGGAGAAGATGGAGTAATTGATCTGACAGAGGAGAAGATGCCTGAAAAGAACACCAAGGAAACCAATGGCACTCAGGTTAACACACTGTTTTTGTCTTTAGTTTAATATAAGCCAGATAAATATAAATAACTCTAAATTGCTCAAGTGTAACTATAATTTATGAATTTGCCTGTTATATACCATTTTTCCCCTGTAGGCTGGATTTGAATGTGGCACCTGCAAGAAGTCAACTGTTACAGGTAAGATGGAATTAAAATACCCACCAGAACAGTGGTGTCATATACCATGTCCCACAGACATCAGGCCTGAATATGTTTTCTTTCAGATGTGGGGTCTCTCCCGCCCCTGCTACCTTTGCTAAAAGGCCCAGTAGTGGAATTTTCCCCAGCCACTAGGGCCCAGCTGGAGGAGCTGCAGCTGGAAGGAGATCTGCTCGAGGTATCTTTGGACCAGACACACATCATCTACCGAGTCCTCCAAGCTTCCTCTGTGCCGCCAAGGGAAACACTGCAGACACTCATTCAGGTGAGGAAAAAAACACTTAACAGTTTTTGGGATTGTTTATTTATTTATGGATGTGCAAAAATAGGCCAATAATGAAGTCACTGACATATTGTATAATATATGGAGAAGACTTTGCTAAATCCTATTAGTTTGTGGAGCACCTTAGGCCCAATGCTGTGTAAAACATGCTAATTGGCAAGCTAACTAAACAGCTCATCGAAACCTTTTTAAAAATGTATTAAATTAAGTGTAATCATTAGGTCGGGACACTAGTTTCTTACATGGTGGCAGGGTAGACATTCAATATGTGATTTTAGAAACACTATACAAGGTTAAAATCAAAACTAAACAGGGAAAGGAAATAGTTGTGTATTTGGGGACATCTGCTGATGCCCGTTCAACTCAGCTGGTTATTTTCTGAAGTACATGTCATTTCTGTCTATCTCATGCTTAGATTGAGCTGGAAGAGCAGAGACGAACCAGCCGTGGACGAGCCAAGGATTCCAAAAGGAAGCGAAAGGGCCACAGAGGTGGCAGTGGGGAAGGGTCAGGAGAGCAATCACTGACTGCCTCAGAGTCAAAGAAAACTTGTCCCCCCAACCATAATTCCTCCTGTTCCCCCCCTGTCCAGATCCATCCTGAGGTAAAAGCTCCTTATTTTGTTTGAGTATGTTCTTCTCATTTTCTTGAAAGATCTTAACCTTTTTAAACTTTGAAGAATTCATCAGTACTATTTTCTTTTGACAGATTTTGTGATATTGTCAACATTGGAGCTCTGTTCGGTTGGATTAGTCTGAGGAATCCGACAGACAGAGCATTCTGTGCCAGAAGACGGTGTCATGTTATTGAAAGATGCAGGACATCCCCCTGTACCCTACATCCCATTTCATCCCTTGTTCACACATTCAGACACTAACAGAGCAATGACTCTTCTTCTACACTCCTTAACTGAGATGTATCTTTGCCCATTATATTTTTTCCCCAGACTCACTGTCTTACCAGTACTTTATTTTACACCTCCCCTGGACCCATTCTCCTTGTGAACATATTAAGAATGTGGACCGATGGACTGATGTTGGACTCACTGTAATAGGGGTGTCTGTGGTCTAGAGTTGTTTCTGAGGTCAGTCAGTTTGCTTTATGATCTATATTAAAAGCTGTATTAAAAAGCCTGTTTCAGCACCGGCAGTTGCAGGTTGACCTTTCCTGACCCCACTCGTTGGAAGTTGGATAAGCTATGGGTAACGTCAGACTGTTCTGTTTAGGCATGTATCCTCAAGCTAAGGTACAGCAGTCCATTTTCACAGCTGATCTTAGATAACAGCACCGTGGTTAAACATGTAATTTTTTTTTTTTTTTCCAGTTGTATTGAATCTAGTGTTTAATGCTGTTTTGAGGGGACATGCATTTTGAATAAACTGAGTAAATTTTGGGAAGTGTTTTAAAACAGGCATTAGTGTTTTTGGTGCTACTTTCCCAAAATTGATATCTGTACCTCTTGGCTTTGTCTTTCTCCTTCCTTATCTCCTCTTAATGCTTTCTCCCCTTCCTTTTTTAAGCTCTCATCCATCCTTCCTTGTTCTATATCTCTTTCCAAATTAAGGTAACTTCACTTTAACTCACTTTGTCACAACTTATTTTGTTTTGTTTGTTTTTTGGGGGGGGTTCAAATTATATTATTATTATTATTATTATTATTGATATTGCAGACACACAGTTGTCGTGAGTTTGTGTATAAACTTTCCATTTTAATGTTGCCTTTGTTTCTTTTCACTCTTGTTAGAAAAATAAAAGTTTAGAATTGTTTAGGATATATTGAGTCATTATATCTCCAGATCTCTCATGCGTTGTGTTACATTGACTTGTTGCTGCTAGAGGTCATGATTTTAGTAAGTGATTTGAGTAATTTAGTAGCACGACACAGTTCTAATGATCACAGCATTTATTTAGAAAAGCTTACACTGGAAAATGGCAGACACTGGACATCACAATATTGAACAAACAAGTACATCATGGTATTTTATGCAAGAATTTTGAGCTAATTCATAGACACATCGACAATTACAGTATGTTAAAGGCTTTTAGTTTTTAAGAAATTGGAAAAACAATAATTTAAGCCTCAACATCAAACATGCACTTAAGCCAAGTGGAAAAATCAGCTTATTGACATTGTAGATGCCTGTTGGATAATTTTCCAGAGGCTTGTTCTAAGAGTTCAAAGTAAAAAAAAAAAAAAAATCAAGTTTAGGATGACACATCTGACAGAAAAATCTACAGTAGCTAAGAAAAATCCTAATTTGCAATTGAACTGCTTTGTTCACAGTCGACAAAAACAAATAATATTGCATAATGAGCAAAACGTATTGACCTGGACAAAGTAGGAAGTTTTGAAATTATAAAACCAAGTAGGGTTTTCTGTGCTTTAAATGATACAAGTGCCCTTTATTAAGAAACCCAGCAGTTGCTCTGTGCTTCAGTGTTTATTCTCTTAGCATTTCAGCCTTTTTGTAGCACTTTGGAAATAGTGCTTTACACTTAAGTCTGCCTGAGATGGCTGCACCACTCAGCTCATAATCAAAAAAAACTGGAAATGATAATGGATTTTGCATTTCAAAACAAAGTAGCATATGTATATGAAGCTGCAAGAATTAAAATGACAACCACATGAACTGATACGTAAAATGAAAATGTCCTTAATCAAAGGTAAATTTTAGACACTAAGAATACAATTGTATGGCACAGAAGTGGCTTTTTTTTTTCTTTAGTTTTTTTACGTCTTTGTGGCTCTCAGTCCCATTATGACTTTTGTCTCTTCTGTCATTACTAAAAATGTAATAAGAGGCCTGTAAAAAAAAAATGTTGTGCAGGTGGTGCCATCAAACAGCATTTCTTTATGCAATGAGGTAAATCACAAGTGGTGTTTTATCTTTTTTTCATTGCAACCTTCCAACTGTGCTTCTGCACTTTTCCACACTGCCTCTTTTTGTATCGCAGTCTGACCTTGAGATTTCAAATCTGACAAGCTATGTTTTGTGAAAGATTAAAACTTTACATTCTGTGAGAGGCCAAGCATTGAGGGAAATGTTTTTGACAGGTTTATCAGACACAAATGAAGAGGAATAGAGCATATTTCAAATGAACTCCAGTATATTTTTGAAATCTTTGACATATGGAACCCATTTCTGAAATGCAGTTTCAAGCGGCATTGGGATATTGTCTTTGTGGTTGTAACGAAACATAACTGTTACCGGACCCACAAACCCAGACTTTCCCAGTCATGAGCTTTTTTTCATTACATTTTAGGTTGGTCTCCAAGGTGTATGCTACTTTATATACCATTGTAAAACTTTAGGACACTGTCGCATCCCTTTGGACTCGATTTGTGCCATGCTTTGCTGAAACATCTTGTGTCCATGTTAAAGGCCCTTTCAAAGACTTTGGCTATTTCTTATCTCTCACTAATTCTCTGCTTCCTCCCCCATCCTACCTCAGACTGTTGTGACAGACAGCAGGGGGTTATAGACTTTCTTTCCATCAGCAGACCTGGTACCATGAGCCAGTAGCTCCTGTATAGTGATCCAGTTGTCCAGAATTCTTCGGCTGCGCTTCTTCATGCTCCTGCGGTGGCACAATTCCAGGATGGAGGTTGGTTCCTGCTGCTGTGTCACCCCCTGTTGTCCTCCACTGCTGCTGCTGCCCTGCTCCCTCTCGCGTTCTCTCAGACAGTCGAGGCGGCTCTGCATCATGAACTCCCTACGCCGCCTCTGCTCACGGGCCTTCAACAGCTGCTGCTTGCGCTCCTCTTTGCTCCAGTAACGGCCCATCTTCATTTCACTCACAGCGTCATCATCTGTCGTCATGCCACTGCGCTCCTCTCTGATTTTCATAGCACGCGCCTTCAGAAGGCGATCCCTCACGGGCCGTTTGGCCACATAGCGTGAGCCATCACTGCGAATCTTCACCTTCCACTCCATACGAGGGGACAAGGGTAGGGGTACCGCCCCTTGGGGCTGAGGTACATCTTTACATGTACTACCCAAGCTCATGGGGCTGGCGTTGCCCCCATTTTCCATGCTGCCTTCTCTGGGAGTCTCTTGCAGTCCTCCAAGCTGCTCAGGGGTGGAGGGAGACCTCAGCTGCATGCAGCTCATGTAGCGCTGAGGCGGCGTAGTTTCCGTTTGACGACGCAACAGGTAAGGACTGTTTTCTGCACTACGTCCACCAGCCCTCTCTCCTGTCCCATTAGGTTTGGGGTTACGTCTCACTCCTCCATCCGAGCCTCTTCTGGTTCCTCCATCCCGGGACAGAGATCTAACTTTGACTCCGGGGCTGGATGCCTTTGCCTCAGCTCCTCTTCGGTGAGTGTGGGAAAAATAGGGTTGGTTTAAGTTAGCTTGTACCCTGTCGGCCCTGGCTCCTCTCTCTTTCTGTCTAGTGGGCGTAGGAATTGGCAGACCTGTTGAAAGGAAAGTTTCTCCTCCCTCCAGACTTTGTGTAGAGGGTGAAGGGTACTGTTCATTGACCAGAGGTGTGCTCCTGCAGCTTTCCCCTCCAGTGTTGTAGGCACTCGTACTATCCTTATCAGAGCGCTCCCTCTCTGGAAGCTCATTGATATCTGACAGAGCGTGATGAGAGGACTCCTCACTGATCAAAACACCACTCATGTCCAAGCGTCCAGCTCCTACTCCAGCCCCAGCACTTGCTCCATTCTTGTCTTCCAGAGGCCAGGCCTTCAGACAACGCTCCCTCAGCTGCTGCATCTTCTGCGCCCTGAGGATGTTACGACACTTGAACTCCAAGTGGCGCAGTTCCTCTTCCAGAAGGGCCATCTCATGCTGCGTCAGACTCTCATTCCTATTCACATCCAGTGAGACCCCCCTTTCTTCTTGTGCAGACCCCTGGCCTCCCAGCAACAACACATCGTTGCTGTTCTTCTCATAATAACACTTGATTTCCAAGAGCTCCTTGTACCTCTCACACTCTTCCTCAGTCAGCCCAGGCATTATCATCCTCACTGGATCTCCCATGTAGGCCCTCTCCAATCTCTCCAACTGTTCAAGCCCTCCTCCATTAACGCAGTCCAGTCCCAGGAGGGAGTCTGTACTGAACTGGAGGTCCTGTGAGTGCAGCAAAGGTGGAGTGTCCCCCCGACTCGACAAAAACTTGCGCATGCTGCCAGGTGTGTTGGTGGCATTTGTATTGGAGGCACTGGTGTGGTCGTCTCCCAGAAGGTCGTGTTCTGACGACTCTTCATAGCGTGTGCTTTCATCTGTACGGCCCACCCCACTGTCCAGCTCCTGGCTGTTGCTCAGCACCGTCTGGAGCAAATCAGGTGAATCTCTGTTTAGTGAAAGACCATGGCCACCCAGTACACCTCCATCAGCAACACCACCTGGTCCAGCACCCAGAATGAAGGTGGTGTTCCGTACTCTGTGGCTATTGGACAGATTAACAGCATTGTCTAGTGCCTCCAGATCTAGTTCCTCTGGATCCAGCTGGTTGTCATTCTGAAAGGTGGTGTCCAATTGAAGAGACAAGACAATGAAAGTGTTTATTAGAAGGTGCTGTAAATATAATATTTTTAAAGCTTTTTAAAATAAATTATGTTCAAACCAAGATCTACAGAATGTAAATGTCCAAAATCTACAATTTTGGCCATTTAGGAGGAATGGTAGGGAGAAATTAATGAACAAGCCCACTGGGGACAGGGTTTTCCCCCCAGACACTTTGAATCAAATGACTACAAAGTGATGCAAATTGAACACTGATAAAAAAATAAAATAAAAAAAAAAGAAATCCTCACAATGAAACTCAAAGAGATGTAAAATGGACAAAACAGCCAAAATTGCTCTTGTGCTCTTGCTCTCATGTTGTCTGGCTTTTCTATATGGACCCAGGCAGCCCGAAGTGTCCATTAAGCCAAGATCAAAACATGAGATTGTTATATCCAGCATATATGATATTTGTGCCACATCATCAGTTTTTGTTGAAATGATGAACATGCACACAAAACAGCGTTAACATTTGTCCATTAGGTAATTCCAAAAATCCTTCTACTGTTAGCTCTTTTTCTGATTTTAACCAGGCTCAGGAATCCATCTGGCTTTTCATTTTCTCTGTTTACCCGATGTGTTTGCCTTTAGGCCCATGCTGTGCAGGCAGCATTCAATGGGGATGCAGATACTTTTTTTGATGATAAACTGCTCCCAATTGTGTCTGGAAAATCTGCTGAAAAAAGCAGTTCGAGGAAAGTTACAGACTAAGCTGAAAGACACATCAAGATGCTCCAGAGAGCTGAGGAGAACTGCAAAGTTGAATGTTTTTCTGAGGGGTTCATCACTCTCCTTTAATTGAATGACTCCTTTAACATTAAAACTGAGTCATTTGATCTCGAGTGGACAACTACTGATTGCAACAGTTTTATTTGTGGTATGCAACACATTTCTAGCTTTCTGTCACTAGATGGAGTCAGAGCAATAAGACATTTTAAGACTGCAATAGATTTTATTTTCCATTAGAGGATTTGTAAAAGAAATTCTGATGTAACAAATGAGATTAGTTTGTGCGTTTTTGGTATTAGAGGGCAAAGTGCCCATCTAGAGGGATGCGATCTTTAGATGTGAAGAGTGCTTTATATTTTATGGTGTCTGTTGTTTACTTTGCCATTTTGATTGTCATCCCCTCAGAGGCAAATATAATTCAAATACTTGTGCTTAAATTAGTAAACAATTCCCTCCTCAGAGCAAAGTTTATCTCAGCTAATTGCTTTGATTTGAATTTGGGTTGTGTGCAGACTGCAAAGCAAAATATTGATTATCTTCATCTTCATTTCTTATTCTTCGACAGCCCCTCTCAGTTCTCTCTCTTTCAGCGCAAGCCTTAATCTCTTCTTGTGCATCTCCCTCTGATGATTCTTCGTCCTGCCCTCGCTCACCTGAATTTTAATGTGGGACCGAGCCTTAGCAATATAAATCTTGTCAGCCTTTCACAGTAAACACTTGTGCGCACTTCTCCAAATGCAAGGACGTACTTAAACAGAGGATAGGTTATTTGTGCATGTGTGTGCGTGTGCGTGCATGTGCGCCTTTGACTCAGGCCATTTTAATGAGTGTCTTTAAAATCTGCCCTCCAGCTCCATCTTTATAACAGCAGCCTGTATATACAGGTTTTTGTTTCCTGCATGTTCTGCCTCAATCTGTGGATCATTTCTACAGTGGTATGCACTGAAAAATCCATTTAGTTGGGTTGACATGTGTCAAGTTGTGTGTTTATATGTAATTTACCATAAGTGTGTTATTGAGGGGTGTGTTGCATCTGCCCTCATATCTGCTGGAAGACTGACCTTGAGGGAAACAAAGCACTGCTATGTTAGCACTGCGAGTATGAGCACTATTTGTCTTTGCCTCCCCCTTTCGTGCTATCTGTGTTCTCATCGTGTTTTTGCACCTCTTTGCTTTTCTGCCTCCACAAGTCAGCATGCAGAACAGGACAAAGCAGAGAACTGTGTTCTTTCTAGTGTTCCCAGTTTCTTGTCTTCAATCTCATGAAAAAATGTTAATACACAGTATTAACCATATTGTCTCACGTAAGCCGATTTCTCGCTACACAAAGAGAGAGATAAAGGGAGGAAAATGCTCTTTGTAGGTCAGCATCCACCATGCTCCCTGATGACTGGATATCTAATTTTCTCACCTCTATTTCGGGTCGTGCAAGTAGCAGGGAGACATTAGTGCTGTCTTCTCTGGTGAGAATAGCTACTGCCTCCTCCCTGTCCTGGATGTCCACTCCATTTATCTGACAGAGAAAGAAAAGAATAAATGGAGCTAATATCAGCTTTCTTTACATCAAGGCTATATTCAGTCAAATCACTTGAATCAGGAAATGTTTTTTCTTAAAATCAAAAAGTAAGATAAATTCGCCCTTGAGATCAATAGCATGAGTAATGAGATTCAACCTCTTATTAATAATAATTGATTGTATGTTTTACATAACTTGAAAAAGAAAATGTTTAACTGAAAAGTGTTTTGTTGGATTGTTGTAACACATTTCATAAATCTGTATTACTGATCATTTTGCTAGCACTGATGCAGTAACACCATAATAAATACCCGCGGTGTACAGTTAAGGAAACCTCTACCTTCAGTATTCTGTCTCCTTTACGAATGCGACCATCTATTGCAGCGATCCCATTCGGGTTCACCTGGGAAAAAAGAAACATTTATTTATAGAATAAAGAAGTGTGAAAGGTTTATTGAAAAGTGAATTTTCTAAGACTGTCTTCACCTCTCCAACATATATTCCCAGGTCTTCCTCATCATCAGTTCTGTAGCACACTGTGAGCCCGAGTTTGTCTTGCTGGCGAGACTTATACAACTCCACCTCCTAGTGCAAGTTAGAGAAAGTTAGTTAAAGGATGTGAGCATTGAGGAGAACTGAGAGCAGTGGGGTAGCAGAATTTAAGCAGCAAAATAGGCTCTCACCTCATATTCAAGCTCATCCTGCCTGTCCACTTCATGCTGGGTGATATCGAAGTAATCAGTGGGGTCATAGTAAACAGGCTCTACAAAGCTGAGAATATACAGACAATTTCAATAATTAGAGAAGCTGGAAAAATTTAAATGTCACGCACTAGGACCGAGACAGCAGGGGAGCTCTGGTCTGACTATTGGATATGTTGCAGCGGCCTTTTACACTACTCCCACTCACAGTTCGTTGAATAGATATGGCTCCAGTAACGGTGGCAGTGGAGGCGACGGCAGAGGGTCGGGTGGGGGTGGAGCTCCACAGGGATGCTGACTGCTCTTGCCTAGAGTCAACATATGCTGGAAGCTGATGTCTGTCTGGGTGCAGCTGTCTACACAGTCGGCCACACCCATGGTCACTGGCACTAACCCTCCAGGTGCTCCTGCTAGGCCCGCTTGTCTGCGGGCCCCACGCCTCAGTATGTTGGACAGCAGGGGGTCCCGTATGTCCAGGGTGGGATCCCCAGAAAGCCGAGTAAGATCCTTCCCATTCACCTGCAAAACACCAATAGTCAGGATCAAATGGTGGAAATGCAGGAGAAGAGAAGGAAGAGAAAAGGTGAGAGAGAAAGAAATGGTGCAATAAAATGCTGAAAAAAGGAGCAGCTTTCTACGTCTACGCTTTCTATACGAACAATACAAAGGGACCACAACAGAGTGAATATGGGCAGCAGCCCATATAGTGAGAAGACAAAGTAGAGAGATTCTGATATGAGGGAAAAAGACAGAGTTCAGACAGACCCACATCAACAGACAAGAAGGTTAGTTTACAGTAAAAGGGAGGGGGACTACAGCCACACACCTAAAACAAAGAGGGACTGAGATCACGTTAGTCAGCAGGAAACAAAAAAAATTTGATTTCAGCCCCATACATATAGGTGTAGACCTATTTTACCTGTTACAAAGCTGAAAGTGGAACAAAGAAACCACATCTAAAGGTTTATATCTAATCCTACAACACAGGACGCAAGGCAAAGCAATGAGCTGTATACTGAGACCTTCAATCGACCATCAGCATCGAATGAGCAGAGCATGTTGTTTACGTGACACTTCTGTGGAGAGACAGAAAGCAGGAACAAGTTGGAGTTAGATAAAATGTGAACAATGGAAAATCTCTGAAACCTTTGGATTTATTTAGGAAAAGAGAACATTTAAATTAACTCTTATATTCTTTCTTCCTTTTCGTGAATGGAAAGCCTTCTCTGAGTTTTGTAGATAATGCGCTTGAACAATAACTCTATTAGACATCATTAGGAGAAATAACATGTTTGAAAATTCATTCCTTATCTCTCTCTCTCTCTCTCTCTCTCTCTCTCTCTCTCTCTCTCTCTCGCTGCATTTGCTCATTTAAATATTGCTTAAATATGGTTGTATATGTGACAAGAGAGTCCAACATCCTGTGGCCTATGAAATATTTCAACTGCTCTCCCCATTGGCCACAAGAAGGAGAAAACAGGGGCATTAAAAATTAACGATGATTGAAAATAAATCTGGAGAAGGTTTAAAAAAACAGTGCAGGGGTTTCACCTCTGGGTGACTTAACAATCCTGGTCAAACCAAACAGAGCTCCCCACAAACCTAAGTAAAAAGAATCATTTAGCATTTCTACTTGTATTTAGACACTCTAGCTGCATAGCTCCTGGCAATGCTGGTCTTTCTCTTGGTAACCATCTAAATATCTTAGCAGCTATGAAATTAGGTTCACGGAGGGAGACCTGGATGTTTGGGCATGTGCAGAGTAGAGGATCACTGAGGATGGGTCTGCTGTACCACAGGAGAAGAGGAAGGCCAAGGATGCTGTGAGAGGGACCATGTGGGACAGAAGAAGATGTAGAGGACAGAGCGCGATGAAAAAAGATGATCTGCTGTGGCAGCCCATAAAGGAAGTAGCAAGAAGAAGCTGAAGAAGAATTCTAACATTAACCTGAAACTTTCTTCAAACCCCACCAGTAGGTCAGAACTAGAAAAGCATGCTAGCACACTAAATTGGTGGTAAACAGAGCACACATTAGCACTGACATTAAGTCCGGATGCTGATTTTAGCATTCGGTGGAAGGCAGAGCCTCACACAGCTGCCGGCACTGCTGCAGGCTCTTGTTCAGAATTTGATGTAACACTGCTTGTTTAAATTGATACTGTTTTACAGTTTTCAAATCAGCACATGCAGAGTAATTCAGCTGTCTTGATTTGATTACACGGGACACAGAGAAAGAGATAACATGATGATGTTCCTGTGCCAGTACGAGTCGCACGCAGTCACTGAGCCAGAGTCTCATTGATGCTGAACACGGTCACTGGCTGTGGATGTCTGCGTCTCCCCACATCTTTACCACCCCACTCCACTCTCCCATTCCATCTCTCTTCCCCTGTCCCCCTTCCAGTAATTGCATGTCAAATCAATGTTCCCTTGTGCAGCCAAGCAGAAAAACCCTTCTTGCCACATTCAGACCCCTGATGTGGTTCTCTTGTGCCGCTACATCCCCACCACCACCACCACCACCACCACAGCCCTCTAGTCTACCTTTCATCCTTTTGCCAGTGTGTTTCCATGCTGTTCTTTCTCCCCCTCTCCACCAATGTCCACTCCTGGATCTTCTCTCTCCTATTGGTTTTCAATGTGCTGCCTCAGCAGTCCTCTCCCTTCCCCATTCCCTAGATATGAAAACTCACACTCCTTTATTTCCATCTACGTCAGCTCAGTCCATCTCCTTGTGTGTGTTTGTCCTTCCTCGCATTAATGTTCTCTCATAAATCTCGCTGTCTCACTCCTAATGAGCCTCTACACTTTGAAACAAATAAGATGGTTCCTCCATACATGGTCTATTAGGTTGCATGTTAGATTAGAGTAAAAACACTCCTTAGCATCCTTCATCAAAGTACAGTTTCTATTGCAGCTTTAACCTTCTGCTCTTTCTCTCTCCAAACAACAGACAGAAGGTATCTGTTGTTTCAGCACTCACGTGCTAACAACCATGGCCCAAGAGCAGGGAAGGGCTATTAGAAAGCTACTCCATGGTCGTGAGTGACAGGTTTGAATACTGAGCAAGAGGAAAAGGGGGGGTTTCTCATTCATTATCAATGAGAGGTGCTGAGATTGCTTTGAAGATGACTTCATGCAGGGTAATGGTTGTTGTGTGTTGGACAGCTTTTCAGCCCAGACTGGATGTAGAATC
Source organism: Channa argus (assembly GCF_033026475.1). NCBI lineage: Eukaryota > Metazoa > Chordata > Actinopteri > Anabantiformes > Channidae > Channa > Channa argus. Next base: position 6,541,297 of record NC_090209.1, read on the forward strand.
CATTACACTCTTACAATGTGCTGTTCTCTATTATCTCTGGGTTAGTAGGTCATTACATGCAGCTGCTCTTTAAAAGCAACAAGCTACGCAAATAACAAAACCCAAGGTGCACACCCATCACCAGACTCCATCTTTATTCTGCACGTTTGAGTCAAAAAAAAAATGGAACGGAAATTTCAGACAAAATAGCAAAGCCTCCGAAGTCACAGCAGGGGATGGGAGCGGTGGTGATAATGTTGGCGTCGGCTGTGGAGCCAAGGGTGCAGATGGGGATGATGTGGGTAAAGATGAAAGAGATTCGAAAAGTTCAAAGTGTAGCAAGAGAAAGCAAAGGAGGAGAGACACCGAAGGAGTAGGGAAGCGAAGATGGAGGTGAAGAAAGGGTAATGATGCAGAGGAAATGTAGGAAACAAGCTTTCGAGGAATTGCTGGCTGAATGTAAATAGCAAAGTGCCTTGCTCCGGGTTCAGTACTCGTATGTAAACACACACACACAATGGAAGCTCATGGGGAATTGCTAAGTGGCTGATGCATAATTAGTTTTTATCGGAAAGCCCTTTAAAGACCAAATTATGTGGTGTACAACAGGCTGAGATGAAATAAGGGGAGAAGGCAACAACTAAATCCACAGTAACACACATTATCCCACATCTTTAATGTGGGGGAACATACATAAACAACCAGAGTTAAACTAAAATGTCTTGCTTAATCTTTTTCTTCCAAGCAGAGAGCTCACATTTACATGGAGATCACAGTGTTCATGCAAAAGCTGCTGTATAACTGATACCTGTCCCTCCTTCAGCACATTCATTTCCACTTGTCCTATAAGTGCTTTTTCTCATCCGCCGTGCTTTGAAGGCTGGAGCAGGCACCTCATCATAAAATCAATTAATCCGGAGACGGCGTTGACCTACCCTGACTATAACTCCTTTTGTTTGATATCAGCAAGTTGATTTAAATAGACATTTGTAGAGTGGTACGCCTGCTCTAAACTGACAACAGTAAGATAAGATATTGATTTAAAAGGCAGCTCAAATATTCTTTGAGACTAACAAGCCTCAGAGGGAGTATCAAACTTATACACTGGTCAATACATTCATCAGGAGAAAAAAAAGTAAATTATGGTGTTATTGTGGAGCTGACAGTAGACAGTCAGGAGAGACATGGTGGGAAAGATCATAAAAACTGATTGGCTTAACACTTCCCTGAGAAATGGCAACATGTCACAGATTATATGACTTTACAATAATCCTTCTTTTTTACTGTCACTACTGCAGTATATTATAAGAGAGATGACTGCTATCACCTCTATCAGGTTGGTCTGTTTGTTTTGTCTCATCTCTGTGTCAGTCACACACACACACACACACAGTCTGAGAAGTCTGGAAGTATAATGAACTCCGACAGACACGGACACATTTGCAGTATACACCACAGAAAACATTCCTTATACTAAGAAGACCCAGCCATTTAAATTAAATTTAAGGCAAGCATGAAATGAGAAACATTTTTAAGTTCTTGTCATGTGTCCATGTCCGTGTGTATGATATTCACACACACACTGGTCCAGGTAATAACAGCTGGTGATTGGTGTGTATTGATTCTCGTCTGCCTGCCTTTTGTGACTGTCTGCATGTTTCTTCATGTCACTGTGAATAAAAGGACATTAGGGCTGTTTAATGATGGTCGTTGTCATAGAAACAGCCTCTTGCCTTACAGTGATGGGTAAAAGAAAAACAATGGAGAAGCTGAAGGGCTCAAGAGGCCAGAGGTTTACTCTTACTTTGTGTGTGTGTGTGCGTACGTGTCAGGTAATCAGTAAAAAGTATGTACTGCACAATATCTTGCTCAGTGTGGTTTATGATGTGCACATCAGTCTGCAGCTGATTCTGTGATTCATCAACCAAACAACAATATGCCCTTTTACCCCTGGCTGTGGGAGTAAAAATGTACCAGAAATATGCCAATGGGTGTGTACCAAGAACCAGTGTGCAGTGTATGCGAAGCAGGGGCCTGATGTATAATGTATGAGTTTTATTCCTTTGGCGAAAGAAGCAAGTGTTTTGATATCGTCAAATTTAACAGCCTGGATCTCCACCCTGATGTAGCTGTGAGCTGTTTAATGGTGTATTTATTGTCTAAAGACAGTTACTCAGTAGACTGCATCTAATTTGAAGGTGTAATTTTACAGGTTAGTTAAGGAAGACAGCTTGAAGCTGTAAAGCTCCATAAAGGAAAATACAAAGTGTGGAAAGGCATGACATGTGTGCGTGTGTGTGTAGGGGGGTGTAATTACGTTTTCCCCTTTATGATTATTTTTTAAAGGATTGGGCACATTACACCTTCATCATTTGCTTGGCCTGATCTTTGGATTAATCAGCCATCTGCACAGCAACAATGGTTGTGTTTGTTTCATTACATGTAACAAATGACATTTTATTGACAAAACAGACGGCAGCATGCAGTCAGTTCCCTTTAGTGTTTCTTTAATTTGTGATTTATACATTTCTTCATTTACATCATGTCTTTGGCTATTTAACAAAAACAGCTTTTTAGCAAAGACTTTTGCTTCAGGTTTCATTCATCATATTCTCATTGCAATCTACTAGTCATCCTCTCAAAGCCAAAGACTCTGGCACCGATTCAGTACTCCATCTGCGTTTGTTCTCTCTGTGTAATGCTCATCTGCTCCCAGCCAGCACTCAGCCGTACCAGACCACAATATATGTAGACTCGCTCCCTCAGCACTTCAGTGTATCTGCTTTACCTACAGAACTGCGCTTCACACAACAGGCTTTGCATACAACATGACAGTTCCTCTGTATGCTCCAAATCATACAAGATACCTCGTGTCTATCACTGTTCACTCGCTGCCACACCCGCCCAGGAACCATGTGCAGGTGCTCTGTCTGACAGAGCTTAAAGTCTTTCTGGGATGAGAGGATCCTATGCACACAACCTTTGGGTAAGTACCAGATCAGTGGAATTATTTCATTTCCACTTTCGAAAATGTTGACTGCACAAGGTCAGTGTCATTACAGCTGACCCCTGTTGAAAGGTCACAGATTATGAAATGCACCAGCTCTGATCTGGTTTTCTGGATCCCATCCCAGACTGCACACAGCTCCTTGCCCACTGCTTGTTTTCTTGTTCTCTACCCTGGGGATTTGTGGAGTCACTCAGGCCTGTCCATTCACCCCTGCTCTATGAAGCGCTCAAATCAATTACTTCTGACATCTGAGGGAAAACAGCAGGAAGAAAAAATGAAAGCGAAACAGTATGGCTTCCCCTTCCTCTTTCATTTCCCTGTTTCCTCCTCCCCCCCCCCTCTCAGACCACCACCGTGCCCCTATTTGGACTCTGCATGTTTTCCTCTCTCCTGGCACTTCCTCTGGCACCAGATGCAGCCCAGTTAACTGGCCCAGGCTCCGTCTCCAACATATAACAGAGACCCAGCTGAGGCTTCTGGTGCCCAAGATGCTAAGATTGTTGCATTGCATAGCTACGAGTGCAGAGAATTTTTCATGCTTAGTTAGCATGGGACTTATTTCGGTCACCGCATGTATCATTGAGTCACTGAGCAGGAGCTTTCTTAGACATCGCACAGCCAGATGAGCTTACTCACATACAGTCTGTGGTCCCAGTTGGCAGGTGGTGCTGAGGCTGTAACCGTGGCAACCCCCATCTCCCGTAACACTTTAACCCAGCTTTAACAACCCATCCGTCCTGCTGCCTCTGCGGCTCTGCACCACTCTAGTTTCTCCACTCCAGTATATCTCTCTATCTTATGAAATGTAGCTCTGCTCTCTTTTATCCTGATCATTATAATTACTGTGAAGTATCATTAACATAATTATCAGTATCATCATCTCCGAATAACTATTTCAATAAAGTAATTAATAGCCTTGCTCAAGAGCTACTAGGCTAATTTAAACATGTGAAATCTATATAAAACAGTATAAAATTACAAAAAATAAAAGTCCGTTTTTGCAGAGGTGATGTATGTCACACGATCATCATCACGGCCTTTATAAACTCATGTTCTGTGCATTTACTAGTTTGATTCCTTTAATAAATATAGGAATAAACTGCACAAAGTGTATAGCGTAAATTATTGCACAATACAAAGGTACTAATGCTTTGCATTGTCTCATTCATGAATTACCTGATAATCACTGACATTTCCATCAGCACATATAAACAGCAAAATGTGTTGGGAATTCCAACCTAGTAGAGAGAGAGCAGGAATTTAAAATGTGAATAATGTGTGTTAAATGAGAGTATCACCCTGATGAGCCTCTGCTCTGAAGATAGAAGCGTGACATTTAAATCTGATTGTCACTTATCCAGCAGCTTCACTGCAAGAAAGGGCCAAGTTTAGAGAGAACAGCAGAGACTTTAATGAAGGCACACAAAGGAATGCTTGATGATTTAAAGAGAGAAATGTAAAGTCCTCAGTCAGAGAGAGAGAGAGAGAGAGAGAGAGAGAGAGAGAGAGAGAGAGAGAGAGAGAGAGAGAAGATGAGAGACAGTGCTCACCTGGAACATGACTCTGCATTGTTCCTCTGGCTTTTGAACTACACACATGTTGCACCCCATTGTGACTTTTACCACGGGGCTGGACTGTGCAATTCCAAAAGCTGTCCCAGCTTATCAGTTCTCACACCAGGGCTCTCTCGATCAAGGTCTTTTGTCTATGGCAGTGGGAGAGCCCCACCCTCATTCGCAGCCTTCTGGTATATTACAGTTCTGCTTCCTATCGGAGTAACACACAACGCAGAAATCCCTGCTAGGGATGGGTGCACACTTTAACAGTCTGTGTCACTTTGTCTTCTCTTCTCGCTCACAATTCAAGTGTTGTAATCCAAACTAAATGTGAAAGTGGAGATAGTTTCAAAGCTACAAGCCCACTTGTTTGCTTCTGTCTCCATCGCAGACAAAGATGTTGCTTGTTTAACTTCATGTGCTTTTTGTAGACCATCCAGCTCCAGTCTTACCTTTGAACTGTTGAGTGGAGACAAGACGTCTTGTAAGAGTCCTGCTGGCTTGTACTAGTGTCATTAAATAGACAAAAATCTGATCAATGCTTATCCAGTCAAAAATGATCACGCAGTGTACTTATCGTACCTTGTGCTGTTTTGGTCTTTAATGTTGAAAACTGCAGGATGGAGCAGGTTTTCCCAGCGGAACTCTTGCTGAACTCCCCCCACGCTGTTCCTGAGTTTTTCTGCTTGAAGTGCCAAACCTCCAAACAGCTCACTTTCAGCAATGCTCTTTGAACAAGTTAGGTACCAACAATGCAGCTATCAAAGAACTTGCCTTAGTCCTGTTTTTTTTTTCACACTCCCACAGGTTTCCCACCTACTATGTTCTGCTTTCCAGGATTGCTGAAGGTTTGCTGAGATCACTTTTCTTCTTCAAAGCCCTGTCAGGACTGTCTTCGCTCCCTCCTGTCCTCTCCTTCAGGATCAATGCATTTGATAAAGAAATGTTCTAATTTCAGTCAGGTGCAGAAGCCTAAAGATCATGCACACTTGCACACAGTTCAAGACAGGCAACAACACACGCGACAAGCCTCACGACTCACACAACCTAACAAATCTCCTTTGACTGTCAGCACAACTGTCATCAGTGGAAAAGTCATTTTTCATACAGTCTCTACAAACAAGACAAGTCATGTAGAGAACACATGTGTAGCTCACTTAAATTATTGTAGACTGCAGCTAGAATCTATTGTACTTATCTGATCTGTTGTTCCAGTTCCATTGATTCTTGAAGCTATAGCATACTCTGCGCCCTGGCCAGAGGACAGATTATAATTAAATTAGTGACCTCTTAAGTAGAGATCAGACAAGACTCTCTCCTGACCGTGTAGAGAAATCAATATCAAACCAATTCATGGATTAAGTGGGTTTTGCATTTGCTGGGTAATTGGCAAAATATTCCCTGATGCTGAAACGCATTCTTTGTGTGTTGCGTTTAGCTTCGTCCTGCAGCGTCCTGCAGCTATCACAATCACCCTCAGCCTATCGATGTGGCACACCCACTCAGCTCTTAATTAGCCTCAGTCTGCACCTCTTAAGCTGCACCTGAATTAGAAGGAAAGCGGAGTCTCAATACAACTTTTCCTACTGTCTTCGTGTCTCCGTCTCCGCCCTCTGACTCTCATTATGTTGGTTAAACCTTTCACTTTAATCCTTCAGAGAGTAACTGTCAACGAGGTTGCACAAAGCTTGAGAGGTCCATCACCCTGCGTGCTGCTAGCGACAAGGTGTTAAAGCTGCTTATCCCTATTCAAGGCTTCACTACTCCTGTATCCTTTCCAGAGGCAGTGTAATCCCAAACTCTGGCTTCTGCCACAAACCACACACATGCTCACATACACTCACTTATGCCACCTCATGATAACTTGGGAAAAGACAATCTGATAGTTAAACTCTGGAGAGCAGGCACTAATCAAGCCCCAGTGAGGAGGAGTCTGACATGCTTAGCAGGCAGGTGTGCTCCAGAGGTCATCCTCTCTTCCCCTCTTCTTCTCATGTCCATTACCACGTACCTTTAGCCACATGACTGTCTGTCTACATGATTACTGCAGTCAAGTTTCTAGGATGATCCCCTGCTTGCCTTGCTTTTAGAAAAATAAGACAAAATGTGTTATTAATGGACTGGGAGACCAGAAAAATCTGTCTATTAAATCACTGAATTCAAAGCAATGTCCTTACATCGATTGAATGTACCTTTAAAAGTTAGTCCATCACCAGTGTGCAAGAAGGGAAAATGAGGAAAAATCAAGAAAAGCAGCCCGTTTTAATCCTGCTTTTGTCCTCTGCTCATTCCATTTGAAGAATCCACAGGAGTGCATTTGTGTTTAAGAACAGAAATAAAAAACCACGGTCAGTTTCCCAGGTGGTTACAGTGTTGAGCAGAGTGCAGGCGCCCGTCTCAGGTCAGTGATAAATCACCATCAGCAGCCTCACAAGAAGAGAAAATCACTAAAAGCTGATTGGAGGATACTTCTTGGCTTCTCCCCTTGGGCGCGACGGTAAATGCACTCCCCCACTGCAACGGGGGGAACACAAAAGGAGGTTGTTCCTCAGTGGTGAAGGAGCCTGCTGATGTATACGCTGGACTACTACTAAAGCAGAATTCTTCAGGATTTTACACATCTCTCTCTCTCTCTCTCTCTCTCTCTCTCTCTCTCACTCTGGCTCATCTCCACCCTCTTTCTCTCCTTTTCCAGGGCTGGGCTACCGGTCTCTTTTCTATTCCCCCATATTTTTACCCATACCTGATTTACTACCCTCTCCCTCCTCCTTACTCTCTCCTCTCCCCTGCCTCTCGCTGCTTATCTGCAGGCAAGTGAGCAAGCACTGGAAAGCCTATGCATACTGTTTGAGCAGGACAGGAGCAGATAACTAGCAAAGCTGCATAAAAGTGAACGAAATACCAAGGCATTCATGCATTGCACTATCAAGACACAGTGACAAGCAGGGAATGGGTTCATTAATCTTATGGCATTTAACCAATTCTGCATCATCTTGACTTGTTATGAGAAGGAAAAGAAAAGAATGGTTGCACTTTTTCATACCAGTAATAAATGCCCAAAGCAGGTAGAGAGCGCATGACTGGCTGTGCATTTAGATGAGGTTCTGCACTGCCACAAAGAAGGAAAACACACACACAAAAAAAACACACACACAGGGGGAAAAACGCAAAACAAGTGAATAACAGGTGTGACGGGATGAAATGAAAGATATGGAAGGGAGCCAAGACAGAGAATGCAAATGACTGTGTGGGAGATCAGCGGAGAACCAGAGATGGGGTGGATCAAGGGTTTTCTGCAGTAATCAAAATGACCTGCTGAGGAGGGGGCAAGGCAGAGGCATATGGAGACATTTCATTGTAAGTATCTGCCCAGCCTGTAAGATATTTGTAAGTGAAATATCCCTTGTTCCCCCAGTGAAGCACACACACACACACACACACACACACACACACACACACACACACACACACACACACACACACACACACACACACACACACACACACAGTCAGGACGCCGGTGACTAGCTAATTTTCATTTTAAAAAATGTTTCTCTGGCACATTTACTGCAGTGCCACGGCCAAGTAGATCTGAGACAGTTCATGGGCAGAGAGGATTAAAGTCACTCACAACAACACACTGAGAAGAATTTTGTTTACAGTAGACAACCAAGCTCAGAGTTGACCTTTCTACGTGGACACTAAAATTTTCTACCTGTCAGATTCCTCTTTTGCCATCTTTCTAACTCTTTCTGCAACATCAGAGATAGACAGATATAAATTACTATGACACAAAGAACAGATTCTCTTAACATTTAATGGTTTGTCACGTTTCCTTTGCAGTTTTGTCTGCTGCTGTCTTCCTGACAAACACACACACATACATTTCCAACCTCCCCTCTAGTGATATTTGCTATAAGCCAATCTTAAACAGGATTTCATGGTGGCTGTGTCTGGTTCAACAGGCTTACACATATTTTAGCCTGTCTCAAACTGCTGCAGAGCCACTAATACTGAATGCACCACTCGTACTTAACACTTACTCACATAGACACAAAGGCAGACATCTCCTGCTCTTGTTAGGTTACACTCGTGTATCACTCAGCCTCAATCTGTCCACTTTAGATTTTAATTTTAACTCAGAAGGTCAAACTGTTATTTGGAAAAACTCTGAAATATCAACTGCCCACTTCATAAGTACAGAGATAACTTGAGATCATCACATTTAAGTGGGCAGATCCACCTTGTACAGCTCATGTCATGATCGGTTTTCAGCTTAAATACCAGCTCCTGACATTTCATACTATGGTGATTTTTGAACTTGTTTCACTTCTGCCTAAATAAATAAAGGGCAGGTAGCCTGGAGTATAGTGCTCCTATATTTCTCAATGAACTCAACCTTTGGTCTGATTCTTTAGGAAATTAATATAACTTGACAGATCTCTACTCAAGTAATGAACACAGATACAAAACATTTTCATCTTATAGTGTTGGTGGTCATTTTGTAGACATGTTGTGCATCAACTGTCATGTGCATCAAAATGCACAAGAGTCTTGTGCATCAAAATGCACAACAGGGAAGAAATGTAGTCTTTTTTGAGAAATATATTTTAAAAAAGGAACAGATGTCAGCAAAGAAGTTTTGTAAGGGGAGTAAAAAGGGAGAAGCAAAAAGCAAAGCAACCAAAGGAAGGAATGAACACGGGGGAAAGTAAGGCAGAGGAAACAGAACAAGAAAGACAAGCAGCCTCCTTCTTAACAGTGTTGCTTTTATTTAGAGAGCAGAGGGCTGATAGCTGGAGAGTGGTGGAATACATTGCAGAATTTTAACAGTGTCCTCATTATTTATTTACTGCTCTGAGGAAAAGACAGCCAGTACATAATACACTGTGTGTGTGTGTGTGTGTGTGTGTGTGTGTGTGTGTGTGTGTGTGTGTGTGTGTGTGTGTGTGTGTGTGTGTGTGTGTGTGTGTGCCTGGGTGCGTGCGTGTGCTTGCGATGTGACTGCCATATCATTGTTGGGGTTATGACTGAAAGGTAGTAGAAAACAATCCTTCACTGTTGCTTCATTCACATTCTGGAGAAGTCACCGTGTGTGTGAAAGCTATTTCAAAGGGGGAAACGATGAGGGCCAGCTGTCTCAAAGCAGCACTGAGATGGCATGAGATGGGGACTTACGACTGTGGTGAGATGGAGAATTGAAACAATAAAAGAGAAGAAAAGTCAGCAAGAGGCAGCTCTATGAAGGGGCATTAGGCAACTGTGTCAAATCATACTTGCGTGGAGAAAACTTTGCTCAGCAGAATCACAGACTTGTTAATTAACGTGCTGAAGAAAGTAGACACACAACAGCATTCAACATTCACATGCATCCAGGGAAAACAGGAGGGCAGACACAATGCAGCTAACTGATCTGTTCTTGAAAAGGTAAAGCCAGTGTGTTGTTTCTGACATTGTGTTGCACTGTTCTTACTGTTTGGAACAAAACAGCAATTTCATTCAAACAGTTTTCCAAGGATCTGTGCAATTCTACAATTCTAAGATCTGTTTTCTGACTAAATACTTATTTCATACTGATGATACCATATACCATGTGCTTTAAACCTGACTTTCTCTGTAGAATTTAATGCTCCACCCAGATCCATAGAATGTAATAGAAATCTAATAAGTATAAATTACAGAATTATAAGTCATTGGAAATTTGGTAAGATACCAAGTTGTACTACCATACCTTCAATATATACTATCTCAAACAAAAACAATAAATAAATAAATGGGATTCGTATAGACTGATAAATATAATGGCATTAAATAAGAGGTTTAGCTTCTTAATTCTTCTTTACCCAGCTTTGAATTGCTACCAGTGCGAAACGTGTTTTCACACTTTGTCATTGAGAAATCCGCTTCCTCATGGAGTTTGGGACCAGATCCTGGTCCCCACCAAGAAATCCCAAAATTTTGCAGCGATGACTTGGTTTAGCTTGTTTAGCTTAGGTTTTATGAAAGGGGACGAAAGTAAGATAGAGACAAGCAGACACACTTGAGAGTTGCGGAACAGCGTAAACGATTAAATTATCTGTCTATCACAAAAGGCTGACTGGCATGTAGAGCATGTAAGTCCTCTTAAACAAATTAATGGCTTTTTGTGGTAGTCAGGGAGATGGGGCAGGGATGGGAGGGGGTGTTATTCCCTAATGTCAACCCATCACTGTTCTCAAATCCTCGCTCATCACAACTCTATATTCTCTATTCCCAATTCTCATTGCATTCTGCTATCGTGTCACAGCAGACTTGGCACAGAGCAGGGATGGGGCAGGAAGAAAATCAGAGGGGCGTAAAGGGGAGGCAAAGGGTAAATGGTGAAAGGAAGCAAATGATCAGCATTGTACAACATTATGTATCCTGTAAAAAAGGAATAATTGAGACCAAAGGGATTTTAGCACATGTAAAATTCTCCCCTTCTCCTTATCCTGCTGTGGGAGCTGCGTGTAGCCATAAAAGGGAATGCAGTGAACAAAGATGGAATGGGACAAAGTCTAGAAACAGACGGAGTGATTTGGGGGTGAAGAGAGTGTGAAAGTTGTGTGGCAGAGGAGAGGATACGATTGAAGCAGCAGGTGGAGAAACAAAGCAAAACACAAAAGAGGCACAGTAGGCATTGATTAGACTTATCACTGTGCCATAGGAGTGGATGAAGGCTTAGTGAGAGTGGCCTAATTAATTTGCGCAAAGAGACCGTGGAGTCTTCATCTTCTACGCCTGAATGACTGCTTGCTCCAACCCCTGTTTCAGCCTGTAGACAAAGTATTTCACATGAATTCACATGCAACAGCATGGGCTGAAAGCTGGCATTGCATTAGCACCACAGGAAGGTGGATGGCCGTGCCACAGCAGCCGTGCAGAAATATCAAATCAACAAAGTGAGAGACAAACAAGTTTCCTGAATTCATTAATTATCTCAGATTTAAAAATTTGAAACCTGGCATGTGTGACGACTCTAGCAGTGACATTCCCGGTTAATCCCAGCCTGTTTTCCAATCATGCTGCCTTCTTGTCGCTCACTCGTTAGCTCTTTAGCACATTGTATACACACAAATGTACCTAATAATCAAAATCTTTAACCTACTTGTCCATTGGAACACATGCATAGACACACATCATGCACACCTTGAGGAAAATTGCATAAATCCCATTAATTCCACTCCATTCCTGCTTCTCCCCCATTAGTGATCTCACCTAGTGTGATCCCCAATGACCATCCGACGTCTAAATGCCGGCTTTTATAGCCAGAAGCCTTCATATTATTCAGATCTAGTTCAAAGATCTGGCTGAGCTATCATTTTCCTAACATAAAACTAATTAAAATTCCCTTCCTATTTCTTGGTAGATGCAAGCACTGCAGTACAGCATTGAAAGATATACAGTTTTTGCATCTGTTCATCAGATACAAAAACATATTTTATATTATATCTTCACACCATAAACAGATAATCAACTAAACGTACCCCATTCAGGTGTTTTAAGACATCTGCGAGCTGTGGCTCTCTCTGCAGCATGCTCCTATGTGCCCCAGGCTCAGCCAAATCAATATATCATTAGCCCATCTCTCAACTCACCCCCATTCTCCATCAAGAAAACCTTACCTCCCTCTACTCCAGTTTTACTCTGTCTTCCCCTCACTTTTCACACTATTTCATGCCCTTTATACTGTTTTTTCTCTCTTTACCTCGCCTCACATCTTTACCCCCTCGGCCTCCAACACCCCTCTCTGGTTCTAGCTCTGCCTTTATCCCTATGAACCTGGCGCAGGTGTGTAAGAAAGAGCGAAAGAGAGGTAACAATGAGGGAGATTGGGGTAAAAGGTGTAAGGGAATAATTTAAGCTGGTATAGGTGGCATGAGGTACAGAGATGGAGATAGTGGGCGAGGGCAGGCAATGCAGAAGTATGAAGCGGGAGAGAAGGAAGAGCAGAGTAAAGCAAAGGCGGAGATGGGGAGGGGGAGGGGGGAGGGGGGAGGGGCTGGCTGGCTGGCTGGCTATATGGGTGAAATGAATGTGTAATTGCATTGTAGTGGCTCAACCTTACACCAGACAAGTGAGTGATGGCAGGAGCGACAGCCACAACACTCCCCAGTGGAAGTGGCTGAGTCTGTGTGGTTGCTGTGCTGTTGGGTAAACAGAGGAGCTTGTCAGCATCAGTGAAGTCTCCAGCACCACCGTGTAGGAACACGCCCAGCTCTTAGTGCAAAGTCTCAAACATGGGTGAGGATCCCTACAGGCTAGAATGTAAACTGATCGTCTCAATGGGTGAAAGAAAAGGTGTACAATGAGGGAATATAAACTATTCTACACATTTTAGCTGTTAAAGGGCACATATTTTAGGATTAATGGCTAACTTATGAACAAAAAGGGTGAGGGATTGGCTCGAGTCTCCCTCCCTCTGTCTCTGCTTTCTCCTCTCCTCCGCCTTGATACAAAACGTGCCAGCCGTTCACTCACAGCCCACCCCGCCCTTATTATTATTACAATTATTACTATTATTTATATCACCTCCTCAGTCTCCCCTTTATTTTCCATCCCCTTCCTCTTTCCTTCTGACGGGATGGGTGAAGACAAGGGTAATTAAAATGGAGATGCCAGGCAGTGAAATGAAGCCAGAAAAATCATGCCTCATCTACAACAGGCAAAAGAAGTGATGGAAATGTGAATGAAATTCACATTGTTTCAGATGATGGTATGTTACTTATAGGTGGATTAGAACAGATACATTAACCCATGTATCTCTCTGTCACACGCAGTCACAGAACAAAGCAGCAGTGCAGATCTGTTGTTGAGGTGTATAGCTTCAGGACATCTAATGAAACAGGTGAGATAGTGGCAGCTCAGGAAGGAGAGGAGAATCAGACCCCAGTGACTGTACTATTGCTACTGCAGAGAGAGGGATTGGCAAAACCAGGGAGAGTGCAGATGGAAGAGTCACCTTGAGGTAGAAGAGGGGAAGGAGGGAAGTAAAAGGCACAGTAGCAATTCCCATTTGATTCTTTTCAGGTCATAAGATTGAAGATATTGTAGTACCCTTAAAAAACTGTTGAAACAGTAGATGAATGCACGATTTTGCCCCTGCAAGATTTGCTCTTGCAGGGGCAAAATCGTGCATTCAACTACTGTTTCTATTTATATGTCTCTGTGGTACAAACCACTGCCAGACTCTTCAGTGGTGACCAACATTAGATTCAGTAGAACTCTGGTCTTTCTCTCAGTGGAGGTACAAGTGGAAATAGAATAATATTGACTTACCTCTCAGGCGCAGCTTTACAGATTGATTTTTATACCAAAATGTAAGTGCACTCCATGAGAAGTCGAAAAAGCACTTATACACAGCAGTGTTGTGCTTATCACCTGGTTACTGTTTATCACAGCTACAAACTCAAGTGTGAGCTGTGTGGTGACATTTTATACAAGGGCTCAAAACGGTTAAAGTAAAAGGGAAAAATAAATTATAACTTTTGATGCACTTCATCATAAATACAAATGGTGACAATTTTGATTAGTTACTACATTAGTATTTGAAAAGCTTTTTTTTAATATGGTACTAGGTGCTGCTGGTATGTTACTATCATATACACCGATTAGCGATAACACACTGATGCTGTTAGCCTTTATTATAGAACATGTACAGTAATGAATAAAAAACAGGCATCAAAGATTACTATTAGTAATGGAGTTGATTTTAACCACTTTATGTGCTGGCAGGTGGCTAACCCTTGATTTATCAGCATTTCTTAGTTTATAATATTTTTTTTTAAATCACATTTTTTTAAAATTAAAACCACCAGGTGGTATTAATATTGTGGGTGCTCGCTGTAATTTACTATGTTAAACAACACTGACATCTGTTGGTGGAGTATGGACACTGACCATGATGTATGGAAGGAAAAGTGTGGTGACAGTCTAGTATAGTATTCTCAATGTTAATAATTCATGTGAAAATATCCAAACCAACAAAGACCTGGTCCTATGAACAAATACTGCCTCTGTAAGAAAAACTTGATAAGACATATTTGTGTGTTTCATTAAACTACGTTGTTGTCCACAGCTTTTTAATAAACAGCACTGCTGCACTGGGTGACTGATTTTATTCCAAACATGGGAACTATAGTTTATTTTGATCACAAGTTGTCTTGGTCCTGTACATTTTTACTAGAGCTCAAACTCTGCAGATCCACAGTAAACAATAAACAATAAAGGACCCATTCTTGCAATTATAAGAACTGTCAGATCCCAGTTTCCGAATTGACCACATCATTTGTTGGTTTACTCCTTAAAAATGTAGTAATTAGCATAAATAGTGTTATTTTAACGTGTACCATGAAAGGAGAGATGAGCTCAAATTGTGCTAAGGTCTGGATCAGCTGGTGTGGTGTGTGGACACAATAACCAACAGAAGAAGCATCTTTGATGTTTGTGAAAATAATTTTACACAGGAAATTAACTGCACATCCCTGAAAATCAGGGGCAATTCAAATGTGTTGTGTTTCTGGCTGACGCCAAGGGAACTTGGGTCACATCAACCAAGACAGCAGAGAAGTTTTAAATATGAAAACTTATTACAAGCTGGAGTAAAAATCTTAAAGCATGCGCGTCTGTCCACACACGCATCTTTGTGTCGTTTCATAAGGGTTAGTAGACAATGGCTGTAGCAGCTTTTGGATGACTGTTAGTGA
The DNA here is from genome assembly GCF_033026475.1 of Channa argus. Classification (NCBI taxonomy): domain Eukaryota; kingdom Metazoa; phylum Chordata; class Actinopteri; order Anabantiformes; family Channidae; genus Channa; species Channa argus. The sequence goes on from NC_090209.1 coordinate 6,556,566, forward strand.
ATGTGTAAAATGTGTTTCTCTGCCAAGGAAATGCTTTAATGTTTAAATGCTCCGTGTTTCAGAGACCAAGGACAAATCATTATTTGAGTGCTGATAAATCAAAAATACACTTACTGTATCAATATAAACACTGTACTTTTTTATTTGAACTGAAAACATTAGTAGAAAACAATTTCTGAAAGAACTAAAACTAAAAAATGCACTATAAAAACATTTAAGTCTTCAAATTCTTTGAAAGGAATTTTATTTGTTGTTTTATTTGTTCTTTTCAGTTTTTGTCATTGTCCTTCTTTACAAATTTAACCCATTACACTGAAGTGTTGGTTAATGCGTGTTAATAATGCAATAACTAATTAAATCAATTTTCATTATCATGTAATGTCAATATAATTTTGATCGTGTTGATGTTACATTTCCCACAACTAAAAAAAAAATTTCTTATTGCTGTCTAAGTAGGGTATAATATGTTACAGGCAAAAGGAGTTGCAACAATGCCCCCGTTATAGGAATTTCATTGAGCCAAGTTTATTTAGCCTACATGATGTCATTCTTACAGCATGCATGAAAAGAGTCATCTGTCCCTGCAATTGTTCCTCCTGTCGTTACTAACTGTAAAATAATCACCTCTTTGTGTGATTTCAATTTGATAGACAGGAGCCACCATCTAAAGTCCTTGTTCAATTTAAAATTCAATGCAAAATACACAGCTAAGTTAAGATCAAACGAATAAACTAAATAAATCTATTAAACTGTAATAAACTGAAAACCCCCACATATAGCTCCACGCCCTAATATTTTTAAGTTAAAGAAATAAAAGGTAATGATGATGTATTAAGGTTCATAGTTTGTGAAGTAATGCTTGCTGGAGTGTTTGCCTTTGCTTCTTATTTAATTTGCCCAGGGGTGGCCAAAGTTTTATATACACATTTGTCCATCAAGCACTAATAACTAACATAACAACTAAATTGTGTATTTTTGTGTAACTGATCCTCTAGTCATATTATTTGGTCCTAGGCAATTTGATAACTGATACATTTAGTAAAAATCTGCACCCCTGAAGTACTGTGCAGACCAGTTCCCCATGCTCTATCTTGTGGTGCTGGTCTTGGTCTGAACTCTAGTTTTAAGATCTACAATTTTTTTGTTTATATAAATGACATCAACACACCTGCGTGTCAATATATTTAAAAATCAACTGATCATTTATTGTATAAAATAGCCATTGTTACTACCACAACCCCAAGTAAACATACTGGACTCGCTCTTTGTTTGACTGGTGAATCTTGGTCTTTTTTGATTAATAACAAATTTTAATAATAACTGACTTATTAGAAAATGTTTTTTAAAAGTCATCAATTGTTTTCAGCTCTGGTCACTTTTTGGGTGTAATAACCCAATAGGAGTTAATATTGGACAAAAACAGATCTCTGGGGTCCCCGAAAGTTACTCTAGCGACGTTTGGGACTGAAACTGACTGAAACTCTTTTTAATGATCATAATGTTGATAATTTTTGATTACAAATATTTTGGTTTTAAAGTCAGCAGGGGTCCTCAGTAAGTCATTCAGGAGTCCCGGAGGCACAACAATACTCCTCATGAGGTTGTTTTGTTCAAAGGGAAACACACTAAATGTAAATGTAAAAGCTAAATTAGAAAACTTAAATGTAAGATATTGTTAGGTTCTATAATTTAACACAAGTGCAACAAACATCCTCATTCTGCTTCACAAACAGATGATGACGTCTTTGAGTGGATGCGCGCGCGTCTTGGCAACGGAAGTGGAGTTAGCTGCAGCCGATAACTTCCTCCACCGAAGCTAAACACTAAAAGCAAGTTTTACAGTGCCTTGAAATGTCGGCTTGCTGTGTGTCTGGCTGTAAAAATCGCCACTCCTCAACCAGCAAACTCAAGTTTTATAGAATACCTTCTGGATTCCGGCCTTTTCAGGCGAACCGCAGGCGTTTATGGCTACAAGCGATCCAACAAGTGAACGGCAGCACCGAGGAGCTCAAAGGAAACGCTCGTATTTGTGGCGCTCATTTCATATCGGGTACCAGGACCAGTCCCAGTTTCTTTTACAACACAGTACCGCGGCTGGTTTTCTGTCTTCATGGGCTATAAGTAAACTAACTCTAAAGTTGGCTGAACACGTTTTTTGTGCTTGTTTGTGTTTTCGCAGGGGAGGCGTCTATGGACCACGACAGTCCCGACTTTGTGCCTTCTGTGTTTGCATGCAATAAACCGAGCGCGAGCCCCAAGAAAAAAAACAAAAGGTAAATGAACCTTTTTAAATATAAACTAATTGTTGGCAAATTAGATAAAGCTGAATTACAGTCACCTTTACTTAATCAAGGTCAACTCTGAAAGAAGCACTCGGGTAGAAACGACCAAATTCTCTGTTATTGGCAGAATCGTAATTTCAGGACAGTGCTGAAATAATATTATACAGTTAGATTATTAATAACGCATTAATATACGTTCACTATAAAGATAAAGGTAATTTCTTTTTCTTAATACTCAGCATCTTTATTACAGTTAAAACGTTCTGACTATTCCTACTCCACTGGAAAGTAGATATGTGTGACACATTTACTGTTTTTTGAAATCAATTTTTTTTTTAAATGTTTCACAAAGGTATTACAGACGTAGAAGAAGGCGCCGCCATAAAGCTAAGGTGGAAACAGGAGGAAAAACCCCACCTAGACCTGATGCTTCTGTCGACCTCCAGGCATCTGTTTTGATGGAAAGTGAAAGTGAACTTAAAGAAGAAATACAGACTCCATCAGACCCATCAGATCCAAAGGTAACAACTGCTTCTTGTGTGTGTGTTTGTGTGTTTGATTTATGGTTTTAGAGAACATGTTGATGTCATATATCCTCTGGGGGGTGAGGGGATGACAGTGGAAGTAGGAGTTACTACTTCAGAGCACTTCTTCTGTTGTGGAATCAAATAAAATTAAATTTATAAAGCTCAATTCCCAAATCATAAATTTGCCTTAGCAGGCTTTACAATGTGTGCAACAGCACATTCTGATTCTCTTTCTGTGTGAAAGGGAACAATGTTTTTCTCTTAAGCAACTGTTTCTGCTATCTATTTTATTGTTATTGTGTGCTTTTTCTTTTGTAAACAGAAGGGTTAACAATTTTGTGTCCTTTCTTCGTGTGCGTGTTGGTTTCTAGGCCAGAGAACCATTGGCACAAGAGGCTGAGAGAACGTCAACCCCACCGGCAGACACTCCAAAACTAAACAAAATGAGCCCTGTGGTTCTCTTAAAGCCCATCGTTTCACCATCAGGGGGATTTCAGTGTGAGGTGTGCAATCAGAAAGTCGCCAGTGTGTTACTACTAGTAAAACACAAACAGATGCACAAAGAAGAAAAAATGTCATTTATCTGTGAAATTTGCAGAAAGTGCTTCACAAGTCAGGCTGACTTCATTGAGCACCAGCGTGACCACACGGATCAGCCCTCCTTTTCATGCAACATGTGTGATCGATCTTTCTTTACAAATCATAACCTCAAACGTCATAAACTACTGCATGTCAAAGACGGTAGGAAATGTCCCATGTGTGGAGTGATATTCTGTCGACGCCATAACCACATTGTATTTCATCCAAAGGTTGAGCCTGGAACTGATTCTGAAGAAGATTCCTCCATAGTTGAGCAACCAAATGTAGATGGTAACTTGATTTCAGAAACCAGTCTGCTGGGGGAGGGTTCCCCAAAACCTGAACCCGAGACCAATCTGACACCACCTTCAGCCACACACACAAAAACCTTCTCAGAAATCCCTGTACCAAAGTTGCTAAAACCTTTGACTTTACATCATCCGCCTCCACCAGTACCCAGATACCCAAGAACCCCAGGTACCTCCTCTCAGTTTAAGACACCTTTGCCCGGTTCCCCTTCAGCAGTCATTCTGCCCGCTCCCCCTCAACATCTAGAACTCCCAGGCTCGCTAAAGATTTTTTCTCCACAGTTTCTCACCTCAGCATTACTTGAGGTTAAAAGAAATTATGAATATATTCTAAGTAAGCCAGGAAAAGGTAAGAAGGAACTTGTGAAAGAGGAACCATGCGAGCTGCCACTGATTTCTCAAGAGGATCACAGGGTCAAACAAGTGAAAGAAAGAACTGCTTATGACCTTGAAATTACGCTCTGATATCTGTCTATAGAAAAAACGTTCAAAGGTAGGTATTAGAGCTTAACGTTTTAAGCTAATATGTATTTGCTAGATAGAACATACATTCTCATGTAATTTGGACTCATTCAGAAGTACTTTTGAGCACATTGATTTTTTTTTTTTTTTTAATGCAGGTGACTGAACTTGTCATGCTGCTACTTTTTATTAAATGAGAGGCCTCTGATCGACATGCTGTAATTTCTTAATGGCTGGGAGAGCTGTTTTTCCACTACAGTTTTGTAAATAATGCTGTTTGTTGTGTAGTGTATATCCGCCCTTTGGGGGCATTTGGGCTGGAGACCATATTATATACTTGTACTGTACAGTCTGTGAGCACTGTGCTATGTAGAGGAGTGAACATTATCCTGCAGTATACCTGATAATAATTAGAGCTGGATTCAATTTCACCAGGAACCACATTTTCTATTGCACGTATTTGCACAGAATTTACTTTTTTACTTGCCTAAATATTGCAATTTAGGCATTCGGACTATGCATGTTTTTTGTTGTTGTTGTTTGCTAAATAAATCTGGAAGTGGCTGGTGCCACCATTCATTTATTTTTTTCCCCCTGTAACAACGAGCTGACACTACTTCCCTGCCTGCCTGTTGCAGTTTTGTGGCAGACACTAACCCCTGACAATACAAAAGGAGACAGGTCAAACACATTGGGTTATATTCACAATGCTATGCATATATTTCAATGTATCAAAGTTTTACAAACCAGTTACCGTGTCAGTTTGCTAATAATGTATGTAATTTTAAATCATGTTTCTATCAGCTTGATGATGATTGGATTGATGATAATTATATGACAGTATTTTATTTTATCATGATTGTTGTTTTCTACTGAATGTTTACTAATACCTATAGGATTGGACCCTTGACTGACATTAAAGTTGGAAGTAAATAAAATTAGAAGTCGTGTATTTTTCCTGCTCCGTGTGCTAAATAGGTTAAATATAGCATAGCTAACTAAATAGTTGCACTGAATTTGAGGAAACCTAAACATGACTCTAATTAAATTGCTTTTGTAGACATACTAATACCATAATTCGGTTTTATGTTGTATCCATATCAGGCTGACCTTGAAATGGGCAAAGGAAAAAAGTGAAATAAATCAACTGTGCAATGCATGTACACTGAAATATTGTTTGTACATAACAATGTTTTCAGAAAAATTATTACTTTATTTAATTTTTCTTTGTGTTTTCATTGTATTTCTTGTTTTAAGAAATTTGAGTGGGAAGTAATTTCAATATTTATCTATACAGCTTTTACATACTAGGCTATTACACTAATAAATAACGTAATCCTTTTAGTCAAACAAGAGTCACATTACTAAGTGACAGTATGCTTTATGCGTATTAATGCTTTTCTGCAGGTTTACGGCTTAAATAACTTTATCATTAAACATGAATAAAACTTTATTCTTGAATTTGCATTTGTGGTTGAGAATTAAAAAAATAGGTTAAATAGTTAGTTATATAGCTTTTATTTATCTGCAAACTCTGTGTATATTTCTGCAATCAGAAAATATATATATATATATATATATATATATATATATATATATATATATATATATATATATATATATATATATATATATATATATATATATATATATATATATATATATGTTAGGTTATATAGAGTATACTGTCACATCTCTCAGCCAGATGAGAGATCACGTTCTTCCGTCCATCTGCAAGCTGTACACATCCAATTGGTCGGAAGGCACTGGTAACAATGCGCGCTCTTTTGGATTGGTCGTTTGGTCTGCCACTTAAAGCCAACGAGCGCAATGATTGGCTAATGTCTCCTGATCTAAGCATCGGACTGGTTGAGATGTCTGCGGTGGCTGCATAGATGACAAGCAAGTGGTGCTGATGCTGTGACAATGGGAGTCATCCAGATAAGCATCATCTGGACAGAGTGTGCTTAAAATATAGCGGCAGCACACGACTCAACGGAGTGTAACGGCACGGAAAAGCAGCTGGGCAGAAACACGGGGAGGAAGCTGCAGCTGCTGCACTGACACGGTAAGTTTTGCCCCGGAAAACCAACTGACATGCCCGGGGCGTCCAATTAGCTGGTGCTGAGTGGGGGCTGGGGAGCAGATCTCATGTACGATGGTAGCAAGATTGTTAATCCCATTGGCCAGGTGAAGCAATTTCATTTACCAGCTTTCCCGAAAAAAAAAGATGCTTTGCATAGCGCTGAAGATACTGTAAACTGCTATAACAGCAATTATGGGGCAGCTGTGTGTCAACTCGTCCCCTTGGTCGACTGCATTGCGGAGATAGCGTGTCTTGCAGAAAATAGCATATGTTTAATAATATTTTTCCAACTGCTCTGTAGATTTAGGGCAACACAGAGGTTACTGGATGTTACTGTTGTTATACTTTCTCACATTCTGAGACTTCACTCGGTTTTTACAGGAATGTATCATTCCTATGGATCAAATTGGACGCATTTATTATTTTTATTATTAATACATGTTAAAAAAAAACAATTTTAACTACAATATTATTGCATCGTTATTGAAACACTGACAGCTGTAGCGTGCTTTTGCACCGATTTGTAGTGGGTTTTCTGGCTTGCTGGGATATTAAGTTTGAAGAGGTGTGCAAGTATGTTGTGCTTAGGCTTTAGGTTTTTTGTTACTTAAATGATGCCTTCACTGATACAGAACTAACTTTTTTTGGTTCTAGTTTGCAAAAAACTTCCCTATGATTTAAAAATATCTTTCTTCTACTTGCTAAAAAATGCCTCCTGATGGCATCACTTGGAGGAACTTTCACTTCAGATAATGTCATCTCGTTCTTTGTACTGTGGAGATGGTAATTATGGTCAACCTTCTTTTCCAAAACTCCTCTTAATCATGAAAAACCCTCTGGTTGTTGTCTTCTGAAGGAGTTTTTTTTAGCTAGCAGAAGAGAAATATTATAGTATAGTGAAGTCACAGGAAAGTTTAAAAGTATTAATGTAGATTTAAACCCTAAATTAGAGCCATAGAAAGCAACTTAAAAATTGGTGAAGTTGCCCTTTAACAGTGTATCCTTCCCTCTACTTTGTTAAACTAGGGATGGGAGCATTCAGCCGGCAGAAGTTTTTCCAGGAGCTTGCTCATGGCTGCCTTCTGCCCACAGCTCAGCAGGGCCTGGAGCAGGTATGGCAGCTGCTGCTCATCTGCCTGCTGTGTCGGCTTCTCTGGATGTTAGGTAAGAGTCTGTTTACTCTGCACCCAGTCAGACGCCTCACTTGACCTGGACCATCAGTGCCATCCTATATCTTTTTGTCTTTTTTTTTGCTATGTCAGGCCTCCCCTCTTATGTAAAACACCTGGGCACAGTGGCCGGAGGTTTCTACACCCTTTACCTTTTCTTTGAGCTTCACATGATCTGGGTGGTCCTTCTCAGCCTTCTTTGCTACCTCTTCCTCTTCCTGTGCCGCCACTCTACCATCCGAGGCACCTTCCTCTCCATCACTGTGCTCATCTACCTGCTGCTGGGGTAAGAGTGTTCTCCTCTGATGGCTGAGAAGCTCAGCAACATAAAGTGCGTTATTTAAATTAATCTTTTAAAGCTAGTGTTTTGTACGTTTAAATAGCGTTAAAATTTACATCCAAACTGAAAATGTTTTTATCTAATCTCATCAGAGAATTGCACATGATGGACACGACCAACTGGCACAAGATGAGAGGTACGCCAGGAATCTTTTGTGAATGAAGCAATATTTGACACCGTACCCCAAAATTACATGATCCATAAATGTCTTATTCTAGGCTTATCGAATTTATGTATTCAGCTCCAAAAACGTTTCTTTTTTTTGGAATGTAGGGAGTGTTTAAATGCTGGTGCTATCATTCAGGTTCACAGATGGTGGTTGCCATGAAAGCCATCTCTCTGGCCTTCGATTTGGACAGAGGTGTTGTGACCAGTGTACCTTCCCCCATTGAGTTCATGGGCTATATTTACTTTGTGGGCACAGTCATCTTTGGTCCTTGGATCAGCTTCAACAGTTACAAAGATGCTTTGGAGGGACGTAAGCTGGTAAGACATACAGTATCTCTTAAGCATGGAAGAGGAAGGTGGGGGTGAGAATGATTTCAAAGATTTATTCTGGAGTCTGGATGGCAACTGTTTTAAGTCTTTGGCTCCTTGTTTTTCCAGAGCTTTGCGTGGCTTTTAAAAGTGTCTGTTAGCTGGGTGAAGAGCCAGGTCTGTCTTGTTATTTCCAACTGTGTGGCACCATACCTCTTCCCTTATTTCATACCTGTCTATGGAGACAAGCTGCTACGAAGGTGAGTGGAACATGAATGTTTAAACAGATCGAGGTGGTTGTTTGTTCCCAGTCTTAGAGTCTGAGTCATTTATGAACTAATTCTCTCTTTGTTTACAGCAAAAAAAGGAGGAAGATTAGGTAAATAAACATGCACATCAGATACATCCTTTCCTTATACTTTGTACCGTTTCTTTCCCCTGCATGCATGTATCCACATCATTCCCCTCTCTGTGCAGCCACATGTGTGCCAGGGCACCCAGTCTTACCCTCTCACTTACCACAACTGTTTCACCATCTTGATTTCATGGTGAGACGTAGACCATCACATGGCAAGTCAATAAAACAATTGTATGAATTTACTGTATTACTAAAACTAACCGCTGTGACTTTTCTCTATGTTCTGATGCTTCTCAGGGGCGCACCCGCAAAGTATGTCTTTTAGTTTTGTGTAACAATGAATTCATTAAGTTGAATCTTACCTGACTTTAGAATGTAACATCCGTCTGTCTCTTCCTCCTTTACACAAGGTGGTTGCTGGCATATGAGAACACAATGTCTTTTCACTTCAGCAATTATTTTGTTGGTTATTTGAGTGAGACTACAGCTAGTTTAGCTGGAGCAGGCTTCACCGAGGAGAAAGAAAACCTCAAATGGTCAGAACCTAATGCACATTATTATCATAAAGTGTATTTTCTCGTGATTCACATTATTATACTGGCCTTCACCTTTTCTACTTTTGTTTTGTAGGGATATCACCGTATCCAAGCCTCTGGATATTGAGTTTCCACGGTCAATGGTTGAGGTGGTAACATCCTGGAATTTGCCCATGTCTCGCTTTCTGCACACCTGTGAGTTATAATATTAACCGTGATAGTGGGTGCTGTTTTTTTCTTTTCATTGTCACCATGAATAGAATGATAATGGCTTGTTTAAACAGTGTAATGTAAGCTGACACTGTCATTTTCCAGATGTTTTTAAGAGTGCACTCAAATTTGGGACATTCTCTGCCATTATGGTGACGTATACGGCCAGTGCACTTTTGCATGTGAGTACTGTGTTAGATGAACACTTACCCAAACAATTACACATTGTACTCTAAATGTTTTGTGAAAGAGTGGATTGTTCTTATTCGAATTTTTGCATCTGGTAGGGTTTAAGTTTTCATCTGGGTGCAGTGTTGATATCTCTGGGGTTTATCACATACATCGAGCATGGTAAGTATCTGCCAAGTGTTGAATATATTTCACATTACGACCTTTCTGTTAACGATGGTGCCTGGATTTGCAGGTTTATCACACCCAATATTACCCACTGTTCATATTAACTGCTGGTCTTGTAGAACAGCTTTCATGGTTGGAATGAATGTCCTCTCCAGGCTTTATTGTAATGCTTTGGTTTGTTTCAGTGTTGCGGAAAAGGCTTGCAACGTTCTTTAATGCCTGTGTACTGTCAAGAAAGTGTCAGCCAAACTGTAATCACCAGAACAAAAAGGTAATATGTGCTTTTCTCTTCTTGCGTCAGAGAGTGTTTTCATTCTTCTCATCGAATGCTCAAGAAGAAAGCAAATATGTTTTTTGTTTTTTTCATTTTATTCATTTTTATTTTAACTACTGTTTAATCAGTGTCTCTTTCGGGATTTTTTTTTTTTGTTTTGTTTTTTTATTTCTTAATGCATGTTTAATTAATAGTTTGTGCATCAGATGTAGAATTTTGAGCTCCAACCACAGGACTAGCATTTTTAGTTCTTTACACACTGGAATTTACACTTCCAATTAAATTCTTTGTGCAAATGGGCCACTGCACTGGCATTACTGACATGTCCTTTCAATGCAGGAGATTCTCAACAAAGTCTACTTACTACATAGACTTAGTTGCTTATAATAAGCAACACAATGTGACCACAGTAACATTAAATGCAAGAATTAATCTAACCAGTTTACCTAATGTATGTAAGTGCTCTGGACCATAGGTCATATTACTAGGAAAATCAATGAAAACACACCTAATGCATTTAAAATAAAGCACCCCCCACTGGTCTGTCTTGCCTTGTCAATTGATGTTCTGTGGGAGTTTACTGGCAAGACGCCTTGGAAATACTTTATGTAATATTTGTTAAACAAAAAGGGGGCAGTATGGAGAGGGGTGAAATGACTTATACAAATGACTTATACATTAAAACTAAATATGTGGTAATATTCATTACTAATAGTTCAACAATCTTCAGTTTCGTAGCAGGTGTTTGATCGCAAGCAGATTGGAAGCATAGGTTTGTGGAACACTGAAAAACAAACTCACATTTTACAATGAAAAATAGGTACAAAGGTGTCAGAAATATTATATACGATTTTTTCTTTTGGTCTTACACGGTGCTTTGTCTCTCCCTTGGCAGGAGCTATGGGTGTATATGATTAACATAGCATTCAGTGCTTTGGCAATACTCCACTTGACTTACCTGGGCTCTGTGTTCAACTCCAGTGTGGACTACATGGAGGAGGACGAGGTACAGTACTGTCAGATAAGAGCATATTGAGACATAAAACAGAATATCAAATGAAGGAAACTGACAAAAAAGCATTTAAAAAATAATACAACAAATAAGAAATTAGGTGAAATACATTCACAGGCTATTAAATACATTTCAAAATGTACATTGATAAATGAGCTGTATTCATCTGCAGACATGTGACTAGTTATGTCTAAAACTGTGACTTGTTGAGTCATCCTGAAATTAGAGGTCACAACATGATTAGAAAAGTGTAGGCGACTACATTTCTGCAGCCTGTGCTCCTAAAGTGGACAGAACACTGTGTGAATGAATGTAACACTTTACTGCAGTATTTATGATTCAAACCAGAGAAGCATGCTGCTGTGTCATTTTTGTGTTTAATTAGTGAGTGTTGTAAATATATCTGTGTAGTAATATGAAATCTGTATTGAGTATTCTCTCGTAAACATGCATTTCTTATGCACTTTCTTACGTACAGTATTATTACGCACATGTCATAATGAGCTCACATTATACATATTGCCCCCTATAGGATAATATCACCCATCATACCATACAGAAGTGGTCAGAGCTAAGCTGGACAAGCCACTGGGTCATGTTTGGATGCTGGATACTGTACCGCCTCCTTCTGTAATAACAAGAGACAGAAAAAGGGCGAAGGAACCAATAATGAGAAATGTAAGGCTGGTTCTCCACTTCTCTTCTGTGAGTTTATCCTTCATCAGACAGAAGAGATCAGTATCCACATGTACACAACAAAAAACCAACACACGGTGTTCAGGTTGCAATGCACGGTGGCTGGGGGATTTGTAATTTCAACCTGCTGGAGACTAGTTTTGATATCCATGAAATGACAGCCTGCTCCTCCCCGCTTTTCTCGTTATCACATCCTTTTTATCTGAGCCGCAGTTGTCAAGCCCTCATGTTGTGACAGCAGTTACAGATGTCTCACTGTGAGTCACAATCAATACCTGTCAGTATGGTGGAGATCGGCTGCTCTTTTCTGTGGACACACGATAGAGCCCGTTATCTGGGCAACAGATGTACTCCTGATGTGGTTTACAATCTTATTTCTAGGTTTAAAAGACAAATCCTGTAATATTTCTATCAATTTTTAAAGTAATCAAATTCCATTAAAGAAAGACTAAGACTAATCAGTATACTTTTTTTTTTATTAGAGTAGGAGTTTTATGTTACCCCATCAGGAAAAAGTACAGTTGATAAGAACTGATTTCAGTGGTGGATTAATACAGCGTACATGTACATACATTCGGTGCCATAGGAAGTCTGTACAGCACCACCGACTGAAATAAATAGTACCCACTGTGGTGTTCATTGCAATAAAGGAACATTTTACAACATTTCCCACTGCAACAATGTCTATGACAGATGAATAAGCTTTATCAGGAGACAACACTGTTAGTCAAATCTGTTTTATTGTTTTAGGCTGCTCGTGGGATTTTCTATCAATATTAGAAATATAGAATATCACGAAATGTGTCCATCAACGGGGCTTCAGCACGAATAAGACAACAGTAAGTTTACTTTTGAATGATAAGAGCACATGTTGTGCTCACAAGGCACCAAATGTATTTGTTGCAGATAATAATTTTCCCAAATTATTTTAGATGATGACAAGTAATCACTTTTTTGAGGTGCAGTTTCCTAATAGTGTTTGAATTGAATTTGTTGTTATTTTAATTAATAATTGTTTCTTTTAAATTGTATTCCTTGCCTTTGCTCGGAGAAGGTCCCGTTATTGTCGATGAACCTTTTAAACAGTGTTCAGTATTGGAAATAAAAGTTTAGAATCAGGGTATTTCTCACATTACTGTAAAAATTGTTTAAACTTCTCCTCTAATTTCATATTATCCATTCATGATTAAATTATACAGTAGACTATATTAAATATTTATCCTTAATTACAAATTTTTATTACACGGCTGCTTTAAATGATGCATTTATGTAATTAATGAAAGGATATGAGTGTCTATTTCAGATTGTGATCACATTCTGTCTTTATCTTTGTTAAATATAGAACGTTAAAGGATTTGCTTCTTGACTAAGATGTAGTGTTTTAGATTAGAGCCCGAATGTTAGTTCATGCCTGAGCGCTCCACACGTCTCAATCGATATTTATTGTTACTTTTTCCCTGTAAATGTGAAGTCTCTGATACACCTGTGATATTTTTATAAAATTTTACATGAAACCTGGACTGCTGTCTTTGTTTACTTGACTGTGGAAATCACAGTCAAAAATACACAGTATTCCGAACAGAAATTACATGTGCACAGACTGCTGTAAGAAATAGCCGTTTATTTGAAAACCATTATTTACAAGAACAATTTATGGACTGTTAGACAGTCAACCATGCTATGAGGATGAGTTAGGGAAGGATTGCCAATGGGTGGCTGCTTGTTTCACTGCTCAAAGAAATGGTCTGGTTTAACCAGACCATTTCTGAGCATTCAGTTAGCCAAAGGGGACGTAAGAAGGTTTGGGAGGGGGGTAACAAAGATGGAACAACAGATTGTGATGGATGGAGATCAGGTTCACTTTCTGCCTTTGTGAGAGGTGAGCAGAATTTGTATTGAAAGGCCACACAACATCCCACTCTGCAGGCTCAGGGGGGGAAGTGTGGAGGGAGGGGAGGAGCACTCATCCCCGACTATCCCGAGGACCCCCCATGTTTACGACGGCAGGACCCTAGCAGTGTCTCCAAGGCCATCTTTACAAATGCTTGGAAGTTACTGCTTCTCTCCCTTCGGCTGTCCTGCGAGGGGATGAAACACAGACAGATACCTTCACTGTGGACACAGCAACCGCAGCACCGGCTTTTCAAACTGTGCTAGATGTGGGGGGGTTGTTGCCCTGTTTCAAACCACCAAAGATCTACACCAAAACTGGAGATACTTTAAAATTCAAAATGATTTGGTCTGTGCGCAGATGTTTTTCAGGGGCTTGAAATAATATTTTAGAAAAAGTGACAAAATATCAATTGCTATAAATGCTTACCTCCTTGCTTCTTGTTATCGTCTCCTTTCGGATCACCTTTCTTCGGCTGCTCTTTAGGACTCTGAGGTTGCTTTCAAATAAAGCACATATGAAGAAAGTGAAGCAACACAAACTTGCAAATTTAGAGAAGGAAGTTGTGATTTGGAAAATTATAATGATTTTCTACCTTGGTGGTTGACTTCTTGTCCGACTTATTACCTGAAGAGTGGAAAGAGTCAGATGTATGTAACACTTAGAAACCAGATCACTTTTGCTAAGTATTATTAGTGATCAAATTTTGATGTGGCGTTCACCATACAGCCTTTGTGAAGTTCAGATTAATTCGAATATTTTTTTAACAGTGCTCACCTTTCGTTCCTGGCATTTTGGCTGCGCTCCAGAGTGTGTACTGTATTTTTGAGAATGCAGTGCTTAATGTGGTGTTCGACTCTGTCATTTATGGCCCATGGTGGTGAATGGCTCTGCCAGTGGGGCCCCTTCGAGAAAGAGAGCTATGAACAAGCAAAGAGCCCCGTCAGCTGAGCAGCGTGGCCCACAGCTCTGCAGGTCTTTGCTGAGCCAGGCGAAACCTCAGAGCTGACTTTGTAATACTGCCATTGTGAACCAACTGGAACAGTTGGTCCACCTATTGTCTGTGACAAGAGAACATTTTCATCATGTTACTGGATGGTGATGGTTATCTTTTTTTTTTTAACTAGGTCACACTTTTTCACACTGGATAAAGGATAACATTTTGTCATTCAAAATCTAAATGAAAGATTCCAGTTCTCAATTATTACAACGCTAAATCACATTTCAGAATTGTCTGTAAGCACAGTAAGAAGATAATGATGGCATCATTAGGTCATTCATTGTGTACATTTGCATACTTTGCATTTTTACTTGTGTGAATCATACAGGCTATGGTGTGTCATTGTTCTTAGGTTCGGCTCAGGAAGAATCTAAAAGAAGATAAATAAAAGCAGAAGTAATTTCACATTTAAGGAAACATATTATTGTTCAAAGCCAGGAGTATCTCTTGTCTATCGTTGTGCATATCCTAATCCCACTGTGGCTGGTTAATCATATTGTATAATACAATAGACATAAACGCTGTGAATCAACGGGTTCATGCAGCTCTGCATCAGTTAAGTGGGCTGGAGTCACTGGGTCACGTGACTTGGCAGAAAAAAACAGCGATGGAGAAAAGCTGAGGAAGGTGAGCTGTTTTTTTTTTTTACACGATTTCTTGGTGTTTTTAACGGCATTAACGAAATGGACGCATTTCACGCATCATAAATTTGCTAACTAATGCACTACCGAAATATGTCGAAGAATGAAACGAAAATTGATTTTAATCAGGAGACATAGCATATGATGCTGTGGCTAACATGCTAATTGCTAGTCAGCTAACGTCATGTAGCGTTAGCTTTGCGACGTTCGCTGCCAAGACGGCTCCCCTTCCATTGATGCTGCTCGACGTCTGCATGAAAAAGGATGCCCACACCATTAAGTTTTTAGACTATTTATGACTATTTCATTTTACCTCGGTGATTAATATGTGATGACAAACTCGGCGGTGGATGGGAGTGGGAGTTCACTATGAATGTAGCTAACACTCATGTTAGCTAAACTGAAATGGCATAAAGTGCAGAAATGCAAACGTTATTGGTGAAACGTGCCAAAATGTGAGCTGGATGTTGTGTATTTTAACAGGGCTCTGCCCTGACAGTGGCTTCCTCTTTACCCAGAGTGCTTGTGGAATGGCAGCAGTTTGGCAGCAGGTTTTGGCAGTGGACGCAAGGTGAGATTGGCTCAGCCACGCACACTTTTATTAGTTTTAACTGAATGTATTCAGATGGGCTTTTGCTTATTGATCACTTTGAGTTATTGTGTGTGTTGTGTCACTTGTTTCTCTTCCCAGGTACAATGCTTACCGCACGCCTACGTTCCCACAGTTCCGAACTCAGTACATCCGCCGCCGCAGCCAGCTGCTCAGAGAGAACGCGAAGTGTGGCTTTGAGCCAGGTCTGCGCAGGCAGTACCTGAGGCTGCGCAGTCAGCTGCTGGCCCTGCGCTACGGGCCCCTGTCTGAGCAGAGCAGCTTCAGGGCCAGCAGTGTGCGCAGCTCCCGCACCACACTGGACCGCATGGAGGTCAGCCCAAATAAACAGAAAGGGCAGAAAAATCAGAAGAGGAAGAATAGGGGGGGTGGTGTTTGTACTAATTTGGAAAATATCTGGGATTTGGGACACAAATGGAGAATACAAAATATAAGAGCCATCGAAGTAGCTAGACTTTATTGATTACCAGCTCAACTAAACAACATTGTGTTTACCCATGCATATTAAGCTGAGCAGCTTGGTTGAAATGGCTGGGACTGTCCGTGTATATGAGCTGTATCTTTAACTTAAAATTGGATGGTAGTGTTAATAAGTTTTCAAAATGTGTTCATGGTCATTTCAAAACTATTTGTTGCAAAAACATTTGTCTTGCACTCACTTCTACAAGGTTCGGTCTCCACTTTTTTCCCCCCCTCTCTATTCTCCTCTCGGACAGGACTTTGAGGAGGACCCCCGTGCCCAAGGGGCTCGAGGTCACCGCCGGTCTGTCAGCAGAGGCTCCTACCAGCTACAGGCTCAGATGAACAGAGCCGTCTATGATGAGAGGTACTAAGAAAAACTCATGAAGATTTTGAGTCCGATCAAATCCAAGATCTAGTCTCATCACCTTGAGCAGCTGGATTCTCTTTGATTTATTTTGCCTGTGTGTTATTTTATTTTGTTAGATTTACTGCCTGTAATTCTGGTTTGGTTGCACTGACTAGTGAGACTAGTCAATACTCCCCCATTGAGTATTCAGCTGTAGACAATGTGAAATGTGATGGTTTGATAATATACTTAGGTGGTGGTTTTATATCTGGCTGCAGGCCTCCGGGCAGTTTAGTGCCCACCTCAGTGGCGGAGGCCAGTCGTGCCATGGCAGGGGACACCACTTTAAGTGAAAATTATGCTTTTGCTGGCATGCATCACATATTTGACCAACATGTAGACTCTGCTGGTAAGTAATTTAATTTTAATTTGTAAAAAAAAAAATGAAGCTTAATATAAATTAAATTAACAATAACTTTACACTTACCTTTCTTCCCTTGTTAATTTAGTTCCACGGCTGCAGTTTGCAAACGATGACAAGCACCTCCTTGCATGCTGCTCGTTGGACGGCACACTGTCCATCATGACGTTGTCCCCTCCTCCTGCCAGTGTAAAGGTGACTCTGAGAGGTCACGCAGGCCCTGTCACAGACTTTGCTTGGTCTCTCAGCAATGACATCATAGTGTCTACATCACTGGATGGGACTCTGCGTATCTGGAACACAGAGGATGGCCGGTGCATCCGAGAGGTCAGAGACCCAGAATCCAGCGAGTTGCTCTGCTGCACTTTCCAGCCCATGAACAACAATCTTACAGTGGTGAGTCCCATTTGACAAGTGTGTCATCTTTATATTATCTTGTACTGATTCTATAGGAATACAAATATCCAAAAGCATAGAAAGACCCTTTTTGAAAAATCATATAGAAAGACAGGGTGACGTGGAAGCAGAATTTCTGCACTGGGTAGACATTTCTAACAACAAATCCAGCCTTGGAATGGAAGCTTCATAAAAAGGATGTCATGTAACTTTCTTGGTGTATTAACATAAGTATTCAAGGTTTTTGTAAAAACAATCTCATAGTTTTATTTATCTTAACGTTCCACCATATCCCATGAGCCTGGGGCATTTATGGGCTAAACGTCACAGTTAATCAAAAATGGATGGGCACATTAGGAGCGAGTAGAATGGCTGCAACAAGTTCAGACATGTCAGCAGTAACAGCAGAACAGAGCAGAACATTTTAAGGACATTGTAGCTTGAAAGCTGGAGTAATGACTTTGTGACGAAATGACAGCGTATCCCTGTCCAGGTAGCTCTTTGTGTATTTTTTATTTTATTAAAACATGATTTATTCCTAATTTCTTACACGTTTATTATCATATATGTGAAAGAAAAGATTACCAGACCTGTAATTGTTTACATCTGTCTATGTTCACCTCATCATTTGTATTAATATATCTGCAGGTTTTGACACTTGAAGGGCTCTGGAGGCCCAGATAGCTATAGTAATAAATGTCTACTTGTGGACCCCTCATGCTCTCTCTTTTGTCCTTTGTGCTTCTCTCTCTTTTTTCCTCACTCACCTTCTTTATTTGTTTTCCTGTCAATTAAGGAGACACGCTTAAGCACTTAGCTAGGCAACCTGTGCGAACCCGAATATTAATCACTCCATTTTTTGCCATGCATTTATACATAAACATACAAAAGAAACATCGCCTCATTAACTTAAAAGATTATTATTTTGCATCGCTACTTTACTTTACTGACCTCAGTAGCTACATGGGGTGACAATCCTCCTTCCTTTTTTGATGCGCCAGTCTATCAGGCACATGTAGAAATTCAGGACAGAGTTGCACCCATTTAGTCATAAGTTTGTAGCTCTTTGAAGTTGGCAAGCCAAATGTTCAGGAACGAGTGTGATGTGTCTATACAAGCAAAATAAAAATTTGCTCTTGCATTTTTCTACATGACACATCAGATAAAAACACTGTGATCAGTTGATGATTAATGAAGAACAGATGTTTGTTTTGATGGCATAAATGTACTAAAGTAATGTATAAATGAGATCGCTTTGCAGTAATTTAGTTGTCAGGGGTAATTTTAGTTCTACACTTAGAAGTTTAAACTTTTTTAGATTAAATATTAAGCTCTGATTTTTACTTTGTGTCCACAAGTGGTCGATCTTTTTGTAGTCCTAAGGCAGCGTGAACAAGAAAGACTTTTATTGTGCCATTTGTGTGAAAATGGAAATGTTTGTGTCTAATGATAAATGCACTGCTAAGACCAGTGTGAACACCTTTTAAAGTTAGGCATTGCTTAAAACTGAACAAATAGTTTTGCCATTTTTCATCAAATTAATTCTTCATCTCACATCCAATTTTATTCAAAACGTTTTATTTGTGTGTTTGAGGTGTATTGACAAGATGGCATGCAGGGGAAAAAACCTCCCATTGGTTTCCTTTTATCCCATTTCCATTAACAGCATGCATATTTACACTGTGGGGACATTGATTAAAGTTTCTGAATTCAATGTCAGCCTTTGTAGCCAAAACAAAAGTTGTAAATGTCTTGGATAATTTCTATTTAACTCTGCTTTTTCAAAGACTTAAATTGATGAACAGAATATAAAATGAAAGCAGAGTGGTGAACAACAGTGTCCATTTATGCCTCGTTAAATGGAACATGAGGGAAATGCATATTTGTTTTTTAACTGACGGTGCCAAGAGTATTTAATATAAGAGGAAGGCAAGTTTCAAATTGGTATAGGGAACTTTAAGTGGTCTGTCTGTCTACAGGAGCAGCCCTGCAGTGGTCTGAAGAGGACGTGATGGTTGATTATTTATTTGTTTATTTATTTTTGATTACTCAGTGTCTGTGTTGTCCTTGGTCTATAAATCAGAACATGCATAAGAAGTATAATCTGAAGTTTTCACTTGTCTAACTGTGAAAGCCAAACCAATACAACCATTTCCCTGTTAGTTGCTCTTTGCTGCACTGGAAATAATGAAGGCCTCACTCCCTGCTCTGTGTTCCAGGTGGGAAACGGCAAGCACCACCTACAGGTGGTGAACATCTCCACTGGGAAGAAGGTTAAGGGGGGGTCCAGTAAGCTGACAGGTCGCGTGCTGTCTCTTTCCTTTGATGCTCCGGGTAGGATCCTTTGGGCTGGTGATGACAGGGGAAGCATCTTCTCTTTCCTCTTTGACATGGCCACAGGTACTCTCCCTACATTTCCGTTCATCCACTGAGTAGTGTTTGTAGTTGGGAGAGAAAGTGGCTTATGTGTTTCTGCCGGTCTCTGCTCTTTCTGCCTCAACCTGCAGGGAAGCTGACCAAAGCCAAGCGTCTGGTTGTGAGTGAAGGCAGCTCCATCTGCAGCATATCTGCTCGGTCCTGGATTAGCCGAGAGGCCAGAGACCCCTCCCTGCTGGTCAACGCCTGTGTCAATAAGCTGCTGTTGTACAGGTCAGACTGTGAGGGCGGTCGCTGTTTATTAATAGGCAGTTTTGTTTGTGCTCTGCAGTGATAGAATTTAAAGCTATATCATCTTCTTTGGCATAGCATGTATGTATTTACCCTCTAATGTTGAATTTGATCAGGGTGGTGGACAATGAGGGCACACTACAGCTGAAGAGAAGCTTCCCTATCCAGCATGGTTCCCATCTTGTTCACAGCATCTTCTGCCCCCTCATGTCTTTCAGACAGGGTGCCTGTGTGGGTAAGATGTCTTTCTGTGTTCCTGCTGTGATATTTGAAAATTAGACTACAGTTCATTACTCCCTGCAAAGTGTTCAATTTTCAAGATGGATTTAGTTTAAAATAACCAAACAAATTTGAATCTTCTTGGCAACCATGTAACCTACCATGTTTTTAGCTTGTACAGTAGCAGAGCTTTGCTCACCTTTTATTACTCCTTAACAATCAAATTACCTTGGTGTTAAAGGCTCATCGGTGTTTAAATTATCAGGTTTACATTTCCAATTAACATGTTCTCACCTATAAAAATACCCATGTGAATCCTAAGTTAAGAATGTGTTGTGATTTATTGCTAGAGCCAAAAGGACATGAACTGACAATCAATGTCACCTGGGAGGTACCAGCAGTACCTCCAAATGTGTTCTGATAGAGATTATGCAAGATTTATTTTTTATTTATGGTTGTCACAGGAAAATTTGTCATCCATCATTAATTTTTGAAGGTATTTTATTAGAAGTTTTTCTAAAGCCCCTGTGCTTTTGATTCCCCTCTGACAGTGACTGGCAGTGAGGATGGCTGTGTCTACTTCTTTGACGTTGAACGCAACACCAAGGCGATAGTTAACAAGCTGCAGGGTCACGGGGGACCAGTGCTGGATGTCAGCTTTAACTGTGACGAGAGTTTACTGGCATCTGCCGATTCCACTGGCATGGTCATCATTTGGAGGCGGGAGCAGAAGTGACTAATCCACCTTTAAAATGCTTCCATCTACTGCATTTAAAAGACCTGCCGCTCTGTAACCGTCCAATAACAAGTCTGTAGTTTTGTCACTGGAATGTAACAGGCTGCATTAAACGTTTAATGTAATGATACTCAAGTGCAATCAGATAGAACACCGTACTCTGTAGGTGTTAGGGATGTCTTAAAAATTCAGCGGTGTGGGCTGTGTGTGTATGTGTGTGTGTGTGTGTGTATGTGTGGTTCGGTATTTCTACGGCCGCAGCTGAGAAATTGCTTTTCAACAAAGAAAAAAAAAAAAGCACTACTCCCATGCACGTGTCATGGCTTGACTGAATTGATGTGAACAGGACACAACGTAATCTTCCTGCGAAAGCAACACTGCATCACACTTACAGTCTCGCTGGCATAGCTCTAGTTCACTATTTACGTAACTGTTAATTCAAGCGGTGTAATCAAGTGTAATAAAATTGCCTTTCTTTCAATTCTGCAATCGCCTGTTTGCATTTAAAACTGTGCATGACATTTAATTCAGAATTAGTTGGGATATCAATTTGATTATAACAAAAATATGTACAAATATGTTTTTAAGTATGTTTGTACTTATTTATGTGTGTGTGTGTGTTCAGTTCATGCTGGTTGCACATTCATATAATTTATTTAATGCTCATACAGAATAAACTACAGTAACTGACATTTGGCTTTGTTGGCTTTGGCCTTTTTTCATAAAATATATTTGAAGCAACAGAATTTAAATACAGAAACACTGTCAGAAGAGCTAATAATGTGGCAGGTTGGTCAAACCTACAATGTAAGAGAGTATTAGTCACTGTGTGGGACTTAGAGATACGCACAATGTTCCCAACATTTATGGCCATAAAATTTTATTCAGACTTTTGTGGTCCTGGGAGGATCAGCCTATAGTTGGGACAATCCCCTGATATTTCAGCAGTGGCACTGACAGTTTTGGTTTTGAGTTAAATATCTTAATGGATGAAATACTATATAGTTAACTACTGATATTCAAGGTGCATAGAGAATAAATCCAAAATCCCCCGAGTACCATCATCAGACCTAAATTTAATTTGTCCAATACTTTGGTCTGTGATGATGACTTTCCCACCATCCTCAATGTACTTCATATTAAATAATAATAAGAAACCTCACAGGTCATGCCGAACTAAAAAGTTAAACCTGGTTACGATTATATTCACTACACATAAACCTGTTACCAGAATTTAGCTTTAGACACTGTTGCCAGTATTGCGAAACCTCTCTCTCAAAGGAGCCCCCGACATATTCCTGGTTTGTGTATCCTGTTGATACATGTGAGTGTTGCATAAACCTGTTAAACAGTTTCTCGCATTTAAATATATTTCTTTATATCAAATGTCAAAAGGTCTCACATTAGCATCATATGTTTTTAGTCATATGCATCATAACTGATTTGTTTCACCATTACCATGATGCAGTTAATTGCAAATAAACTGTCAACAATAACAACAAGGTACCATCAGTTGTTCCTTTTTTAGCACGATACCTTAAAGTGATGTCTACTTGTGATTGATGTTTCAAAGAAACAAAAACCAAAAACAAAGAGAAACGAATAAGAAAACAAATTTCTATAGATCACAATCACACCTTCATGCTCTCACAGATGTAAAAAAAATGCAATTGTCTAGGTCGAGAGAAGCTATAAAAATGAGAATTTGCATTGCAGTGTTGGACTAATGTACTGTATCATGGCATTTGAAGACATTAGTCTCACATTGCCATCTCCACTCTGTTTGTACCATCTCAGTGCAGGAGGAAGAAAGAAAACATAATCATCTAAATTTTGTGTAAGGCACAGTGTGAGCAATAATCTTGAGTTGTACATTTTGAACACCATGTATGATTTAGCCACAAGTGCAGCACTTTCAGACTGTTTTTCTCTCAAGGTGGGTGAGGGTATTGTGATGGATAAATGTGGCTGTATAGGAGTGAAAGCACAATGAATGGTTGGTGTCTGGGAAGGTCAGGACATGGCTTTGTTTAAAAAAGGCAGGATACTGTAGATTCTGATAAAAATGCACAGAAATCTGTCCAGGAGCTCCACACAAAACTACTCCTGTGTGAACCTATGTGCACTGACAGGGCAATGCAACAATGCTAAGGAACATACAGAGGAGGCTAAGTCCTCACAAATGAGAAAGATGGCCTTTGTTGTGGTGTGTCTTGGAGAGAAGTGGGAAGAAAACTAAAAATAAGCGCTTTAGATGAATCTTCCACATCAGTACAGGGGAGACAGAGAGGCACAGTCAGATGGAACCTGTTAAACCCAGTCTATTTAGAGAATGTTCACAGAGTTGATGCTGTTCACTATGGAAACATCTTTTCCATCAACCACAGACAGTGCACAAATAAAGACAATGGAAATTATCTCTCATTCAAATTCATAATAAAGGCAACTTGTTTATGGAGAGAATAGGCCATCTCTCATTGGCTGGATATCCATTAGTTCAGAGAGAAAAACATAGTGAAATCCCTCCTTTACTGTTTTATTTTATAATATAAAAAACATTATTTCTGCATACTGCATATTATTGCTGTAAAGATGGATTCCAGATGATTTGTTTAGCTGCTGGTGAAAAAGAGATTCAATGAACGAAGTGTTTTCTTTTCTACTTTATCCTGCACAGGAGGTAAACATTCAGCAACATTCATATACTTTATGTTAACATATTGTTATGACATTATTATATTGTCAGCAGTATTATTTCAGGTTTTAGAGTGGAATCCATATACCTTAATTAACTAATGTTCATATTTCTCATTGTAAATCCATGATAAATGTTTGTTTTATGAGTGGATTTGGATTTCATCTTAAACCAGTTCTTTAGCTACGGAGCTGAGGAGGAAACATTTTTAGATGCATGACTTTACAGTCCCCACCTCAAAGTTCTGCATGCGAGCGTCAATATTGAATTTAAATTTTTTAATTGACAGTATATGAAAGTGTTAAAGCAGGACTGTTGAAAGCATTTTCTTTTTTTACTAAAAGTAAAATTTGATTCCTACAAAATGTCATGTTCTTGATGTTATGTGACCGTCGTTTAAGCATTTATCATCATCCTATAATTTCCATGACCGTTTCATGACCAAACAAACTGCTCTTTACAAAATGTTGGGGCTGCTTTGAGGTTTAGGCTTAAGACACCCACTTCCTAAACTTAGTTTTGAATTCACATTTGTCGATAAAAGTTGTTCGAATCAAGCGTAACATTTTTAAATCGCTGATGTTTTAGACCCAGTCATGGCTGTTTGTCAGTCCTTAGCTGAAAGCAAAGGGTCAACATAACTTTTTCATTTCATGCTGGACTGGTGTGTCACAAATGCAACTTTTTGTACACGTTCAGGACCTGAAATGCACCAAGAACATGTACTTTACAGTGGTTTATGTCCTGCATCATGTTCCCCACTGATCATGTCATGTCCACAAAACTCAGAGTGCATCAAAAGTAGAGTCTTTATTGATGAGTGGGCAAAAGAACCACCTCAGTTAAACTGTACAGTTACAGGATATCATCTCGCGAAGGAATGCCAGACATAGAAATTATGGACCTCAGTTCATTTTTCACCTCAGGTTTCCATATCAACATCTGTACAAGTTGTAATCCCAAGTCTTGAATCTATGAAATGCAGTGGAATGCATGCTAATACAGTATGCAGTGCAAGTGTCCACATTTAGAAAATTTACTGCACAAATATATCTATGCCTAACATACTGTAGGTCAGACATTTGCATTACATGAATCTTAATTTGGAAAGACAGCTTAATGTGGTCTAAGCCAGTTTCCATACATCAAACATCTCTGGGGTCATATCCAGCCTGAAGACGTTTTCATTTTGAATGTACTGTGATCCCGACACTCAAATGCCGACATTTATGTTAAGGGGAAATATAAGAGGACTTAGCAACATTCAAGTTTCCTTCACAGTAAGTGCCACTTCATTTCTTCTTTTTTTTATATTCTTGTAAGAGCATAACAATACTTTAAAAACATTCCCAGTATCATCATTTGCAAATAAATGTTCATTTGCTAATGACTTTAAAAAAAAAAAAAAACATTGTAATTTACATTTTTAGTCATTACATCCTATGGCCTGTTTTCTTTTCTAATTGTTTTTCATTATCCGTCTGTATTTCACATTTGCTTGTGCATTACCATTAAAAAGCAGTCTACATTTTCAGTTACGGAAATCCATTTAAAGAATAAATTTCCATATGATGACTATTCAATTTTGCATGATTTTCGAGACCACAAGATGAGGCTGCTTTCATATTGACTCAATATTACTAAAACCTATTCTATCATCATGATTTCTTTCTTTAACCCTCTCTCCTTTCTTCTCCATCTACATCTTCCTTTCTCAAACAAGCACACACGCACGCACGCAAGCACACAAACACGCACACACACACACACACACACACACAAATGCTATATAAAAAGACACAAGCAGGAACCGACGTTCCTGTACGGTCTATACAATATGAAATCAAGTCATATTTCAAAATAGTGTCATCTGCTTAACATGTTTTTTTTTTTTTACAAAGGAAAACAGGCAATTTTTTTTTATGATACAAAGAAACCTGACACGCCCTAAATCAAGTCCAAAAAATCAAGCATGTTAGGAGCTTCTTGGGTTCACAACAGCTATTTAGATGTATCCAAGGTTATTGGGTCCATTCGATAATCTGCAGTCTCCTTTGAATTACATGAAAAGGCGTCCAGGGTGGTCCATCAATCCATTCACACCCTTTGAGTTACTTGATGTGTTTCAGAGTTAGTAACGCTCTCATCAACACTTTCTATTCACAGTCCCCAGCACATTTCTTCAAGGATTTCAACCCTCTATGTGCCTGTTTTGTGCCTCATGTGACACAGAAACTAATTCTCAGTTGAAAGCTCTGGGGCGTGTCTGTCTGAAATAAGGCAACATTATTTTAAAATGGCAACTGTCACGCTTAGTAAGAGTGGTGATTGTTGTTATCTTCCCTAGTCATGCTGTACATCATCACAAATACAAACCATTTAAAGAGTAACCGAGGCTTTTCTGTTGCCCCGTTCAAACCTTTGCACCTGACACATGGATTCATATATCAACATTCTTCATAACATGGCACTGTGCCTGCGTTTGTTGGCAAAAATTGGATTTTGCTGTGCAAAACAACAAAACAGACACTGACACTTAACCAAGGTGCATTATTTTCTCCACTTTTGCCTTGAAAACCTGAAACATTTTCTCATCACATAATGCAGTAGGCCTCATCCTGGGGCAGGTGTTGTTTAGTCCTCCAATAGGTGGGCAGGTGAGCTCTCAGCACTTTCCTCAGGTCCTCGTTGAGCAGGAGGCAGAAGATGGGGTTGACTCCAGCTTGGGCGAAGCTCATCCACACCGTAATGGAGAGATATCTGTGAGGGATGGCGCAGGACTTGACGAAGACCCTCCAGAAGCATGCCACGATGTAGGGAGCCCAGAGGACCAGGAAGAGCAGAGTGATGGTGTAGAACATCCTGCCCAGCCTCCTCTCTGACCTCACTTCTTCCATCCCGAGCAGCCGTCGGTGTTGATTGTGTAAATTCTGCCTGATGCCTAACAGAGTGGGTGGCATGGGACCACGGCCAAATCCCGCAATCCAGTTAGCTGCAGCTTGACCAGTGGCCCCAGGACCGTGGAAGGTCCAGTTCTGGCTGATAGCTGGCACTAGCTGGACAGGTTTCATCTTGCGGTGCCTGTACTCAAACAGCAGCAGCTTGGCGTAGAAACCGTGGGTGGCCAGGACCACCACAGCCAGCATCAGCATGAATCCCAGGGTGTCGTTGGTCTTCAGGTAGCGGTGTTCAAAAATGCACTGATCCTCATCGCGGATGAACTTATAGGTCCCCACATCAAAGACAGGTGGGAACGCCATGGCAACGGCCAGAGTCCACACCATGCAAATGATGGCAGCACAAGTCCATATGGTCATACGTTTGGCATAGAATCGGTGGTGGGCGATGGCAAGGTAGCGGGTGACAGCAACACAAAACAGCATGAAGGCAGCGTGAAAACAAAATAGCACAGCCATAAAAGCCACAACCTTACAACTCAAAGCACTGTAAGTCCAGGCCGAGCTGTTATGAACGGAAACCAGCACAAAGGGGAAGCAGGCAGCAGAGCGAACTGCATCAGCCAGGCACAAGTCCAGGAGAAAGAAGTATGGAGCCTTGTGAAGTGTCCTGTCTCGTAAGACCAGCAGTGAGACCAAGAGGTTGCCTACAAGGCTGACACAGATGATCAAACCCAAGAAGACCAGCTTGAAGTAGGCAGACACATCTGTGGCCGAGACTCCTCCGCTGCTGCTGCTGCCGTCACTGCTGCTGCTGCTGCTGCTGCTACCGCCTCTTGCTAGTCCGCTCTGTGACGCCAGCACAGCCAGCAAACTGCCAGGGCCATCGATGGCAAAGCTCTGGTTAGCCATTCTGTCACCATCCACGGGAGCCTGCCTGGTTCGGCCCTTTATAAACACTAGTGATCCTCCTACAGCCGTCGTCTTCCGCGGCTCTCTCGTCTTTACAAGGAGAGGCCGTAAGGCTCTTTTCTACATGACAGACTCATCTTTCCTCTTTGTCCACAAGCTCGCCACCTGTGAACAGACACACATTTTCGGAGCATGAACAACAAGATGCCTGATGTGCGTGTTAGGTCTAAATCAGTGCACTAAAGAGAAAACCAAACTTATATTGACAGCATGAATGTAGAAGTGCTGTGTTGGGACACACAGTGGAAATCTCTGCCTTCCTGTTTCTCTGAGGCTGGGATCAGATCAGCAGCTCTACAGCATGCCAGCTCCTTGGCTCTCTCAGTAATTACCTTGCCCGTTGCTAAGATACAACAGCTCACATACTTTGTGCAAGTGTGGGTGTTTGAGTGAATGCATGGGGGTGTACAGGGGGATGGAGCAGACACAGTACAACCAACACTAGGCATGTCCAACAAACAGGGATGTTGTAAATGAGCAAGAAACATTTGATGCTTTCTTTTTGCTGCTCTTTTAATGTGTGTGTGTTTGTGTGTGATTGTGTGCGTTTGTGTGAGAGCGTGACAGTCAGTGAAAGAGCAGAGGGTGTAATCTGTACCATTCACAGCACATAGCAAATATGAGAATATAGTGGCAGAGCAGGCAGCCATTTGGTTTTTACCATAGGCCAATGTGTGAAGTGTGGGCTTTTACTCAACGGGAGAAGAAAAATATCACTGTGATTATCACAGTGAGGTGTTAAAACACGGAAATCAGCCTTGATTAAAGACACCACATTTAAAAACATGAAGATATGTATAAAAAAAACTCCCATTTGAGATGCAGGCGCTGCTAAAAATCCAGCCGTAAGGTGATAATAAAACATTAGCAGTGCTTGTCTGGGTGGGCCTTGTCTATGTAGGCCATGAAACACAATGAGATTTGCTGTAACTGTGGGCTTATTTTCTTCCATACACAACAGCAGCCCTCAGCCACCTTGACAAACATCATTTCCCCTAATTAGACGGGTGCAATGCCAGCTAGGCCTCAAACATAAAACAGATGAACAGGTGTCAAAATCACCTCTGCTGGTGTGTGTGTGTGTGTGTGTGTGTGTGTATGCGTGTTTTTGTGTGTGCGTGTGTGTTTGAGAGAGACAGAGAGATGATAACCTACCTTTCATCCTTTCATTTCTTTTTTTTTTCTTTTGAGGGAGGGTGGGTTGTTCTTCTATCACGATGGAAACAAAAGCAAAATGTATATATACATATATATGATCCCAGTTTCACTGTTTGCCAGATTGAGAGACAACCTCATAATAAAGCCTCATGCTCTTGCTGTGATCTCGGGTTCAAACAACACCTGTTATGCATAAATCCATCGCAAGGAAATCGAGCTGAGAAACATATAATAAACATAAGACGGCAGATGCTACATAATAATCAGCAGCTGCTCAAACAATCCAGGACGAGGGCTCTAGATATGTATTTAAAAAAAAATATACATATATAGCCTATGTATATCCTCTGCCACCTTTTTACAGTTTCATAGAGAGGGATGTCTTCATTTGCTGTGTCTCAATATCATCGGAAAAACAGATTTTATGTTGCATCACGTCGAAGATGGGTTTCCAGAAGGCTAGAAACAGACGCGGTCAAAAACATGATTTTGTTCCGTTCATATATCCAAATGATGTCAGATTTTCAATGCTTATAATAACCCACCCACAAACGTTAGAGAGGAAAAAAAGATCGCGCATCCCCTAAATGAATCGTCTTGGCGAGTAGCACCAGAACAATTAGTCCGCACAGACACCAGCCTCGATACGTCTCTCTTTGCCATCTTTCAGTCGAAAAAAGGCAATGTCTTTACCCTCAGCTGTTAGTATGCAGTCTTTGTGTTGCTGTCCAGCAAATGTGGACTACATTTTAATAGTCCACAATAAAAGCCTCCATGACAGAACAAATACATTTTTTTGGGGTCAAATCCAGCGATGGCACGAGGAAATTCACATCGCAAACGCTGTCGAAATAACAATATTTAAATATATATGTATATATATTACAGACAAAAACAACACGGCTGGATTAGGCGAATTATTCCTGAATAATCCCAATTATGGCTGCTTGCAAGGAGGCAGCTCGCACATTCGCGGAAACCGTCGGTTTTATTCGGGAGATAGAGAGAGAGAGAGAGAGAGAGAAAGAGAAAGAGAGAGAGAGAGAAAGAGATGGTGGTGATGGGGGGGCAGACAGAGAGAGGGAGAGAGAGAGGTGCAGTATTGTGGGCCATAACTTGAAAGGAATTTTTTTATGCTAACCGTCTCCCTGGCATCATGTATGACGCCTCAGTTTGAGCCAGTATGGAGCGAGGAGCTGTCGACAAACAAGATTTAAAATGATAACAACTTTATTAATCCCAGGGGGAAATTGAAAGCTGCTCTCTGCTCCAAAGAAAGAAAAGCAAAAGAAAACAAAGAACCACACCCTTGAGAAGAACCAGCCCAACACAAATACAAACGAGAGAAAAAAGGAAGGTGTAAGGTGTAAGCAACAATCAGCTGTGCTATGCAGTGTAATGAAGGGATAGGGTGGGATAAATAATGATGATGGTAAAAAGTTGGCTGTAATGGATAAATAATGAAACACCAGCAGTAACTTAATAGTCGTGATAAATGGTGGTCGCACTAAATATGGACTGGAAAACATTATTGTCCAGTTTTAGTCCCTTTTCAGTTCCAGTGGAGTTTTACGGTTTAATGGCCACTGGGAGAAAGGATCTGTGGTTGAACATGTTCCCCTGACCAGCCAGCACACTGTGCAGTAGATGGAAGGGATTGTCCACAGACAGAATCCTCCTCTCAGCCGCGACAAGGGTCCAACAGAGCCAGGCCTCCTGAATAATTTGTCTAGTTTTTAGTGTTGGCCACCTTCATGTTGTGCCCCAGCAGACCACAGCAACCACCACAGGCTCCTCAAACATCCACAGCATGGTGAAAGATCAGTCTCCAAATGCAACCAACTCTGGGCTTTTATAAATTGCTTAACAGTATATGGTATAGTCCAGTTTAGAGTCCAGGTGGAATCCCAGGTTTCAACCTCCATCTCCTCCTCCCAGATAGTGAGAGGAGTAATAGCAGATAGGGCCAGAGCCTATTATGCTCTCTCATCCCCTGATGTTTGAAATTACAGGACTTTGAAATGGTGGCTGGGTCGTACTGGTATTGCCTGAGATGAAGCTGTGGGAGGGGTGGATGGAGGGGCAGATTTAAGGCCCAACATCAAATCTAAAAAGTATTACATTTGTTTGCTCGATCCACACTCCCTTCAGTCACCTGGCTGCTGGTCTTATAGCCTGTGATGCCCCACATGCCCCCTCAGGGTTGTTTTGCTGTTCTCTGCTCCATCTTCCTCCTGTGAGCCTCCTTCCCTCACTTGATTCTGAGGGACCACAGTTTCTGGACCCCTTTCTGTCACCTGGCCTGTACACCTTGTTTTTCTCATCCAGGACGGACTTGATCTCCATGGTGACTCAGGAGTTTTTGTCAGGGAAGCGGTGAATTGTTTTCTGGGTTGTGCACAAACAAATGGATGTCACCTGTGATACAGTCTGTCAGGCCATGAGTATCCTCACCATGTGCCTCACAGAGTGCCTCCCAGTCTGCAACCTCAAAGCATCTCTACACAGAGGACTGGCTCATCTGACCACCTATTCCCAGTTCTTTCAGTGGCAGGCTTCCTCAGGTAGTGAGAGAAGTTGGACCAGGTTGTCACCTGACCTGTCCAGACAGGGGAGGGCAGTGGAGTTGTAGGTCTCTTTAACATTTGCATACATCAAATTCGATGTCCTCTCCCCCGGTGTAAAGTCCACAAACAGGGTCAAGGTGGGAAGTGTCTTTGTGAGGGCCGTGTGGTTAAAGTCTTCAGAGATTATACAGAAGGCGTTGGGTTGTCGACTCTGGAGTCTGGTAGTATGCTAACAAGATAAGGCCTTTAAATAATTTAAAAAATCTATTTGTTTACTCTACTGTTTTATATTTACTCATTTTTTATTTTAGCATCTACTGTTGAAACCAAACAGCAGGGAGGAATCAGAAAACACTCCCCACAGGGCCACTGTAGACCATGTAGGTCAGGATCATAGATCAAGATGCTCCTAAAGTGTTATTTGCAGGATTGATGCACCAGTCAAAGAAATAAAATAAGGTTTTCCCCTTTTTTACAGCAGAAGTAAACTATATAGTCAATATTTATGCCCTACATGTTAAATGTCACTGCTCACTGGTAAGCAGGGGGCCTTTATCAAGTTCTGTTCTAAAAATAGATGTTGAAAAGATGAAGACTGCTGTATGTAAGGCGTTATTTAGTAAAGTACAAAGACTTTATAATATTTAATTTAGAATAACGGCCTTGAGGAGTAAACAAAGCAGAATAACCTAACAAAACACTGAGACTGTGCTAAATGACAGCTGTGCTGGACCAGTTAGAACCAAGACATATTCATGGACAGTGCCTGCAAAGTCTTTTTGAGAACAATGACATGTTAAAGAAGGAGTACAACAGAAAAAGATGTACCTTGTTCCAGGGATATTGCTGTCAAAGATGTTATTTAAGTAGAAGCTAAAGCTGCTTCTCCTCACTGTGTCAACTATTTCTCAGGAGGAAATCAGTCAAGACTGGAACAAACCAACTGCCCTGTGGCATCTGACACTGAAGAAAGAAAGTAAGAGAGTAACTAAATAGCACATTTAACTGATGTTTGCTAATATGTCACAACACTTAATGAGCCTCTTTTGAAATCACTGCTTAACACATCACTTGGTGATGTAGATGATCAGTTTTAAATCTGCTTAAATTTTTTATACCTTCCACACTCCAGCTATGTGACCATCACGCAAATTAATCACGCCCACACTTTTCCTAGCGCAAGTCTGTGAAATGTAAGTGTGCTCTGGTTAATAATTTTGTTTTAAGGCCAAACACACAACCAACAGAATGGACGCCTGATATCCAAGGACTAACAGAGACAACTGTAGGTTTGTAGTTAAGAGAAATTTGATGCAATAGGGTTTGAGTGGCAGGAAAATATTGACTAGCGTAACTGTTATGGACTTGAATGTTTAAACAAGTAATTTGTCTTTTCAAAACCGTGCGTGACATCTCATCATGCAGCATCTGACGAGATGTCCCAGGAATCATCAGTTTTCAAATACTAATCTCACCTTACAGTGGCCAGTGTGCACTGTACTCTAGTATGACACCATGGCTTCAGTGCAATGCGTGACCTTTGGCTTTTGTCTGTCTCACATTACCGTCTGTGTATTTCTACTTCAAGCAAAGCGGATCACGCTCCAAAGTCGGAGGTGCTGAAAGGCTCTGATGTTTTTTTAGAGTTGTGTCAGTCTCTCCAAAACTGTCTGCTCGGCACTGCAGTGTCATTACTGTGCATCAAACTGTTGTGTGCTCATTTATTTTGCAGAATAAATGAAAAGGAAAAACAAACAAACAAACAAAGACACACAGTGGTACAAGGTACAAGACCATGTTTAATGGCAATACACTGCAAAACCTTTGATCACATCAAACATGTCATTCAGTGCTTTCAGTTTATCTGTGTGGTTGTCAGAGTTGTGCTATAAAATCTGTTGTGCAACAACATCAATGTGGGTTTACAAGCAACAGGAAGACTTTTCAAATCAAATGTGCAAAAGTGAGGAGGCTTGTGTTCTCTGATGATAAACTTTATGTCACACTGTACCATTTTCCACTTCTGTTCCTAGAACAGCATCTATTTTAATCTGGTGTTTATTAAAGGTCATCAGATTTTTTTCCCCTTTACCATTAAGGCATAATACATCATGTTTTGCTTTTGCATATTATAAACAATATTCCATTTTTATATCAAGTGTCTTTAGTTTCCTTATATATGGCAAAGGATTTGTCCTTTCTTAAAGACATAGAACCATTTGGAAGGTTATATTCGTGGCTGTGTGGCTACACCAACAACAATGAAAAAGGTCAAAGTGCATTATAGAACTGATCCAATAAATCAGAATATAACACCACATACACAAATCTCCACATGACAGATTAAATAAATACTACTAAAATATCTTGTGGTTTAGGATAAGAGTGCAGAATAATTATTGTGACTATACTATTCTATTACGTATCATGTGTTTGACAGAACGCATAAAAATATAACTTTTTAGAATTATTTTATTCTTTTAACTGGCTTTGCATGGAAATGAACTGTGCTCAACACACCGATTCGCCACAACATCAACACTATCTGGTGGTGTTAATCCTGGGGGGACAGGGGTCGGCATGGGGCCCCATAAGCATCAAGCTGTTATACACTGTGTGTTCTGACAGCAATTCGTTTTCAAATGCTTACCCTTGTCTTCCTGGTTGTTTTAATGTTGTGGCTGATTGGTCTATGTTTTTCACACCATGAAAATGTATAAACTAAAAATCCACACGGCTTCAAAAAGAGATGTGTGCGTTAATGTGTGTGTGTTATTATAACGTGATGGCTTGGTTTGGAATCATGAAAAGGCACTTTCCTTGAGAACAGATCTAAACAGGCTTTTGTGGCATAATCACAAGCGGTTCAAGACTAAAAGCAATCCAATAAAGAAGAGGGTACTTGGCTCCTGCATCATTATTGAGAGGGAGACAACTCCACTCAGAAACATGATGGAGGGCTGGATCAGATTCCTGTTTATGTCATGCTCAGGCTGAGAATCAGAAGCCTCTGACAGCGTGTTTGGTAGATTCTCTAATAATGTGTCAGGGGAAATCTGGGGAGCATCTTCTTCCTCTTCTCTGGCAGAGGCAGACTGAGGAGTTAGGTTTTGGCTCAGCTCAGTGACACCTGTACTCGCTGCAGCGTTTGCTGTGACTTCAGGTGATGCTGGAGCTTCACTTTCTGCTTCCAGACATTCCTGACTTTCTGCTACAGAAGACAACAGAGGAGGCCTACTGCCTTCGTGCTGTGCTGCAGACCTGGTGAAACCTTCTGATAAGTCTGCAACACCTTCACTCGATCCCATGGCAACTTGTTGTTCAAAGCCCTCCGTCACCCAGGGAGCAGAGACACGCTCATAAGGCAGCTCAAGGCAAGGACGACTAACTGAGCTTTCAGTCAATCCGTCGCCTCCTGTCGGGCAGAGACTCACCTCAGCGGTAGGAAGATGCACGCACGAATCCTCTGAAGAAGGGATTTCCTCTCCGCCAGCATGGGAGCTCTCTGATCTCAACCTCTCAGGCAGCAGCGCAGAGGGACTACTGTTTGTGGGCTGCTCTGACGTTTGGTTGCCTAATTCACAGTGGAGTCTGGGTAAAGGCTGTGACTTATTTGGCTGGACCGATTCACTGGCGCAGAGCACAAAGGACGAATTAAACTGAAGTGTGGTTTCAGATGAGGTACAGGGGATCTGTTCAACTGGGGATACAGTGTGAGCGGACAGTGTGCCATCGACAAATGGAAGCTCTTGGTTGGGTGGGACAGAGGGACCAGACGGGTGAACTGCAGTCCGCTAAAGTAGAACAGTGAGACAATAGTGACAGGAGAGTATAAAGACAGAGGGGAATCGTTTACCTTCTACATTAGCGTTACAAACAGATGGGAGAAAAGCATTTTACCACATATTAATGCTTTTCGGTAAAACGGAACTGACATTTAAGTTAAAATCAACATACTTTCATAGAAGTATAAAACCAAAAAAAACCAAAAACAGCACCCAGAAGAACAAGTGCAAGAGCAAGACACCTTAAAGAAATAACAGAAGATAGAGCATATAGTTGTTAGACTGTAGATAAATATGTTAATCCTTTACAATCATATTCTATGTTAATGCAGTATTTCCTGATGAAAATCCCACTGTGACCTGATATCATTTTAAAGAGCAAAGAATTACAATTCTGAGAAAAGCATACATCTACAATTTTGTGTGCTACTGTTTTCATTATTGGATATCAATGCTTCACAACTTACACCACCCAATGCTTCATTAGACAAACTTCCAGGAATTCTGTTTTTAGTTTGACTTGAGATCATGTCTCATAACTCACAAAAGAAAAATCTATTAAGAGAATGAGTTTTGGCCCAAATTACTGCATCTTCATTAATGCTCTTCCAAACGGAAACAACATGCACGTGAATATTGATAGAACATACATACAGATGAGCTGGATGAGTACGTAGCTAACACGTATATCTGTAGTACCCCTGAGACATCAATGCCACTTTAGGTTATCATGTTATTCTGAAGTTGGATGACATAATGTTGTTTTTTTTCTCTCTGCTGTCTGAGGTAGTTTAATCAGTGTCATACAGACCAAGACTAAAGTTTTCCTCTGCTTATAAAATACATATGCCTCCTCGTTGATATGTTTTATGTATGGACTGGTTCCAAAATCAACTTTTGCTTGCCAGAATGCCGATGCAAGCCCCCTGGTAATCCTAGTATAAAGCAGTACAACATTTCTCTCTTCCACCATGTTATTGTAAAAGAAAAACCAATAGACTGATGCCTGCACAGTGTTTGCATATGGCAGCTCGACATTTAAAGGACTAGTTCTAGATTTGGAAAAATATTCTGAGAGTTGCATAGAAAGGTTGATACCATTTTCATATGTAGTTGAGTAGGTAATATCAATTAGTGGTGCAGGTGGATGGATTGGGAAAGAGTCAAGATGTTTTCCCCTGCTAAGCTAAAATAAGCTAAGCTCATTTCCTGGCTTTAGTTTTATATTTAACAAGCAGATATGAGTAATAGTAATCTACCTTTAAAACTTTCAACACAAAAGCAAATAATGGCACCTCTCAAAATGTTGAACTAATTATTTAAGATGGCAGTGGGATCACACTGGGTAACGTGTGCATGTGTGTAATTTCAAAACTAAGTGTTGTGTAAAACTAGTTTGATTAACATTTCAATACAAAACGATTAATTTAAATACACTGACAAAAGCACAATAATAGTGGACTTCAGTACATTAATTAACACTAATGTAAGAACATTAGACATGATGACACATGATAGAAAATGAATATTAGTGTTCTGAATGACTTCAACATTAAGCACATGAATTCAACTGAAATGGGGAGGACTTCAAAGAGTGCAGAAACATAACCAGCATGCATCATAATATGAAAATAGGAAGCTGACAATAAATGATGCTCGTGCTACAGGGATGAGAAGCGGGACTTTACCTAAGTTGTTGCTGAAGCTTCAATGAGCTGTGAACAATATAAACAACCAAGCCAAATGATGATAAGCTTTAAAAGTGGAGAAGAAATGATTGTTACGTTTTATTAGACACACAACTCACATATAGGGATAAAGCACTTTACCCTGCTTACCTGTTATATGGGACTGTGTCTACGACTGCATGCAAATCAAGATCATTTGAGCATAATCCAACAAGCAAGGTGCTAAATGTTGGCACGTAAGCCAACAAACTAAGGTAGCACATTCCAAATGCGATGGACTATTTCAGCTCTTGCAGCAAATGTATAAAGAAGAAACCTTGTTCTTTTCAATCTGATTCCACCTTTTTTTTTTTACCCTTACCTCAACATCAATGTCTGGCTGTAAGAGAAGTGGGCAGGGAGCGCTGGGTCTCACAGTTCCTGGCTCGGTGGTCTCTGCTTCGTCTGCTGACGTCAAACAGATAAATATGCTGTGAGACCCTGATTAGTCTGAATAGAGAGAGATTAACGACCTTGTTCGTCAAAACACTAATGTTAAAAAGTTTTAATTAGGGTGTATAAATATTTTTTGGGTGGAGATTTGTTAGATCTAAGACAATAGCCCTGACCAAAGATGCTATTGAGCTACTATCTATCTATATATATATATATATATATATATATATATATATATATATATATATATATATATATATATATAAAATCCAACATTTTTTGACCCTGACCCAAAGGGTTTTTCCTCACCTCTGCTGCAGCAAATGAACAGGAAGTGCAATACTTAATCAGTGTAGTATCTTTCCTTATGCCATGTATAATTATGTGTTATACTAATGTTTAAATATTTGAGACTGGGTTTTCTCAGCTAAGGAATCCATATGTCCATATGTCAACAGAGTTTGTGCGACAGCAGCCATACTGTACCTTCTTCCTTTTCATGCTCATCCTGTGAATCTAAGTCGTCGTTTACACTGAAATAAAGCAGAAACACCTGAGTTAAAAGCCTACATACACTGTACACTGTCACATACAGTAGTACCCTTTCTTCTTTTCTCTTTTTTGTAAAACCCTGTTAAATTAGCAGATTGCAGTGCCTTAGCAGTAGGCAAACACAACTTCAGACAAACAACGTATATATTTGTACTTCGGCATTTAATTAAAAAAATAAAATCAAAAAGAATTAAAAACGTGGGCAATGCCAAGTACCCTCCAAGACTTAATAGCTTGTAGATCCATTTAGCAGCAATAAATTGAAGTATTAATTTCCTGTATGACTTTATCAGTCTCTCACATCGCTGTTAAGGAATTTTCACAACTTTGCTTCAGTTCATTGAGGATTTTGGGCATTCGCTTATGCACAGCACTCTTAAGGTCACGCCACAGAACTTCAGTTGGGTTGAGGTTTGGACTTTGACTAGGCCATTCCAATACCTTGATTCTGTTATCTCTCAGCCATTCTGATTTAGATTCACTGGCGTGCTTCAGATCATTGTTGCATGACTTAGTTTTACCAAGCTTTAGTTGTCAGACAGATGACAAGACATCAGTGTAGTTCATGATTGACTCAATGAGTGCAAGGTGACCATGTCCTGTGGCTGCAAAACAAGCCCAAATCACTGTGCTTGACAATGGGTATGAGGTGTTTCTGCTAAAATGCTGTTTAATGCTGGCCATTCAGGCAAAACAACTCAACGTTAGTCTCATCTGTACATAGGACACTGTTCCAGAAGACTTGTGCTTTATTCAGATGCAGTTTTGTAAACCTCAGTCATGCTCTTATCTTCTCTTTAAACACAATAGTCTTTCTTCTAATTGTGCTGTCATGAACCTTAATATTTAAGATGCTCTGTGAGGCCTGTAGGGTCTGAAATGTGGGTCCTTCTTTATTTCTCTGAGCATGGCACAGTCTGACCAGGGACATCCACTGCTGAGAAGACTGGCAACTGTCTTGAAATATATCCCCTTGTGAATAATTTTTCTCAGTGTAGAATGTTAAACTTTAGTTTGTTTTTTCACAAGAGTTAAAAATGAAGGAATACAAACTTTTCTACATAACCATACATTTAATGGGGCAAATGAAGGTGGATAATTTGCCTTAATGTTTTCTTTTCTGCAGTTCCACTGTTAATGTGAGGAACCAGCCATTTTAATGAAACACTATTAGCTTTTGTACTGTAATGTATATTATATATATACTGTACAGTTCTGTTTCTGAATTGGCTGAGTGGAGCCCTTTAAAGGTGAAAGCCTCGACAGTGACCCATCTCATCACTGCTGGACGAGGTGAAAATCCACTGAGTCAAACGTTGCTGACTGAAGTTAACAGTCACTGTAAAGTGCAAGCATAACATAAGACTCATGTTTTTATGCCATAGTTGATCTATTAAATGTGGCTAAGGTGACAGTACCAGCTGGCACTTGGGCTGATTTAGTTAAAGCAAAAGTATGTATAATTTTTTTCTTTTTTTTTGTAGATATGTGCTCCATCACTTTTCCTAATGTAGAAAAATGCTGTCCAAACTTTCCACGAACAGCACTAACACGCTATCTGAACAGGTATCATGCAAGTGTGACCTCACAGGCTTTGACAGACTGTCAGTATTCGACATCTTGGGTGGACTGAGTGTCATGCTACAGTGTCATATTGCAGCTTTCAATATCTTCATGCCAAACAAAATTCAGCATGAATCATGTCTTTTTTTTTCTTATCCTGAGTTCAGGGTCACCACAGCTGGTCATTTGTCCACATGTTGATTTGGCACAGTTTTTACACCGGATGCCCTTCCTGACATAACCCTCCCCAATTCATACTGGGCTTGGGACCGGTCCTACGTGGCTGGGGATGGGGATGGGCACGAACCTCCGACCCTATGGTCGGTAGGCGGCCACTCTACCAACTGAACCACTGTCGACCCTCAGCATAAACCATGTCTACTCATGATAAATGTTTTCTTAAAGTATGTTATTACATTAGAACATATTTTTTTAAATATAGACATGGATAATTTTTAAATTATTTTCAAAAATTTCTGATGACATAGTGGGATTGCAACACTGCAACAGACCTACAAAAGATGCCAAATGAAATAAAGGTCA
The DNA here is from genome assembly GCF_033026475.1 of Channa argus. Lineage (NCBI taxonomy): Eukaryota > Metazoa > Chordata > Actinopteri > Anabantiformes > Channidae > Channa > Channa argus. Next base: position 6,596,483 of record NC_090209.1, read on the forward strand.
AGACAAGAGCATGTGACAGGAGCTACACAAATACCTATCAAGCTGTTGAAAGCTCCTGTGGTTATTGCATTTCCAGTTCTATATCAGAGTGGCAGGTTTAAATTTTGCATCTGACAATGATCTTTCATGCAGTTGCTTCAGAAGCTATTATTGTACTTTTTGCACACATCATTGTTTTTATATTTAATTTAGAATATGTTCCATTTTTGTACATCAATCTACACTCAGTAATCATTCATGTAAAAGGTAAAAGACATGTTTTTAACATTTTGACATTCTTAGCTCTGGCCAGGTACATCTTGTTTGTTTCAATTATCCTTCAGATTTGTCTAGGACTTGACCCCTGTGAATATAGGAGGGCCTTTACAGAGAGAACCCCCTTGGTTGAGTCATCAGAAGCCACTCTGGAGTCAAACGCATAGGACAGCCCTGGACTTTCCAAAACGACATGAAAGTCACTGGACTCAGTTAAAGCACTGTGTCTGTCAAACACCAGATACTCTTCATCACCTCTCTAATACCATCTTCGCAGTAAAGAATGGCGGTGGCAGCATTATCCTATGGGGAGGGTTTTCAACAGCAGGAACATGGACATTGTCAGAACTGAAAGAAGGATAAATGCAGGCAAATACAGAAAGGTCCTTGGAAAAAATGCTCCAGAGATGATCCACTTTTACAAATGTGACCTGAATGACCTGCATATTTTCTGAAAAAACCGGGCATGCCTTGGCAACGTGAAGTAATCATTTACTCACAAACTCAATTATGGTGAGCACGGTGTCGTCAAGGAATTCTTTGTCATTTCTGAAAAAAATATACGTGAGGACAGTTTTTCGCCCAGGTTTACAGTAAAATAATCTAAAAACTCTAAGGAATCTAACATTTCTCAGCTGAGTTCACAGCAAGTTAATGCCAAAAAAAAGAAGACAGAGGCAAGACTGGGCTTTGGGCTCACTATTCACTGTTCAATATTTATATTTACCTAAGGTGGATAGATTTTCATATACCAAAATAAACCATTGCTTCAGAGCAGAACATGAATTGTGTAGTTCATTCAGCATATAATAAGTAATACACTGTAGTGTCTGTACTTGTTTCATCTCAAAGTAACCTTTCCTCCCACTGGCTGCCTTGTTGAGAACTTAAAATTCATTTATCAGTTAACTTCAAAGCACCTAATGAATCTATAATAAATACTATGCCAGAGGTGCTGATGTAATTTCTGCTCCCTAAACGCTTCCTTTTCAATCAGTGGCTAATCCATCCATAACAGCCCATTTGGCTGCTTTCTCGTTCCAAACAGCTGCACGAATGGAGACCAAGATAACAACTACACCAGTTTCTAACCTGTTTGCTCATTTTATAGGTCCTTTGTAAGCTTGGTAGAGCTTCCCTGCTGTGCTTTGTCCCTGTGAGATTCATTATGCACATTTATGTCTAACAATAAATTAGGGAATGAGTAGACTCTTAGGGAGGTAAAGAAGAACAAGGGGTTCGTGTGCCATCTCTGACTACACAGGCAAAGAAGCACATCTGTCGCATTAAAATTGATCTGCTCCCCTAGGACTCTGATAGAAAAGGTCAGAGGTAAAGTTTAGCGCAGTGATTTGCCAGGCCTGAAAACGACACCTGCCCTTTGCCTATTTTGATCGTCCTCACACACCACTGAATGACTGGCATTCTCAGGGGTGTGTCTTCTCTCCCCAAAGCTCTTTCTATTTCTCACTGCAAAGACTAAAGACACCAAATTGTAACCGGCCCGAAATAATCTTCATGAACATGTAGTAGATTTAGTTGATTAGTATTTAGTAGATTGAGTAGATTTGATACCCGCCTATAGTGCTGTTATTGTGCAACAGACTGTGCAACTGTGTTTCTTAACATCCTGTTGTACTTTGGATTTCCTATAAACATGAAGGGTGTCTCCAGGCAGAAGTACTGTACAGGGCTAAAGGCTCACTTCAGCTGAGAACCCTCACTGGGAATTAGAAATCAACTGAAGCAACTGCAGTTGTTTCACAACCCCAATGTCTTTTGTTGTTGTGCTTTTATCTTTAATATGGTCTGTGTGCTGAAAGTAGGCTAATTTCATATAATCTGTACTGTGAAAGTTTTATTAATCAGAAACTGAGCATCCTGTAATTTTCCTCAAAAGTCTGACAAATGGCTGCGCTGAGCTGATCAATGTATGGAGATCAGAAGTCATCTGAATTTTATGTACTGTCCAAATCTTTGCACAAATATTATATCTGTGGCCTGTGTTTGGCATAGAAAACTAAACGTGTCTGCAGATTTACCTGTACTCTTTGGGGGGTTTGAGGATACTTCTTGCTGGTTGTATGTTGACGTTTGTTTGTGCTGAATTGTCTTCATAGGCCAAAAGCAGAGTTACAGCATAATTCATGGAGGAATTATTAGCCCAGAAATCGCCATCAGAGGTTTCATAGCGAACAACAAACTCAATGCGAGAGCCATGAGTGATATAAGGTGGTGCAAAAGACAGCTTGAAGGAAAACTGATCAGTGTCCCCATCATGAGATCCCTGGACATACTCTGCAGGATGATCAAAGTAAGAAGCCCAGTTGTCCATGGTCGATCTGATATAAACTGCCTTGTGGAAGGAAATGTTCAGGACTCGTACCACCCCACTGAAAGCAAGTGGCTCATTCTCTACTGGAGACACCCGCTCAACCTCCACTTTATTAGTGTGCACAGCCTGCAGCAGGACAGTGTCGGCTGGTGCATCAAACTCTGGGTGCACAAGATAGGTCGGGTGGCGCTCTGGCTTTCGGTACTTTGCCTCCTCTTCCTCCCACTTTGCACTGTCCCCTTCCTCGTCTGAATCAAAGGCAACGAATTCCTTAACATCCACCAGATCCCCACCTGTTGTATCGGCAAATGACACTCTCTTTCCGGCAGACAGGGCTAAGTGAATCCGCATGTACTCGGCAGTCTCGTCGTAGATAGACGGGCCTCGCTTCCTGGGCACCGGGGAACATCTTGGAATGAAGCGGACGCGCTGGCTGTCTTCATCATCATCCTCCTCATCGTTATCCTCGTCATTCATGGGATCGATCCTCTTTGCCTCTTCGGCGGACTTGTCTGTTTTAGTCGTGGTAAAAAGGCCCTCTTGACTTGGTATGGTTAAAAAAGACATGGTCGCAGAAGTGTAGGCTGCACTCAAGGAAGCTGTGCGCTGAAGGGACTACATATACTACTCTCCTTTCGGCTTATCCCGTGAGTTTGGGGACTACATATGGCGTCTCCAAATAAAAACACTACCAAATACTCATGATTTGCGCAGCAATGGCCCAGCGATCCATGCTGCCCTGGCCCAGCGTTACGCACGGATCCTCCTCAGCCAACGTGTGGCGTTAAATGTCAGCCATGGAAAACTTGCTCTTCCTGCCAGCCCTTGTGATAGAGTATCCCCTGCTTTACATGACTTTATGCTTCGCAGGTTTGCTGCTGTCGCGGAAGGAGCTGTCTCTAATTTTAGCACTGACCTACCGGGATCTCCATGCCCCAAATGTGTCTTTTAAATTGGTTTAATCCAGCGACTCCCCCTTCTTCGTTTGGTTCGGGCTGTTTTTAAAGAAATATTATCGCCCACATTCCAGTATTAGGAAGGCAAAAAAAAAAAAATAAATACAACTATATATAAACGGCGACAGTAGACTATAGCCCACAGACCACTACAGACGCCATTAGGGGGTGTCAGTTCGGGATGCATCTATTTCATCATGAGACTGCAAAAGATCCTGCAAACTGGAAAATTACAGGGCATTCATTGAATTGATGTCGTGCGTATGATAGTGCAACATTTAAATACTGTGCACATGGAAAAACAAATGACAATTAAAGAAAAAGTGTCCTTCTGAATATTTATTCGACTGATGAAAGCTTTATTCGATAAAAGCTTTGGCGTGCAGTAGCCCACTTTGTTTGTTAATTCATCTGAGCATTGGCCATAATGTGACATTTGAATGAAGCCATTCTTACCAAAATGTGTCCTCTTCTGAGGACAAGGACGTACTTAAATAAAACCTAGAGAGGACTGAGAACTGGAAACAAGCTGTACGAGTTTATGGAAGGATATTTATAGACTAGTTGTGCTCCTCCAACATCATTCGTGGGAATAAACACATGCTGTCGTAACCATCGCCCTGGCTACTGTTCTGAGTTCACGTCGGCTGCTTTTATTGAATTCGCACAATAGCTCACATAAAAGTCCTTGTTTATATGTGTTGTGACGGTTGAGGTCGTGAACCATGAGTGTGATTGATGACAAATTTCCTGCACTTTAATATCGCGTGCCAAACAACGCAGTAACCACACGAAAAGTTATGGTGCAGTGTTAAATACATGCAACTTACAGTCTAGTTTAGTCTCGTCGTGCGAATATAAAAAGAATATCTACATATTTTGGCGTTATGGTTTCCTGCTGCACTTGCTCGCTGCGCAGTTAAACCACTGTTACACATATATTACCGTGTAAACACACCCTTGTAAATGATTGGCGGATAGGTTTTAGCGCGGTGCGCTGTAGCCAATGAGAGGATTGTTTTTCTCTCACGTCGGCGCAAAGACAGTAAGCTAACAGATAATGCAATCATAAACTTACATAAACAACGCAGATTGGAGTTAAAGGTGGTGTGCCACAGGGAGGTCTTAGTGTGTGGCTTGACTTATGCTTTTTGGATTATTATTCGTGAAAATGCTGTGCGGCGAGTACGAGGGCACGCGAATTGGATAACGCATGCTAACGTATGTTAGCAATAGCCTGCTAATTATACGTTGCGCAAGGCCGCAGATAAATAACGACAAGTGCAGCTTCCTGTTCTTGCTTCGTTGAGAATGTAGGTTACGTTTCGCTGCAAGTATTGAAAGAGCAACTTTTATGTAAGTATCTAGTTCACTGGAGCAAGCAATCGCATTAACGTTAGTTTTAGTTGAGGTTGAGCTTGTTAGCTATTTGGCTAGCTAACGTTAGCTAGCATGAGTGAACTGACGGACTGCAACCAGTCCGCTGACTCTGCCTCGAGGAAACGGAGTCCATCACCCGACCAGGATGAAAACACAACGATCCCCCGCAAGTCCCTAAAAGTAAGTGATGCTTCAAATGAAGCGAGGTTTACTTTGGAAAGTTGCCAGAACAGTGAAGCTGACAGTAAACAAGCAGCTGGAAGCAAGGGCAAGCCAAAAGATACAGTAAAAGAAGCATCTGGTGTCCAGACAGAACAGGGTTCAGGCGGCACCGGTACGCTGCCTGTCAAGAGCTCCACTGCTGACGGCCGTCACGCCAGTCGCACTGAAAATCCACAGTCTTCAGATGCACCTGGATTTACTGACATAAAAGAAGCTAAAGAGAGGACAACAGTTACAGTGCAGCGTCCCTCAGCTCCTTTGGACCAGTCTGACTCCGCAGCCATAGCAGCGGCTGAAGCACTTGCCAGTCTCACAGGACGAGATGGGGAAGGCAGTCAAGAGACTCAATGCTCATCTGAAAAGGCCAAACAGGTGAAACACGGGAGCAAAACCAAACAACGTGGGGGCCATCAGTCCTCGAGAGTGGGCTCTAAAACGCAGGCAGCTGCAGCAGACAGCTCCACGTCTGTACATAGTACAGACAGAGAAGATGCAGACGATGGACCTGAAGCAGATGAAGGTGATGAGTCCATATCTGGATCTTCATCCACTCCAAGTTCATCTTTCCTATCAGACAATGAGGACAATGATGACGGAGAGTGTGCCATTGTGTCGGTTAAGATGGCCCCTGAGATGAGACAGTCAGTTGCTCTTCTGGCACAGGTACAGATGAGACTTGAAGCTCTTGAGAAAAAAAGCGCCCGGCTTCATCAACGACTGGACCTGAAGATTAGTCGTCAGCGACGGCCACATCTGGATCAACGCAGCTCCATTACAAAAACTATCCCTGGCTTCTGGGTGACAGCTGTATCCTTGAAAAGGAAAATCCCTCTGTCCTGAATCGATGTTGTGTTTGGTATTTAAAATTTAAATATGTTTGATATGTTTTTTTTAACATTGATGTGCCAGCTTTTGAACCATCCTCATCTCTCCGCTCACATCGATGAGACTGATGAAGATGCTCTTAGCTACATGACTGATCTTGAGGTAGGAAATGTTAGGGTCCTTACAAAAATCCATCTAATAATGCATAAGCCTGGTAGTAAAAAAAGTTATTTCTTGTGACTTTCTCAGATCGAGTCTTTCAAGAACAACAAATTAGGCTACAGGATCCGCTTCCACTTCAGACGGAACCCATACTTCCAGAACATCATTATCATGAAGGAGCTGCATCTTGGGATGGGAGGTAAAAATTAATGTGTTGATTAAGTTAAGATATTTAATTTTTAATGATTGCTTAATGCTACTACATTCAGAGTTTGCACCTTTCACTATAAATGTAGTCTCTGTAGAGGATAATGGGCTAATTTCACATGTACACATTTTTTAATTATGTGCAAGAAGAAGGCAAATCCATTCAAAACAAATAATTTTTACAAAAGAACATTAAGTCATATTTAACAGTTTGAAAAAAATAGCAACACATTTCCTGGAACAACTATGTAAACGTGTTAGAAAGTGAGGGGAGTAAATTCCCAGAAAACTAACATTAACTTCACACCCACAATCTTCAAACAATGCAGCCACAAAGTACAAGTAGCAAAAAATAGAATCTAGTTAGTATATTAATTGTTCTGCTCCCTTTGTAAATGTAGACTGAGGGAAAATATTTCAACCACTCAATACAGTGCATTTCAATATAATGCAATTTTACATAACACCTCAAGGTTTAAGATATCGTATGACAGGGCTTTTTCACTGCCTTGCAGTCAGTGCTTGGTATTTTGTGAACAGTGCATTTAATATAATGAGGTCTTCCAAGACATTCACGGTTTCATTTCTGAAACTGAGTACTCAACATCTAAAGATGCATTTTGACTAGATTTTGAGGCAACCTGAAATCCACACGTAGGTATATTTTCTGGATCACTATTTAACCCTGGCTGCTCATGTTTTCAGGATCTCCAATGTCTTTCTCAAACCCCATCCTGTGGCATCGTGGACAGAACCTGACAGGCCACAGCGAACCCAGGAAGTCATCACGCGGGGTCTATCAAAGCTTTTTCAGCTGGTTCAGTGACCACAGCAACCCCGGACAAGATGATGTAGCAAAGGTACAGAGGGCAGCACCTTCATACCGAGATGTTTTCACCATAATGGCAACACAGTATAACCAAATACTTCCCCAAAGGCTTCAAATCCACATCTTGTTTTGAGCAGTCAGAAGTACACAAGACTCTGCTTTGCATGTATGTGAGATTAGATTTGGACACCAGTGGAGGTCTATGGCACGGACGAAAGAGCTAAACCAGGCTCCAGACTTACGCACATTACTCATGAGTAGAGGCAAATCCTTGTCGATTTTAGTGTCCGTGTTGGGATTGTTGAAAATACAATTAATTTAGAAAATGTCCAAAGTTTCCTTTAACACTGTCAACTTTTGAAGAGTCACCCACTTTTAAAACGGTTGTTCTCTAGTCACACATTTTATTATTTATTATTTATTATTTATTAAAATCAAATATATATTAGGGCCCTCAATTGATTGCTTAGTTTGAGTGCAAATTGAATGCAGAGACTCAGTCGGAACTCCTAGCACCTAATCGCTTACACTGTTAAGCCCTGCAAATGTGAGGCAACAGGTTATCACAGAACCGCATTACTGCATTACATTATAAGGTTTGTGCCATAAAAAGATTTGTGCCATTAAAAACAATTTGCATTATTGTTGCATTTGCATCCCCCTTGAAAAATAAATAAAAAAATAATAAGAACATTTGTACTTGTACATTAAATATTTTTTAGATAATTATATCGATATATAATTTGTGCGTGTAAGATTGTGTTTGGCCTAGAAAAACACTTGGAGAGTGTGTTTAAACATATTTGCATAATATGTGATGAAATTTGTTTCTTATTCAGATACTTAAGGACGACCTGTACAGAGACCCTCTGAGATACTACCTCACTCCGCTCTGGGAACCAAGGGAGAACGGCAGGTACAACCACCATGTTTTCACAGCTGTTGACTCATTGTGAATACAGTGGACAAACCAGTTATTAGAACATTCTAGAAATATTCGCAGTCCCATGGCCTTGGAATACAGTTTTGTGTAAACTTTAAGAGTTTTCATATTTTCTTTTTTTGTGAGACCAGGTGGGATGCATACTGAACAATGTTTGTGTTTACTGTGTGTTTATGTGTAGTGGAAGTGGGGCCAGAGCAACCAACAATGGTAATGGAGATGAGTGTGTCGTAATCTCTGACTCGGATGACGAGCCTGGTGAGGAGACCGGTGAAGCAGAACAAACAAACAGTAGGGAGGAAGAAGAGGAGGATGCAGAGGAAGAAGAAGAAGAAGAAGAAGAAGAAGAGGAGGAGGAGGATGCGGATGCAGAGGAAAGGGGGGCAAGTCCAGGTCAGTACTAGAGTAAAACTCACTGGTAAGAACGGCTGGTTGGTTAAAGTGCACAGTTATTTATACACAGTTATACAGATTTTGAATTCAATTTTATGGAGATATATTTGTATTTTTGTTAAGCTGATTATGGATTATTTCATTTACAAAGGATATTGGCCAATAGCTGTTGTAAAAATGGTTTTGTGTGTGAAATCCCACAGTGATGAGAGGCACAGGGCTTCTTAGCATCACATTGGCTGGCTTGTGTTGTAGCTGAAATGTAACTGTGAGTAATGCAGGCTAAACTGAATAGACAGAAAATATTTCCTCCTCAGATGAGAGCCCAGAGGAGGAGGAGGATGGTGGAGAAATTGTGATTGACGGTAAGACAAAACTCTTAAAAGTAGTGTTGCTAATTTACCACTATCACAAAAACAGTCAATGGCAGTGTTAACCTATGTGGGGCTAGTTTATTAGATATTTTAGTTTCGGGTGATCCTGTTTTGTAACATTTGACATCTAGTTGAGTAAATTGAACTATCCCTTTAAAACATAGCTGTCGTGTTCTGTAGGCTCTGATGACAGTGACCAGGAAGAGGAGGAGGAGGAGGAGGAGGAGGAGGAGGCCTAAGCCACAGTGAAGAAGATGATGAGGTAAAAGCTGAAGAACGAATCCTTGAGGGACCAGAGGCCAAAATTACAAAGAGGATGCTGAGATTGATGCGGAGTACCAGAGCAAACATGGAATCCTTCTTCCTGATGTTAAACATTCTTATGCACAAAATATCAGTTTTTGGTTTTTTTATACCTAAAATACATGGAATCATTTTAAAATCAGGGTTAACAGTAATAATAAAAAAAAAAAGCCAAGGCAGCCTGTTTCCCCTCTATTTTATACACTCAGCGCTGTGTATTATGATGAACTCTGATTCACATTTTGCAAATTTATTTTTCCTCTCTCTCTTCATAAGAGTAGTGTTCTTCTATTTAATGAAGGACCTCATACAACAGCCTACAAACATGTAGGTCAGATTTAAATAGCCACTACGTGCTGGTGTTAAATTTTGTAGATTTGCAGATTCTTCAAACATGTGACACTAAAACCCTTATTAGTGGCATTATTAGCAATCAGTCAAAGACACACGTGTGAGTAGACAAATGTGTCATTAGTGAAATTCGATGTAATGATAGTACTTTTTGGGTGCACTGAGTACTGAACCAAAATTTGTTCTCAGGGATGATCATGTTGGCAGTTTTACTGAAAGAACCTTACAGATTCTCAGACATTTTACACACTCTGGTTGTCATTGGCTGTGTATAAGGAAACGTGTACTCTACTGTAGTAAATAGGAACAAGTATTGTTTTAATATACTACCTGTTATTTCCGTCCTCTCCCGTCTTGTCTTGTTACACACCAACATCCACCCCTGTTAACAATCTGTAAACCACCTCTAACATTTAAAATCATTGCGTAGTTTGACCAGTGTTGTGGATTTTTGCATCGTAACCCACTCCTACAATAAGTAGCAGAGTTTTTTTTTTTTTTTTTTTTTTTTTTGTTTGGTTTTTTTTCTTTAATCGGTAAATTAATTGGAATTTTTGTTCTAAACCATTTATTTTTATTTCATGTGTGTTAAGAGTTGTGTTTTTAAATTGTAACTTCTTTTTAACAAGATGGTATTTATTATATTGTTTTTCTACACGCATCACATCGCACACATCATGGCATGCCCGTGAGCATGAGTTGTAAGACTGGGGGAATAAATTACTTGCAGATCTGCGTGGAGGAAATCATTTGCAGTGCACAGTGTCAATAGATGTCAATAAATTCACAACCACATTATGAGATGCACTGTAACAAAATTAATATTTGCTTACTTTTCTTAGCAATGAAAGTGTAAATAATACTTCATCATTGTCTTTTGTATAAGACAGTACACATGTTGAATTCATGGATAAATTTATCAAATAATCTGGAGTTTTTTCATAAATATGATCAGAAAGTTATATTTTGTGTGATGTGTTTTATAGGACCCTGTAGTTAAAAGATACCTACTTGTTTGTCGCTTTGGTTTATTTTCTTTGCTTAAAGATCAGTGTTCACCTTTTGACTCAGACCTAATAAAATTGGAAATTGTTTAAGCTTGCTGCTTGTTGTGCTTTACATGTACAGAAGAAAAGAAGAAGCCTACATTTTTTTCCAATAACTTAAAAAAATATATATATCTGATTTGCTTTTGTTTGGTTTTTTTTTGAGTAATGAGAAATATATTTTATTAATAAATGCTTTGAATAATAAAACAAATTCAGATGGCCTGGAAACATTTGTTAGAAAATATAAATAATTGGGTTATTATCAAAATCCTGTATGTGTCCGGCCAGTCACAGTTCAGTTTCCCAGAGCTTGTTCTTCAGAGCCAACAATTGTCCTCAACACGACCACGAGATGGCAGTGTTGCCAAATCTCCTGTTAGGCTGAAGGTGTCAATGTAGGTTTTGTGTTAAAACTGTGTCACATAATGCTTTGCTTTGGCAGCATATAAGATGTCAGTGCAAATGATAAATACTCAAGTGGCTCAAATCCTGAGAACTCCTAATGATGTGCATGTGACATGTGACGTGCACACAAAAGTCACCTGTCTGTCTGATATGCTTGGCTTCTGTATGTTCCTCTTGATGAGAATAATCAAACAAGCCCTGCTGAGATACAGCTGTTCTTTAATGTACTCCATCTTTGATATGACAGCCATGTGTGATATCACTGACATTTTGAATGTAGTACTGCAAATAGCCCTGGGCAAGACATTTTTGGACAGGCCCAGACAAAGGAGCAGCAGCGGTGTTGCAATGGTACACTTAAACCCTTTGATTCCACTTTTAATGCACAGCTATAAATATTCCACTAGCAAAAACCTGTCCTGCTGTGGACCCAGCAGCACCCAGGGCATGTAATCTAGGATGGGCCTATACTATTAATACAGATGATGGAAACACATTATACCCTGTGAAATGATCCCATGTGAAACGCGGTGTTTGTCTCCTCTTTGTAGCAGCTTTATTCCATGTACCTCTGAGCACAACATGTTTTCATGACTATGAATTAATAATAGCTTTGGTTCCTACAATATTGATTGTGACAAACTAAGTACAGATTGCTGGGACAACAAAGCCATCCGCGGGGGCTGCTTTGTGGTCTGAGGGTTGTCTGTGAAGCCTTTGTTATGTGTAGGGTGGCTAAAGCCTCAATGGATTCTCCAGTGTAAACTACACTCCCCCCTGAGCTGAGCTGATGTTGCTACTGTACACAAATCATCTTGTCATGCGGCTTCATGCTATCAAGTTTCAGAAGTAGTTCACCAGAATCTGCTACTCAAACTGTTTCACTGTCGACTGCAGAAAGAACGTGCAACAGCACATTTTTCATGTGTGTGATTGATGTTGGGAATGACATTTTCTGCTGTTAAGTGTACAAGAGAAGGGCTTGTGCTGCACTCTGAAGCTCATCTATGGTGGGTAACCTGAGAGGTCAAGGTAGGGCCTCGGAATACCAACTACCTGGGTGTGTGTCTGTGCGTGTGTGTGTGCGCATATGTGTATATGCTTGCAGGCTCGCTTATGAAAGCTTGCATTCTTTATGCACCCTGCGGCTTACGTATTCCCACGAAGCTGCAAGTCACATACATACAGTATCTGCAGCTTTTCAGCACCGTGGTTCATGCATGCGTGATTGTCTGCTCTTCAGCTAATCAAGATGAGGCACAGCATTTGAACTGTGCAGAGGAGGGGGAAACCAGAGAGGGACGGGGGGGGGGGAGAGAATAGAGTGAGTATGACTGAGGGAAATGGATGAGTGCAGTGATAAGCGGAGCTGCCTGGGCCCTGACAGATACACACAGCAGATGGATGAGTCTTATCTGGGAGATCACAGAGTGCATACTCACGCCTAGGCCCCGTTACAGATAGCCATGATCACACCAGACAGATGAATAAGCCTACCCCCCAACAATCACACTGCACACACACACACACCTTCACATACTACCACTTGACAGAGTGAACAGATTGCAGCGCTCGCGTTACCTTCAAGTCTTAGCCATTGAAATTCACCTGGAGTCTGGTGTCTGAAGGATGTGCACAAGGAGAAAGAGAAAGAAAAAGGTGTGGAGAGAGAGCGATAAGAGAAATCAATTCGATTTTAATTCAAGTAGCCGAGCACGATGTGTGTTTGTGCATCTGTGTCTACACACACCCACGCGCACACACATACGGGATACATGTATGTTGGCATACAAATTTATCTTCCAGCAAGAGAGAAACATGCAATGTTTTTGCACTTTTTTCAGCATGACATACTTTTTCCCAACAAGCAGTGTGTGTCAAAGAAGTTAATATGGAGCTGAAGTCACACAAACTCAAAACAAAACGTTTTAGTTTTCTGAACAAAAGGACACTTAATCATTAACTAGCTATTACCAAAGGCTTTTTAAGAGTGGTGACAGTTTTACCTTTTAACACATAAGGACCATCCTGTCACTCATCTGCCTCGCATCCGCACTATCCTCCTTTCCATGTACAATAACTCCTTCCCTCTCTGACACACACGCACATGCACATGCACACGCACAGACCCTGTTATTTGGAAAGAGCTCTTCTTCAGCAGCTGTTGAATCTCCCAGCTGCATTTTATAGTGAAGGAGAGTGCCAGTCTCGTCTTCAAGGCAGATGGTGGCTGGCTGGCCCCGTGGACACGTGGCATTTTTGTTTGACTGCAGACGGTGCTTCGTCTCAAGGAAGCTGCAGCTACAGTATGTCTATACAGTGTTCTCTTATTTAAAAAACAACAACAACAACAACAAAAAAAACCGCAATCACCTCACTTTCAGTACAGTTCGAGATGAGCAGGCTGCAGCTGGAATGTTGTCCACGTATGCGCGCTTCCTTTTAAAGATGTTTGCAAAAATGTGCTCCCCTTTGACAATAACTGATGTGTGACGTTCATGATGTCACCCAAACTTATCTTGTTTTGATATTTACGTTTTTCAGACTATTAAGAAAACAATTACAAGACTTGTTAAGTCCTGTGAGAGGAGCTGCGGTTGAAAATCAAGCAAACAGCTCTGTTAAACGCCATACCTTTATTTTCTCTGACAAGGTCATGGTAGTGCACGGTGATGCCCTGGATTTTCTGTAGCAAACATGTTCAAACACTCTTCAATTTATCAATATGCTGAAGGAAGGAAAATTAGTGGCTCCAATAATGGGTTGGGTTTTCCTCGAGGGGACAATATTTTACCTCTTGAATTGACATGACTGATGTGTCTCAGGGCCCAGGATTCATCTAAAGCCTTTGGTTTGCCTACAGGGATAAATGTCTACCTCTCCCATCACATTTTCCATTAGACGCCAAGATCCTCCTGACAGGGCTTTTTGTGAACTAGAAAAACAGTCTCAGTGTTTGTCTGCCTCACTGTTACAAAACCCATCCATCACGTTGGAGGTAATAGTCCACCACAGCCACTGTTTACCGCTGCTTGCGCTCACATACACAGAGCAAAAAAATGGCCACTCCAAAGGTGAGCGAAGGGCTTCTGCTGCTATCTCCAGCAAGTTGAGGCAGTGGTGGGTGCGTGCTGGTCAGCTACGTCCACAGGATGGAGGCTGGCACAGTTGCGCATATGCATGACTTTAATATGTGCCTATTAAGCAGGAGGGAGTTGGGCAGTGTACTAAGTGTCCATGGCCAAAGTTGAGAGCACACGGAAACCTGAAATCAGCACACGCTTGTGACTCACTTCCTTAGCTGGAAACCGAGAGATGTCTCCTGTGGAGCGGGAAACAAAGACTCCCTCCTGGACACATTTTGACACATCCCTGCATGTACATCACATCCTGCTGATACCCAGCTTCAGATAAGGGCAGTGCTTGCATGTTATGTGCCTCTGTGAAGGTGACTCAAACCCAAGAATGTCCATTAAAGATAAATTCTGAGAGTTAGAATTAAAGCTTTGGGAGGCCTACCAGAAACTACCACTACCCTCCTCCACAGCCTTTTAAACTCTGACACACCACATTGCTTCATGTGTTTATTTTATTTTACTGACTTGCAGAGCCATTGCTCAGAATACATTCACCCTCAGCTTTTGTGCCTTTAGCAGCACACTGCGTCAGAGCTCATCACAAAGCCAGTAACAATGAGAGAGACGTTCTAAAAGCTGTTTTAATTTCAATCTCAAGGCTCTTTTAACAGAATGAATGTCCTTCACGTCCTGGCCCCCCCCCCCCACCCTTTCGGTGGCTTTGTCACTGTTGTCATGAGCGCTGGAGCCAGCCAGAGAGGAATCCCAGGAATCTTTTTTGGCTGATCTGGCTCTCATGTAAAGCTGAAGAGTAATGGTGCCACGGTCCACGTAGCAGACCAGTCCCCTTTTTAATAGTGAATTCAGCCCCTGCATCATGTGTAAGAATAGCCTGTGGCCTTTGGGGTGCATGTGAAACCATTTATATGAATAGTAGCTATATGGCCATCATCATTTAATTGAAATCCTCAGGTTAAATTAGTGTTGTGCAAAAGCACAACTCCACTGAAATAGATTAATGGCATTTTACAGAAGAGTGGAGCAGTGTGTTTAACCCACCAGCAGTGACAGGGTTAATCATACCCATATGGTGTACCAAGAGGTTTGGTCCAATGCTGCTGTGGGCCAACAGGAGAGGGAAGGCAGGGTGGGGGCAGAACAGAAGGGAGAGGACAGCGGGGCAGACACTCTCCCAACACCTGCACCTGGTCACTTGATTCACATTCAAACTGCCTGGATCAATGGAGCAACATCTAGTTCACACCACGGTGAGGGGTTGCTGATTTGTGGGCTTAAACTTTTTGGAAAGAGCGGATCAAGCGTCCCGGGTTCAGCTGCGTGCTTTTCGTTTTCTTTTCATTTTTGCATGGACGAAATGTCGTCGGCTAATACCGACTGATTACACAGCGTCTTCTTTTTCGCCAAAGGAATTTGCAAACATACCGGATTGTTTTATGGCTGCGCAGCGCTGCTGAGGGACATTTTCCAGCCCTGCTCCGTCGCGCAAAACCCGGGGAATGCAGCGGTAACATCCTGCAAGTTTGGGATCTGAGAGGCGTAGCGGCTATCGAGAAAGTCCGAAATCAAAGGTACGACATTTAACTTCCCTGTGGTTTAACTTTTAACTCATGTTTGGTTACTCTGTAGCGTAGTGACTGAAGTGCACCCGTTTGCTCGGTTCCTATTTCTGGATGTTGAGTTCACAGGTAAGTGCGCACTCTTCCATGGAAAAAGAAAACTATGTTATAGGAATCCTATAATTATTTTTTTAAAGGGAAACCATATATTATTACAGGAGAAGTTTAGTCTGTCCTGTCATCACCACCCAACATAGAAAACCCAGTAAAAATACAGTCACCACACAAAATACAACCAAGTACAATGGGACCATCATAGAAGAAGCCCAGCAGGCACAACATATAAGGCTTTTGCTCATGTTTCCTGGTTGGTGGTTTTACATGGTGTTTTTTATTTATCTATTTATTTTCTGTCTGTCTGTCTGTATTTACATGTGTTATCAGGACATTCATTTTAATTAAAATTAAAATTTACATTTTGCCTGTTGCTTAGCCATTCAAATTCATATTAGGGTTGAAAAAGTGCATACATACAGTTGTTTAGAATGATTGGATTAATAACCTTTAGTGATAATTTTTTCCCCCATTTTTGTAAACTCAGTGAACCAGTGCTGTTTTAGTTGATTTTATGAGTTTCTTTTAATCCTTATAATATATAGATATTTTTTGGTGCCAAATACTTTTGAGTCTGACAAAAAAAGGTGTTGGCGCATTGCTTTGATTCCTTTCATGTTACTTAAGTGTTATTAAAAGTACATAACTAGTGTTTGAAAAGAGAAATACAAATCAAGCTTCCCCAGTGAGAATATATGCGACATTTGTGTGATTGTGCCAGGAAGCCTGTGAAGCATTCCAAATGGCTTCTGCTTTTTATTTCCGAATGTAGAAGGATGCCAGTCGTTTCGGTTTCTTCAAAATGTTCAGATTTTTCATGCATTTTTATATGAGTCCCATAATAATTAATGGCTTATTGTGCAATTTAGTGAACATTCATTTAAATCTCATAGGTTTTTCTCAACATGGAAACCTCTCCCTAAAAGCCCTTATTTTAAGGCTTGTACCATGTGCCACTGGAGGCCTTGGCTACATGGATGTCCTGAGAAAAACAAACAAAAAAAAAAAAGCCTATGGGATGTCGTATAGGCTGGGCAAAGCACACCTTCAGGGAGACAATTTAATGGACGTTATGGACTCAGCTTTTAGTATTCATAATTTATATGGGATCCTCTCCAGCAAAGTGCAGATGCATAATGAATGCTTGAGTTAAGGTCTAACAGTTAGGCTACGTTTCAACACCCCTAAACTGTCAGAAATTGTTTCGGCGAGGGGCTACCTGTTTCTTTGAACTGTCGTATACATCACTCGTCAGCCCCTGAAAGTACATTGACGTGCTTTGTTGAAAGACTGAGAGAGAGGCAGAGGGAATCACTGATGGGCATCAGAGTCTTGTCTCATGCAGTTCTCTATGAATTATGGATGAAATATATGTTCAAGAAAATGTAATAAGTTTAATAAAATGTACAAGATGAAGTCATGAAGCTATTCATCTTGCTTTCAGACTTTTTTCCCATGTAACTGTGCTTGCAATTATACAGTCTTAACACATACATCGGTACATTTACACTTTAAATAAATAATAGGGCTGTCAAATTTTCCAAAGCAGGTGTGAAGATTTGGACGTTGTTCTCTCCTGCCAAACTATACGTCTCGCTTTGGAAGGCTGCAGACCAAGCTTCTGATCTGAGAGATCAGAGAAGGAGAGAGAGAAAGAGAGAGTCTCTTGCCTGTCTGTCTTTCTTTTTCTGTCTCGTTTTTCTCATAAGGCGCTCTATAATAATAGTTCATTCCTCTTTCTTTTTTTGTCCAGATTTAGATCTCTGTGGGCTACCTGCATGACTGTTACCATGACAGCATCTGGAGCCCAGCTCCTCCTGTTGGCCTTATGTGTTTACAGAGGCTCGGGCCTGCAGCAGTCTGCTCCTCGGGTACGCCTCTCCTTCAAAGGTGAGCTCATACACATTAACTCCTCTGACAACAGAGATTAACCTTAATCGTTTCTTGTACTTGTTTGGCTTGTCCCATTCGTGCATGCACACACCCACGCACGCATCCACGCCAGCAGTTATGTTTCCTCCTTTATACATATGTAAAGAACCTATTTCCTGCCACATGTCAAACAGTACAACGCTGAAAACAAAAGGTGGATATTACGTGTGGTTGGTTACTGGTAGTGCCCTTCAACACTGTTTCTTCCCACACCCAAAAGCCCACAAGCACTGTCTTTCTGTCAGTTCTTCTTTGTTTCTGATGTTTGACATGATGACACAAAAGAGAAACACCTGAAATACGATCACAAGGAGAAAATGATATTTTAGTCCTGTACAGTTTTGGCCGTAAGGTATAAATTCAAAAAGAGGGCGGATAGTGTCTTTTAAAACCTTTCTTGCTGACACTTGGGATTTTCCCATGCACTCTACTCCCTGTCCTCTTTAACTCTAATGGCAGAGATTCATGGTACAAATATGTGGATGACAGCTTTGATCAAAACATTGCAGAATGATTACAGATTTCTTTGCAGCTCACGTCATGTTGTGCACCTGCACATGTGGCCACGCACACGCCCAAAGAAAAACACACACACAAACACTCATGTCACACCTAAGATACCTGTGGGTGACAATTTGAGGTTTCATTCAGATTTATAACATTCATCGGTGCTTTGATGTGGAGGCGAGTCAAAACATTCTGGTCCCAGGTCAGGTCTAGGCAGAGTTAATATGTTTGGTGCCTTATCTTTCAATTCAACAAGAAAAGAAAAAAAACAACACGATTTTGTACTTTTTCTTAACAAGAGACATCTGATGCAGATTAGAGGTAAGCTAATCATCAGATCTGGCAGTTGGTGTCTACACGCAGTGCTGTTTTGAATTGAAATGATTTTGCAACACTGAAAACATCTGTATACATGCTGTTTGAGGATGACTCCATTTGAGCCTTGAGAGGATAATTGGAGTGGATTTTTATATGACCTTTCACACTAATCCCCTTTAGGTAAACGGCATATACACACAGTTTCTGCAGCAAGGCGCACAACGCCTGACCAAGTACACAAACTTGGTCTTGAACTTGATCTCGTTCTTGCTGGTGTGAGGATAGAGGAATTCACATCAGCGCTGAGTCTCTCTCCCTGAGAAATTCACAGCGAGGAGCTTGTTGAAAACAACTCAGAGGTGTCGAATTGTTAGATTGTTGCTAAGTTCTTACAGATAAAGCAGTTGCATTCGCAGGCCTCAGTCACCCTTGCCCCTAATACCAAAGAAGAAGGAGGAAAGTTGGATTTACTCCCCAACTGGGTTTTTGCTACTCCAAGGATTTATTGTTCATTGTTTGTGACAGCGAGTCTCTTTGTTCTCCAAGGCGCCTCTGGAGGAGGTTTCGGGGAGGCTGGAGGACATGTGACTTTTGTGAACAAACGAGGCTGAGTGACAGGCTGGGGTACAGGAGGCCTGCAGAGGAGAGGCATCGTGTATTGTTTCCTCTGTCGTTGGGAAGTTGTGTCAGGGATACACACTTGTGATACAGAGAATGACTGAGTCTTATTGTACAGAATTACTCAGCATCTCTACAGAGCAAAATGTGCAGTGTAATCAAAGCCATGTTGTAGGAGCTCGTGCCCACACAGTGCGGTCACCAGTCAGTTCATTCTTGAGTCAGACTCTGTGGTCATTATTTGTTGTCAGGTTGTAATGTGAGAGCTGAAGCTTCATGCTTGAATCCTCTGTCCTTCCCAGTGGTTCCCTGATCTTTGTCAGAATGTCGTCGGGGGATAATGTTTGCTGAATGTTTACCAGATGATGGCAGTACATTGTTTGCTATTTTTGGAGAATGGAGATATGTATAGGGGTGTGGTGTTTCTACATTTAGCCTGTTCAGTAAATCCACTATGGCCCAGTGGAGATTGTCCAAAGGCTTTTTGTCCTGTGTTTACCTCTCAGGAACAGAACAAGATCTGTTCCAACGTCTAAGACTCCATCCCGTGTCGTCCGGAGATCCGATTGCCCGGCTTATTTTAGTGGCACCTTGACTGCATCCTGTTAACACTGACCATCGGAAGGAAAATAGAAGGCACTTTGATGTAAATAACGAGTGTGCTTCCTTTTCAATCCCCGTAAGCCAGCTTCTGAGGGTGTCTGTGAACATTTGTCATTATATAAGCCCGCTGTCTTTAACATGCTCCCACCTTGTCCCAGTGTGCACATATGGGGGTTGATATCTTGCGCATGCCACAGATGTGTGTGTGCGCGCGTGTGTGTGTGTGCGCGTGCATGGCTTTTCATGTATATTAAACACTAGACTTACATGAGATGAAAGAATAGGACAAGTTTACATTCAGAGGTAAAGCTCAGCACAGAAACCATCTGTCCCACTGCAAATGAAAACTGTTCAATCAAAGCTTTCAGGAGAACAAAAAAAGGAGAAAAGTTTTCCACTGCAGCATGTCTTAACAGGTTACGCTCTGCTGAACACAATCCTGATCTTAAGAATTAGCTGCGAGTTCCACTGACCTGTGTTTCTTAAGGGACTGGCTTTTTCGTCTGACTCTACAAGGCCTGTGGTGCCTTAAACTCAATCAGACAGTCAGGACACATAAAATATTGAGATCTTAAAAGCGAATATGTTTCTTTAAATGCTCTAAGTTGAGTTATATTTAATCAGTGACACAGATTTTCCAGTAAAGAAATGAGAACTGTGTTGTTCAAAGGACCATAAGCTCATCCAAGTCAGTAATGAAACATGTTAAAGGCACAAAGGGAATAATGTGAATAGATGTTGAGAGCTAACCTTTGCTCCCCCTGCTGTTTTCCAAATGATGTCAGTGGTTTAAACAAACTTTTTTTTTTCTCTCTCTCTACACAGAACTGATGGACACACGGGCTGCACGGCCCTTCAGCTTTTCCTTTAACACCAGCGACTACCGTGTGCTCCTGATGGACCAGGACCAGGGCCGGCTGTACCTGGGCAGCCGCGAGTACCTCGTGGCTTTGGACATGCACAACGTCAACAAAGAGCCACTCATAGTGCGTACAAACTTCACGGGGTTGCTTCTTAAAATCCCGTCTGTTACTTGGTATGTGGCATTAACTCTAAATATGCAATGATCCTTAATAATCCAGTGCTTTCTTTTCCTTGAACAAACAGATCCACTGGCCAGCCTCTGCTAAGAGAAAGGGAGAATGTCAGATGACAGGGAAGGGAAAACAGGTGGGATCATGTACTTACATCCTGTTCTTTCAAACCAGAGACAATGACAGCAGTGCCTGTTTAAATTGGATCTGTCTTAACCCTCTTTGTGCAGGGTGAATGCGCCAACTTTGTGCGATTGATAGAGCCGTGGAACCGCACCCACCTCTACACCTGTGGAACCGGGGCGTACCAACCTATCTGCACATTCATCAACAGGGGCTGGAGGGCAGAGGTGAACCCATAGACATTTGCAGTTCCCCGAGTGGGATTTAAAAGAAATAATATAAAAAGGAAGAAAAGCCCTCAGCAGTGGGCCTGGAAAGATTTGTCCTGCTTAATATTTCAGGACTACAAACTGGGACACTGATTTGTTTGTGATTTTCCCCTGCTCCCCTGTGACGTTTTAGCCATCTATTTTTATGCATACTTTCCCCATCTAACTTGTCCCTGCAGGACTACCTGTTCAGGCTGGTCCCTGGATACATGGATTCAGGGAAAGGAAAATGTTCCTATGATCCCAAACAGGAGAGTGTTGCAGTTCTGATCAGTAAGACCTGCTTTTATTTAAAGGCAAAAAACACACACGCACACAAAATGTGGCATATGAAAGCTGAATAACCACACCTTACCTGTCTGTTTTTGGACTGTCACGCCTGTGCAGATGGTAACCTATATGCAGGGGTCCATATTGATTTCATGAGTACGGATGCTGCTGTGTTTAGGACCATGGGAGGGAGAACAGCAATCAGGACAGAGCAGTATGACTCCAGGTGGCTCAATGGTGAGTAAGTGTGGGTGTGAGGAGGTAAATGTTGCTGATTACAGCTTATGGCTCCTCTCATTTTATTTGACAACCACTTGCCTCAATCCCCTCTCTTCTTATCTGTCTTTATCCCCTAGAGCCCGTGTTTGTTCAGATCCAGCAGATCCCTGACAGTGCAGAAAGGAATGATGACAAACTTTACTTCTTTTTCCGTGAGAAGACTCTAGACTCCAGTAGTGGGACCAGCCCCAGCGTCATAGCCCGAGTGGGAAGAGTGTGTCTGGTGAGCTGAATCACTAATGCGTTTTTTGCTTAAAACCACTGTACATGCATACAGTATTGAATCATGACCTTTTATTCTTCCCGTCTAGAATGATGATGGAGGGCAGAAGTCCCTGGTGAACCGCTGGACGACGTTCCTCAAAGCTCGTCTTATCTGTTCGGTGATAGGGGACGATGGAGTGGAGACGCGGTTTGATGAACTACGTGAGGCTTTTATAAAATACGCAGTGCATTTGAACTGATTGCATTTTCATAACTGCAACTGCTTTTACTATGGTGTCATTGATTTGAATAAAACTCCGTCTTCCAGGGGATGTGTTTATTCAACCCACACAGGATGAACGAAACCCTGTGGTGTACGCTCTTTTCACTACAGCAGGGTGAGTCAGTCTGGGAACATTGGTTGTTAAATTTACGCCCCAACAACCCTCATCTAAGATTTTTTTTTTTTTTTTTTTTATCACTCTTGACAATTTTGTGGATGATTCATGCTGTAATTTCAGGGGTTGGCTGCAATCTGTCTCCCAACTCTACATTTTACCTTAATTGTCTGTTTCTGTTGAAGCTCTGTTTTCAAGGGCTCAGCAGTCTGTGTGTACTCGATGGCTGATATCCGCAACGTGTTCAATGGACCATTTGCCCACAAACACGGCCACAACTACCAATGGACAGAGTACACTGGCAAGATTCCCTACCCTCGGCCTGGAACTGTATGTTGCATCAAATTATGCCCAAAGTGATCCAATCCAACCGACCACACACACATCTTAACACAAACCTGTTTCAACTTTATCTCATCTTTCTCTCCATCCAGTGCCCGGGTGGAACCTTCACCCCTGGTATCCGTTCCTCGAAGAACTTTTCAGATGAGGCTGTAAATTTCATCAGAGCCCATCCCCTCATGTTCCATCCAGTTTATCCCATACACCGCCGCCCCCTAGTGGTGAGAACTGGTGTGGACTATCGCTACACTGCCTTGGTGGTGGATGAGGTGGATGCTGTGGATGGACGCTATGAGGTGCTCTTCCTTGGAACAGGTGAGGCAGCTGCAGGTGTGAAGACTCTGCTAGAGCTGGAGAAGAACGTTTGCCAAAGTATCATCTCTCTCATTTTCAGATCGAGGCACTGTGCAAAAGGTTATCGTTTTGCCTAAAGACCCAACCAGCATGGAGGAACTCACACTAGAGGAAGTGGAGGTTTTTCGGGTATGTTTAAATAAGTGGCCCTGACATGACTTAACTGCTCTCATCTGAAAATCAATTGTTAATTTTTTCTTGTTTTGCTTTTATGTACTGACAGACCAGAGCTCCAGTCAAAACCATAAAGATATCTTCCAAAAGAGTACGCAAATTCCTCCCAAAGACAACTTGGTGATAAAAATTTCAGTGCACATATTGAAACAGATTCCCCGTGACCTTGCTGAGTGGAGTTTGTTTTGCTTGTGTCACCACAGCAACAGCTGTATGTGTCATCAGACGCTGGGCTGACCCAGGTGTCGCTGCACCGCTGTGGCGTCTATGGCAGGGCCTGCTCAGACTGCTGCCTGGCCCGGGACCCCTACTGTGCCTGGGATGGAGAGAGCTGCTCTGCATTTACTCCATCCACCAAGAGGTCAGAGATATTTCATATCTTCAGGGTGCACAGTTTGTAGACTTTAAAGTGAGGATTTGTTAACTCTATAACTCTGATCTCTATGTCAGGAGGAGCAGAAGACAGGACGTTAAACATGGTGATCCACTGAGGCAGTGCAGAGGCTTTAATGCCAAAGGTGTAGTATTTGTGTGTGTGTGTGTTGGGGAAGGGGGGTTGCAAATGAATTGGCAAAATTTATTTGTGCCAATTAATGAATTGTGTCATGCTCAATTCAATAATTTGTCTCTAAATCTGTGCAGTGGAGAAACGCTTGAGAGAAACGGTGCAGTTTGGGGTGGAGGGCAGCAGTACATTCTTAGAGTGTCAACCTCGTTCTCCTCAGGCCACCATCAAGTGGCTCTTCCAGCGGGAAGGACGGAGGAAAGTGGTGAGGAAAAAAATTTTTTCTTTACTAATAATGTATCTTTTTTTTTTTTCAGATTTACATTTCTTTATTTTGTTAAAATTTTATTATTTTATTATTTATTATTTTTATTAAAATAATAATCTTGCGCTCCCCATCTGACACATACATCTCATAAAACTGCAATGTGTTGTTTTTACACTTTAACGTGGATTTAGCAAATTATATTTCATGTGGCAGTAACAGATCATTACAAGTGCTGGTAGATTTGAATGTAAACTCACCTACAGCAGTTCTCTCAGCTTTCCTGCTGTTTCTTTCTCTTGTTTTCCAGCTCAACCGTGTGGCAGGTGTTCTGAAGACCAACCATGGTATCCTCTTGAAGTCTCTTAACCAATCAGATGCTGGGCTCTACCACTGCCTTGCCACTGAGAACAACTTTAAACACACAGTGGCCCGTGTGGCGCTTCGCATCCTGGATCGAGACATCATTTTAGCTCTCACCGCTCAAGATGAGGATGAAGAGCCTAAAACTCGTCATGCGGGACCTTATCAACAGTCATCCCTCGCTTCCACACCTTTCCCAGCTGAGATTAGACTAATTAACCAGTACTGCCAGTCGTACTGGGAACAACTTAGTCCCAAGCAGCAGCAGCAGCGCAAACGCACCAGCCGCAGGCACACAGAAAGCCAGGACCAAGGCCTCGGCTAGAGGAGAGAACTACCGTTGTCCAGCACTGGTCTGTCTGGACTCTATGGTGGACTTTTGTTTGACACGTATGTTTTGCAATCACCTCCATTCATTAGGCAGGTGATACTGTCACTGTTGACAAATTATTATATTGGTGGTTTTGCCAACGTCAGCCTAAATGCCGACTGTGTATATTTTACTTTACTGATGACTACTTTTCAAAGAATACGAACTCTTTCTAGGTTGATTTCGAAGCAGTTCAGTTTAGTTGGACTTTTAATTCACTCTACAGACTTGACTTGAGAATTGCTGTAGAACACTAAAAAAGACAAAAACATTTTCTTTTCCCTGTTCTTAACCCAGCATCAGAAACTGGGAGTTTCTGCTTGTTGTTGTCCACAACAACACACATTTTCAAAATTCAGTTGGATTACCATGCAACTCTAATGTTACTTTGCTCACTGGATCACATATTTCACGCAGGCTTTTGGAATGTGTTTTTCATGCAACGTGTAGTTTTTAGGCTACAACATGTGAAACCACATGTTTAAGTATCTTGAAACACAAATGTAATATATTGATTGTGAATATAATATATATGGTTATGATATGGTCATTGGATTACATACGTTGTATGAAGATAATATAATGATGCATGCGTATCTGTTGTCGTATCTGCAAGTTGTACATTTTACTGTCCTGTTTTCAACCTCAGTGTGTAATGATGTTTGTAAGGTGTAATGTAAACTATTAAGCTAATTCCATTAGATGTTGTTAGTGACTCTCTTACTGTCCTGCGCTCTAGTGACCTACAGTATGTGAGAATTGAAGATATGTATTGCATACAGTGTTCTTCCAGTGATGCACTTTGTCGGTGGTGGTTTTAGAGGGAATTGGGGATCTTTGCACAGATATATAAGAAAATGACAAAGGAACATGATTTTTTTAAATGTACAGTATGTTATTATGAAAAATGGAAATGAACCTAGTCAGAATTAATTTTGATTGTTGATGTTCTGTCATATGCTGTATTTAAAAGATTGTTTAAATAGCTCTTTTTACAGAGGGAGCATCAAACAAGATATTTTTTCAGTTAGAGCCACCATTCACCTTCATTGTGAGTAACTTTGCTATATGCTTTCATGCTGAACAACCCTACACTGGAAATGTTCGAACAAATATATAAACATTTCAGAATTCTCTTATACATTTCTTGTTTATTTTATGACCTTCACAGTTTGCAGTCACTGATCCCGTAACAAATCCATGTAACAATGTTGCACTTCTGACATTTCTAAGTTCACAGCTGAACTAGCTTTAAAACCACATGAAAAGAAGGTTCTGCATCAGTCATCCCATTCGTCATCTTCATCATCTTCATCTCCACCCTCATCTTCACTTTCATCTGGAAAAGAGGACTTGTATAAATATTTTTTGACTATTTTAACCTATTGCTTCAACAAAATCTTTACATTTTACGTAAGACAAAAATAATCTAATACTTACCGGAGGAATGAATCACTTTACTCCTCTTATTCATGGCCATCATAAGAGCACCAACGATGCCTTCGCCTGATGATGAAGTTGTAGGTGGAGGTAGGTCAGGGCTCTCTGTCACCTGTCACACATCCAAAGACACAGTTTTTGAACATTAATATCTGCTGCAAATATCCAAACAAATCATAGCTTAAATTATGATGCATTGCTGCACGGGTGCTTGTACAGCTTATAGAATACAGTATATGAAATATTTTGGAGAGCAAGAAGATACTTTACATTTCTGAGCTTCTTCTTATTTCGGATCTGTTCCAGCAGAGCGCCTCTACCTCCTCCTCCTCCTCCTCCTCCTCCTCCAGACAATGCAGGTGGTGGTGGTGGGCCACCGGAACAGGGAGGGGGGGGTGGGAAATCTACAGAATCTGAAGATGGAATAGGTTGCGGTGGAGGGGGAGGTGGAGGTGGAGGGGGTGGTGGTGGAGGAGGCCCTCCACCACCACCTCCCCGACTGGGTGTGGAGGGGACAGGAGGAGGTGGGCCGCCCATGGAACGCTGTAGGTTAGACGGTGGAGGAGGAGGAGGTGCGCTGTGAGCAGCTGGTGAGGGTGAGAAGTGAGAAGTCATTAAGGATGGCGGAGAAGGTGCAGAATGTGCTGGTGGGGGCGGTGGTGGGGGACCACTTCTGCCTGATGGAGGTGGTGGCGGCAAGCCTCCACGTACTGGAGGCGGGTGAGAAGGTGGCGGACCTCGCTGTGTCTGTCCTGGTATGGGAGGCAGGGGGCCTGAACGGCCTCGTGGGGGTGGTGGGGTTGGAGCAGAAGGACTGGAGCCTGGCAGAGGAGGCAGGGGCCCTTGTCTGCCATGAGGAGGTGGCGGAGGACCACCAGCTGTAATACAACAGGAGATATTTATTACAGCTCAAGCTTTAGACCAAATCAATCCGCTGTAGAGCAAAATGAGAGTGATAAATGCAATGTGAATCTAACCTGTTCGGTTCATCTCCCTTTTGACCGCTTCCATGCCTCCAGACTGCTCGATGACATTATAGATGAGCTGAGAGGTCTTTTCATCCCTCATCTCAGCTTCACTGATCCCAGCTTGAGAGAGCAGATTCCACAGGTCAGGATCAATGTTGTTGGGATCGAAGCCGACGTGAGAAACATGCCTAACATGAAGTGGAAAAAAAAGACAATGTAACACAGTTACACTTATAAAAATATTGTGTGACCTTCTTTCTAGATTTGAAAACTGGTTGAAATCAAGGCTCACTTAAAACCACTGGGTGCTCCTATGTCTGCTTTGGAGAGTTTGGGCCCCTTTTTCTTGTTCTTCTTGTCTTTTTTCTTTTCCTTGCTGCTCAGAAGTGAGGCAGGAGCAGGTGTAGGCATCGAGCGGTAGCGTGAAGACTGGATGTCCGGGTTTTGGATGTCCACTGTGGTCATGTGAAAAGATCCAGGGCTTCCAGGTGGTCCTTTGGGAGGAGACACATAGAACATACAAGTTTGTCATTATTCAGTTTTGGGAAACATTAGTGCAATAAGACTTACAGAGATAAGGTAAAGAAGTTACGCACCCCTTTCAGATGGAAGTGGAGGCAGGGTACTTCTGTCTGTAGTAGCAAGAGACAGGAATAAAAGAAAAAAAATATTTATTCTGAGAGTTTGTGACATAGCTAATGTAAAGGGCAATTAGCAGTCATGAGGTCAGCTGATATCTTACCACTAGGTGGCGGGGGTCGCTGCTTCTTGTCTGTCCAAAAATAGAAAGTGAGAAAACATATTTTGCACTCCGTCACAATATAACACAATATTTATACAGTTAATAATGCCCTTAAAAAAAAGTTGTTTGAATGAGGAAGTTACAAACTAATGATAGTTTTTACTGATCCATCATATATTTCAAATAAGATATATTACAATTTCCATTTAATACTACTGATGTTTGTTGTGATGCTCTTCCCGACCACATGTCGAAGTGTCCCTGGGTAAGAGACTGAACCCCCAAAAGCCCATCCCCATCCCCAGCAGTGCAGTGTCCCGCTCCAAGCCCAGTAGAAATTAGGGAGGGTTGTGTCAGGAAGGGCATCCTGTGTAAAAACTGTGCCAAATCAACATGTGGAGAAAATGATCCACTGTGGCGACCCTGAACTCACAGGATAAGCCGAGAGGACCAACAAACAAACAAACAAACAAACAAACAAACTTTGCTTTTTAAATTTGATCAAATGAGTAGAAGTACCACTTCAAATTCTTAACTCAAATTGAAGCACTGCGTTGATGCCCTTAAAATTACTGACAATTACAAATACAAAAATACTTTACTGAGAAAACAAGAAGACAAAAAGTTTTTTTTTCAGTATTGAATTTGATGCAGTTAATAAAATAAATGTGCAAAAGTCTTGCAACATGACTAGTGCAGTGAAGTAAAAGTAACGTAAACTGAAAATACATGTAAACCTGTCACTAGGTTTAAGAAAAGGTTGAGGAATAATATGTTACATAAGAATTTGGCAAGACTTGACTTTGTGCCTAGGAGCAAGAAACTGTTAGTTAAAATGCCGTCTTCCTGTTTGTTTGTTTGTTTGTAGTTTGTCTATTGTTTTTTGATTTACTTATTTATCTGGGATATGTAAGGAAATATAATGACACTGTATGTGTAGAAGTACAAAAGGGCAGGGTTATCATGAGCTTCAGCCTACCCTCCTTGGGTCTTTCTTGAGAGGACATCAATCATCATACATTCAAACACTAACTGTGAATTGTACAAAGATGCAATGATATGTATGATGAAAATTCATTTATTTCTAAAGACTCAAAATAAATACTGCAGTAAAGTGCAAGTACCAAAAATGTGGGCACAGTACCTGAGTGATTGTACTTACTTGCCACCTCTGGTACACTGTACTAAAAATGTGCTTCATGCTATCTTATATAAAGGAAGCATCAAAGTGGTGCCTATAACCTTACTGACCTTGCCGGCTGTTTCTTTGGTTGATCTTCTCTTCGACCGCATTTCTGAAGGCTTCTGCTTCCTGTTGCTCAGCAAAGTTCAGTCCCACTTGGCAGTCCTGTACCACACAACAGTTAGAGTCAGAAACATATTGTAAAACAAAACTCCACGGATTTGGGAGTTACTGGTCATTTTTAGCACAAATATTTGCAGGACATAGGTTTACTGTATAACTAGACTACGTGATGACATGACTACGTGACTCGGTACACGATGAGTTCAAACAGGGATGTGCTTACATCTGCAGCAAAGGTATGGAAGAATGGCTGTGGGCAGGAGTAAAGAATTTGGTTGTAGAGCTCCTGCTCCCAAACCTGCCTCCCTGTCTGTGGAAAAACACTGTTAATATTCCACTCTCTCAGTATTTATGTAACATTTGTATCATCTTGCGTCACAGTTTGGAATAACACACACACACACACAGTGATTAGATTCTCAGTCTAAACATAGGGCTGATTGTTAATATATGGCCTTGTATTTCTTGCTGCAAAGGCAACAGTGTCTGAGAAATTATACCTTCAAATCAAACATCCGTATGAAGTAGGAGCGCTGAGGGTTGTCTTTGACGAAGCAGACGACTCCAGTGTGCTGCAAGCTCCACACGGACGGACTGTTAGGCAGAGCCATTACCAACTGTGCTACTGCAGTTGCCATTGACTGAACACATAGATAACACATACAGGGAGGTGAGTTAGTAGACAGATAGGACAGTTGAGAGCATTTTATTGCAGTTCAAATGTAAATGGGATGCTGTGTATGCGTGTGTATTTGTGTGTGTGTGTGTGTCTGTGTGTGTGTTTTTGTGTGTGTGTGTGTGTGTGTACTGAGGGTGCACTTCCTCATCTTCTTCATTTGTTTACACATCTTAAAGTGTTGAAAATGTGCTGCTTTAGGTTTACCATTGCAGATGTATAACTTAATAAAATGCAGCCCGTGATATTCCACTGTTTTGTTGTTGTTGTAGGCAGAGTTTAGTTCACTAGCCAAAAATGAAGCAGGAACAAAGCAACTTCTGCTCTACTGTAGGACTGCACCAAACGTTAGTGTCTAATTCTGACACCAGAGGAAGAAATGGTTCAGCCAACATTTCCTGTTACAGCTACCTCCCTTCTGATGACCTAATGTCAAGCTAGTTTTTCAAGGTTTGCATCAACATTCAACAGGCTCCTTTGAAGATAATGTCAGAGTAAAACTTTAAATGTAGCTAAAAAAAATATAATGAATAAAAGGAAAGTAAATGCACTTACAAAAAACTAAGTTAAGGTAAATAAGTTGGATCCTCTACAGAATGTTGAACTACCAGCTATGTTCTTTAAAATTCAGAATATGAATACATTTAAGCAATGGTTAGACAAAGAAGTCCTGATGGTTACATTCTTAGGTAGATGACAGAATAATGTGCAGTTTCTTTGGCCTTTGCAATTGACTCTTCTACCAAAAAGATACAAATCAGGCGTCTTACATAGCTAAAGATCATACTAATGTTACTAAAGTTAAATTCTCGACTGAGTGTTCAACCACCGACTGAGCTTCTTAAAAATCAGGACATGAATACATTTATCCTAAGTTAGGAGGGAGAAGTCTTGGTGGTTCTATATATAAAGTAGAAATCAGAAAAACCAGTGGTTTCTTTCTCTTTTGCAATAAACTCTTCCGCAAAAACAGATACAAGTCAGAACACATTTAACGCTGAAGATGATACCATACTAGGTAATCCACCCCCCTCCCTTTTCTGGTCAGGTCAGAACTTACAGCACACCTTCTGCCCAGTAAGTCCTCCAACTTCTCATTCTCCTGTAGGCTCAGCAGAGAGCTCTGGACACTCTCTGCTTTACTTTTAGATCCACGGCTCATGGTCCTCTGGTAAATCTAGTTTTTCTTAAATAAATGTGTTCAGCATTGAACACATTCTACGCTGTCAGACAACGAAGCTCTAACGTCAAGGAAGTTTCTCTTCTCTGTTCTGTGCACACATCAACTCAAAGCAGGAAACAGACAACCGCACTTCTCTAACCCCCACTTTTCTTCTTTTTCTCAGATGCAAAGCACAAATGAATGTGTTACTTCCATTTTCAGTGGGAGGCAGTGCACTCTAGCTCTTCTGCTGCCTTGAGTTCGTTCATCTCTTTGCCGTCACAGTTTGCATTTTACATAGATTAATTACAACTGCAAGTGGCTGTACAAATGAATGACATTCTTTATTAACAGGTACAATTGAAATTAATTTAAAAATGTACAGGAGGAACAACATATTTTTAAAAAAATATTTGGATTGATGTTAACTTAAAATCCATAGATCTTTATTCTTGATACTGCTTGCTAACACTGGATTTTGTTTCTTGCATTTTAATTGGCTGTTGCCAAGGTTGGTAAACAAAATAGTGCCACACACAATAAATATAGTCTTTGGTTTTGCAACTATGCATGTTTTTTGGGAATGCATAAAACCTTGTACACACCATCTTAATGTGTCTGCTCACTCACATATGATTGTCAGTAATTGCGTGTTTGACCTTCATGAATAGCAGCAAAAAAAAAAACACAAAATGCAACTGTATCAGCTGGGCCAGTTGTTAAATGTACTGTACTTTCAGGAGATTTACCTTTACAATAGTTAAGTGCCTGAAGAATCGATAAAATATCCCATTAAAAAAACAAACTAAAGGTTATATACACAATATCGTAAACTAAATTTGGATGTGCGAACATGGAATGGATAGTGGGAAACTGCAGACCAATCTGTGTTTTGTTCTTCAAAGTCCAGAGAAAAAGATGCGCCAGCAGGTTTGACTTCCCTAGAAGTATAATGAAATGGCAAATGATGACTGAACAAACCAGATAAGTGGTGATAACAAGCAAACTCCTGGGAAAATAAAAATTTTGTGTTGTAAAAAATCCTAGTGATAGTGGGGAAGTAGACTGTAAGGACTTGTCAGTGACACGGCTATTACACATCCATACTTTAAAATGGCATTTCCATTTGAGTCATTCTGTCCTAGTTATCCTTTATGCCTTTCATTTCTTTTGCATTTGTCCGCATGCCTCCAAACAGCATCCTTACTGCGAGCCGTCACATGGGTCTCATCGAGTTAGAACAGTTTGGATTATAACCAATTTGTGTTCTCTCTTCCATTAAAGGACCGTTTGTGTGCCCCATTGCATGTCTAATTAGGGTTTCTTGTTTTGGTTTTAGTTGTATCTGAAGGTTCTTCACATATCCTTGGTTTTTCCCGGTTTGG
This sequence comes from Channa argus, assembly GCF_033026475.1. Classification (NCBI taxonomy): domain Eukaryota; kingdom Metazoa; phylum Chordata; class Actinopteri; order Anabantiformes; family Channidae; genus Channa; species Channa argus. Next base: position 6,628,847 of record NC_090209.1, read on the forward strand.
TTTTCGGCGAGGACTCATCAGATCAGGGGTAATTTAGTGAGAGGGTGAGCTTTGGTTGGCATTTCATAGTATCTCTTTTTAGTCGTGGGGCCTAATGCGCACCTATACTCCGAGTCTCTCCGGACACCCAGTCGATGATGATAAATGACAGACTCATGACCATAAAGACGAATCCAGTTGCGGCAAAACATGCAGCCTATAGGAATAGATAGAAAGAAAACAAGATCTGCATCACCAACACTTAAAGACATTTTTTGAAATGTAAATGACCAAGATAAATCCATAGTATCCTCGATAAATGAAGAAACCAATACTTACCTGAATCTTGGATCTTGACATAAGAGGCTCCTGGTCTTCAGGAACGATTCGGATGTAGAAAATACCGGGTAGGATAAAAATCAGGCTGGGGGCAGTGGTGGCTCCTGCAAATGAAGGTGGAGAACAGACAAGAAGTGAGACGACTTAAGAGCGTTCACAGTTAGTGATTAGACAGTTTATTAACTGGACAGCTGCTGTTTCTTTGTAAACGTACCCATGATGCCAAAGATGTCGCGGATGGTGGGCACGAAGATAACAAGCAAGTTGACCAAGAAGATGCAACAAAATGCAATCAGGATGTGTCTGGCCCAGTGGAAAGGCTTGTCGGGGAAAAAGATCTGGAGCAAAGCCCTGCGGATCTGCAAAGGCAAGGAAGGAAGGTGTGAAGAATAAGAGGGAGATGGTTGTGGTTTTCATTACAAATAAAACAGCAAGCGTCAGGATTGATAAATGAAATTATGTACAAGTAAAGTTTGGTCCTTTTATCACCAAAGCGAGGAAAGCCAAGGCCAACATCATGTGATCAAGCTCACATTTATTTTCTGTCATTGTGCTTAAGGTACAGTATATGTTTTGGAGTGTGACTACAATTTCAGCATGTGTTATCTTTCAACCTACAGCAGGATAATCAGCAGTTTCCTGCTTTTTAAGTGAATGCACTAGTTTACTTTCTTGACAGGATGTAGATTGGTCACCTGATATCGTCTCACATCTGTTAGTGTAAAACAAAGCTAGAGCCAGCAGCTCATTAGCTCTGCTAAGCTTAGTTACTGGATAGATCTTTTCTTGCACGACAGATCCAGGTTAACCGTTTCTTTTAAGATAAGCTAAGCTAACACTCTTGTAGTCTTAGATCATAATTTATAGACATGCATGTGGTAATAATTTTCTCATCTAACTCCTGCAAGAAAGTGAATATGCAAACATTTCTAAACATAAAAAACACAGTGTGTGTTTGCTCACCTGTGTGCTCTTATTCACGGGGAAGTTTATGTTTTTTTCCATCCCTTTTATAAACTGGGTGTTATTTTAAAAAACTCGGCTTCTCTACATTACAGTCTCGTGTGATATTTGAAGCTACACGCACAGTCAACACATTACTGAAAGAAACGCCTGGTTTGGAAAGTTTCAGTCTGACAGGCTCAACACTTTCAGTTTTTTCAGTGGGATATAATTGCTGATGGGCTCTGAGACAGACTTGTATGCTTTAGCAATATAATTTGCGTGGTGTAAACGCTACATTATTAGTGCTTGGACCTTGTAACACACAAGAGTCCAACGTGTGCCTGTTTTAGTTGTAATGTAATCATATTATATAGCTGTTACATAGGATTTAATTACTATGTAAAGCATGTTGAATTTTAAGGTAGTAGTATAAAGAAAAAATTTGTGTTTTCACTAAACTCATATGAAGGATATCTTACCGGAAAGAGAACGACAGGGACGGTCAGAGTGACGGCTATGAGCACAGCCAGACGCACACAGAGGATCAGGACATCCAGGGGGTCCACACGGCTGTAGGTGTGTAATAATTCAGACTCTACAGAACCTACCCAGAGAAGCAGACATTTGTTGAAATTTGTCTCACAGTCACATGGTGTATGTAGCCAGTCATTTGCAAAGCTTGAAAATAGAGATGGCGTCTGGGCACAAGTGGGTTGCCCATTAGATATCTTGCCATATTCAACAAAATTGACATTTGAATCTCAGCAGTATCTTACCAAAGAAGGTGAGGTAACCAAAAAGGGCAGTCAGCAGGTACATAACAAACATGGCCAGGATGGAGACGTTGGCAACCGCCTGCATGCGTTTCTTGGTGGCGCTAAGGTAAAGGCCAGCCGAAAAAAACAACATTAACTAAGACTTTTAAGCATGGTTTTAGAAAGTGTAAAAGTGATTTTGACAATCTGACTTACTGTCGTAGCTCCGTGTAGATTGGTAACACCTCCGGGTGGCAAACAAAAGCAAAGGCCACAATCGGGATGGTGTATGCCGTCTAAAAGTCAAACGCACTAATGAATACTAGGTAACCTTCGGAACAGTTTTACACGGCTTTTGACACTGCTCTGGTCCAGAATGTGGAAATAAATCGGCTCTGCTAATGAGGAAATTAATGACTGCCTGATATTAGCACAGGAAACTATTGGCCGGCAATGTTGAAATTGGTTTTCCTCTAACCTGAGAGTTGATGGTGAACAGCTTGGCCTCACAGTCCGTTGAATTATCACTAATGTGGATGTCAGTGTGGTTGTTAGCCAGAGTTTGATTTTCATGAGTCAGCTGACACGGGATATTGAATTTCTTGTAGATTACCTGGGGAGACACACCTACTGGTTAATCAAAGATAAATATTTTATAGAGGAATGACGTGTTTATATTGTATGTATGTCTGCTGGCTCTCTGCTGACTCACAGAAATAAGGAAGAACACCATGCAAGAGAGGGAAAAGCCACTTGTATAGCCCAGGTAACCTACATTTCAGAAATAACAGAAAGATGAGGGGTTTGTAAATGATCATACTCCGATTTTAGTACAATACATGAACATAAACACAACAAAAACTACTAATGGAGACATGAGGGTACATGGGTGAGTATGGGGGGAAGGTGTGAAGACAGAACAACTAACATACCAAGTTGTTTCATGAGTGCTAAAGGAAGGATGATGCCAACGCTAACAATGATGATCAAGTTGTTTCCATTTAAGAACCATTCTCTAAGAGATGACCAGACAAACAAATGAGAAGAAATAAAAATCAGTATGACACTAAACTAAAGTCGAAACTATTAAACTATACATGAATCATAATCACAATATCTCATCATCTCTCACCCTGTGTTCTCTTGTTTACCCAAGAAAGCTTGAATTACCAGCGGGAGCTCAGATTTGACAATGAAGAGGTAGCTGGACATTGCTAAAAGAAAGTGAAAACCATGTTAACATGTGCTACTTTTTTATGTTCTCACTGACAAATATTAGCTATATACAATACCTCCAATGTTGTGCATTGTAATGATACACGCAGCCAAGATTTTTCCTGGGCGGCCAAATGCCCGATTGCCAAGCTGCTCGTAAGCTCGGATACCTGAAAACACATAAATATTACGTGTGTGACGACTTACGCTTGTGAGAATGACTTATGAATACAGGATTGAATCAGTGACTACATTTGCCAAGCTGTGTCAAGTTCTGCCTCACCAACAAATCCAGCACTTTTCAGCAAGAGGTGTATGGAATATGCAGACAGAATGGCGATGCACAGCAACAAGATGCTGAAAGACACAAGAATAGAAATTGTCTGGGAAATGTAATTCATGTAAAAAAAAAAAAGAAAAGAAAGAAGAGGTGGCCAAAACGTATTAACGGTGTCATGAACGTCAGCAAACAGCGCTCATTAAGAAGTAACTTTTAGAAACTATGTTCTGTTAACAGACAGTTTGATGTTTTGTTTTTTTCCATACACGAGAGTCTTGCTTTGTAAAACTAGCTCTCCAACGAGTCTCCTCCCCCCGCCCATGCCACATAGCACAGTACTGATCCAGGCAGGCGTGTCTTGGATTTGATCACTAGTGTCTATATTTAACAACTCAAATCTGATTTAGAGAAGCTGCGTGTGTATGAGCTCTAATGTACATTCTGACAGATCAGGCTTTGTACAGTAGCAGTTGTACATAGGGAATTGTAGCAAAAGCTCATATAGACAAAGAGAAACACAGAGTCACACTCAAGCACAGAGCCCATCCCCCACATACCTGTTTAAACACACACACACACACACACACACACACAGTTTAGAGAATACAGGCAACCCTGTGGCACCACTTCAAGCCTTATAAGGACCCTCTGTTGACTGGATCTAAATGTTATCCACTGTCTCACCCTGTAACCTAATCTTAATGCTAGTGTTACCCTAAAAACTAAGTTGCAAAATAGGAAAATTATTATGTGTAAGTTATTAATAAAGCATGACAGACAAGCGTTTGACAGCATTTTTCAATGAGATACAAAATCTGCAACTAAACACAAACATAGAAATAATAAAGGATAACGAAACAACTCATAAAGTGAAAATCACACGTGGCAAATAGCCCTGTTCTATTTATGTAACTTCAAGGAGTTTCCACATTTGGCTGAACCCAAACACTTAACGTAAGTCAACAGAGGCTGAACATATGGTCTTTTTGGACAATAGGAGATGACATTACAACTTAAAGCTTAAGTGCTGTAGCAAAATACATGCACCTGCACAAGTGGATACACACACACGCATGCACACACACACCCACAGACACAAATAAATTCTGGCAAAGTTTAGCCAAAATAGACACTACATGTTTGACTTGCATACTCACATAAAAAGGATGACTCCTGTGTTGGACATTGCAAACGCCAATCCTAGAATACCACTGCCCATTATGGCATTACTGAGGTTAAAGATGGACATGCCGAATGAAGTCTTTCCTTCGAACTGCAAACAAACATTACACAGTGCCAATGGTATTTTCTCTCTGTCATTTTACAACAGCCATACAGTGACATTTAAATAACAAAATATGACTCACATCTGTGAATTGCTTTTCCTTCTTGGCAGATGTTTTATGTGGGAGGAACTCTTCTTGTTCAGCCAAATTATCAAACCTAAAACAGATAATAAAGGTCAGGGCATCTACATTTTAACATTGTGCACATATTAGATGTTACTGCTCATTTTCTCCTCTTACCCATCACTCCTGCTATGTCCATTCATCTTATTAAGCTCCATTCTGGTTGCTGGGGGTTGTGACCTCACCAAATTTGCAGATCTGCTTTTGTTTGGCTGCAAGAATCCTCTGTAAATGTTCACCCTCCTGGATGTGAAGAGTATTATTCCATGTGTGATATAGTTATTTACATCTCCAATACTTACATATGTGCAGAGAAGGTTTGATAACAGCTGTGGTTATTTTTCCATTACACCTTAGATTCAGATCTGGGCAACTTTCAATTATTTGTGAGAAAAACTGCAAACAGACTGACCTCAGCATGTAGCATGAGTGTTTCATATTGCTTCTTAATGCATCACCTTTTCTGATATCTTGTCTTAACTTGTCACAGTTGGGACAGTAAAAATGGGTCTTCCAGGAAACTGAAGTGTTAGATATTTGCGTAATCTTGTTTTTGATGTAAGGCGTTGGCTCTGGTCTACAACTTAGCTTTAAAGATGTCAGGCTGGCAAAGACTTAAATACCACATGGGTGCGGATTTGCTGGATCAGGTGCTTCTCAGATCGAGGAAAGCAAACATTTTAAAAGATTTGTTTTAAGATGTTTAAATATCCAGAGCCTTTTAAAGGTAAACATACTTGTTATCTGTACGTCAACAGACAGAATAGTCTAAAAAAGGCAGAACTATTTATAAAATCTTGGGACACTGCACAGTAATTTCATTAGTTTGCCAAGTACGACAAGAATCTTGTTTTTTATGCTATTTTTATTTTTCTTTTGGCAGCTTTAAGTCTTTGGCTTTGCTGTATTCAGCAGGTCCGATTCAGATATAAAAACTTCCAGACTACTGTGTTACTGTAGTACCAAACATGATTCAAGCGTAATAAAGCTTGTGTGACATTAAAGGCTTTAATTAACAAACATTGTCAGAGGACTTATGTTGCTCTAATCTGCTGTGGGTCACACAAAGCTGATACGGGGAGACTCTGGGAATAAGAGTAGGTCTGTACTCCTGCCACGAGGTCATGGGATCCTTGCTTGTCTGTGGAGACAGTTTGCCCTCGGGACTTTTACGTGACCTTTAAGGAAAAATTCACACTGCATCGTCCCATTCTTTAACAGCTTCACACAATTTTTTTTTTTAATATTCCTACGCTCGCCACTGAATGTGACTTGTTGAAGTACTGTACAATAATCCACAGAGCTTGGTATGTGACAGCAGTGGCCCACTGAGATAAACAAAGGGTTCCTGTGTAAATTGTGCTATTTAGCCTAAATACAGAGTCGCCTTTTCCCTGCAAACTGGCCTCCGGTCAACTTTGGTTAAAGTAACTTTCTTTAGCTTCATAGCCAACGACTTTCCCACAGCCCATAGCCAACACACCCAAGCTTCAAAGCCCAGATTAAATGTGGGGGATGTTTTGTAATTTAAGAGCTATTGGGATGCATTGATGCGTTCTCTCATATTGTAAATAATTTTACAATTTTGATTTCTACGTTGATATGGAGGTAATAGAGAAACCGGACAAACCAGGTGAACTAGGAGCTCATTCCACACACAATATTTTATTGGCCACAAGGGGCAGGAGGTCTTTCCCTAGTAGACAAAGTGGGAAAAAGGTGATAAAAACATCAAAGTGGTCCTGTACTTTACATTTATTCATGCAACTATTTCCATCAACAACTTACCCTTATGCCGCTCATAATGAGTTTACTGTATTGCCATTAGAAAATCTAAATAACTAATACATGAAATAATCTATATAATGTCTATAAATGACAGATGTTAAGTTAAGCTCATATTACTGTAGTTTTACTATGTAACTGTGTAGCACATGTTCTTGTCTGATGCAATAGTTGCTCACTATTGACAGTTAGCCCTTCCCTTCTCCCTCAACATAAAACCCAAGGATACACACACACACACACACACACACACACACACACACACACACACACACACACACGAGAATTATATGCAACTCACCCTGGTGGACAAGCACAAGCCTATTCTTGTTCCTTAATACTGACCAAATAAATCCTTTTGTGAGTTCACTCAATTTTTAAACTCTTCCAATGTTCATACAGAGCTTAGTTCTAAGGAATATATCCAAAGCTCCTTGGTAGTAAAAAGAGGAGTGAGAGAGATTAGACTGGGAGGGAGTAAGCGGGAAGTGGGAACACCCATACTTAACCCTTCGTTAAACCGGTTACAGGTAGTGTCACGTTGCAGACAAACTATTATACTAAAGATCTGCCACATCTGACTGTAAACAATACACAGTCTTCGTTTAAAAACTATTATCAGAATCTTTTCAGATTGACAGAGCTTTATATGCTCATGCTGGAAGTTAATCACATGTCATCACAAACAGTAGAAAGTTGTACCATCTAAGGGGGGCTTTGTTACAGCTTTGTTACAGCTTTGTTACAGCTTTGTTATGGAAACTCACTGACAGTTTTCATCCAGCTGGTCACAGCAGTGGTAATTAGCTTAGGAGATAAATGCTTTTTTTTTTTTGTTAAGATTTTCCACATGTGATTGTGATTAAGAGTGGAAACAGTGAACATGCCCACAACTTATCATGTGCTTGAACCGAAAGAAACATGAAACGTGACACAGAGAGCGATCCATTAACAGAATGTGAATTACACATTACGTTAATGAAAAGAAAATTCTTTGTTGTACATTTTTGCCCTTTCAAAATAAAGGGGTGCAACCTTTGAAACCTAAAATGTCTCCAACTTCTCAGTGATGACATTTCAGTTTAGTTAGCTGATACAGTTTGACCTAACTGAGATATGGGGATTGCCTGCACACCCTAGGAACACCCACAGCCTCGTTATCAGAGCATGACACAAATCCTTTACTGAAAAAATTTGAATTTGGTAGCGTAAAGATCTCATCTAGTGGAATTCACACACACACGTGGCAGACTTTCCTGCAGTACCTCTTTCAACAGTTTTAGTTTCATCCCATTATAATAAAAGAAAAAAACATGACACATGTGTAACATAGACACGTTACATACAGTAAATGTTTTACTGAGAAAACCATTATTTTTGTACTACTCAGTTGTGCCAGCTCTTTCAGCCAAGAAGATCTCCTGTTTCAGTAAGCCATTTAAAATCCCACCACAGTGCTGTGTGCATGCGTAGGCTACTGCCAGCATGTCACAGAAGGGGCAGGCTGCAAATGAAAACATAAATACATCCTCAGCTGAAATTGGATAAAAGTTATCCTTTTGTTCAACTACCAACATCTGGTTCATTATCAGTGAAGATTAGGAAGTGAAATATTTCCCTTTGTGTGTGAAAATGGTGTCTCATCTCAGATTCTGGTACTCACTTCTCTAGTAACCGGCACACGGAATGCCAAAAGTAGCAGGTTAAAAGTTAAAACTTGCCTGGTTTACATCCAAAACCTGCCTTTTAGTGAGCCATGAAGTTCTCCGGTGCTGTGGAAATAGGAAAAGATGGTGAAAGGAGGGTGGTAGTACCGCGCTTTAAGACATTTCCTGCCATGTCACAGACAAGCGCCTCCCTTTTTTAGTCTGAGTAGGCCACATGTTGTGCTGTTATTTTCTGAGGTGCTGCAATTAAATATACACATTTGTACACTTCTGGCAATAATCATAGTTTTGGAATGCAGGAGACTTTTTGCAACATTTATCCAGTGCTTTTAAATGTCATCCTAAAGCTCAGAAATACAAACTACATTCTGATTTAAAAAAAAGTGCTCCCAAAAAAAGTTATTGGCATACATAACATTACTTATACTGTGGTTGTGCACCTGGTAGTTTCAGTAAATATGCTACTGGAAAACTCCTCATAACTTCTGAGTTTCAGTTATGGGTCACCAGATCACTGTCAATGCACTCTAGTGGGCACCAACAAAAAGTAACAAAACACTAGCTAGAAAAAGCAAAGAGAAAATTCACTGAAAGGATTTACCAAGCAAAGCTGAAAAAAGCTGCTGTTTTTTCCTGAAATAGCTGAAACAAAATGTCGCTTTGATATTTCAAATTTCAAAGTCAGTTAACTGCCTTAAAAACTTCAAAGGCAATTATGAGATAATCGCTGATGTTTTCACTTCAAAGGCAATTATGTGACACCATTGAGGATGTAATCCACTAAATCATGGGTTTTTCAAAGTAAATTAGTGTAAAAATCTTCAAAATATAATAGATATTTAAAAAGCCATATACAAGAATTAATGTCCTTTATAAGCTGAATGTTTAGAAGTTCAAATGGTGTTTCTAGCTGAAAGTATGCCGAAGCAGATATGCGCTAAAAACGTAAGACAAATGTCATAATAATCATACTACTACTACTACTACTACTACTAATATTACAATAACATTAGTGTGAATTCTCCAGCATTCACAGTAACTTTCACAATCACCAACAGCATCTATGTAGTCATTAAATAATAAGTGAAATAAAAACAGTAACGTAACTTGTTATGTGCAACTGACTTTCCAAAACTCCAAAACTAGATATTCAGTCAAGAAAGTATAAATAATAGAATATTTAAATATATAAAACCAAACACAATGTAATACAAAACTATTCTCTTTTATTATTTGGCAAAGAAAAAAAAAATCAACCATTAAAACGTGGGAAATGATGAAACGTGTGTAGTATTTGTTTTTTTAGTACTTGACTGAAGAGTCATACAAAAGAACTTGTCCAGGCAGTAAACATGTTACTTCCCCTTATCAACCCATGCAAAAAAATTACATCGAGCCTCAGGATTGGAGACATGTCCCTGAGGACGGCCACACACAAAGAACTGTTTCCCCATGTTTGGCCCCTCCTTTTTCACAGTACGCAGCACACAGGGCTCCCTATGGACCTTACAGGAGGGAGGTGGAGGCGGTCCGTGAAGCACTGACTTCCAAAACACTAACGATTCCCCCTTCTTGGCATTTGAGTGTCCCAGTGTGGGCTGACAGGTAAAATGTTTGGTCTTCATCTGTGTGTCATTTTCCTCTGTGGTGCTACTGGAAGACCCCTGTGAAGAACCATTGTAGACAAGCTCTGTACCTTCATCTAACCTGCTACCTGTAATGGAGGACTCATTTTCTGCAGGTGTGGATACTTTTTGTGTTAAGGTAGGTTCATCTGCAACAGAGGATTCAGCAGGGGGAACATTTGTCAGTTTAGGTTTGAAAAATGAAAGAAGGCTACCCTGTGGCTTTGAAGAAGTCTTTATAGTCTTTGTTTTTTTCCCCTTTGGGACAATAGAATCTGATGTTATTACCCGTTTTTTACAAGAGATGTTTGCAACTTCGAATGGGTTTAAATTTTCCCTCTTTTCTCCGTCTTCTTGAGATCCAGGTAATGCATCTCTCTGCTCAGGCTGAACTGATGTTTGCTCCACCTTAACAAGGAAGCGGGACAGTTTCTGCTGCTTGCCGGCAAACTCCGGCAGGTAGCGAGTGCAGAGGGGAGGAGGCTTGGATCTGGAAAGCAGAGGGCAGCTCAGTTGCCCCCACACAGGGCAGTGATCTGACCCCTCCACCTCAGGCATAATGTCTGCTCCCACAAAATAATTTTTGGCCAGCTGGCAATCAGCGAATATATAATCAATTCGTGTGCCATAGTTGGTCTGTCGAGCTCCAGTGAGAGTGGACCAACATGTGAAGGCGTTTGTGCGACTTGGGTGGAAGTACCGAAAGGTATCCACAAATTTTACAGTGTTGGTGGGATTTGATTCATTGGGTTCCTCCTCATTCCTCTCCTCTTCTTGATTGCCATCGTGCAAAAAGCCATTCAGCCATTTCCTACCAGGATTTTCCCCAAAATCCTCCTAAGTAATGAGAAAAACAAAGCAGATGGATTTTTGATATCATAAATTTGCATATGCTGTGGGCATGTGGAAGAAACACACGCTGGCATCTTCCATGTTATTTTAAATAATTCCTTTCTATTGATGGCATAGTTGGACAGTGTGTGAAAGACTTTTACTCTCTAAATCTATCTGTTTCTATACTTGAAAGAAATAAAATCAGGGTGATCTGATACATATCTTTTATGTTGTTTAACTATTGAGGTTTAAATCCCATGATATAAAAGCTGAAATTCTAAACTTTCATATATTCCTGTTAATATTATACTGTAAATATATACTCAGTGTACAGTAAAAACAAACAAGTTCTGCCAATATTTTTGAGGGGACTATAAGTGAGAGTAGTATAAATCTTTTCAAAGTCTCAGCAAGATACCGAAAAAAGTGTATTTCCCAAAATATTGGACTATTTCTTCAAGTACATAATAAACAGGTAAGCATTCATTTGACAGTATTCTAAAATTTTACTTACAATCTCACTGGGATCACAGTGGTCTATTGGCCGGTGAGATGTATTTACATCTCCTAAAACAATCACATGGCTGAAAAATAAATGATTACAAAAAACATCAGTCTCAGATTGCTCATTGTTTAAACAGAAGTGTGTTCAACAATTAGAATAATACCAAGACACAGACATTTTTTATTTTACTGCAGTGGGAACTCAGTGACACCTGACATAAAAAAGTGTGTATGGGTAAGATGTTTTACAAAGAGACAGCACCATTGTTAAACCAAAAAATGGCAATCAACCCTGAACTTGTGCAAAGCTGCAATGCTGGAAATTGTAACGGTCTCATTTGTAAAATGCATGTGGTAAGACCAGGATACATCTGTGCCTCATCTATTTACAGTGTGGAAACGTTCTGTAAGGTCTCACCTGCCATTTTTTAGTATTGCTTCAGCTCGACACTGAAGCAACTTGTAGAACTGTAGTTTAAACTGCTTTCGCTCTGGTTTTTCAGGGTCGGCCCGGGGACAGTATACATTTATTATAGTAACAGTTTTCACTTCATCCTGACACCTGTGGGGGGGAAAAACAACAAAATCGTTTTTAAATATCTACAGCACATTAATACAGGTAATGCAACAAAGGTACTAAAACAATATTAAAAAACAAGCATAATAAAAATTCATTTTAACAAAAGCTTCAATGATTCAGCAAACAAGCAAAATTTTTGGGATGCAACTAAGAAGAACCATCGGTCCAAGACCTCCCAAATATTTGGTTTCCAGTGATACACTGCAAGACCTATAAATGGAGAAAATCTTCTCTTTTGAGAGTCTGAAATCTGAAAATATTGGGTCTCTTTAAATATTTTTGCTTAAAAATAGTCTTTATAAGTTGCATATTTTTCCCTTACATGATTTTGTGCTGTGTGATGATGGCTCGTCCTTCATTGTCCAAAAGCTGCAGCTCCTCGCTTGAAAACTCTGAGTGGTCTCCGTAGCATCCAACAGCCCCCTCATGGTTAGTCAACAGTCCCGTGAGACCCTCCTCAGCAGCAAATGGCGTGGCATTGTCCTTACAGTAGGTGGCAACTCCTGTGCACATCACAGACAGGTGGTTAGTAGGTGATGTTTGCACAGTAGACTGTGTCAGCAGCAACTACAGAGCAGATTTAATCCAATCCAGTGGTTACAATGGTCTTACGTTCCAAGTGCCAATTCTGTACATTTGGCTTTTTTTTAATTTAAGAAGTTGTTTTTTCTTGTCTTAGAATTTAACTAGAAACGGGCACTGACAGTAAAACTGCTATAACTACGTACTGAACCTGAATAACCGCTGCGTCCCCGACTGTAGCTGAAATAGGAGTTGTAGCCGTCAACAATTGCAGTTCTTTCATCAAGCAAGTCTCCTGTAGGGGACAAATTGGGGTAATAGCTAATATTTCTTCTCCTTACATTGCTACAGCCGATACATTCCAGCTCCCGCGTTTTCCAAACCCATAATCAAAACACCTACTTGTCACTTTGGTCTCCTGAACACAAACTACATCTGCGTCCAAGGAATCAAGGACCTTTTTGATGCCGCCTCTGAAAGTCCTAATGCCATTTATGTTCCATGTAGCGACCTTCATCTTGTGAAACTACAGCTGTTAGAAGAGAATCCAAGAACAGCCTATGTGCTCATCCGGAAGCGAAACGGAAGTCACAAAATGTATGAGCGGAAGTGTGTTTTTCCCACAAAGCTTTCGTTAACTTCTCCACGATTTTGTGCAATAGAATTAGCATAATTTTATCTTTTCATTAATATTAAATAGTTCAGAAAGCACAGGCCACATCCACCCAAATACAGAAAATACAGAGAAACACACTTGGCATGGTTGCATTGCGCCTTTGCCTAGCTAGAGGGGGTAATTGTGCTTTGAGCGTTTCGGCGCGCTTTGACACTCGACCTCACTGAAACGAGAAGCGGGTGGGAGGAAGGGAATCTGCTCGGCCAGGCAGCAACCTGCGTTGATATCCCTGGCTACCATCGTGATTAGCAACCGTTGCTGCTGACAGCTCCTGGAGTATTGGCATAGATAACGCATGCTTGCAACCGACGAGCCGCATCTCTGAAACAAAAACCAGAGGGTGAGTAGCCACTTTGGTGTACGTTGGCTGGCTGGCGTTAGCTAATTAGCTTGTCTGGCAGTAACCAACCAACGCAACGACAGGAGACTCAACCCCTGGGAGCTAGGGCGCCGATGTTGTATATTTCGCTAAGCTGGTGTGAATTTGGGTAATGTTAACAAGTTGACTAATAATTCAGTTTGGCGTTGAGAGTTACGCTATTATTGTGGTGTGTATATAAAGCTAAAGTCATTCTTGCTAGCTTTCGGGTGCGTGTCCCGTTTCCAGTTCGGTGTCGTCTTTTGTATCAATTTCGTATCCATGTTCGATTACTTTCAACTTCTAGCAAGCAGATTAGTTTGGAAAGAGAGATAGTATATAAGATAGGCTGCCAACATATGGAGTAGCTTTTTTTTAATTCAGGCTTATTTGATGCTATTAGAAACTACTCTTTGGGCCAGAAGGAACAGATGCTCTCGGGATACATCATTTGGCAGAGGGATAACGGGGCGACTGGTGTTTCCATCTTCGGTCAGAAAAGAGGTAATGGGGGGGGAAATCCGCCCCACCCTGTCAATACGGGCGGTCGAAGTAAAGTTAACCCATTATGTGTCCACAGCTGCTTGTAAATGGGAGATTGTTTAATATCTTGCCTTACAGCTGTGGCTAACGTAAAATGACAACGTTATCTATTGTGGTGGGATGTTGAACAGCAGTAAATGTGGTCGTTGATATGTACAGGCCTGTCTTCATCCCAGTTAATAGCTACTCAGCCTGAGTCCAGGAAGCCTCAATAAGTAGCTCTTGAGAATATTGAGAATAGATCTTGTGAAAATGTATTTTACTATTCGTTCTAGCCGATAATATAACCACATAGCTCACAGGTCATGCAAATTCATATTCAGTTAGGGAATTTCTGGCTTGCATTTATACAAAGGGGATTTGTCTTTTTGAGCTTAAATAGAATTTCTTTCTCTCAAAACTGATGCCAAACTCAATCTTGCCCTGGGTAGTTTATTCAATTGATGTCACAATATGATTTATATAAAAACCTCTTTGCCATTCTGGACACCGTTCCAAGTAATTTAACTAACCACCATCTTTATGTTTTGCCTTTCCAGTGTGATGTAATGAGAGTGGAAGTGTAAAAGCGTTGACTGTCCCAGTAGAACATTGGCAGACAAGTGGAGAAACAAGTAAGGATGTTGGAGGCGGATTCAGATGCAGCAAGTGCAGCACTAGAGGGAGAAGGGGAAGCGGAGATGGGGAGCAGAGATTTGAAGACTGAGGTGGTACGGCTGACTCTGGAGCTCCAGGAGGCCACAGAGGAGAAGCTTCAAGCAGCCCGCTATGGCTTGGTGGTGCTGGAGGAAAGTTCTGCTCTCAAGATGAAACACAGGCAACTGGAAGAGGAGCATGAAGCCCTCAAAGCAGAGCTACAGCAACTCAGAGAGGTAGGAACACAGAAGGTCTTTCAGTAACATTTCAGCATATCAGTGTAGATGTAAATGGTCTGGACTTATATAACGCTTTTCTAACTATTAGTACTCAAAGAGCTTTACACTGCACTCATAATCACACATGATGGGGGAGGTGCTTTGCAGCTGGCCAACACTCACCGGGAGCAACTAAGTTGAGGTTCAGTGAGGTTCATTTTGCTCAAGGACACTTCGACATGTGACCGGCGGAGCCAGGGATTGAACCAGCAGCTGGTGGGATTGGTGGATGACTGATCTGCCTCCTACGCCACAGTGTGAGGCGGTGTGAGGGCGGCAGTGGCACAGTTGGTAGGGTGGCCACCTACCGGACCACATTGAAGTGTCCCTGGCCAAGACTCTGAACTCCCAACAGCCCATGCACAGTGCCAGTCCCAAGCCTTGTAGAAATTGGGGAGGGTTACGTCAGGAAGGGCATCCGGCGCAAAAACTGTGCCAAATCAACATGCGGACAATGATCCGCTGTGGCGACCCTGAACTCACAGGATAAGCCGAAAGCACAAAAAAAAGTTTGGATGTGATGTACTGATGAACAATTTAAACAAACATTTTCTGCATTTAAAATTCAATGTGGCTGTCTGATGATACCTAGTTGAAGGTTAGATTTTCCAATATGATTCATTTCCTATGTGGACAGCACTGGATAGTATAGGCTAGTTGATTTTCACAAAATCTTTTGGCTACATTTATTCATTGTGTTAAAGGAACTAAAATGATAAACTAATGCAGCCACAGTTGCACTCTTTATATTTAAGAAATATCTACTTTGTTGCACAAATACAGGAAGATAAAAGCAACACAACCCAGAATTGTAATATAATTCTTGCATTGTTTCAGCTATGCTTTCTACAAAAAATGTATTGTAATGTGGTTGGAAAAAGATATTGTTGGAGAAATACAAGTGCAGTCAACATTTAAATGAATGCTGTTTATTGTGAAGATACAACCTCTGCATTTTAATTTTAACTAACGAGGAGCTCGCTGGCATTATATCTAGTGGTCTTATAAAGATGCCATTGTTGTGATTTTAAGATATATCAGTGTACTGGGACGTAAACAAGGATTGCTCATGCCTTCAGCCCCTTTTGGTTACTGTCTTTCTGCTACCACAATAACAGCTTAATTACAGCTGCGATGCCATTCTATTCTTTGAGTGGAGCTGCTTGTGACCGTGTGCTGAGTCAGTTTTGCTCATACGTGTCATCCGATGCTGATGGCATCAGACAGAGAAGAGTTTTCACTGATTCAGAAAACCTCCATAGCATATCCAGTGCCTTTAACTTTTTTCAGTTTAACAAGTATGGATTTTACCATTAAAAGATAATTTTGGTCATTTTTTAAAATTCATTGTCAAGTCACCATACAGATGGTTAAGCCAACACTGAATCTTCTCTACTAGCGTTTGAATATTTGTAATCCTGTAGCCTGCATTTGCTCATTTGTTGATATAAACCTCAGTTGTGGTCCAAAAACTATTAAAAACACATTAGCCAGACAATAGTAAAATTGGCAAATCCTGGTATCGTATAACCACATATCAAGCAAAGTTCTTTATGTCTGTAAGTACAGAGTGGTACAGAATCTGTTTTAATAATCTGCATAAACGTAATTTCTTGGCTGTTTACACACTTAGGGTTTGGCCGGGTTTCAACAAAGCAGAGTGAACTTGTGTTACTTAGCATCATTATATAACCTGACCATGATGCTCAGTGGAAAATATTTAGTACCATGTTCATTTAATTAAACATCTCATATGTTTTTACATCAGCAGTCACCAGTGAATAATGTGTCAAAGTTACTGTATATAGCAAGCTGTAAAGAAATACGTGCCATTAAAGTGTTATCAAGCCAAAAGCTTTATTAAAAATACACTGTACAGTACTGCACAGTAAGGAAGTTGCTATTGATGTCTAAAGTATTTTGTAACAAAGTCTTACTGTTTCCTCACTGTAATCAGGCGTTGGAAGTCCAGTTTCCTTTCCTTTGTTTAAAATGTCTATTTCCCTGTTATTTATGACTAAGAGAGCATGAGTGTATTTGTCTTTCAACACTGCAGATGTGATAACATTATTGTAGCCTGCCAGACATGTTCTTTTCTTAACCCTTTTTGTTTGTGTAAAGGCATTTGCAGATTCTGTGAGCAGCCAGAAGCGTGCAGCTGCAGATGGAGAGTGCCGGGAGGAGAGTCTGCTGCAGGAGACTGCCACTAAGGAGGCTGCCATGGCAACCCGCATAGAGGAAGTCCAGGCAGAGCTCAAGCAATCACGCCTTGCTCTGAGCAACGCCCACGCAGAGATTGATAGACTGGGCGTTCTCTCCACCCAGTTAAAGAAGGTATGATGTGCTTACTTAGTACAGCTATAGACTGTTGTTACCCTGTATAGGAACAACCCCATCTCCTGATCACACATAAAACCTTAATTCAATGTCTTGTGTATTATTGAATTGCCCCGATACCAAATACATTTACTGTCCATGCCATTGTTATATGTAGAGTGCAAAGTATTTTGTGTTTGGCACCATCATGACATTGGGTTGTGTTTCACAGGAGTGTGAGTGTCTGGAGGCAGAGAAAGGCCATCTGAGGGATGAGATGAAGGAATTTAAAGTACGTGAGCTGCGCCAGCTGCAGGACAACAGTGAGCTTGAAGAAGAGAACATATCTTTGCAAAAACAGGTTTCTATGCTCAAGGAAAACCAGGTCAGTTATCACTCAGTTACTCTGAAATTTTACTTACTGGCTTTAATTGTAAATGCATATATAAATGGTTAAAGAATTCAAATTGTAGATTTCTAAAATAACCAACAGAGAACATCAATATCTGAAGAAATGTGTAAGTAAAAAGAAAGATCTTAATAAACACTGTACCTGTTGTGTTTCCTTCTTACTTTTCTAAATTTTGGGGGGTTTATATACTTGTTGTATTAGTGAAGCATGTGTGGGTAGTTGCTAAAGCCGTTTTCTCATATGAACTCTGGAAATCTTTGGACATAATCCAGATTTGTTGGTTCAACTGGGTCCCAGTACACGTGTAAAACAGCTTAATGTGCTATTGTATGGTCATGGTGCAAGTACACTGCTTTTTGAATTTACCTTTCCTCCAAGTGCAAAACTTCCCTGCATGCAACAAATTTATAATCTTCCTCAAGTTTGTTGATTAAAAGTAAGTTAGGTTAAACATTGGCTAGTGCTAAAGACACAGAAGTGGCTGGTTAATGAATAAATGAGTTTATGTTCTTTCCATAAATTAAGTAGCTCCCACATCTACTTGTCTCGATGACCTGATTTTCCATTTGTCAGTATATTTCTAATATGGCTGCTTCCCCTGAGAACCAGATACCATGTTCAGTGGAGCATTTCATTTGCAGTATGTTGCACATAGCATTATGTGAGCAAGACTGCTAAGTAGCAATATCATCATTTACAAGCGAAATTGGAGTATTTTCCATTGTCTGAATCTTTAAATGCTTTATTTGAAAGGATGAATTTGCATATTCCTCAAAATGTATGCTTACATGTTTGTACATTCAGCTGAGAACAAAGATTCTTAGAAATTATAAAGCAGTCAGTAACTGAGAAAATTTTGTTAAAAACTAGACAATGTGTGAGATTATTTTGAATGGGTAGTATTTCATTAAATTGAATATCCCCAAATTTTATTTTTATCCTTTTTGTTGGGGGGGGTAATTAGTTGGAATCATCCTAAATCTTACTCTGTGATAAGGACCGTGCACATTTCATGTGAGTTGTTATTTATACTAGTTAGGTGAAATGGTCATTGATTTGATTCTTGAGTGGGTCGAACAAATATGCCTAAATGCAGATTGGTCCTCAGTGTGTACTTTAAACCTCTGCCAAGACAAACTGTCCATGAGCATTTCTAAATGTAGCTAAGGCTTGTTAGTGTGTACATGACCTATTATTTGCCTTTTGGCTCTAACATTAGATTGCTCAAGGCACTGGTGTATTTGTATGTTGAGGCTAGAATGTGGATCCGCATGCATATAGTTATCGTCTTTATCTCTTTTCAGGTTGAGTTTGAATCTATAAAGCTGGACCTGACTCAGAAAAATGAAGAGATGGAGGAGCTGCGAGCTCAGTTGGAGGAGGCAGCAAGACTGAGGGAGATAGCCGAGAGGCAGCTGGAGGAGGCCCTGGAAGCCCTGAAGGAGGAAAGGGAGCAGAAGAACAGTCTGCGGCGAGAGCTCTCTGCCCTAACCCTAAACCCCTTTGACTCTGTGGGAAATCTTGAGCTCCATTTAGACCAGCTGGATGACAGCCAAGAGGAGGGCCAAGGGGGAGAAGGAGATGTTGAAGGAGAGGACCAGGACAGCTGCTATAACAATGGTCCTGGTTCGGCTCCTGGTTCTGCCTACCCTCCTCACTTGGGGGGCTCCAGAAGTAATGGCGTCATACATCGCTACTCTACACCACGTAATAGTGACGTATTTTTGCGCTCTCCAGCCTCTGGACTTGTGTCAGACCTGCTTAGTGAGCTGCACTTTTCAGACAGCCAGAAGCTAAAACAGCAACTTTTACAGGTAGGAAACACACAATAGATTAACAAAGGAATTGTTAAAAAAATAATGAAAAGTTATGTTGACATGCTTGCTTTTGTTTTACTGATCTCAGTGTGGCGAGGTTCTCTCAAAGTCTCCTGTGATCCAGACTTACAGAACAGCATTAGCAGCAGTGCAAAGAGATTTGAGTTTTGGAGTGAGGCTCACCCTTGTAAACAATCAGAGAATTTCAGTTATTTCTGCCTAAACAGTAAGTTTAGTAGGATTTTTATTTAGTGTAATTTGATATTGACAACTATAGAATCAGGTGGAGTGGTGCTGAGCAGGGAGAGGGAGTGCTGGGTATTCATTTCAAGTCATGGTAATAACTTAAGTCATGTGTTGTATTTTTAACAAAAGAGATACTGGATGGAGAGATGTAAAATTAATGATGTAAAAGTAATCCTCAGGTAAAAATTTAGTTACTGTGGATCTCCCTTTGTTGTCACTGATGTTAGACATAAATGTTAATCATGGTAAACGAGTGAAGTATTGGAGAAGGTTTCCAGGTATGAGTACAACCACACAGGTGCAGTATGAGACCTGATTTTGGTATCATTTGAGAAAACATAGCTGCAATGATTAGTTGATTGATATGATCTTTATCTGCTAGTCATTGTGTTAGCTAGGTATTAAGGACAGTGTCAGTGTTTTACGGCAATTACTTGAAATTTGTAATACAGAGCTTTGGACGGTGATAAATGAGCACAAGAATTGCTTCTTCATATTGCTAGTCTATGTAGTGTGTACAGTACTGTTTGGAGTATGGACGTCCATTAACAAGGAACAGTTAATGTTGACATTGTCTGTGGTGATGCTTTCAAAGAAATGCAGGGAACTGCCTTTATTTGAAAGCATCTGCTCTAGCCAAGCTGCCACTTTCTTGTTTGGAGTAAAGAGGTTGTCAGCTTAGCTGGGGTAACTAAGCTGTTGATAGGGATGTCTGATACTTCCTGTTCTAACCCACATCCGTTGTGTTAGTAAAGTAGTAAGCCTGACAATTTTAATTTAAAAAAAATGCTGGGCAGCACATTCATTCATTAGTCAGCTCTCACCGGATACAATTATGCTTCACAAATATTGAGTACATTAAACAATGAAATATGTCTTGAAATGCCTCCCCTCTTTGTTTAAAGGAAATATATTATTCATGATGAACTTAAATTGGGGGCTGGGAAAACCGTGCCCACCAGATGTCGGTAGTATAAAGCCGAATGGGGTCAACCACTGTTGGTCGTAAAACCTATTAACAGCTAAGTGGTATAGGGAAAAATTAAGTTGCAGAAAACTGTTCCTTTTTTTATGTAAATGCATAATAGCATTGGCCTAATGTATATTATAGGATGTTAAGTATTTTATAGAAAGTAATACATTTTCACCTTTTTTTTATGTATTTGTACCCAGGCAGAACGAGAGAAGTCTGGTCTGACTAGCAAAGTGGAGGAGCTGCAAATGCAGCTAGTAATGTCCAAACAGGCGCTCAGTCAGCAAGAGGACAAGGTTGGCTCTCTGACCCAACAGCTGGAAGCTGTGCAGAGCACCCAGCAGCACACCCAGGAGGCAAAGGAGAAGGGAGATGATGAGATGGAGAATGGAGGAAGTGGTGTCATTGATTACGAGGTAGACACCAAAAGCAAAGAGATGCTGGAGGCTCGCATGCGGTCGGCCAGTGAAGAGCTTCTGAAGCTTCGAGATGAACTGTCTCAGGCAGGAGCTCGTTACAACACTCTGGAGCAGAGATACAAGCAGGAGAAAGATCGCTGGAGGGCAGAGGCCCAGGAGCTGGCAGACAAAATTCGTCAGTGCATCAAGTCCAGTAAACAGGACCAGGAGCGTATTGGTGAGCTGGAGAAGGAGATAGGAGCCACACGAAAAGTGGCAATTGATTCAGAGGGTCACTTGAGTGTTGCCCAGGAAGAACTGCTGGCCTTCTCAGAGGAGCTGTCCAACCTCTATCACCACATCTGTGTGTGCAACAACCTGACACCCAAACGTGTCACGCTCGACTATTACCGTGATGGCGCAAGGGCAAGTGGGGGCAGAGGAGGTAGTGCCAGAAGATCACACCAGGTCTACCCCCAGCAGAACACCCAGAAAAAGCCACAAGCCAATGACATGTTCATATCTAAAGCTGCAGCATTGCAGTTTATGGGAGAGGTGGACAGTGCAGGAGCCAGCGGAGACTCTCCTACTTGCCCTGGATCCCCTACCCTGGATTTCAGGGACCCCTCTAATGTTCGCAACTTGGTAGCAGTCATCCGTTGCCAGATCAAACACCTCCGGGTAAGATGGCACTTTTTAACTTTAACTTCCCCCTCCTCTTCATGATTTTTTTTTTTCAACTTGAAACTTAAAATAAACTTACATTTTGATCATATTTTGGCTTTTAATATGGTGTGTAGGTATGATAGAAATACTGTACTTCAGTACTGTGTGGCTTTTATAAAAGTATAAAAGAGTTTTCCTATTTTGTAATTGCAACAATGTTTTACCTTGTCAGGGAAACAAAAAATAAACTTACTGTACATTAATAAACCTTTACTCCTTCAGGTGGCAGTGGACCTCTGTCGTCAGAGGGGTGCCATGCCTTACTCAGGGTTGAGCTGCAGTGGCGAGACAGAGCGGGATGCTGAGAGCCTCTTGGAGGAAGTACTAAAACTCAAGTCCCTTCTCAGCACCAAGAGAGAACAGATCGCCACGCTCAGGACTGTCCTCAAGGCTAACAAACAGGTTGGTCACGGCAAGCCATGTCTGTGGTCTCTGTGCTGTTTTAAAACCACTAAGGTCTAGAAACAATCTAGTTTTCTATTTTAGGGTATTGCTCTTAGTCGTAGTCACACTTTTACTTAAAGGCAGTCCTTTAAAGTCCTGGGTCTTTGTTCATTTTCTGTTTGGCTTTCCATTTAAAACAGGTTTTACCACATCCTTCCATTGTTAGTCACTCTGTAACTCCTTGTCAATACAAACAATCATGCTGCCCTCTAATATTAAGCTGCTAATATTGTTTATTCTTAGAAGAAAAAACACATACCAAATTCTGTGTTTTCAATAGTAAAATAGTAAGCTAATTATCCCGATGTGGTAAGAGTGAGGCTACAACTAATGTTGTAAAATATAACTTCTGTCAGAAAGGCCAGTGCATTTATCTCCTACCTTAAAATGACGTTTATGGATTCAGGAACCATTTATTAGTTTAGGTAGTAATTAGTGCTGCTTGTAATCAGAAATGTACTTGTATTATGTATCTGTGGTTTAAACTGACTTATGTTGTTGTAGTAATGGAAATCTACATTGTTTAGTTTTATAGGCCTATATGTTCAAAAACAAATACTTACAAACTTGCAAAAACCCTGAAAAGCAGCATTCGGATGTCCTGATAGGATTAATACTAGTACAAGTACCTACATTTAAGTACTTGCCAATACCACTTACCAGTACAATTACTAAAAAAACAAAAATGTTGGTGACCGGGGTTTTGCAAATACAGCAGCTTTCACTAAAAAGAATCAAAAGAAGAGAGGAAAAAAGGTGTTCAAAGCGCAGATTTGGGGTGTGATCCTGGATGGAGACTTTTAGACAACATAAACTGTAGAGCCCAGAGAGCAATATGAAGGTAAAATATTTTCAGGTAAAGCTGTAGTTACTGTAGCTCTCCATTGGTTGTTGCCGGTGTCAGTTATAAAAATTAAACATCTTTAAAATAATCTTCAAAAAACTGAGTATTACTGGATCCTATGATGGTTTAAAGCTGTAAGGCCCCTCCAAGTAAAGCAGATTGCAACTACTAGCTATTAGCATCTTCTCTAGGGAGTTTTATATGGAGTTCAACAAATAAGAAGCACTGACTATTCTCCCAAGCTCTGATACTAACCAACAATCAGTAAGAATTCACTGTCTCGTCATTATGAAGTTGTAGTACCATAAGGCCTTTTTAGTTTATAAAGCATGTAAGCCCAATGTTATTATCTCTCTGTTTAAAGCATTCTTACACTTTTAACGATCATGTTTGGGCTATATGGGATTTATGTGTCTTTTTCGCATGGTCGGACAGTAGGTCTTTTTCTTGAAGTCCCATCCATTTACATTTACGTTTACATTTAGTCATTTAGCAGACGCTTGTATCCAAAGCGACTTACAAGTGAGGTACAAGGCAAGCAAATGCGTTATCTTGACATTAGTAGCATGGTTGACCAGTATCATCAGTTTCTCGTCTAGACAGTCTTTTGGGCTTATGAGGTTCTGCACCTTGAGTACAGTGGGATGTTGAACTCTCCTTCCCCCTCCTGTTCCTGTGCCTCAAGCACTGCATGGCCTGCTTCTGTCTTTCTCTGAGCCTTCACTTTCCCTTTCTCCATCTCTCACACACACACACACACACACACACACACACACACACACACACACACACACACACACACACACAGATAATCTGCTTGGCAGGCTTGTACTCACAGTATTTACAGTAGTTAACCGTCTCAAGCCTGATTTTAGTGTTAACCCCCCCCTTTCCCAGTTTGTTTCTGTGATGTAATTGTAGTATTCATATAAGACCGTTTTGCGAGGCTTTCTGCATTCAAGTGGTGTAATTGTGCCCTAAGCTATGTGTCAGGTGGCAAATACACTTATTACTGCCATTGTTTTTTCTTGTTTGTTTGTATTTTAATTACTTTACCAGATCTCTTGCAGATTGACCTTTAACAGAACATAATTTATCCTAACATGGATAGTAATAAATAGACAGTAAAGCTGACAGTTACATCTTGTTTGTTTCCTATGATATTTGGATAGCAGGGTCTCTGTAGAGTTCCTGATGGTGCTATTAAAATACTTTGTCTACTTTGTGCAAATCATATATAATCTCCACATTGAAACCACAGTAATGGTGGTATAGTACTATATGATAATTGATTTTTTTTGTCATGCAGACTGCAGAGTTGGCTCTTTCCAATTTGAAAACCAAGTATGAAACTGAGAAGAGCATGGTGTCAGAGACCATGATGAAACTGCGGAACGAGCTTAAAGCCCTAAAGGAGGATGCTGCCACCTTCTCTTCACTCCGTGTCATGTTTGCCAGTCGGTAAGACTTGTTTGGCCAAAAAAATAGCGTTCTTTTGAATAGTGCTACAAAAGGAAAAATGTCTATTAGAAAGCAGGTATTTTATTAATAATTCAGTTTGAAAAAATGTTAAAGTAATGTCGAGTTGTGTCTTTGCTAGTGTTTTGATGCTTAGTAATGGTGCTTTTTCTAGCTTTGATGCAATAAGCTTACTGCACTTATTACACTGGCAGACAATCCACTGGTTCACGTGAAGATTAGGAACCATGTGCTCTGCCCTGTGCCGACAGGGGAAAAAGGCAAGGACAGATATATCCTATTAAGCCAGGTCACCTTAGAAGCCTTCATTTGGCGGGAGATGGGTGGGATATTATACAGGGTGGCAAGGGTTAATCTTAGAGACCAACATTTCACTCGATAATCCTTAACCCTTTATTAGCATCAGTTGGCATGGATAATTGTTTGAAGCAGTGTTTTTGTATTGGCTTGTGTAAGTGAACTAAATGAGTAAGTGAACTAATTGAAATTTTACAGCTTTAAATGCCAGAGATTCTTTGTCAACATACATTAGACCTTCCAGGCCATGTCCAGACAGTTATGAACTGGCACTTAATTATCCTTAAGAAGGATTAGTGAGCAGGCAGTAGTCAAGGTCTACTACTAACTATTGCAACACACTACAGAGAAGTGCTTAAAATCAACTTGTTTACAACTGTGTATTGTAGCGCCATCATGTGGATGGCTGCAGTGACTGCATTTCTGCAGTATGATAATGAGATTTTTTGGCACCAAATCAAAAAATATAACCTGTATGAAAACATCACATTGTGCTTTTGGGAAATGGTGTTTGTTATAACTTTACCAGTGACATAATTAATCAATAATGAAAATAATCTTGCAGTTCTTGTGTTTGGCCACAATTGGTGTTTGAGGTTTGTGCCACGCTAAAACTCAAGTTTAACATGCGTGTCATGAGTTTCTGATTTTGTGCTTTAACTTGTTTTTGCCTGCATGTGCATGTTTTTTGTTTTTTTTTTTAATCCTGTGTGTGTCTCAGGTGTGACCAGTATGTCACCCAGCTGGATGAGATGCAGAGGCAGCTGGCCGCAGCTGAGGATGAGAAGAAGACTCTGAATTCTCTCCTGCGTATGGCCATTCAGCAGAAACTGGCTCTCACTCAGCGCTTGGAGGATCTGGAGGCCCCTCTGACGTCCCACAGCTTGAACAGCAGCCCTCGCCGCTCCCGAGCCAAAGAACTGGCCACCAAGTCTGGCCGGGCGCCTAGGAGCCCCCGAAGCAGTCCTGCTCGCCCACAGCTTAGGAGCAGCCCTCGGGCAAGCCCGGTTCTCGGCAGCAGTGTTCCTTCCATGGCTACGCACCACCTTCGAGCTTTAACCAGAAGTCTCCACACAAGCCCTGTAAGAACTCCTTTTTCTGTTAGTACTGACAACCCCATCCAGACAAGCACCCGATCTCGCAGAGGCAAGGGCCTCCCACGAGATGCAACTTTCATTAGAAGTCATAGTGTCAGTGATGTTTTTAATAAAGAGTTGAGGCCTGGCTATAACTTGACGCGTAAAGGATCTACTAGTTCTGTACACAGTGAAGTAACGGTCAAAACACAAGTCAGCGATACAAGAAAAGGTACATCAGGCCGGAGAGCTTCTGTCCCTGCTCGTCAGGACACATTCATCACAAATCGTGTTGCATCTTCCTCTTCCACAAGGCCAAAGTCTTCTTTGTTCTCTGCATCCATAGATAATCTAACATCTTCTAAAGCTTTGCATGTGTTTTCTAACACATCTGAAGTTTGGGGTGAACGTAAACAAAAGCCTGATCTAAAACCTAACTTAGATACTTCAGTGCGAAAAAAACAACCCTTGGCTCACCGGTCTAATTCTGCACAGGCAGCAACTACGTGCCGTAACACATTTCAGTATGACACCGTCTCATCTCAGTTCAATGCCAAATCTTCCAGGGTCC
Source organism: Channa argus (assembly GCF_033026475.1). Lineage (NCBI taxonomy): Eukaryota > Metazoa > Chordata > Actinopteri > Anabantiformes > Channidae > Channa > Channa argus. Next base: position 6,655,376 of record NC_090209.1, read on the forward strand.
CGCCAACCACATCTCTCTCTGTTCACAATGCACCTGGTAAGACCAGGATGACTGGAATTTGTAGAGAGTCTAGACATAGATTGTCCACTTCTTCAAGTAGAACCAGTGAAGACACAAATGTTAGTAAGAGCTCTAATAATAAAGCTCGGGCCACATCTGGTAGGGCCCAGAGCTCACACTCTAAATCATCTCGCAGGCATTGAGGTAAAGTAGCCAGGAAATTTATGATCTATAATACATTACTAAATCCATAACTATATAGATACAGGTCTATGACCTTACAAGTTATTCATTTAGTTTATTCATTGAAATAATTGCACAGAGCTAATGTCATATTGTATTTCTGCATTTGTTTTTGCTTTTAGTGATCATTTCTAATTTGCTGATCCTCATCTTTTACGTGTTTTGCTTTTGTTGAACTAAATATGTTTTTCTTTTGTCTCTGTCTCATCTTGTCTCTTTAGCGCTGAAACACTCCTTCCATTACTCCAAACCCCCTCTTCTCCATAAGGACCTGTCTTCATGTTGACTCCCTGGCTCCCTCCACCTTTCCCAACTCAAGACATCCTGTCCATCCCAGATATGGTGTTGCATTCCCCTCTCTACCCACCAGAAACATGGATTTAAAAAAAATCTCTCATCCCACCCTCTTGGTCTCTCTGCTTGGAGTGGAGAAACCTGCATGCAGCCTGGAGAAGGATGAAGAGACACGTGCTGCTTTTTTTTTCTGTGAAGTCAATGACTGTGTCTTGGTCCAAATTGGTCTTCATCTGGTCTTGTTCAAGGCCGTTTGTTGTGATGAACCGTTGACAGTATTTATTACAGAATGAGAGAATTTTCAAGTACAGTATTTACTATCCTCAATCATTGATTCAAGGCTATGATCTGTTTTAAGTCTGTATAGCTTTAGACTCTTGCCTTTAGTCTGGCATCCAGGTCAGGTCTGTCTGGCTTTTTGTGTCTTTGGTATTAGTAAGGCATTAGGTCATCTGTAATAGCTCTCCCAGGTAGTTGTTTTTATAGAAAAATGCAGCCTTACTATCACAGTGACTCTCCTAAAAGTATAGGGCTTGCTGTTATCTTAAGGTTTCTCCCTTTTACTGGTGATGCAGTACAGTTACATGCCCTTTTTTATCTTGTGATGCTCTTTGGCTTTTGCCTTTCAGCCACGCCTTTAACTAGAGGTCAGTAAACATGCCATTTCATAGACAGAAAGGGATCAGCCATACAGTAAGTTCAACACCTCAGGTCAAACAATAATCAGATATATGATTTAAGAGGTCTAATGCGCATCTTAGTTTGGCAACTATGCAGACCAAGTCGGGACTGTGCCTGTATACTTTCTGCTGTTCTTTAGGGCCATGGTGGGTTTTGAAACTTATCTCAATGTCGAGATAAAAGTGGCTGACTGCAGCTTTTTCTCTTTTTTAACAATCTTTTAGCATCTCTTACAATGGGCATCTTTTGGAAGTCATCTGAGAATGCTAAAACTGCACAAGAGTGCAAGTGTCCCATTGGTTTATAGTGTACTTTTCTACTTGTTGAGTTGTGACACGGTCTTACATCATTCAGACTTCAAATGGCTTGGTTTCTCTATTCTTAATACTATCATGCCAGGCCACACTCATTATCTTGATTACACAGTGATAACAACAGCTCCCATTCAGCTTCGGCTTTTTCTCGATCATCTGAACAGCAACAATATTCATGTCTTGTATTTCATCATTTAATGTCATCGTGCTTTATGTGCTACCAAAGCAAGCATGTTGTAATTAGCTGGTGTTACCCACAGCAGTTGTTATTTTCTCTCTACAGCATCCACTGTTTTCAGTTAGGAATGGTAGCAGGCTGCTGTTAGGGTTATAACTTACAAGGAATAAAATAACAATTATGTCCCATCATTGTTAAAGCATTATGCAATGCTTAACATCTCGTAGCCTAAAAAATGTTTCATGTAGAAACGGAAAGAAATAATACACATTTTCCAGTGGTAATGTAGACATTTGCTAATAGCCTGCACATTGGCTACTCATAGAGTAGTTTTGACATCAGGGTGATGTATTGCTATAGGTGAATCGGTGAGAACCGACTCTACAAAACCACATCTCATTAAATGCAGTGTAAATTCATGTTTCATATCAATTTGGGAATGGGTGTTTAAAATGAAAGGAACTTAATAGAAAAAAACTGTTGACTTTAAGTTAATTTGGCCTGTTGGTTTACTACTGGAGGCCACAGCCTGCTGTTTGTTTTTGTTCATATGTTTAGTGCCTTTGTTTTGATCTGCTGTTCTTAATTATCACGTTTTCTGAACGGAGGCTAGTACTCAGCACTGAGGCCTGGTATGCTCAGTGGTAGAGCATTGGGTTGGGATGCAGAAGGCTGTGGGTTCGAATCCCACTCCACCAGGTATGGCCCCACCCAGGCACCATTGGTCCCGTTGTCCTGACCAAAAAAAAGAAATAATAAAAATGGGAGGCTTGCGGCAGGAAGGAAATCTGGTGTAAAAACTCATGGCTACAGTTGTTACCATGGGAAAAGTTGATGCATATAGATTGGGAATCATTAAGAATATAATGCATTAAAGACATAATGGGCAGGGGAAAGTGTCAGTGCCAGTTATTCTACTAGCAGAGTAGCTGGAACTGTTGATGGTAGACTTTTCACATTAAAATGTGAAAATGATTTAATTTAATGTCATATTGCTTTGTTTGTATATTTATATTGATTTCCTAATCTATTTAATTCACGCTGTGCAGTTGTGTGTATAATTTAACTACCATTGTTGTACAATATTTTAACTATAGTATTTATGTGGTCGGCATTCTGTGTGAACTGTTTTAGATGAAGACATGCACACTCCACTTAAACTGTGCGGTGATCCTTAACTTTTTGTGTATATGCAAATTGCCCCTTCATTGATCTGTGATCCACTTTTCTCATGAAGAATTAAAAACAAGCCAACACTGTACACCGTGTTGTCTTGTTGTCTTTTGAGCTCAGACACGGTACAAATTATGCTAGATGACACATTTGTGTGTTGTTGTTTTTTTTTCCTGTAATAGGGATTAAAATAAAAGAACGTGAACTAGCCAGCTGTCCACTTACTTGACTTCAGCAACTGAACAAACATAGAATTGAGTCATATAGAACTGGCTCAGCAGACTAATTTAAAAGTTTTCATTTTGGGTTAATCATAACGTGTGACAGGCCAGACAATCCCACAGTGATGATTCATCTTGTGCAAACTTCCTCAGCAGTTTGTTAAATATAAAAAATCCACTATAGAGAATAATCTGATGAATACAAAATCTGCAAGCTCATATAAACTGCAACCTCTAAGAACAAGAGCCAGTTGTGTTGTTACCAGTTTGGTAACAACAAACAATAATCAGTATAATATAGTATCTCTTCAAGCATAATCTCTAGTCTAAAACATTTGCAATGAAGAAGTAGTATAAGATCTGTTCCTTGAAAATTAATTTGAGGCAGACTATCAAGCTTCATCATTGTAATTCATTATAGCAGAGGTTAAAACCTCAGTATTAAGTGGTAAAACCTTTAACCAAAGTGCAGAATGACTTTTATGAACTGGATCCTGTTGTGAGACATTCAGCTATTTAGAAAATTAAATGAACCTAACAGCAGAGTGACAAACATGAGCTAAATATCTAGAGAGGTAGTTAAGACAAGCCTACAGATAATGTCACAAAATCTTGGTGCGTGAGGTTACTTACACTAGAATATTTAAATGTTTTTGTACAGAAACATTTTTGACCTTTTTATATACTTCTAAAACTTTTAGTGCTATTTTAGTGGTCAGTGGTCACTTTGCGGTCGCCTAAAATAAAAACGCCACTAATGCAAACTTTGTCTACCACACTCTAAACATTTAGAGCAAGAATGAATTAATGTGCCAGTGTTTTTAAAATAGGATCTGCTTAGTTCACTTTTAATATCAAGAGGAATCTTGCTTTATATATGACCCCTGCTCAACACATGAACAGCAATGCACACATTTTAACCAGAGATAACCAGTAGTTTGAAAAGGGTGGGGTTGGGGAGCATAGATCGAGCTGGAACGACCAGTTGAAGTTGTGTATGACAACAATTATTCAAGCGCTTCAATCCTGACATCCCTCCCCAGGCATGTGAAAGCAGGAAACACGTGAAAGCCAGGTGGACTAACCACCCAGGCTTCTTCAGGAACCCTGAAGGCGTTAACGAATTCACAGAGGTTAGTAACCTCGGGCTTAACAACTGAAAAAATGTTTGGGATGACGTTTAAAGAGACCCAGATAAGTCTGATTACAATCAAATAGTAATAGGGAATAGGTTTAACCCAAAACCATGACAGGGCTACCTGCTCCGAGTATTTATCAGTATGTAAATAGTGTTCGACTGACTGGAGCAGTTTTGCATTCAGATAAAGATACTGATTACAACAGTGATGAAATTAAGAGGTTAGGAAACGGAAGCTTTCAGATAATGTTTGGTTATCACCACCATGAGGATAATCGTTACACTAGAAGTTTAAAGCATTGTGTCAGCAAGAAATGACAGACTAGTGTTCTAATTATCACGTCTGTCTAGATTAAACTGTGATTTGTATTTGTATTTCCAGATGCAGCCGGAAAGAAGAGGGGAAGTGTATCTCACATGTTTACATTTGAGGAGGGAGGGGTCACTTCATCTTTTCTACTTGCCCCGGGGTCTCCAGGGTCCTGCAGATATACAGCCCGTGACGTGTGTGAGTTTCTCAGATTACAGCCTCAGTCGTCGCTTGGCTAAACCTGTATTTTCCCTCCTTAACCACGTCCTTGCTGCCGCTTCTTTGTCCAACATATTTGTTTGCAAGTTACTCACTTATAACTCACCCTGATACGTGTTTGTCGGCAACAGTCCTCCCAGGAATTATCCAGACTGCTGGCAGCCGTCCTGAAAACGCTTTTTTAGCCCAGCCCGAGCACTGATGTCCTTCGCAAAACCTTTACATTTTATGCAGTTTTATATTCCCAGCCTTAACAAATTGACAAATCAAGATATTTTTAAGAGCAGCAAACATGCAACCGTAAATTTAAGCAGATTCAATTATCTCAAAGATGACAAAAATAACATTTACTTAATGGGCTACACATCATTGTAAGAGTGTAGATAAAGATTTTAAAATATACAGGCATAACACTCAAATACCAACTTTTCATACTTCAGCTACAGGATTTCTTACACCGTAACGCTCATAACATTATTAAGGACTTTTATTTGGACATTTTTTACAGTGTAGTGTTTCCTGTAATGACTTTATCTCCAATAAATGCCATCATTTAATAATAATGGCAGATAAACAAGTTTTAAAAACAATATGTGTTGGAATAACATCACTCCCTGCATAAACAAAGGTTGAGAATACTGATATTGTTCTAGTAAACAGAACATACAGTACTTTTGTAGCGTGTGTTCCGATCGCACATTCAGTCCGGCCTTTTGATTGGCTGCGCGGACTGCGGACCTCCCCTTTAAATGAGTAGGGCGGAGTTTCCACAGGCGTCGAATATATTAGAGGCGAGAAATGTGTTTTCATCTGTTGCTGCTAGTTCCAGCGTGCAACAGCAGGGGATTTCACACAGGTTGTTTACTGTGAAAAAAAAATGTCTTTTAAAACAGTGGGAGCAGCTCTGACACGTACACTATGGACCAGGGGAAGCAGTACTCCTCCTCTTGCTAGGCCGTCTAATGCTAACGGACTTTCTAGCACATGCAGTGGCTCAGGAGGAGAGCAGCCGCAGGGCCGCGAAAAAACAGAACAAAGTTGGGGCTCGGACAGGCCCAATGGCGACGTGCCATCGGCCAGCGAGTCTCCCCACAGATGTACGAACAGGGAGAAGAAGCGAACCAAGGAGCCCGTGGGTGCTCCTGGTGTTACTGGTGTGAGAAGACGCTCATACACGTCCACCGCAGCCCCTGAGGACCAGAGGTCCTATCTGTGGGCTCGTTACAGTGACACAAAACGGCTGGTTCACGGTAAGCAGAGGGCCCCCCTTTGTCTCCAGGTCCCCCCAATGTACGGTAGCAACCAGAGCTCCTGCTTTCAGCGAACTTAAACGTTAGCCACGTACCGAAGACATTTTGTGCATTTGAGCAGAGATTGCTGTCATCCTCTTTCCAAACAGCCATGTCGGGCGGATGCCACATTTATGCTGTTACAAGTGACGACTTGTGCAACACTTTACCAGGGTAAAGAACCGTGAGCTGGTTTAAACGAAGCCCCAAGTCAGTAACAAGTAACAGCCGACTGAACAGTCAGAAGTCAGGGTGCATTTGTCTCCCCAAATTTTCCCGACCACTGGCCAACCAACTTTAGCTAACGTCAACGGAAAGCAGCTTTTTAGGGTCGACTTTTCCACTGTAACGTTTGCAGTCCACGGTTATTTTTAGCAAACTTTGAAAAAGGTGTAGGGCGCAGCTCTAATTTAGCTTGATGTCATTGCGTTTCATGTCGTCCACGTTTGACAGAACGTCAAGGAGCGTTTGCTGTTTGGACACACAAGCTACTTGCTGTTTAAATTAGCATGACAATCACCAGTTTCCAGCAGGGTGAAGCATGGCAGGCATTGGAATGAAATCAGAAGCTTTGTGAAAAGTCTAAATCATACAATGCAGTAAAGTTAAATCAGTTTGCGTTTTTGTATTTTATTGTTTTACATATAATGTTGCAAAGTCAGTTATTGTTATACTGGCCGCATGGCCCAGCCCTACTTTTGGTGTGTTTACTATGGTGGAAGAAGCTTTGGGATCCATGCTAGTGAAGTTAACAATTGTAAAAAGTGACTAAGATGCAACCTAATGCAAACATCTTTCCCGAATAAAAGTACTTGAGCAAAATGAAGTTGAAGTATAAAAAAGTGCCTACCTACTTAGAAGCTACCTATTCTGCAGCACAGCAGCTGGCTTTATTGTTGTTATGATTATATGATTGCTAGTATTAAAAACATGTAAACTACAATTTCATTTTTTAGCTAATTGAGTAACTAATTGGACTATTTATATATTTTTTATTTTTATGCTTGGAAACATTGTGGAGTAACAGGCCCAAATGTTTACTACAAAATGTTGTGTAGTAAAAAACAAACTGCATATTAATTTAAATATTTATATAGTCTTAACACAATTTGCAAGGCTTGAACTCCTTTCTTAATTGGGTATAATTAAAGCTGGTCATGGATTCTTAGTTAGACTTGGGAGTTGGATTTAATCTTTTGAAATGTGACTCCCACGTGAAGAAGCATTCCAGCAGTAGCATGGCGGGAGGGAAAGGGGCCTCAGGGCTGATAAATGCATGTAGCCCTGTTTGAATTGACCAAGGACAGAAAGCCATGGCCCACTTTCTCCTCTAGACAGAGTCCTGTGTTCATACTGCAGTCAGGGCATTGGCAGACTGTTTGTTTAATCTGTGTCCATGTGGTAGCTGCATGATCACAGTAAATGATGTTAAACAAAACTAACTATTACAAGAAATGCTGAAAATTGCTGTAAATTAAATTCAAGTCTTCTTTTTAAAAAAAAAAAAAAAAGATTTGTACCAAATGGCCCTATTGAATTGACTTAGTCCAGTTGACATCATAGAAGCAGACATTATGCAACCTCTGGGAAGCTTGCCAGCTTCGCCCGATTAAAAACAAAGGTAAAATAAGCAGATTAAGCAGAGTTTACAATAGGGAAAGTTGAATGGCCTAAACCCGCCCTCTCTCTTAAATGTAAACAGTGCATTGTGTTTTCTTCTTTTATCTTTCTCAGCCTTTTAAGTTGGGCTGATTTATTTATTTTTTAAACTTGTCTGACTTGAATGAGGGTTTCCCATGTGTTCTTCCTGCATCAGACCTGATCCCACCAGGCGCGTGTAACCTCCTCAATGCCTCCACCATCTATGCCAACAATGAGGTCAACCTTTCTGAAGTGGACATCTATGGCTTTGACTATGACTACACACTGGCTCAGTACTCGAATGCACTCAATACACTGATCTACAACACAGCAAGAAGCTTCCTCATTGAACAATTTAAGGTATGTTTAACAGTATTGATAACAATTACATGGCCATTATCTCTGCATTTACACTCAGATGAAATCTTTCTTCTTCTTGTTTTTGTCAGTACCCTGAGGGCATCCGCAAATATGATTACATTCCCAACTTTGCTGTACGGGGACTTCACTATGACATTCAGAAGGTAAATTGTTTTTATTACACATGTCCCAATGCAGCAAGAGAAGTATTTACATTTTACTGCATGACTAATTGCAAGTAAAACAATTTTTTTTTCCCCCTACATAGGGTCTGTTGATGAAGATAGATGCCTTCCATTACATTCAACCAGGAACAGTGTATCGGTATGGTGTTAATGCTGATCTGTGCATCTAGATTGTCAAAATTTTAATAGGCAGTGTTGCTAACAGTCATAACCTTTACATTGCCAGTTTTAATCCATATGTTATGTTCATTATATTCAGTTTCTCTATCCACATCTCTGCTGCTGCATTGTCTGACAATGTTATGTGTGTCATTAAGATTTTGCGCATTCATCCATGTTTGATGTTCCCAGGGGCCTGAGCCCTGTCCCAGATGAAGAAGTCCTTCAGCTCTTTGGAGGTACCTACCATATCCCCTTGCAGCAGGACAGTGGATTCTATGGAAAGGTGAAATAGATTTTCATTATTTTTTTGTCTTTTTTTTTTTAAACAGAAGAACTGATTATATTATTGTATAATAAAATTGATACAAGTAGATAATTTATGTCCGGCTCAATTTTAGCATATGGATTTGAGTGTTTCCGCTAACTTTAAATTAAAAATTGGGTGAGGAGAGTTACCTGACATTTATTGGAGCTATTCTTCTTGGCTTGCAGGTATTTGCATCAAAAAGTGCTTCTTAAAATTGTGGGGACATCTGTTATAACTCCATCTAGGACACTTGTGCTAGGGTGTAATTCAGGACTTACTATTGCATAAATCCCAGTGGTGAAAATTGTAATCTCATTTGATCTATTGTCGTCATGAATCAGCTGAAAGGCATTGCCCTCGTCCCTAAAAAGCTGACCATCTGTCCAACACAATAATTTTTTGGGGGGTTTGTTTTTTAAATATCCATCATTTAATCTTGAATAAAAATTAGAAATCTCTATTTAATCTGCCAGTCAAAAAGTTTAAGATGACTGTTTTCCTAATTATCTAACCATCTCGTTTGGACACTTGGGTCTGTTTTTAAAAGTTCAGTTGAAGAAACTTGCACAGCTGGGGAGGGGAATGGGCTGTTAGGGGTTAAGAGTCTTGCCCAGAGGCACTTCGACAGCTGGGACCGGGGATCGAACCCCTGACCCTGTGGTCCGTGGACAACTGAGATACAGCCACAAACTGATGCAAAACTTAATACTTTACAGTAAAAGTATATATGAAATCTGGACAATGTCTGAAGAATCGGGTGCGGACATTGGCCAGAATTGTTGTTTTACACAAGTAACACATTGGAATTGTCTGAATTGGAAAAAATATCACATGGAGAAAAACTTCACTAGATATCAGTGAGAGGTTGTGCCTGGACAAAACATGCAGAAGACAGAACATGAAAGAAAAAGTGTGCTGCAGGTAACACAGGTTTTTGTTTACAGCATATCCAAGCCATGCCAGTCTAACAAAGTATGAAGAGTATGGCAGCGGCCTTGTGGAAACATCATCAGCAAACCCGTCCACACGCTTTAAGTCCCCCTGACAATTTGGGATTGAGCAGTGTGCTCAGTCTACACACAGGCTCACTCACATTACCCAGACTTTGTACTGGGGAGCTTGGAGGATAAAGTCCGGGTAATGTCAGGGCTGTCTGACTCAGACATTTGCAGACATTTACTGTGTCCTTCACAAACACAATTATTGAGCAGTGTTTGAATGTTTTTTTTTTGTTTGTTTTAACACAGGGACCAAAGGTGAAGCAGTTTATGGACATCTTCTCCATTCCTGAGATGACTCTCTTGGCTGTGGCAAATGATTTCTTCATTACCAATGACATTGAATATGATCCAGTTCACCTCTTTAAGGACGTCTCAGTAAGCATCTACCCCTCCCTGTCACAGTATTAAACATAACACAAACTGTTTTTAAGCTGTGGCCTCACCCTTTAGCTCACGCAGAGAAACACAAAGATCCAGTCGCATTTCACTGTTTTCACAGACTGTGATTCTCAGTTGGAGGCTGTAGAATCTGCTGAGCTCAGCTAAAATGTTGTCTCAGGGGAAGAGCGTAACTGCTTTTCCTCTAGCTGTAGCTGTTTCCAGTTACAGGCCACTGCAGCGTGTCAGCTACTTTATCATAAACTCGGCTCTGAAAACAAAAAGAAAAGAAACATTAAAAGTATTAGATTGAAGCAGTGTTTAAGCAGGAAGTAGTCATACTAGATCAGAAAACAATCCACAAAATAAACAGCACAGATCTGTTAACTTCAAGTCTGTTAACATTATAACACTCATTAAATCTTCAGGAAGCAATTGGCATGGTTCACCTTAAAGGCTACATGTACAAATGGATCATGCAAGACCTGGGTAAGAATTTCTCATTATTGTGCCATTTGTATTTGCACTGACATTCTCATTACACAAGATTTCCTTCCTTCTCTTCACAGATAAATTCATTCTTAGAGGCGAAGAGACCGATGCTGTGTTGCATCGATTAGTCAGCAAGGGAAAGAAACTTTTCCTCATTACCAACAGTCCCTTCAGCTTTGTGTAAGTGCAAGTCCACTCTGACTTCTAATGAGTAAGCAGTTCACTTGGAATTTGTTATACTAATGCTCTTTTTCTGCCTGCAGGGATAAAGGAATGAAACACATGGTAGGGAAGGACTGGAGAGACTTCTTTGATGTTGTCATTGTACAGGCAGACAAACCTCACTTCTTCACTGATTGTATCAAGTGAGTACATGTTTCGGAGAACATTGCAAACATCTTAACAGATTGGGAAATGTTTGTGTGAGAGCTCCAAAAACACATCAAATTTGATTTATTAACTTCTGCTTTTTTTGAGGGGGGGGGAGGAGAAGTGCTACTCTTACACTGGTGTTTTTTGACCCCTATTCTCACAGGCCTTTCAGACGCTTGGATGGCAATGGAGACCTACGTTGGGAAAAGATAAAAAGTTTGGAAAAAGGACAGATCTACAAACAGGTCAGTAAGACTACTATCTCACAACTCTGAAATTTGTTTGATCCAGATCTGTGTTTTTACATGTTGTATGTGTTGCACGTTTTTGCTTGTTGCATTCTGTTTGTCTTAATAAGCAAAAGAGGTCTGTGCTGCTCTTTTGTGTTGCAGGGAAACCTGTTTGACTTTCTCACACTGACAGGCTGGAGAGGATCTAAGGTTCTTTACTTTGGAGATCATCTTTACAGTGACTTGGCTGTAAGTGGCACAAATTTGGGAACCACTATCACTTATGAGTCTCAGCATTCAGGATCTGCATAATGACTAACTTTAAGTTTTGCTTAGAATGAATTTGTATTGTGCATTTTACATTAGTTCTGCACTGCTCACGGAATTTGTTGTAAATGGAAATGTTAAATGTATTAGAGTAATTTCCAGTCAGCAATACTGTCTAGACACACCTTCTGAAAAAGTCCTATGTGGCATTAGGGTGGGGCTGGATGGGGCCTACAAAATCCAAATGTTCAACACCAGATGGCAGTACATGGTGCAAATACTGTTGAGTGAAAGACATAGCTATATAAATGATTATATTTAACATAGTTACTGAAGTTTATAAAGTCACACAAGGTTGGGTTTGACAAAATAATATGACATTTTGCTGCAGGACCTGATGTTGCGACATGGCTGGCGCACAGCAGCTATTGTACCCGAGCTGGTGCAGGAAACCAGAGTGGTGAGCACAAGCCGTTATTCACTAAACCTCACCTGGCTACAAGCTCTAACTGGTCTGATGGAACGCCTACAGGTAAGAAGTTAATCCCAGAATTGTTCTGAGCTTTTACTCCATTTTCACTCATGGGTACACCAAGTACCAGATCTGACTAACGAAAACATGTTTTAGTCAAAACCAACTCCATTCCAAAAGTCTTATTGGTTAAAGGTGACCTCAGCAAGCAGTTACTCGTACTCGGTAAACCTCAGATTGCTCAATGAGCTGAGGGAAAACCACAATCTGCATTGTCATTCAGTTCTAGCTACATTATGTGTCATTAGGTTTTCAACTAATATGATGACATGTTGACAAATCTGGAAGACTTAAATTGTCGAGTCATGATTCTGAACAAGGCACAGAAATGGTGTTAGAAATGTTTATTACAAAAACTACAAGCTATAGGGATTTTTGTTTTGTTTTTGTCTTTTTACTGTTTGAACTCAAGATCAGTTTTCTTTACTTGTACCGAACTATATGTGCTTGTATTAAATATGTCCTCACTGTAGCTTTCCAGCTGCATCTGCATGTAATGTAGTAGATCTTGATTTGTTAACAGTGTTTATCATTTGTTTATCATTATTTATCCCAGACACATCAGGAACCAGAATGTAAACTAATTCTTCAGGAATGGCAGAAGGAAAGAGAGGAACTGAGGTGAGGGTCATTATCTTAACTATTCTGTCAGTCTTGAGCACCGCCCAGTGAACCCAACAACCCTGCGTTTATCATATGTCTGTTCAGTGCTGCATATATTAAAACACTAGCATTCAGTGCAGTACTGAGGGGCTTGTACTTCACAGAAGCATTACTTGCTTTGGACTCCATACTTGAGCATATAAAATATGAAAGTTGAATGTATAAGAAATACACTTAATTCCACCTCAAGCAGCTGCATCATTAATATCTTGATGCATCCATAAAAATCCAGACAACATTATGTTGGAATGAGAACTTCACTTTTAATTGAGTCTTCTTACATTTTTTTTTTTAATTGCTGTTGTTAATAGGCTAATTGCTCTGAAGGAATCTTCCATTTCTAATTATAAGTGCACACTTACTTGAAGTGTACATTTTACTTTAATGTTTTATTAACTTTTTTTTTTTTATCCCAGGGTGATGACAAAAAACATGTTCAACCCTCAGTTCGGCAGCATTTTCAGGACCTGTCACAACCCCACCTACTTCTCCAGGCGTCTGTGTCGATTCTCAGACATCTATATGGCCTCCCTAAGCTGTCTGTTGAACTATGACCTCACTTACATTTTCTACCCCCGTCGCACTCCTCTGCAGCATGAGGCTCCTCTGTGGATGGATCAGCTGTGCACAGGCTGCAGGAAGACGCCCTTTCTGGAAGAGATGTCTCACATACGATGAGAGCTGTGCTCTCCTCAGTGACTAATAGAATTTCATATTTTAGGCCTGGTGAAAACTTGAGAAACTGAGAACTTTTCGTTTAACAGGGTTTCGTTTTAGCCAAGAAGGTGCTACACAACTCCCTCCACAGGGCAGGTCTGTGCTCCATGCAGTGACCCACTTACCCGGTGAATTCACTAGAGGGTGCCGTAGTCTTACCGGCTGCTCAGAGACCATGCCATTCAGTGAAACATGCTGTGGTACAAGATTAATGCACTTTCTGCTTTGTGTCTGAATCAAAGTGGAATGAAAATGCTGAGCAATATTGAGCTACTTTCGCACAATTGCAACAAATAAAGAATTTTAAATCTATTTTTGTTCAAGTCTGTTCTGTCTCCTGTGACAACACAGAATGGACCGTCCAAGCGCTCCCCTTGCTTGCTGAGTCATTAAATATAAACATAATTTACATCCCTTCTGAGCATTATGCATCATAGTTCCTGTATCATGCCCACTACCCACTCTGTTACAATATAAAGGATCCTTCTCGTGCTGTAGGTATCTCATCCAGTAATGCTAGTAATAACTTAGCATTACTGAATTATCTACTATATTATTGCAATCCAGTATTGCCTTTACACAAATACATCTAGTGATTTGTGCCGGTTGAATATATTTTCACTGTCACTTTCCCATTTATTTTAATTGGTTGTTTAGTTGCTAGGCAGCGCAGCATCCATTCATCACGACCGTACTCTGCTTCACAAACTCATTCACTTCCAGCCGCCTTTCTGAAGACCGCAGCAAAGGTACTGTTCTCTGTCCGCATGATTTGCTTCATCATTTGACCGGAAAAACGCTAAACGATTGTTAACATGTAGCCGACGTGTGCAGTGGTGCAAGTTTAACACAAACACTTATTTGGTTTTGGTTAAGTTTAGTCGTACTCTCCATGTAGCGCCTTCTCCGTTTGTGTGCATATATTCATCGTTGTGTGGTAGTGATCTGTGTCGTTTATTCTAAGCATTACTTTTGCCCCACACCTGACTAGAACATCCCAAAGTTTAGTTCCTCGATATAAGATTGTTTCTAAATATGTCTTTATATGTATGTAAATATTAAATCATTACAACTATGCCAGGGGTGCTGTGTTTTTACTTTAAGTGACCTAAAAGCTAAATTCCCTTCTGGACCGCGAGTTGTCCTGTTTCAAGTCGCCATTTCCACCTCGCTTTGTAAATAATAAATATATTGGAATGCACCCTTGGGTCCCCCACACAGCGGGGCGGGGTAAGAAAATAAACTGTTGTGCTTTATTTCTGTCACGATTATTCATATCGTGATAAAAGCTATTAGTTCAGTAGTGATGAGAAAGTAAATACCATGAGTATGTTTTATTTTGAAAATTCCGATTTCTTTCACTTAAGATACAGCCCTAAAATATGAATAAACTAATAAGAAAGACAGGAAAAAATATAAAGGATTAAATGACATACCTAAAGGGGGTTAAATATCAAGAGATGTTATTTGTTATCCTCATTTCAAGATTTCAACCAGTGACATTTTATTTCATAATTTCCTTCATGACTGTTCCTGTGCCTCCAGTTTGAGATGCATTATATTTTTTCATCAACTTATAAACCCCCTAGATTTGCCTGACCTTTGATGACAGATTATTATCTCACAGTCCACAGGTGAGAGTTATTGTTTCTTTTAGTGATTAGCAGGATTCCTGTTTCCTCAAAGCAACACGCTGCGTGTGCGTAGTTTGACCCCCCAGCATGACTAATGGACTGCTCATCTGGCATGCTGCTTGCCAACTGCAGATGGCACCTAATGTTAAATTCGCTCTGAGTATGTTGTTGTTTTTGTCATGAAACAAAATCGTCACTGTATGTTTAAACTTTGTCCCTCTGTAGATTTGAGAATCCTAATAAATGATTAAGTCCCTGTACTTCCTATTTACTTTTTCCTTTCAGTGTAAACTTGTATGATTAAAAATGAAGGACAAAGTGATTCATTTAAAAGGCACTGGAGCACAATATCAGAATCACATTAGCATCAAGTGGCCTGACATTTGGTGTTTTATTTTTGCAAAATTAGCCTATATAAGAAAAAGGTTTTAGGGATTACAAGGTTTCTTTTTGAAACTCTGCCCCTACAATGCAGTGGAAACTGAGCCATATCATTTGCTGACGGTACAGGCTTTCTGTTTGGAGTTATTCAGAGAGATGATTCACTTCCTCTATTAGTGTGTTTTTTTTTTGTTCTGAGGTCATGTGAGCTGGTCTTAGTTGTGTTACAGATACAGTATCTCATGCAGTTCGATTTTAGCATTATATGAGTCTCCCTTGACACCAGCACGCTATTTTAAACTCCATCATACCCAGTAATGGTTCCAAGTGGCTGATAATCCTTGACCATAGTATTGAACTGAATCGTGATGCTGGGTACTTGGAAATGTGTTTTGCCTATTTGAAAATGCTGCAGCGTTTGTTTGTTAAAAACCTCATTTGATCTTTAGTGGTGCATCTGTATTTCTGCAGGGCTGACTGGTGTTTCAGTGCATTTCATGGCGCTGTGCCTTCCGTGAAAAAAAGTTGCACCTGAGCAGCAGAAACTGACAGGATTATTTTTTTTGTCATATCAGCTGAAATGTGTTAATGTATTTGCCAAGAAAGCTTTAAGCCTCAATGTACTAAAACCTAATTTGCAGGGCAGAATCCATTTCACATGTTTTATTAGATTTTATCATTTAGATTTGCTTACACTAATGGAGAAACCATCCCTAAAATAAAACTCTTGCATAGATTTTAGCATCTAAAGTCAGTCATATCATCCTTTCATTCAGTGGCTCCCTGCCTCCATCCTGGATTTCTCCAGCTGTACACCACTCCATTTGCAGTTTCCTTCCTTTTCCTCTTTACTGTACCTCCACTTTTCTATCCACACCTCTAAACCTCTCCATTCCTTTCTTTGTACAACCCTACCTTCCTTCATTTCTTTGCTTCCAGTTGAGTGCCTCTCTGTGTCTGTCACAGTGCTGGCAGTGGGAGGCTGTGCACTTAGAGGTTTGTGTGTGCTCTGACAGCAAGTCCCTCCACACAGCAGCCTCTTCTATTATTAAATGTAACAGGGCTTTCACTTTTACAGCGGAGCAACATTAGGATTTCTGCTCCGGGCAGGAAGATTTCCCTGTTGTGGATAACATCCCTTCCTCTGCCTTGAAAAACTGCAAAACAGCAAGAGAAAACCCCACAGATAAAACACAGACCTGTGTAGTTTTTACGGTATCATATTTTTATTCTCTGCAGAAGTATTGTCAAACTGCAGCATATTTGATAAATCATGAGATTTGTATTCCCTTTTCAAACCAATAGTGAAAAAGTACATGGACTATAGTCTTGCTGGGTTTGGAATAATAAGTTTTGGCTTTTAACATACAAAGTCAGGCAGGATGAGCAGTGGAGAGAGGCCTCTGGGCAGCGACTAATTGGCCACTGCCAATCTCCTGGAGTGGGACAGTTTGAGTAATCATTTTTCAGATCTCCCATGATGAGAGTAATTAGTCTGTATGAATAAGGCTAAGTCATCAATGGTCCAAATTGTTTTGTAGCAATTTTGTCTTCCGAGTTATATTAAATCAATGTCACACTTATAAAGATAAAGGTTTTCTTGAGTGACAGTGAATTCTGCCAATGTGAATTAATACACATTTAGTTTTTTCCCCAGCTTGACTACAGCTTGTTGACCTTGTTATTAATGCTGATTCTGCTGGTGAAGTGCTACAGTGAGCCTGTAAACAAAGCTAACAGAGAAAACAACAAGAAAACTCTTGATCCTGCTATTTTAGCAGGATGTTTCTGACTGAATCCCGGGTAGTTGCAAGTCTGACTCTTGTTATTGAAGCTGTCCTGTCGGGAATAAATGCAATCATTTAAAGCCTTTTTTCTGTTTTATTCTGTTATTCAGGTTGATAGCCGAAGGTATAGAGGACTTTTTAGTCTCATTAGTCGTGAGTCTCTATTGCATCGTTAGAAACACCAGAAAAGGCAAAGATTTTCACCCAGTCAGATTCTGAACAAGCTTCACCAGATTTCACATGGATTATTCAGAAACTGGTTTATGTGAGGTCACTAGCTGCTTGTGAGACACTCTGCTCTTTCATCGTCATACATGTAATACGCCTCCTTTGGCACTGCTAAACATGCACGTCTGTGAAGCATGCCCCTTAGGCCCTGCAGTGTACTTGTTCTTCTGCTCATTTATGCTATAGTTTGACGTCTTGTCTTGTTATTGAATCTTTTTGTAAATTGCAGCCCTGTCTGTGATGTCTGAAGTACAAGCCTGTGCTGCAATTAACGTAGTCAGTGGGCAAAGGATGAGAAGCAGCAGTAAATGAGGGCATATTGTGTCATTGTGAGGCTGTCTGACTGATGGGAACAGGAACAGATGTCATGTGATTGGACAGCAGTAATATTTCATTAGCAGCTGGATTTTGCTTGTTATTATTTTTTTAATGAAACATTTCCTCCATAAAACAATCACTGTGTTGTAACCTTTTTTGTAATATTGTAATTTTTGAGCCTTGTGCCTTGATAGGTACAACAAAACAATAATTAAATCCTCATGTTGATACTTAAAGGCCATTTTTAAAGATCGGGTGCATCATTTTGGTCCCTCTTGTATTATTTATTTGAAGACAGCATTTATGAGTATTCTCTCCTGAGGGGAGCATGTCAGCTGGATGACTGCAAAGCAGAAGTGTACTTGATGGGCTTTGAATGAGTCACCCACTCCCTTTCTCTTATCTGAGACTTTAATAATAATAAGTTGCCTTTTTGCTGTTACCCACCAGCATGTTTAGTCATAATCACCGAGTTTTATTGGACTTGGTTTGCTCTGTACCTCACATCCATGCTCTTTGATGTCATTCTTATAAATATTCAGCAAAGTGTGTGTCATCATGTGTATGTGTACTAAGTTGCATTTCAGCTCCTGTGGTGTGGATGTTTGTTTAGTTCTGTCTGGAATCAAATCTTGTATGAAAAGTTTTAAATTGGTTCATTAAGGTGATTGGAGAAATACTGGTTCTGAAAAAGAACCATCGCTGAAAAGTTGTGCCACAGCTTCTGAGCACATGAACACCAGACCAACAACAAAAAATTCTTGAAGTAAAAGGGTTTAAATTAGATGTGTCAATGTAGTTCTATTTTATGGTGTGTTTCCGTTAAACGTTAAAAGGGAAGTACATAGATAAAACTAAGAAGGACAGTTTAATATTTCATAGGCAGATCATGTACAGTACATGGGATAGAGTGAAAAGTTGGTCCCATGCTGCCTGTAGTCACTGTACAACCAGTACTGTACTGGATGTACAGTGACTTGTTCTTCATCTTTCATCTTAAAACATATAGGGAAAAAAATCAGGGATTAGAGAAAAATTTGATTTCCATTAGCACTCAGCATCCTTAACAAATGCCCCACCTTCTTCAGACAGTATGAACATTCATAAATCTTCTGAATCTGATATTATCACTTGAGCCTAAAGTTAAAATAAAAGATGAACATTATCTACATTATCTACCATGACATTTAAGATCAGATACAGGCAAATCGACCACACAATCTAGTGTATTTGTGATGATTCTTCCGCAGAAACATGGCTGTGAAACTGCCATTATGACAGAATTGGAAGGTAACTATATTAAACTGTATTGCAGATATGTATTAGCTTGGTGTGACTCTCAGTTTGCATACTGCAGGACACTAAGCACACATTTCCTGACTCATCAACACTCTTGCCCTCTATAACACCACAGTGTACTTTTTTTTTCAGTGTGCCTCATGCAGAACTTGGTCTCTATTTGTGAAGACATCTGCAGTTTTCCATACACGCAAAAAAGCAGACATGAACACAATGCCAGAGTTCAGTTAGTTGCGTTTAAGTCAGTTCATCTAAAATTGAAATGGTCTTTTAAATCAGACTTTAGATTTTTAATGCAAATGCATAAAGATGACCTGCAATCTTCCCCTCTTTTTTAAAAACTTAAACGGGTCCAACCACAATATAATCATAATTAGAAAGAACAAGATCATTTAAATGAGCATGTTTGATACATTTCTTACATGTCTTTTAAACTTAAAGTTGACCATCACCTGCTTAATTTGTTAAAAAGTAAATTACAAGGTAGTAGTTTTTCTGGAGGGCAGCAACGACGTTGGGTGGTTATCTATGCTGCTCCAAAGCTAGAAGGTCCTCGGTTTTAATCCCAGATCGGCTGTGGCCTTTCTGTGTGCAGTTTGCGTGTTCTCCCCGTGCTTGCGTGGGCTTCTTATTGGGGCTCCGGTTTCCTCCCTCAGTCCAAAGACATGCATGTTATGTTAAGTGGTGAATTACCTGTAGCTGTGAATGAGTGTGAATGGTTGTCTGTCTGTGTATGTCTCTTTGTTAGCGACCTGTCCAATGTGTACCCCCCCCTCTCCAGCTCCAGGCTCCGGCCCCCCTGCAAACCTAAACAGGATAAGCACTCTCAGATAATGCATGGACGGATGTTTTGGAGCTGACGGTGTAATACTATTGACACCAGGAGAGGGCACTGTTACTCTGTCCTCTCAATGAGGATCACTTAAAATCTAGTAGTAAATGCACACTCATGGACATATACATGGCAAAACATCTCCCTCATAACATGTAAATGGCAATTTTTTTTAAAAACAACCGCAATCACCGCAGTGGTGATTAGCTGAAATAAAAACTATTGAATTTGCTCTTCATACCATGATTCGAAAGCACAGGTTTTGAATCTTGCCCTTTAGCTTTTTGGCATTTCTCCACTGAATGAGGGATTTAAAGTTGAGTGGTGTTGGGCCAAGTATGTCTCTGCAGTGGCGAGTCATCTATTGATCACCTGGCATGAAGACAAAATCCTTCTCAGTCCCAGAGAATCATCTATCACAGATCTGTCCAGGACACAGTGGAGAAATGCATGGTACTGAGGATCCATTATAACGGAAAAAGATTTTTCTTTGCAACAAAAATCAAACAGCAACATCTCCCTATCACAGTTACCCACCATCCTGCATCAGATCATAATTGAAGAAGAAATAATACCATCATTAATTGATTTTGTAGCTAATACTTCAAGCAAGCCATCCCCATTAATAAGTTCTGGTTAACCTTTTAGATAATATAACTTATAAATCATAAATGAGATGGCTCAATCAATAAACACAAAAATGTAAATAATCTATCTTCTTTCACCCACTACAGGCTGAAGAACAATGCAGAGAAGTGGTAATTGCATTTAAAGTAAAAAGCATAAAAGGGACAGCGATGATTCGATTCAAGCACATTGCAACAACACCTCTTTTCTTCTGCTGTGTCCACTATAATATCCTGCACATCTAGTGAGAGGCTATGAAAGGCCACAGTGTGTGTGTAAGACTGTTTGTAGTGGCTCCCAGGGGCCTTAGGGCCACGTGACCTCATTGGGAGGAGGATGGTTCCACTCCTCCCAGTAAGATTGTCAACAACAACCCTAACTGTAACTTTTTTCAACTGGGTCAACAGGCCATTTTCTGGAGGGATCTTCATGTTTGTCCACATATCAAGCAGGGTATGTGAAACTGAAATAAACTCAACATAAACAGAAGAAAGGACAATAAGCGACTTATTACAAAGCTTCAATTCTCTCGAAGTGACGACAAAGTGAAGTAAAGTGAAGTGACATGAAGTACTAAAAGACCTTCCTCTGTCGAGTGCGAGTCAACGATCAGTTTGAATTCAGCCAGGAGCAACAAATGGTTTTAAATAATAATGTCTGTCATGGCTTTAGTCATGAACTTAGTGCCCAGTCAGCTGCTGAAGTTGGAAAAGTGTGATGAAAACGAAATTTTGGCAGAGATAATGCTTGGCTTATTTCCTCATACTTCAAAGCACAATTTCCCTTTGAATATTCACTTCCCTCAAATATTTGCGTGGCACCCCCTCCTCAGCAAACTCACCTTCTCCAAACATCCAAGCACATGGGTCCTCCTTGTTCGGTCAAGTAACTGGAAAATATTTACAATCTATACATTTTGTGGAATGATTAACCTTGTTGCTTATGGGGATGTTCACGAGCTCTGCTCCTACCCTTCCAAAGTTGAGGTCCTCTCATAGCCCAAATAAATACAATGGTAATACTTTTACTACTCATTTAAACTATAAATATCATAATTGTATATTGAAGGTTGGAACCAAATTAATCCTAGTGAGTTTATGAGTGAACCTCTACCAGCTGAACATGTTCTGTTTACCTCCCCTTGCAATACAGTATGTTGGCCATCTGGCTAAATACCATATTCAATAAAAAATATATTAAAAATGGAAACATGAATCTTCTCTGAGCTAACTGGCAACAGTCAGTTCACAAAGTAACATTGTTAACTCATGCAGAGGGCTGCAATGCAGTGGACATTGATTTCTTGCCCCCGACATTGGGTTTGTTACCCCGATTGTCAGTCTGTGTTAGTCTACATGAAAATTAGAATTCAATAATGTCTGTTAATTGTTGTCGTCATTCCGACAGAACTAGCTCACATTGTGCTATGAAGGAACATTTTTAGCTATTGCTTATGAATAGTCAGTCAAACACTAATCTGCTTCATCAGTACCGTGAGGGTGTGGTTTGCAAACAAGCCTCTAACTGTCATCCAGTGATCAAAACACAAACAATGGAATCTGTCTTGAGAAATAGCTCAAACTGTTCCAGGTGGAAAACAATGTGCCAGTGTAGGACCCCATCCTCTCTCATATGCATACCCTCAGTGGCCAGTTTATTAGGTACACCTGTACAACCTAATGCAGTCCAATACAGCAGCTCTGCCATGAACTGTACTTTTACAAGGTTATAATTGGCCCACCCTATTTAAAATGAATGAGGAGGCCAAAATTTTAGGACCACCTCATCTTATTATGCACTCCTGTACCACTCCACTACCCGCTCTGATCTCGAGAGTAGAATTATCACCTTTCTGACAGCTATGTTACATTAGATCATACAGGTACCTAAGGTACAGGTACCTAATAAAGTGACCAGTGAGTGTATGTTTTTCTTGTCATTAAAGGAACTATTCCAGCTATGTGACAAATTTGCTCCCTTTGATCCTTTTGACCACAAATGAAAATCTTTTGCTATGAATTATTATTATTTCTTGGATATATGTATTTGTGCTGTTTCCTTAGCTACCTTATTTTCCTTCCTCCTAAAGAGATGGCTTTGCACTTTATTAAGTGGCTTATGAATATGGAGCCCTGGTTTGAAACCAGAGAAATGTTGAGAGAATAAACCAAACCAAACTTTAAATACAGATTAAAGTGTTGCCGAAAAACAAATAACAAAAATAAAACAAACAAAAAAGCCCTATTTTTAATAAAATCTCAATTTGGTTTGTAGAAGACTTGATTTATCATTTGGCCCAGGCTCAAACACATACAACACAACAATTCGATTTCTTTAAAAAGAAAACAACTGACCTGATAAATTACGATGCACCACTCTAACAAAGGCTTTTTTGCACATTTTGCCTCTTTAATCACCATCTGCTTGACAGGCACAACACTGATTTATTTCTCAGAAGCAAATTTCCTGCTCTATGAAAGCACATCGGAGGATGAATGAATTCTGTCCACTTCTCACTCCTCATTTATCACACATACCAACTTTTCCTTCACATTGGCCAAACTACTGCTGCTCCCCTTTCACACATGCAAGTCAGAGAAGACATCCGACATCTGTTTAATAACAGCATACATCAGTATTTGTTTATGAAATAGTGGTTATTAGAATTTAAGATTATGATCATGATTAATGTGGTTGGTTTAGCCCTATATAAAAAAAGGTGGCACGAACAATGTGCTTCTCACATGGGGAGATGCAGAGGGTCTTTTCTCTACAAGCATATTGTCAACTGTGAGGTGTGTTTTGCTTTTGGCTGGGTGAGCGTTTTTTGGGTGTTGCAGTATCCGTACTTTTTGCAGCTCTGATAAAATGGACATCAGGGAGGGATCTCTATTTCTTTTGTCCTCCCAAGATTCATCCTGCCCATCCACATCGTTAAAGACAAAAGAAGAAAGCTGCTTGGAGGGCCGGGCATTGAGGTGACGTATTTATTATAGGCTTCATGTCATGGCTGCACCCATTTGAATGCCTTACACACACCACAGTTGTTTTAGCTAATTGAATTGTCAGAAAAGGAGACGGCAGTAAAGGTAGAACCAAGACTGATGCACTGAATCAATAGAGTGGCATTTGTGCCAAGGATCTGAGATTGTTAAGATTAAACGAGTAGTGAGAACTGATGACTGAGAACTGACAACTGATGACTTTAGTTAGTTGCTTAAAGTGAATAAGATACACTCATAGTATTTAACAGTCTACATCTACAACAACGAAAAAACTTTTAACGTGACAGTTTTAAATACCGTTAAAATTCTTTGTCAGTTTTCTACTTTTCCTTTTGTTAAGCTTGTCTTCTTATGTATTATACCCCATTATTATCATAATAATTTCATGAGAAGATGTAAAAAATATTTTATTCCAACTTTATGCACAACAGCGTATATAATATAAACCATAATCATCTGCTACATTGCTAGATATGTCGTTTGAAGACGCCCCACACACTAGGGTTGTATCTGGCTGTTGCATTCATCCAAGTATTTAAAATCGTAATGTGAGGGTTAGCAGGCCTATAGAGGGGAGGGGAGTGGGTGATGGAATGTGAGACACAATGACAGAATGATTTAGGTAACTTTAGATTTCTAGAAAAATGAATCATTGGTTATTTAAAAATAAATCTACCAAAAATACACTATGCTGACGAGTACTGTCATCACCACATGTAATAGTCTCTGAAATCAGGCGCCAAAGGTTTTGGTTTAACAAAACCTATATTTGACCGAGAGTGTGTCTCTTCAATGGGCCCTATATAATGTTTTTGGTAATTTTATAATGTACCTTATTATTAACATGCTCAAAGTGACAATGCTAACATGGTTGTCTTCCCTTAGCTTGTTGGCATGGTTACCTTAATTGGCTATGTATCACTTAATACAATGTTCAGCTGCAGATGAACAAATTAGAGAAATGAAAATGTTAACGTAACAATAGTTAAGTCAACCTTATGGTGAAAACAGTAGGGATAAAATCATGTAAATTGGCTTCAGCCTCTGAAGACAAAAAACAAAACAAAAAAAAAAAACATTGATCAAATCAGCACTTTAATCAATAAAGTCTCTATCAGGCTGAAATCTGTCCAGTGAGATAAACACACCAAATGGCCAGGAGACAAAGTGAGGTCCATGACCAACAAAGTCACTCAAGGACTCTGGTGAAATGTTTTTAGAAAATTGCAGGCTCGGTGGGGGTGGGGGTGGGGGGGGTGGTTTGTAATGTATAGTTTGTTACATTCATTCATTAATTAAGCGCACATCTGCTCAGTCAGTGCTTTGCAGTTAATTGGATGAAGACTTGACTTGACGCTTGGGGACCTTGCTGGGTACGATTTTTATTATTTTTTTCATATACATTTTAAGTAAATTTAACTGACTACAAACCTCAAACACAGCTGATTCTGCCCTGCCTAACAATGACCCTGAAAGCAGGACTCTACTTCATCCAATGTGAATGTCTTATCAGTTAGCTGGCTGGTATAAGAGACTGCAGTCCTTCCTTATTCAATAGTCCTTCACACCATTAATGCATTGTTGACACTGCTGCCAGTTCATCAGACTCAACAGACTGCTAGAGGAGAGACTCTGCGTCCAGACATTTACTCAGTTTAATCAATGCGGCTAATAGCACTGCAGTGTAACTCTGTGTTACATTAATCTTTCTTTTGTGTGGACGCCACAGGTGATGTGTTTTCAAAAAAAAAGAATTACGAGGGAGATGAACAGGTTAGAAACTGATTTCAAGGTCCTCACCTACACTGTGCAGGAGTGGAGTTGCTAATTCAAGGCAAGGCTGAGTGATTGGGATATCTGTGAGGGCTGATGAACTGTTGTGTGACGTCGAAAGCTTGTTTAACCAGCTGTGTTCCAGAGGTAGAACAAGTGCTGCAAGACTGGGTTTAAGACAACCATCACACTCCCCAGAACTCCTCTGTATTTGGGCTCTAGCCATTTTCTATGTTGCTTGTGTCAGTGCTGGTTTCAGGGATTACGATTGAAACACCTGCCAGTGTTGTCTCCGTGAGGCTGTCACCGCAATCCTGGTTCCCTGGGAGACTGGCATGTTCAGCAGCCCTCACTTTAGCCCCCTCCCCCTTTCCTCCCTCGTCTTCCTTCATCCTCTTGCTGATTCTTCTCCTGTTTGAGAAGGAGGTGTGTGATTTAGGAAGAGGCAGGGCACGTGAGCCAAAGCCGGTGGGAGTGGAATTTATACGGCAGGCAAAGCATACACACACACTCACACACACTCACACACACACCCACATGCTCAGTCAGCGTAAGTGACACAAGTCCTGGCTCCATTCAGCACTGAGTTGACTGACTCACTGCTGTCCATTAGCCGGCATGCCGCAGAGAAAGAGGAGTTTCACTTTTGGAGCCTATGGAGGGTAAGAATGAAATTTCATAATAAAGCACGATCTCCAGTTTACATTTAAAAGACTGTGGATCGGTTTATTTCTACCCTTTTGAGGACTGTGGAGATTCTCAGTCTGTATTCCTTTCTGCATGATTCTGCTTTTTGCACTGAAATGCCGTTAGGTCTGTCACAACAGCTTTTCTCGTAAATGTCTTTGTTGACATTTTTGTGCCGTTCTCTTGTAAATTGGACCTTTTACTGCTGTTGATGCTTCTTGATAAGGATTGAATAAAGGTTACATTGTGCACAGTACTGTTAAGATATCAGATGTAAAAGCATTAACAAGATAAGGTAACACATTTAACAGAGAGAAAAGTAACACAAGGTTCAGGTTGCAGCAAAGTAGTAATAGGCATGAAGGGCTGCTACTGAAGCTTGGACAGAGGTGATGATGTGTGATAGATGTGAAAGTTATTAGCTACTGTAAAAGAATGAATTCTATCATGCACTATAAGAAACAACCCAATTATGCCCCCGTGTTGTTTGTTTATGTCTGTGCTGCTGTACAGTATGTATACATGTGTAGTCTGTGTGTGATTCACTTTTGATGCTTTGCAGTTGTGGAGCATTTATTATTTTCCATATGAAATGGAAAAAATACTTGTATGCTGCATATTTCTGTGGCCCGCGTCAGACTCTGCAGAAACAGTAGACAGTCAGTCAACAACTTTTTCATGGTCAGAAGGTGAACAGGTGCCCCAGTGCAACAGCATGCCTGACTGACTTTATCAAGGATAAGTGTTGGAAGGGAGCCTCATGAGAGTCTGAAAATATACTGTCGGCTGTGGAGACAGTAGTCATGGCTGGACTGGGCTGTGCAGTAAACTTCACTGTATTAAGCACGGCAGCAATTGATATGAGTGTGTTGGAGCTGTGGGCCATGTCGAGCCAGAGACGCCAAAGCAAGCAATGTGGGTGGGATATCCGTGCAGGAGGAGGAGAACTTTGGTAATAATTTATTTTATGAGTCCATACTTTTCTAGTAATTCCTTAGAAAGTTTACCCGGAAATAAACACGTTATTTAGTACTAATGAATGATCGAATTGTCTTTAACTACCTGAGTTCAATGCGCTACCAGGGTGTCTGTCTGCTGTCTTAAGCGATGCAACTGCAACCTTCATCACTTTCTTCCGAATTTTTCAGATGACTGCACATTGCATTGGGCATTAGCTCTTTCTGTGTTAATGGTTAAGCTTACAGTAGCTTCTTAGCATTGCCCTTGAACACCGTTGCACTTGGCATTTCGATAGGTCAATCTGATTGTTCACATCAGCAGGTGACCTCTAATACACTCTGCCCTCCTCATCCCATTCAGAAGGCATTCACTGAAGGGTGTGCAGCCCCTCTGTTCTCTGTGGGGTTAGTCATCTTTGCCACATCATGTTCTAAACTGCAAGTTGGCCATCAAATACTAATGGAACTGCCACTGAATTGCAGTTGTTTTGTGTTAGGTTTCTTTATTGGTCCTTTCTTTCACTATTACACGCAGACAGCCTTTTACTGGCCGTGTCGGATGCTATTGAGGAAATGTTCCTTAGCTAAATTTGACCATAATATTGCAACACTGAGCCTTCCTTTCCCTTTGTCTCTGGTTTTTAGGGGAAACTTGCCTTACATGACATACTGTGGCTTCATGAAGTGTTGTATCATGAAATAAACAGAGCTATGACCTGCATCTTAGATGGACCGAATGTTCACCCAGTAACCTCAGTGACAGGACCTTCAGGCAACCAGCACAATACTGCTGCTTGTATCTCATAGAAAGTTTGAAAGAATGCTTGTCAAACCTGCTCAATACCAAGCAACTGGAAAGACCCACATTGTTTTCGTGTCTGAGTAGGACTGGATTACATGTGACGTTTGTTGGTCAGCTGTTTTGAAAATGTAATTTCCCCAAGTAAACAGAAATGGTGGTTCCCAATGCAAAACAGTGTATTTGGATCATAAAAGCAATGATTGTGTATGTTGAAGATTTTTAGTCATTTTTAAATAACACAGAATATAAACTGCTCCTTCACTTTAAAGAATGGCAGGCTGTATGTTGATCAAAACCTAATTAAAAGTACCCAGTGTTGTTGTTTTATAATGGAAGGCATTTCTCTCTTATTGATTTTTGATGATGTTGCGTCTAGTGTTTATTGTCTCGGATATTGTGCAAAAAGTCTTTTTGTTTGACAAAAGCAAATCTTTGCATGACAAAAGATGATTAGACTGCAAAGGCAGAGCCACTTGAGAACAGGAGGCCATTTGAGTACCTTTCCAGGGCCAGCAGCAAAACAAACAGGAGATGAAGGCCAATCAGAGGGCTCTTCATTGCCTACTCAGTCAGTCCACCATGCATATTTACCCTGACATTCACATTCATATTCCCAGTGCCAGTGGCAGGCAATCTATGAACAGGCAGAGGAGGCACTAGGTGAGCTGCAATTAATTATCTAATTTCCGTGGCTCTACCAATCGTTGACACATTTTATTCATATATAAAATAAACGTGTAATCCCACCTTAGCCTGCTCCAACAGGTGTGTTGCTGCACTCATGTGGGACAGTGGCACTGAGATGTTATGGTTCATAACACGGTAACTAATCAGCAAATGAGGTAGAAAATATCACCAGAAAGAGAGAAACAAATGGGTCACAATAACGTTTACTGTATTTGTTATAGAGACATCATCTGTGTCTCTAGTTGGTTGGTGTGATATTGTAATTACATTTTCAAAAACATTTCTCTACCCATATACATAATAACATAAATGATATTGAACTAATTAAATAAAACGTTACAAGGTTAAATGTCTACATAAACTAAATAGTAATCAAGACACTGACAACAACAGATCTGATTTTGTTGCTGCATATGATAGATATCGTAGGGCTTCCTAGCAGTCAGCATAGCTGTGGTACCAATGTGTGTGTGTGTGTGTGTGTGTGTGAGTGTGTTTTCAAACTGTATACACTGTACCCCACTGTACCGCAGCTAAATGAGGACATTCAGCCACTTTATGCTCATTTCTCCCTCAATGGGCTCATTCACACTCACTGGGTGTACACTCTAGATCTAGTCATGTGCAGTATTGTTTGACAGAGATACTCATTACTGCCCCGGGTGTTGTTTATCAAGAACTTGTTCAGTATTCCTCAAGGCCTTATGTGTCGGTCTGTGTTGTGAGAATATGTGTTGTTGTAGGTGTCAATGTGATTAAGACCTTATTCAGGCTCACATACTGTATTCATTCAGCAAATTGCATTTGTTATTTTATAATAAAACTGTTGGCGACAAATATTGGAGGGATCCTATTACATTTAGTCATTCATTCATGTTCCCATCAGGATGAATTGATTTACCTTGTTGATTCCTGTTCGTCACTAATCCTGGGCACTGAGGAAGGACTGAAGTCTGAAACTGAAGTTTATTGTAGGCTCTGGAAGAGCAATCATTTCTGTATAAGCTGGGTTCACTTGGAAAATGTTCTTTAAACTATTAAAGAGCTTTTTAAATAATAAAGGATAAAAAAATATTTTTGTATTATAATTTTATTCCTAATGAAAACAGTTTAAAATGCTTATACTGGCAGGGCGTGTTAAAGGGCTGCTCTAAATGTTCTTTCAGGTGCAGTCCAGGGCATTTTTAAATATTTTTGGTCGTGTCGGTGTCGGTCTCTGTGTGGATTATGCTAAATTTAGAATTTCCTTGTATTTCTGATATAGAGTTAGTCCTGCAAGAGCATGTTACGCCAGCAGATTTGTGGCTGAACAGCAAACTAGCTTTAAGCTGGATTTCTTCTTGTCATGAGCAGTGTTGCTGACTTGAAATCCACCACAGACCTTAGCTAATTGCTGAGCGAGAAGAATGTTTAAAAGTTTGTAGAAGGAGGAAATTATAAGCTTTACTTAAAGTCAGATAAACTTAAATGGACTAATTGTCAAAGGTCATGCCTGACACAATTATAGCCCCGGGTGCTTGAGAGTAGCTTTAAGTCTTTTTGTCCCTTGCTGATGTTTGTTTCCATGGCAACCAGCTTGTGGTTAGTACCTAGTGAAGGGGAAGCATGAAGAATTGTTTGGCTACCACCTGCTGAGCTGCAGGTCCTCTCTGTGCCACGTTGCATTCCTAAATGTTAAAAAAAAAGCAGGTACTACACACGCCATCTTCACTGGGAGACTTGAATGTGCAAGTGTGATTGTTGGCCCACAAAAGCATTAGCCCCGGCAAATTTGCCTGTCCAACCGTTGTTCTCTCAGAGAAGGACAGAAGATTCTTTGTTTTACTGTTACGGAGAGTTTTTCCCATTTAACTGCCGTCAGCTCTTCTGCTTCTACTCTATCAGTGTTGATTTCCTACTTGTATGCCTGTCACAGATGAGTTTAGTTTCTTTAATGGGAAAAGTGACAATTGATGGATGATGACGTGATTCTTTTCATAAACCAATCGTGTGTAATGATATTAGATATTCTGCACTTCTAAAATAATGAACACCAGCAGACAGACTTGACATGCTCGCATTTTTATAGATTTGCCTTTGCTGAGATGTGAGATTCTTGTTTTAGTATAAATAGTATATTCTATCACACTATTTTACCTTGTGGCTTTCTTTGATTTTATATTTAACCTGATTTTATTTATTTCATTATATTTATTTTCCTTTTTAATGTACAGCACTTTGTACTCTGTTTGATAAGTGCTTTATAAATAAAAGTATTATTATTAGTATTATGATGTTCAGATAAAATGTGGACTGTAAAATACGTGAGGTAGGTTATCAGCTTTTCCTGCAGCTTTTCTATTCAGTTGTCTAGCCCCCATGTATAAACACAGCTCTTCTTTAGCTTGAGCAAGGTGGCAGAGTAAAATACGTTACTGTCAGTAGCCATGTTTTAGCAGCTTAGCCCAAAGCTAATGCACCTTTCATAATCTTACCTTTTTTTTAAAAAGAAAAAGTCCCTTATGAAAGAGTATTTTTTATTGCAAATTTCCTGTTATTATTTTTGGTGTTTCATTTCGAGTTGTTATCCAATAATCTCAGCACACCCTTGTTGATTTCACTTCACGGGAATTTTATGAAACCTGAGCATGGGGCAACAGGGTTAGAAAATGTTATTCTTAATGATGCAGCACATTCAGCTTCACAAGACCATAGCCGACAGCCTCTCTCCCAAAAACCTGTCTGCACTCCACTTAAGGTTTAGTGCTGATTAGGTCTGTCCTGCACAGAAAAATCAACACTGACCATAGATTTGAGATAAAGCAACGACACCAAATCGGTCCCAGTGTCATTACATATCACTTGGCGTCCTGGGGTTGAAAATGATGAATGATCTACTTCGCTGAGGGAAATCAAGCGACGACCGACTGTAACAACAAGAGGCTGCTGATTCGTGACTCCACGGTACAGAGAACAAACAAAACCCCCTTAAGGCCTGTTTCCTGTCACTGACACACTTTTCTCAGAAGGAGGAACTCTAGGTTTTCAATTGGAAAATTTCACACAACAAAAGAAGAAGTACATTTTTTTTTTTTTTTTGCTTTTGGGCCTAACATTACTTCATGTTCAGTGAAACTTTGATGCTTTGTTTTTGGATAAATGAAAACAGAAGCATCTTCTGTAGCTGACAACTTCTGTAAATCCATCATGTTAGTAAATGTCTGTAAAGTTGATTGCCCTGAAATTATGTACAGACAATTATGACACCGAGAGGATGAATTAAATCTAGTTAATATTTAATGTTACTACTCAGTTGTAGTTTTTAGTTAAGTGGTTCACTAATTAGTAAATGTTAGCAAGACCATAAGCTGTGATTTTGAGTATTGTGGGCATGTTCGCATCTTTTTAACCTATATTCCGAAATAAGAGGAATCACCTCTCCTCCAAATGTGTTTGTCTAATCCTTTTTGGTGTTGCTGTGTCATGCAAGCTAATCATGAAAGATGAGTAAGAGGTCTGGGCTATGGCAGTGCGACAGTGAGACACAGGGTGGACGACAGCTGGGGACTCAAATGTGGCATGAAGGATGAATAGAGTCACAGCAGACAGAATCTGCAGAAAGAGGAAAATGATAGTGAAAAATCATCCTAACAGCTCAGGTCCTTTTTGTATTACGTATCTTATTTCTGCTACTTTCTGTCGGATCATCCTGAGCATTTCTAAGGGGTCACTATACAGTCTTGAGGCAGCTGCATGAGCCCTGACAGACATACTAAACATTCCCTTCCCCCTGTGTCACCACCACCCGCCATCACAAGAGACAGGCCAGCAGCCATGAGTCAGTCACTGGACAACCGTTGTCAAATACCCACTTTGTTGGCAGCATGCTGAGGTAAAGAGCTGCATCAATTGTAAAGTTGTGATTTGTCTTTATGTTTGTTATATTTTCAGACCAGTGGGGTATTTGGTTCCTTTTTGTCAGGGTGTCAGATTCTTGCCTTATAAAGTTAAACATCCTTCTCAGTGGTTTTGAGGTTAATGAGCAGAAAGTCTACTTTTCTCAGACATGTGGTCTGTATTATTTTGCACACACAGTGCCATCTATTGGCCAAAACCGAACTCTGCTTGTTCATCTGAGGATGTCTCAAAGCTGCATCTTCTGGTTATTGTTTTCCGAGATCGCCACTCAAATCTGTTTATCCAAAGTGACTTGAGGACAGATGATGCCTCAGAGTGTCGATTAAAACCAGGACAAGATTCATTTGGGTTCAGTAAACACCAGTCTGGGATCATCCTTTCATCCTTGTAAATGCTACTTCAGCAGATGGCAGGAGTTATTTCAGGCCAACGTAGGCCACTGCGTAACCCCTCCCGGTTCTGTGAACTTTTTGCAATTGGAAAGGAAAACCCACTATTCCTCTGCACTTTGAACACTAATATTAGTCTTATTAAACTTAATAGCACAAAGGCAAAGGCAAGAAAAGGAAGATTCAGTTATACAATATCAGGTGGTGATACATTCTGATTTTTAAAGTTTGATTTTTCTGAGAGTTATAAGTAGAATCAAAATCTTTTTTCTGAGAGTTTATGTTGCATCCAAGCAACAACATGATTATCAACATGGAACAAGTGCTGTAAAATGACTATATCTTATCAGTATGGTTTTTAATAGCTGTATTTCATGTGTTTTCTTTCAGAGTGGACAAGACATTTGCCAAGGCCAGAAGCAAATGGTGAGCTTTTCTTTTTTACTTTCCCCAATAAATTGAATAATTAATAATAACATCTCAAGTAGGGTTTGTAGGGTTTCATTTGTAGGAATGAATCAGTCCACTGAGTAGAAAGTAAGTAAGATGAATGAGCCAGTGAAAGGTAGAGCAGACGGGGAGCAGTGGGGAAACAGATATCCACTCCTTCCTGCCATCTCTGCAGTGCTGGCAGGGTTGAAGTACTGCTGTGTGTGGCACGTGGAGACAGGCAGGGAGCTGAGCATGCACACCTCTTGGCACTGCAGATACGCCACTTAGACTGTGAATGCTTAGGTGTGGTGGAACGAGTGTCTGGCCCTCAACCCCCTTTGTCTGACTGCAGCAGGTTAAACAGTGACTCGCCGCAGTATCATCGCTCTTTCCCACTGGAATACAGATAACAGGAGGATCCCTTTCACCAACAAGGCCTGCATTACTCAACAGTGACTGGGCTTGTTTGCAGGGACTGCAATTAGGCTGTCAGGCTACTACTGCAGCAGACTGCACGGTAGAGAAGAAGCCGAGAGACAGAAGCAAAATAAAGAGGAAGAGGAGAATCTAAGAATGGATACTAAGAAGCAAAGGAGATCAAATAAATATTGTCATGACAAAGAGGAAGAAGGATAAAGGAAGTGAGTAGATGACGTGATGTGACAGGAAGAAAAGAAGAGAATAACAAAACGTATTTAATTCATTTAGGTGAATTGTGTTAAATTATTGCCAGTGTTAATACTCAGTGGGACACATCAGTAACTTCACACAACAACACCTGTGGTGCTAGGAGAAACAACAGTGAGAGTGGCATAAAATCATTGCTGTTAGAGAAGGACGAGCAATTGCCAAAAAACGGAAAAACAAGAACAACAAGGACAACAGCTAAAGTTAAAGTCATCCTTCAGCTATTATCTGATAAATAGGATTGAAGAATAAATTAGACACAGTAGGCAACCCTGCAAAATGCCATGCTCTCCTTTTCGAATTGGAAGGCCAAAGAAATTCTGGTAAGTTTTGTTTTAACTTACTTTAAGCATTTGTTGACAACTGCATGATTCCGCCAGTGATTAGTACGTTCAATATCAACCTGCCAGCCTGCATTGGACTAAAGTTGTCCCAACATTCAAGAAATGTGTGTCCCTTTCAAAAAACAGCCATGTACTAAGGATCATCTCGTAGTTTGGATATTTTACACTGGCAATGATGTTTTCCTTGATCCCATATCTCTGATCTGTTTCATTAATTTAATATCAGGAATTACTCAGTTTTGATCTTCTAACTGGTGTAAATTAAATGTTTAACAACCATATTCCATCTGGTTATTGTGGGCCATACACAATAAACAGATGATCCTCAGGCCCTGTCTCCACTCTCTCCAGGGGAGGCATGTAAGTGATTGTAATCCTGTCTTGCTCAGCTTCCCTAGTGGGAGAAAATGGAAGAGGAGTGTTGGTGTGGATAATGGCTATACTGAACTGTTATAAGAGCCTCTGTCTTTTTCTCTGTCCTACACACATACAATCATTCATCCAGACACAAAGTGCATTCGGCCTCTCTATCCATGGAAAAAGATAGAATATTGTGGCTGGCTGTTTGCTGTATAACTTCCTTCCCATTAAAAAAAAATTGAGCTCTGATCCTACTGTCTGTACCGTATTGGAGCTTCAGCTCACTCGGCCTTCATGTGGAACAGGTCTTCAATTCAGGTGTTCACTTTTTCTAGTGAGGGGTGATTCAGGTTAGAAATTGAATAAAAACAGAAAAAACACATGATAGGATCAGTTAAGGTTTTTGCTTAGTTCTCTAACCCACCACATACGTTTTCTTTCTTGCAGCTGGATATACTTTATTTGAGCTGAACTTTAGAGTTGTGTTGCATCGTTCACTCTCACTCTGCCCTCTAGTGGTAATAAGAGAACATGCATGGTGCATTTTGGCAAA
Organism: Channa argus; assembly: GCF_033026475.1. NCBI lineage: Eukaryota > Metazoa > Chordata > Actinopteri > Anabantiformes > Channidae > Channa > Channa argus. Next base: position 6,690,424 of record NC_090209.1, read on the forward strand.
GCTTTTGTTTGTGTGGGGCAGCGTGGGGGTGGAGTGGGGTAGCACTGCTGCCTCAGGTCTCCATTCGCAGCCTTTCTATGTGGAGTTTGCATGTTCTCCCTGTGCTTGTCTCGGGTTCCTCTGTGCACTCCAGTTTCCTCCCACAGTCCAAAGACTTGCATGTTAGATTAATTGGTGACTCTAAATTGCCCATATGTTTGAATACAAGTTTGAATAGTTTTCTGTCTGTGTATATATATCCCCAATGACAGCAGGGTTAAACTCCAGCCACTCCCCCCAACCCTTAAAAGAATAAATGCTTGATATCTGATAGATGGTTCAAGTTTGTGTTTTTTTTTCTTGTATTTTAGCCATCAAATATCATTAGTTTTGCCTAACAAGTTTACAGGTTATTTTTTGTTGCTTAATGAAAAACCTTACTATTTATTTTATACTGTAGGATTTGATTCCTCGTTCTATTTTTATTATACTAATATTTATATTATCAAAATTCTAGGGCTCTGTCAACCTTTATGTCGACCTTCTGCATTTAAGCACTTGAGACATGTCACTGTAAACACTCCTCTGTTTGTGTTCACTGATTTCCCATGAGATGTCACTCTGCATCATCCTCTGCACATGCGCTCACCACTAACCGGGACTGGGTGTCGTTTTGCTTGTGCATGCTCATCTGTGTGTGTCAGGCTGAGTTGGTCTGGAAGAGCAGACATAGTTGGAGAGCAATCTGTCAAGCCAGATCAGGCTAGACTGCCTCTCTGTGACTCTCCTGCTGTCCGACCAGATATAGAACAGAACTGACATGCTCGCCCCTGGTTCTACCCATCTCAGTAATCCAAATCCTAACATGTCATCCACCATCCAGCACCGGATAAAGATGTCTTTAAACAAAAAAAACAAAAGAAAAAAAACAAAGTTCAAGTAACAGCCGGCTGTTGAAGACTGAAGGAAGACAACTTTGACAGGACATTTCCCTTTTAATTTCATCTGATTCTTTCTGCATTTCTTTGACATCTCTGAGTTGTTCCACTATTATATTAAGAGTTTACTTCTTTGCTTTCAGACTGTCTGTTGGAGTATCTTCTTCTTTGGAAGATAGGGCTTCAGGTATTGGAGTGGCACACAAGGTCTTATATTTGCAGATGTGTAAATCAGATGTGTTAAGTCTGTTTATTGACACTTGTCATGCATAGGATAGAAATGCTGCTTTCCTGCTGTACTTTCTCTCTCATGGACAAAGAAGTTGGGCAATTGAATGAAAGTTATTGTCATTAAATACTCTAGGATCTCTCCCAAAACCAATTAAAAAAAAACTATTCTATTTTCAACAAGATACATATTTTATCAATGAACAGAAAACAACAAGACACATCTGCATGGCTGTGATTTCTTGACAGTGACATGGTGAGGGCTAAGTAAGCTGGGCCTAATGGTAGAGTGAACATGCTTCATTGAAAAACATCTGCTGTACCTGGCCTTTTTAATGCATACTGAATATGACCAGCTGTCAGGGGAGGGGGCTCAGGAGAACCCAAAGAGGATCTTTTTCATGCATTACATCCAACAGATGTTTAATTTATAAATCCTAGCATGTCAAATTTGATTGTATAGTATATTTCCTATTCTTGCAATGAACACAGCAGCATAGAATAAAAACGTGCACTTGGTATGTTCATGTTTCTCGAAACTCCTAAACAAGATTTCTACATCTGTCTGGATATAATAACTTATGGTCCAGTTCCCCCGGGGAACTAACAGCCGCTCAGACGTATCTCTATTTGCATTATTTGCTTTCATTAGATTGTAGCTGTGGCTAGTTTTATTGCTAAAGGACAAAAATGTGCACGTGACTTAGTATTTCCCACACACACTTGAGTTGTCGAAGTAACAAAACTTCCTTGTTGCACACAGACACCTGAATAAAGCTGACCCGAAGATTATATAAAATATTATGTTACATATTACACCTTATTTCCAGAAAAGTTGGGATGCTGCATAAGAAAAAAAGAATGAAACTTTTGAAAAGTTTTCTTAATTGTAAATAGTACTTTTGCTGTTTGTTTTTTTGTTTATATGTGTGTTTATATCCAATCATAGTATTAACCCCTTACGACTAACTCATTACTTGTAAGATGTTCCAAGAGGTGCTTGCTTTATTATTTATTTACACACTTTTCTGGAAACAGGGTAACTACATATATTTATGTACCTGACCTCCCAGCAAGAGCAAACATTATTTCTTTCGTCATTTTGAGGGCAGTCAGAATTTTGCAACTGCCTTTGGGACCATACACATCTCCAAAAAAAATGGTTTCACACCAGAGACAATCATTCTTCCATTTGTGTTAGCTCTTCAAATCCGTCTCAGGGGTTTGATAACAATAGCTTGGAGAACAGAACAATTCCAGGATCTATTATGTGGTAATTTGTAACATGTGGCTATGGGAGAACTGATGGCGGGCAAGGCAGCAGATGCTGAAGAATTTGGAAATATTGAACAGGGACAACTGTTCCTAATATCGTTTTTCTTCAATGTCTTCACTGTAATACAAGTTGTTTGAGCAGCACAGCTGAACATTTCACACACGTTATAAGCATTGCACAGTAAGTGTGCACTTGGGGATAGTTATCAAACCTCTGGTTCAGTAGGGGGGTGTTGACAAAATAGATAGGTTCACAGGTCATATTAGTCAGAAACCATGAGGAATATCCATTGCATTTACTCTAATACAGAGTTTAATCTATAAAAAAACTAAATTACAGCCATGGATCTGGGGATATCACTTTACCACCTTAGTTTAATCTACTGGGTAGATTGGCCTGACATTTTATGAAGACAAAGGATGAATTATTCTGTCTTACTGTTTTAAATTTTTAGTAAAACACTATTAGATGGATTTCTATAAGATCCTGTACAGGTGTCAACAGTGCTCAGAGACAATGCGTGTTTGGTTACTATTATTCTTGCATCATCAGTAGATTGAGAGTTTTATTTTTGGTAAATTGTCTTTACCAGTAATTGCATAGATTGAGATTGCACCCTGATTACGTTTTATCTACTTCCCACACCAAGACCAAATGTTATATTTATTTAGTTTACTGGTATGTTTTTAACTTGCTGCAGAATTTTTGACATTTAGGTGCCGAAGCTCTACAGCTAGAATGTTGGGGGTTTGTACCCAGGCCGACCGTGTCATTTCTGTGTGGAATTTGCATGTTCTCCCTGTGCTTGCGTGGGTTTCCTCTGGGTACTCCTGTTCCCTACTACAGTCCAAACATATGCGTGTTAGGTTAATTGGTGAATCTAAAAAAAAGTACCCGGGTGTGAATGGTTATTTGTGTATGAGCCAACCGGGGTTTCCTCTGTTTTTGTTCATGTTGTGTATTGTACGGTTAGTTAGATTGAGAAGTGTATTTATAAGTGTACTGATGATGTCATCAATGACATCACATGTCTGCCTTTGAAGTATGCCTTTTAAGTTTATTTAATCATTTAAGAAAAACTATTTAAAAGTAAGGTTGGTTAGGAAGAACACACACAGCTATTGAATTTACAGATGCAGCTGTTGGAGCTAACAAGGAAGGAGCTGATGGAAAGTTAAGTGGGTAGCTGTGGAGCTACATGGTTTCTTACCTTGTTCGGTGGAATTGAGTTGTGAACTGTGGAATCACTACGAGAAATGTGCTCGTGTAATTGAATATGTGTTCAGTGTCTCTGGAGTGGATAATCTTTGGACCTGCCTCTACAGTGTGTCTGTGTTGGCCCACAGATAGACTGGCAACCCATCCAGGGTTTACCATGCCTCTCGCCCTATGGCAACTGGGATAGGCTCCAGCCCCCCTGTGACCCTACACAGAATAAGTGGTTAGAGATAATGGATGGATATATGTTTGGCATTCACATCAGCCTGTGTTTAGAATCGTGTTAGGATGCTAACATGCTAGGCTAAGATATTGAACCTGATAACCATTCTACAGGCAACCACTAGAATTAGTAATTCATGTTGAAAAAAGAGGTCATGTCATGATGAACATGCTCACACGTCATATCTGCTTTCAGGGACCCCCTAATGTAGCCCCATTACCCGGTTCAAAACAAGGCATTTTGAAAATGCTGGATGATCATCACAAACAGTCACAATCACAATCACAGTCTCAGTAGGGTTCAGGTGTGCTGCAGGGAAAGCATGGTGGGGATGTGAAGTTTCTTCAAAACTTTGGAAGCAGTCAGCACTCCTACTTTGAATTGCAAACAAAGTGTGGGCTTGATTAAACAGCCACTTTGTTTAGGAGTGACTGAGGGGCGGGTTTAACAAATTTAAAAACAGCAGGAGAGCCTTCCAATCTCCTGCATCCAACAATGACTAAACAAAAGCCATCCACAGTCTGTGAGATTTGCTGAAAATGCCCTCATTAGTAAGAAGTGACAGAAGAAAGGTGACTTTGAAAGTACACTGATTGTAGTTGCTCATATGAGGATTGACCCTACACAAAACTAACATATTTCTGTAATGATTATTTGTTTCTGGTGTGTGTAAGGGAATGCAGATAAAAGTTTGACTATTGAATGCATCTGTTGGAATGATGTGTTTATGTTCAATAATTAGCTGACATTTATGCTTCAGTGCTGGCAGTTCATCCCCCACGTCTGAGGTCAACCAACACTAATTACATCTGAGCCTGTTGTAGACACACAGTGACTATAACCGTTCATTCATATTTAAGAACAGCATAGACCTCTGTCATATTTGCTGATATATAATGTGTCAGGGATTGGAGCCCTAAATCACAGGCTTATTTTACTCAGCATAACAACAGAAGGATGAATGGGAAGGAGCCTTTTTTCATTGTATAAATTTGAATATGTCACTAAAGCTTGGTGAACAATGAACGCACTTGTTGACTCTTGATTTTTCAAATTTTAATTATTTGGGAATTTTGGGATCATGTTCTTCACCCACGGTGTGAGACTGTGTCCAGAAGGAAATTGAGTGTTAGTATCTAGGATGTCTTGGTTGAGAAATTGCTGCTAAAAAGCTGAAAGTGACAGCCAGACTGAGGATTGGAGAAGGTGAAATTTAAGGACAGCAGCAATTCTCAGAAGATATAGTGTCGGGGCATTGGGGAGTGGGGAGTGGGGGCTGTTCACAGGCTGTTTCAGCAGACTGGTGGGATGGGAATCCCTGGCAGTGGGGCTGCTGTGGAATCTGTAGATGACACTGGAACAGGAGGGATATTGTACTATCAGTTTAAAACCAACTGTCTTATTCCACACAAGTGAAAATATTTGGTTTTGCATTTTCTGGTTCTTGTGCTTTTATTTATTACACAAATATTGATCCCTCAGTGAGATCCCAATTTGATTTGACAGGAACCAGCTGTGATGGTCTGGGTTAAAACGGTACTAATCAGATTTTAAGCAAAAGACAAAGTCTCCTGCGCACAAAATGTTGACTTTTAACCCAAACCCCCCCTTGTCCTGAGCTCTTCCAAAAAACATGGCCAAAAGCAGAAGAAAAATTGTGGGATTATTGTCCCACTAGTGTAGAATGTCTCAGCAAGTTAGTTAATCTGCACATTGTCAGTTTTGTTAAATTATTCTTTTTTCTTTCATGCACATCAGCGAAAGGATTATTTATTTTGTTACAACGTGAGGCTTTTTATGATGCACAGTAGGATAGTGCAGTAATCCTTTCGTATCTCTTCTGTCCGACACACACACCCACCCACCCACACACACACATGCACATATACACTTACTTAACTGTATAGGTGCTTGTTCACTGTATTTACTGAGAAGCTGCCTCGGCAATAAACAATGTGTTGACACTGTACTGCATTAGAGTTTTTTCCAGGGATTTAGCAGGAAAGGCTTCCACTGGTGATATTAGCCGCAGGTCTGCTGGGAACCATAGATAGTTGCCTGGTGGAGGAAATGCACATGCTTAATCTGGGGATTGAAAGAGACATTACAGTAATTAAAAACCATCCCACACATACTTTGTCATCTGACACAATGGGCATTAGAAAGCTGCAATGGCTGTTCACCTTTTGGAGCTTAATGTTGCACATAATTGCTGTGTTTAAGTCCAAACTGTAGGACTTAACAGCACGGTAATATTGGGGTAACAACTAGGTAATAGCATGGTAACAGCAGGTGCAATATCATAGTAATAATGAGGTATTAGGGGGTATACTAAGGAGTAATATTTCTTTATTAATGATGTAAACAGGGTTGTGTTAAAAATAAAATATTAGAAAGTAACATCACAGAAATTACTTGGTATTACTTGGTATTAGTTGGTACAAGTAAGTATCTAGAATACCAAAAATATATGGTTAATAATGTGGAAACTAAATACCAAGAGCTACAGTAATTTCTCCTCAATTTTATGCTAATATCAGTAGTAGTAAAGATGGATGACATGACTGATCTCAAGAAGTGAAGCCATTTTAAACCAGCATGTCATAAACCCTGTCTACTCTCCTCCTATTAGATGTATCCAACGCTTATAGCAACCTAATATTCAGTCATTACGTTACTAAATATGTGAATCTATTTTATTATTAACACATTACCCTGTTACATTGTTATTACACAATTAATACCCCAATATAACCTCACTATTACCCTGCTATTGCTGAGCTATAAAGTGCTAATATCATGCCATCCTGAACACGAACATTTTTTCATATGGTTGCTACAGCAACGGCCCTAGCTGGCTCGTGAGGCACCATAGGGATCTCTGCTTTTCTTTCTCTTTCTGACCGGCAGACTTCAGTCTTTCATTAAATGGATGATGGGAGGTGAAGGGGATAAGAGTGGTTATGGTGGTGTTCAGCCAAGTACCAGATCATGTGTGTGTGCATGTGAGAGTGGAGATGGGGGAAGCACAAAATAGTGTGTGTGAGAGAGTGGGAGGAGAGAGAGAGTGAGGGAGGAGAATTAGCAGTGGAGAGGATGCTTGCTGGGACTGTGCGACAGTCTTAAGAGCTGAGAGTGAAGCCAGCAGGTGAATGACTGATGGGAAGCAGTGAGTGAGCTGACTGGAGCTGGAGAGAGAGAGAAGAGTAAACTAGGAGAGAAACGCAAAGCGAGAGAGGAGATAATTGTAAAGACAGAGAGGGAGAGGGTGTGAGGTGCTTAACTAGAGGAGATGTGTAGACAGTGAGTCATTTGCCTGAGTGTTGGTCACTGTTCACACTTCCCAGGGAGCAGCCAGCGTACAGCTACCACTGTGTGAGTAAGTTTGCCACTCTGCTCCACTCAGGACATGGGCTCATCCAGATGACATGCTGTGACTTGTTCACACAACTGATTTCTGTGCTGCATCACTAACCAGCTGGAGTCTGTTATGTAATTTGTTGTGGCTTTAGGATGAAGCTATGGCTTAGTGCTTACAAGCTGATCTGGAGGAGAGCTTATGTGGTGAAGCTGCACAGAGCAGGCAGGTGTTTGCTAATAGCAGTAGGGTTATGTGTTCTGCACCATAAGATGATGATGAGATTAAGTTTCTAATTTCCTCTTCCACCTTTACTGTGCTGCATGATGTTGTACAACTTACACTTTGGCATTGTGGGATATAATTTTATCCCACTCTAATTTTATTTTCTGTGTGTGCAGCAGACCAAGACCTACTGTAGGAAGCACAAACATCTCTGATACGTATTATTTCTACTTGTATATTTCCAAATGCAATCCATCTTTTAACTGTTGAATTTCCTTTGTGTGTCTGTGTGTGTCCTGGATCCATCTGTTGTGCATGAGTTCTAATGAAGGGTTCAGGGCAGCTGATGCCCTATCTTATCCTGCTCTCCCATGAGAGACCTGCTGGGGCTCCCTGCCTCGCCTCGTTCACTTTTATTGAACCTGCTGAGATTCAAAATAGTTCCCGTTTTTTTCTGGGTGAAGCAGGACTTTCCTTGACTAAAAATTCACCCGTTGTGTAATAGCATGTTTTCTTTCTTCTTCACCTACATTTGAGTACACTCAGTGAATGTGAGACTAGATTTCCGTCTCGGTCACTGTCCATCTTGAGCACCTGTTTGTATTTATTATCTGAACTATTGATCGTCCCAGATGGCTCTATATGTTTTTCACTTTGCATTGTTGCTGTTTTATAACCATTTCAGATCCACTAGTCAATCATATTGTGTGTTTCAAATTGTTAATGAGAGCCTGCAGTTCAAACTGTTCAGTTGTCGGTGTCAGTAGGGCACCTTACTCAGCAGGGATAGTGATCAGTTATCCTGTGGAGAATCCTGCGGAGTATAAAACATTGGCTGCAGGGTTTTAGTGTTGCCATTATCCTTTGCATGATTCTCCTGGGTTAAAGCGGGTGTTTGAATATATGTGAAACCCATCAGTGTGTCTGAACTGCACTAGAAATAAGGACTGTGGTTTAATATGGTTTAATAACTTTTGGGAGTTTTTTGTTTGAACTTACAGCATATAGCAAGAACTTATACATTTACTTATTACACATATGAGGTATAACTTGTATATTACTGCTTAAATATGATCGGTGCTCAAGTATAAGTAACAAAATGCTTTACGTTTTATAGAAAAAAAGAAATAAAAGAAGCTTGTTAAGTGATCAACATTTCCTGAGGCATTATATTTTATTGTACTCTTGCTTGATCTTAAACTGAGTGACCTTTTCTGACTGAATGTTCTCTTGCATCTGTCTGATTGTAGGAAACAAGATGGGAGTGACCCCCGAATTTCTGCAACACTAGAGCCCCAGCTGTTCCAGTCTACACAGCCATACACCACCTCACCATTCCACAGGGTAGGGGGAGAACAACAGGGGGGCTGAGTTTGCACTTTGACCTTTGACCCTTTTCCTATCTTTGTTTCTTTGGTGTCACTGTTCATTTTGGCTCTACACCTGCTTCTGCGTGGATGCATTCACTTGGTGTTCTGTCTGTATTTAATCTCTGGTGACTGCATTAGAGCCAGATTGTCTTCTTGCGGTGTTATTTTAGGTTTTATTCTTGTCTTCTTTTGTTTAACTTGTGTAATTAGAACACACAGAGCATTGCGTCTTTGCCTGAATCAATTAATAGAAATCTATTTTAAGCAGGAAATTGTCAGCTTGGTGCAGGCAATTTCACAATTGAAGCCTAACACGTCTGACTCCATCAAAGCAAACAAAACGAAGCCTGTCTGAGCAGTTGCCATTTTTACATTTAAAAGACAAACTTTGCCTCCAGGATGTGTCACAAAATTGAGAAGACAGTTTAACTTCTGTCTCAGTTAAAAAAAAAAAAAAATCCATAACTGTTTTCAATGATTGTCGGCATTTAGGAATTAGTTTAATTTGATGTATTAATCTTCCTAATAAGGTGAAGTCATAAACAGTAAGTCAGACATGAAGACAGGATTTTGGGACTTCTGTGGGTCTAAAACATTGCATATAATGTGAGCCACATACAGCCGTTATTATGCAGCATTTTTCACTTAGTGTTTTACTATTTTTCCACATATCCTGGAGGCGAAGGTACCTATTTTTAATTAGATACAGTTACATCTAATTTTAGACCTCTGAAAACAAATTGTTTCAACCCCTATTGATATGAAATTATCAATGGCAACATGTCTCATGAGAATATTAAGAGACGCCATGATAATATGATGTACTGTAGTAGAATAGGGGCTTAGTAGGGCAAGACTCGGAGGAGAGTATCACATTAATCAGAGCCCTGTAAAAACTAGGTCAATCTGCAATTAACCCCACCTGGTGTTATGGTCACTGCCTGATTTAAACTACAATGCTTAATCACTGCCATGTCATTTTAATAATACTTCTGAGATAAATAACACAAAAACACAAAGCTGTCATTTTCTTAGACACAACAACATGTATTTTAAGACAAAACAGGTCTTAGATGCGGTGTCTAAACAAGTAGGTGCAATACCAGACTTAAAGTAACAGTTTCAAAACACACACACACACAAATTCCATAGAACCATATGAATTTAAGTTGCAAGTGAGATGCTAAACACCCTCGTTTTAGAAAATAAAATAGAAAATTAGAAGCAGACAGACGATGCATAAAAGAAAAATGACGAAGAATGAGCCCCAGAATTCAATTGATTTCCTCACAGAGCTGGCCAAAGTTTTAATGAGCTCTGTCAGGATTCACATAGTTGCAGCTATTGAGTCTGGAGTACAGAGGAGGTCTTGCACATTTAATTTGCCTCTTGTCATGATGACAATCCTATTAGCTCTCATAATGAAAGGGCTCAGCTCTAACACTGAATGCTAGCCCCGTTCCCCACTGATTCCCACAGCTCCTCTTTTCTGAACGCGTCTGTTGTTCTGCTCAAATGAAATGACTTGTTCCTGTTCCAAAGTTTGTCTTCACTTTGTTTTCAAGATCCCATTGAAGACCTTTGAGCTCTTTTCTCTCACCCAACATTTTTGTATCACACAGCTGGCGATTGTACGGTGTCATTTGTCATTAACCGATATTTTAATACTGCCCATAAAGCTGTGTGCGAACGGGAGATTGCTGAGAATAGACCAGTCAGACTCCACCTCTGATTACCTGTTAGCCTTAGTCAAGACAGAGTTAGTGATAAAGACAGAAAGGGCTGATATGTCATTGGGATATCCTCCTCTACTTTCAGTCACTGGATTACTTATCTTACCTTCAAGCAATACTTTGCATGCAACCTGAGACACTTGTTCATAATCCTGTATGTTTAAAGTACACACTGGGAGATCTGACACTTGGTGACAGTCATGGTGGCAGTTAGCAGAGATGCAGCTTTGCCTTGGATGTCAGAGTGGGACACGGTCATCTTTTGATTATTTGATGAAGACACCACAAGCAGGGAGAGAGCTTAATCCAAACCTGCTGAAGTCAGTCAAGTTAAAACCCATTTTGAAGCTGCAGAACGCCAGTTTTAGGACATTTAAAAATGGCAAAAAATACTGACAACTTTTTCCACGCTCCGATGGTGACAAAGGCACACTGGAGGAAACCCAGCCATGTAAGTAGCTTTACTTTAGAAACATGCTAGAGAGGAAATTTGACAGCATTTATAGGAAAAGCATGGGCAGCTGCTGCACCAAATTAAGGTTAGAGCTGCAAATGCCAAGTCTGACAGGTGAAATTTGTTTGAATATATGTGAAATTATCGCTTTATTGAACTGATGAGCTAATGAAATGTATATTTGTAAAGGAACATTTCTAGTTCTAATGTCAGATGTTACACTGCAGTTCCTTTTATTCTAATCTCTGGTTGATGTCGAAGCCGAGCGTATTTACTTACAGGGTTTGTGGCAGGCTATTGTTTGCACATGGTGGAGGACTTTAGGACTTTAGGTGGAGGACATAAGCACACTGAAAGCCAAGACACGATTGCTCTGTACACAAACTGTTTGACTACGTCAGACTTTAATTGTCGAGCCTGCCAATCTTCACTTGACTACTACAGTGTTTTTACCGACTGTTGCAATGCAGCATTTTCTGCATTACGGTCAACTGCTGTGTGTACGTTTCGCATGTGAAAATTTGAAAGGACAGTATCACAACAGCTGTGTTTTGGCTCGGAAGCAGTAGATGGGTGTTTGACTTGGAAAAGCAGCTTGGTCACACATGACGCTGTACCAAACCAAAAGGGAGAGGTGAGATATCACATGATTCACTCAGGTCAAATGTTGGCCCTCTGCAAAGGCTGTTTTATTACCTGTATATGTCATGAATGTTCCTACTCATATGTACATTGATGACAAACATGGATAGACATAGGGAAAATGTTATATCTCTGTTAAATGAGCCATCATAGCTCCTTTGAACATTGAACACTGATCCTTATGAATGGAGGGATTTATTGCAGGGCTGCTGTGGTACTGCATTAGAATACAATGGGGTGTGTGGGACCATGGAAATGTAACACAACACAAAACACGAGGCATGTTGTCCTGTCAATAGATGACATATGTCTGACAGGGCTCCAAACAATGAGTATTGAACAAAGGTGAACCAATCGTAATCTGACTCACCCCGGTAGAAAAGCATTTACCTCTGCACACAGCACAGGGACTCAAAACATTTCATCTCATTCTCCTTTCTCCAGAACCCCGATTTATTTGAAATGATTGAAAAGATGCAGGTAAGATGACCCACTGAATTTTATTTTTTGTTTGTTTGTTGTCTCTGCTCTGAAAGCTGTGCTCACCAGTCAACTAACCACTCAGTTTCTTCCTAATTCTGCAGCTCTTTGGCCCTCACCTGAGCCACACTTTATCTTTCTGTACAGGAGATGGAGTCTGGTGGTTTCAGAAGAGCATTAAATGTGGTTGTAGCACTGCCTGGTTTCTGAAGCCTTTAGAAGGGCTTTTGTTTCAATCACGCTAAGAGTTTGATGACTGAGTTTATCAAAGCCCATAATGTTTTTGCACACCCATGTTTGCAATCAATGCATCCAGGATGGAGCAGATATTGCTTATTGTTTCCACAAATAATTACAATACAATGATTACTTTAATTACAGCAGTTTTAGTGTTTACTAGTCTCATTATCTTTCACAGCTGCCTGTGTATTTTGGTGTTACTGAGTATGTTTGTTAGCACTGGATGTGATGTTGAACTGTGTTTTATCTACAGTCAGACAATACATGGATATGATGTGTCGAGCCCTGATTTTGTATCACTGCATCTCTTTCACACATAAACACATATCCACCTCATTTCCAATGGATGTTTTAGTGGAGGATTGTCGCTTAGCTCAGAGTTTTTTAATCCCTCAGGTCTTTTAACCTCACTTCTTCTGTGTCATAATTTATTTACTTTATTTTAGTGGCTCCTGGTCCGTAGCACCTCTAAACTCTCTCCTCCCATCCTCTGTGTGTGTGTGTAATACATTACACACACACACAGAGGATTACTTTCTGTATCGTTCCATCTGTCCCTGTCTAACTTTGCTTTTTTGCCTGCTGTACATCACTTGGGAAAACTGTCTTCTTATGTAATGATGCTGATTGTCTCCTGATTACATTGCTTTGGGAAACTATAGTGTTTGAACTGGGGTATTTGTGGGGACATTGTGTATTGCAGCTGCTGAGCATGACCCTTGTGTCTCTTTCTCTCTCGGTCCCTCATCTCATGGTGTCCACTTGCAGGGCAACAGGATGAATGAGCAGAGATGCACCTTTCCTCCCCCACTCAAGGTACAACTCTCTACATAGAGACATAGAGAGTGTTATTTACATAATGTGGTCATTGGCTCACCCCATCACCATATTCTGCTCAGCCACACAGGTTCAGTACAGCACAGAATACATAATGCAGTGAAATAACGAGTTATGATTCAAATTGATATATGCTCTGATTTAACATTTTGGGCATTTCTGCCTTTATTAGTTATACTAGTAGAGAGCAGACAGAAAGTATAGGTGAGAGAAACAGAGAGTTAGGGAAGGGGGGGGGGGTAACTCCTGCAATCTTAGTATTAAAAAACAATTGTAATATTAGTAATGCAGGATTTAGAAATGTCTGCCAAATATTGGTAATGCTTTGAGATATATTTATAACTGATGTACCTGATGTATTTGCTAAAATAATTTGCATTGCATAAGAGTTACGCAATTACTCTTAAAGTGTATCCTTTGGGATTATGGAGTTGGACATTGTGGTTATTTTTTATTCTTTGATGAGGAAGCAAAACAAAGTTGTTGTTTTTTTTTTGTTTTTTTTTCCCTCCTAGACTGAAGAGGACTATATTCCATATCCAAGTGTTCATGAGGTAGGATGAAACTTATTCAACAACTTCTTTTGTTCTGTACTTGTAAACTTTACTCAATTTTGTTGTTATTTTGCATTTGGCAGGTGTTGGGCAGAAAAAGTCCCTTTCCTCTCATCCTTTTGCCACAGTTTGGGGGCTACTGGATTGAGGGGACCAACCATGAGCTCAGTGACACAGACCAGCCGCAGCCTCTTTCACCAAACACCTGCACCAAGCTGGAATGTAACACCACAGCCACACTCTACCGCAAACACTTCCTGGGAAAGGTCAGTTACTTTTCGTACCGCAGAAAAAGATCTGAAACATCATTTCTGTTGAACTTTTAAAGAGGAGATAATATCATATAAAACTCTGTCCATTACATTCAGTTCCAGTTTTGTTGAACTATAGTTGAATTAGTTGCATGGGGTGCTGTCATTAAATTCATTAAGTCCAATTCTCTCTCACTTCTCCTCATCTTAGCTACCTTTTATATCTCTACCTTTGCCATGTGCATTTTTCCTGGTTGTAGCTGAGGAGTGAAATATAATTATAGGAACATTAAATAATCATGATTATTAGCAGTAATGAAGTCACATGTGCAAAATGTTAAAAGGTCTGTTTGAATACTGCTTTAAAAGTGATATGAAGTCATACACATAAATTTCCTAATTACAGCTTCTTACTTCCTCCTCAAATGAACCACATTAATCTCAAAAACATATTTCACAATCACAATCAGTTTCCCTTCCTGCTCATTATAGTAATGAAATGAGTAAGCAATGAGAAAATCCCAGCAGAGTAAACCACCAACAGCGGCCAACCTCACTGTTTGCCACATTATACACCACTGCTAATGAAGATGCATTAGCCTTTGCCACCTGTTCTTAAACACATATAATATAAACACATTTGCTCTGACTGGTTTAGAAGTGCAGCGGAGAAAAGATAAAGGTCATAACTTTAGCACATAAATATGTTCGTGCATATGTCTATCTGTTTACTAATATCTAAATGTTGCACTTCTTGCAAATTCTTGTCCTCAGGAACACTTCAATTACTATTCAATGGACGGTGCACTTGGCCATTTGGTGTTCTCAATAAAGTATGATGTGATTGGTGATCAGGAACACCTTCGTTTAATGCTCAGGTAACATTAACATGGTGGCCATTTACCATTAACATGTTATTGTGCTTTAGTTCATTGTTGCAGAGTTTGAAGTGAGAATTCTTACATTTGAATTGTGGACATCAGCAGCTAAAGTGATGACTTATTTGTGTATTTTATTTTATTTTGGCTAAAGTGATGAATATCTAGGCTTAAACAAGAGGTCACATCTGTCACGGTCAGGAAATAGATGCAGAGTAATCAACTTTTTTGTAGCTGAAATAGTCAATAATAACTAGACAAATATTCCTCCAGCACAAATCTTATCATGAGAGTCATAAAGAGAGACTGTCATTTCAACAGCAGAGTAACAGATGGACTATTTAGGCCAGCAAGTGGGTGGAGATGGAGCGAGAAGGTAAAGAGAGGCAAGGGTGGGGAAGTTTATGATGGTCCAAACCGGATCATTACTTTCCCATCTGATAGCTTCTGAGAAATGTTGCATTATATTGGATGGCTTACAGATCACACTGATTGTTTTATTACTTCACCAGGACCAAACTGAAAACCTTCCAAGATGTTATACCCATTTCCTGTCTGACTGAGTTTCCAAATGTGGTCCAAATGTCCAAGGTAGGAAGAGATGTTCTCATCATGCAGGGACTTTCATGTTATGTCTGTGACTAAGCACATTTTACATTTCATCTCTATTTGTTTCTGTTTTTTTCACCCAAGCTTGTCTGTGAAGAAGTCAACGTGGACCGTTTTTTCCCCGTCCTTTATCCAAAAGTAAGCTCCAGTTTGGTTTGTATAATTGCACCTGCTGTTGGCGATTACAGCTGACGATTTAAAGGGCAACTTCACCGAATTTCAACTTGCTTCCAATGGTTCTAGTTGGGGGAGTACATGTATGTGATTGGTATTAAACTTTTAACAGCCTTCAATGTATTAAAATATACATCTGCTTCTTGATTAAAACCTCCTCCCCCTGACATCACCTAGAGAAATGTTTTGGTTTTGGTGGTGTCAGTACAAATGACATCATCTATACTGACAAACTTTTCAAGATGATGTCATCCAGAGGTATTTATCAGCCAGACATTGAACTGCATTTTACACAGGGAAGCCAGAGGGAGTTAGGAAGCAAGGATAAGAAGTATAGGAAGCAACGTGAAAATCGGTGAAGTCACCAATTTTAGTCTAATATTAGCTGCATGTAAACCATTATATAATGTACCTTTAAAAAAATGAACAAATGTTTTGGCCATGAACTTTTACATTTTGTCCAACACACTTTAATTTGAAAACATGTTCACTAGCAATATCGTAATTACACCAAGTCAAATATATGTCCGTTTTTATAGGGGCACCAGACTTGAAAGGCTATGAAAATGTCCTTATATGTTTTAATATTATTTTTTTTATATTGTATTATATCAACTTTAATTTGTTGTTATTTTCAGGCTTCAAGACTTATTGTCACCTTTGATGAACATGTGATAAGCAACAATTTCAAGTTCGGGGTCATCTATCATAAGTTTGGACAGGTAAGCTAAAAGACCTGGATGTAAAGTGAGGGAAATGCATGGCCTCTTTTATATTCATTGCATTCGGTTCAGGGACCATGATCATATGCTAATATTTGTAATGTCTGACATCCTCATGCTCACTGTCCTGATTCACCCCCTATCTAAATTATGCCTTTCAGTCCAGCCGAGTCACAGTGGCTGTCTCCAACCCTCCCCCTCAATTTCTGAGGCAATCGCGGCCCTCTTGTCAACTGTGTGTGCAAGGCCTTGTAAGCGCTGCTGCTAGGACAAGAAAGGCATAGTGGTTAAGTGGGCATATTGTACACAGGAAACAAAACAGAATTACTCAATGGGAAAACGATGCATTGTTGTCTCGGGCTCTGTTTCCATGTTTGTGTTGAAGCAGTTTTCTGTGTTCGCGGCACTACTCCTTTTACTGACAATAGTTAATCAACTCTAAATCCGAGCCAATCATTAGTGCACAAGCCTATCTCTAAACTATGTGTTACACCCACTGCTGTAATTGATAAAAACCACCTCTCTGTCTCAAGTGCGAGGCAGTGATGTTGAATAGTACCAAGCACACACTGGGTACAAATGCATTTGTTGACTCTAATAATCTGTTGCAGTACCTAAAATAGTCATTGTGCCATAGCTTTGGTATCCAAATCTTAACCACTGTTTTTTTTTTTACTGTGTTCTCACACATTGCCCTTAACACTTAATGCACTTGTAAGACAGACATAAGTGGCAAAATTATTTGACTCTGACATACAGTATATGGTCTCCAGGATAAACCACCCTCTGAGTTTTTTTTACTTGTGCCGCATAAATAATTTTCAATCATCCTTAAAGTATTAACGTTTGTGTGTTGTTGTTTTTTTTTTTCACTGGACACAGACGTCAGAGGAAGAGCTGTTTAACAACAATGAGGAGAGTCCTGCCTTTGTAGAATTCCTGGAGTTTCTAGGGGAGAAAATTGAGTTGCACAATTTTAAAGGGTATGAATTATACAATTTATAACAGGAGACAAATTGCAATTTGCATGTTATTATGCTAGCTACAGGAGTGATGGTAATTCCACTGCAGTGATGGTGGAGAATGACCTGTTTAATATGGCTCTGTGTGCTCACAGTTTCCGTGGAGGGTTAGATGTGACTCACGGGCAGACTGGCACAGAATCTGTATATTGCAACTACCGCAACAAAGAGGTCATGTTCCACGTGTCCACAAAGCTGCCTTATACAGAGGGGGACACCCAGCAGGTACTGTGTAATACAATACCAGGCTAACACACCTTTCATGATTCACAGCAAGCTGTCAGACAGGTTCCCATGGCACCGCATTTTGCATGTTCCCCCCTGTTATGCCAAACAACTGCGGCATATATTCAAAAACTCTAGTAGTAAACACAAATCAATTTAAATTCAAGCCTTTGTGTCTGCATGTGTGGAGAAGCAGTCTTCATAGTAAGTAAATGCTGCGATGCAAACCCTGCATTGCTCTCAAGCCTCCTCGTCTTCTCTTCTCCAAATCATTTTCACACAAACACTGATACATTAGCACAAGCTGACACCATGTGCGATCATGGTTTATACAAACGCAGACGAGTCAATGTCCGTATATTCATTTTGTGAAGCAGAGTCAGCTCAGGCGGACAAAGGAAACAGCGCACCCTGGTGGTCTTTCACAAATTCATATGCTTACATTTGTGACACTTGTGTGTATTTATCTATATGATGTAACAAATCGGGACTTTTGTACAATATGCAAAGCTATTTTATTTTATTCAACATAAACATGCTTTCAAATGATTTACAAGCTGTGTAAAACAACTGCTCACCAACACGTTTTTGCCAGCATTGTGTTGTCACTGGTGCAAAAGCATTTTTTTGAAACAGGCTATGCTTTATCAAGACTTAGTGGGTCAATCATCCAGTCATTAGTTAAGTTTTTTAAGTTATGGCTGTTGTGTTGCAGTTGCAGAGAAAGAGGCACATAGGGAACGACATTGTGGCCATTGTATTCCAAGAGGAAAACACTCCCTTTGTACCAGACATGATTGCCTCCAACTTTCTCCATGCCTACGTCGTGGTCCAAGTGGTCAACCCCTGCTCTGATAATGTTCTCTACAAGGTGACCTGTTTCCCCCATTCCTCTCCATCACTTTGCTTTTTTTGGTAAATAGTAATTAATGTAATCTTATTATTCTTAGGTGTCAGTGACAGCCAGGGACGATGTACCTTTCTTTGGCCCGGCCCTCCCCAACCCTGCTGTTTTCAAAAAAGTAAGAGAAAGAACAACTTGTGTCCTCTAGCCAGTTCAAACTCCACGTCTCGCTTAGCTTATAGTTACCACATGATGCCTTGTGTCTCTTCTCTGGTCTTTTCGCAGGGTCCTGATTTCCGTGAATTCCTTTTTACTAAGCTCATTAATGCCGAGCAAGCCTGCTACAAAGCTGATAAATTTGCCAAATTAGAGGTGAGATGTAAAAAGAAACAACATTTTTACTTTTACAGCTTTTTACTAAAAAGTCTTTGAATCATTCTACTTCATGTCTCACTTTGTATATGTGTGGATATGTTTTAAGGAACGAACGCGGTCAGCTTTATTGGAGACCCTGTATGAGGAGCTCCATGTTCACAGCCAGGCCATAATGGGCATTGGAGGAGAGGATGACAGATTGGAAAATGGGAGTGCAGGAGGAGGGGGCTTCTTTGAGTCCTTCAAGGTAACTGGAGAGGCAGCAGGATGGGCTGGGCTTTAAACTGATTGCTTAATTTCCTGCAATTTTCTGCTTCAGTGGAAAAGAAGCTAAAGTCTTTTTGCATACGAAGTATTATGTGTCTCAATTAAAGGAATGGTCAGACTCTTGGAAATTTGCTGGATGTACCTAAAGCATAATGACCTGAAACAGCTGGGCAATTTCCTATGACCTACGTATTTATTTTTTTACACTTTGGCTTTTGTATCGTTTAAACAAAAAAGAAAACTTTTCCCACTTTGAAATCCAGTGGACAGAGCTGGGCTACCTGTTTCCCCCTGTTTCCAGTCTTTATGTGAAGCTAAGCAAACCCACTACTAACTGTTGCTTCATATACTGTAGCAGACACATTTTGGAAGGACCTGTTTTTAATCTTTCAGCATGAAAGAAAATGTCTTTCCCCAAATGTTGAAATATTTGGTAAACTATCATATAAAGGTGAGTGTTACAGCATAGAAACAGTTCAGAGCTATCTGTTTGTACCAGCTGTCAGATACTGTACCTCTTTTATCTGACAGTCCTTCAGGATCGTTCTTGGCTACATGTAAACTGTAAGAACTATATCAGCCTCTCTTGACCTCAATTAATCTAAATAAAGTAAAGCTCTGCTGCTCTTTCCCCCTGTGTACACCACTCTTGGCTTCCAGCTGTTTTGTGCTGCTGTGCTCTCTGCATGTCCCAATGTTCAGTCACTGATCACTTATTAATGGGATGCTCTTATGTGCTGTCATGTGTTATGTAAAAGGGACTCGATATATCTCCTCTACCACTGGACACTTCTTCCTCTTTACTCTGTTCCATGCCTGCAAAGAGGTGCACTGGGCTTTAAACGTCTCCTGGCTGTGTTTAAACTCAGCATGGCCAGACATCTGTGAGCCACTTGGTCCTTCTTCTTCCCCTCTCTTCTCTTACTACCTACCTCGACTTAATGACTCATCTAAACCCCCCTCCGGCCACTAAAGCTTAGTAGTGTTCTCTGTTGCTTCCTTGTCTGTCAGGATTAGCATCAGGCCAGCTCTGTGCCTGTAGTGGTCAGTGTTCAGGGACAGCCCCGAGGCTTCTCTCCCTTTACTGCTGTACAGCGATGCTGGGGGGTCACGGAGGTCAGCCCCATCTGAATGAATGTCCTCCTCCTCGTCTCTCCCTGTAGCGAGTGATCCGCAGCAGGAGCCAGTCTATGGATGCCATGGGTGCTACTTTGAAGAAGCAGCACACAATCTCCACTAGCCTGAGTGGCAGCTTTAACCACAACCCTGCAGAGAGCCCCAAATTCCCAGGGATAGTAAGTACAGTCCCACAACTCCTGGTCTTGAGTGAGGCGAGCCTTGCTCCCCCAGTAGTTCTACTAGAGTTCCTTTCCCCTCTTCCCTCACTTGCCTGCTGCACTAATGTCTCACAGAGAAGGGCTGCACTCCTTAGAGTGGAGCATTTAGGCCCGGGTTTTAAACTTGGCTCTCACATTGCAATGATTGGTCATTGTCTGCTGCCCCAAGATGGAGTTACTGAACACTCACAGACTTGATTACCTTGATTACCTATAGAATATTGGGTTGGTTTTTTCCTCTGGGTTAAAGCTGCATCCCACATCTACAATTTGTATTTGTGTTCTCATTATTAAAATCCCCCCTGGCATCAGCATTTTTCATTTGTGCTCACTTAATTTTAATGAATATGGCCTGTTTATTTGTGTGTGCGTGTGTGTGTGTGTGTGTACTTGTGCATGCCAGTCTAGACTAGTTGTTTGGTGATCACAAAATGTTTTTAATTGTTATTATGGACAAATGAATAGTTCTGTCATAAGGTAAAAATATGTGCATCTCTACGTATGAAAATTAGTAGTTACAAGGTCGTCACCTGACAGTGTTACTGTTGCCTTTCTCCTAATATTATGTTAGTTTTGTCCAGTATATGCAACCAAGCGGACCCGTCAGCAACTTCATATATTCTAGATCACATTTAGAAGCCACCTTCAAGAATTATTAAGCATTATTAGTAATATTAACTACCATGTTATGCTATATTAATAAATATAACTGAAGCTTGCTTCTTGCCCATACCCCAGTCTTGTGAAACCTAATGTGTAACATGCTGTATGTCCTCCTCTGCTGTTTTTATCTCTTCTTCATCCCCTCTCTCACAGGCACATGGTTCTCATTCCTGGCTCATCATTTCTCTCTCCCATTCAGCTGCCTGCTTTGCACCCATGGAGCCAAAATGTCTCTTCTTGTACTCTCCAGTTAACAAGTGCTGTGTATTTTGTTTGAACAACATGACTTACTGCATGGAGTCTCACATATATTTACATGTATATATCTCATGTTCTCTCTTCCTCCCCTTTACCCTCTTCTCTTCTTTTGTTATCTGTCATCACCACTCTGTCTACCTCTCTATCTCTTTTCTGCTCTCTCCATATCTGCCTGTCTTTCTCCTTTCTCTTTTTCTGTCTCTCCTTTTCCTCTGTGGTTCAGTCATTGCTTGTCCCAGGCAAAAGTCCCAGTAAATATGGACGTCGAGGCAGTGCCATAGGGATAGGAACAGTAGAAGAGGTTCATGTCTTATTCTCTCTAACTATGCACTTCTCCCTTTTGCTCCTTACTTTTCTGCATGGCTCCACTGCATCATAGCCAAACCCATTCTTTACACATTTCAGCACCCTATTTGTATCTAACATACTGTAGTATGTATTGCATGTTATAGACCTGTGATAAAATATCTTTCATTAAACATATGCAAAGATGGTCTGCTGCATTTTCACACTAATACATTTGATAAATCGTGTATTAGAAGATAAGCTTTGCAAAATGAGTGGACAATAGAAGTCACAGTTGAAGGCACCATCCTTCTGTATAATTTTGAAAATTTCTTTTCCTCTTTCAACCAACCATCCTTGTTACTGCTGTGTCTATTAACCTTCTGTTTTCTGCATATTTTAACCCCAGTTTAATTCTCTATTTGATTTAAGTTGATGAATATTAATGATTTAGTGAACCCTACCCATTTACAGAGAAATTATCAAAAGGAATACTTCTCTTGCTCTTTGAAGGCACATTGAATGAAAAGCTGTTTCAAGTTCTGATTTTGAAAGCTTTAAAAGTGAGATTGAATGAACAAAGCATTCGCTGAGAAACCGTATTTAGCAGTAGGCCGTGGAGCCTTTAAATCCACCTTTCATCTCTTGCTTCAGTGTGCTCCGCTCTAGCTAAAAGGGTGGCACCGAGTCTTGACCTTAAGTCATAAAGTGCATATTTTAACACTAGACTACCAAAACCATTTTTTCAACATGATTACAACTAAATATTTGAATAGTTAAGTCTAAATTTGTTATATCAATTAGCTGTTTCTCAGAGATATTCAAGGTGAAGGTATTTTATGTCTGACACTGATTGTCACTGACTGTCCTCTGTCCCTCTGCCAGTCTTTGATCATCCCGGGGAAAAGTCCAACCAGAAAAAAGTCTGGTCCTTTCAGCTCCAGGCGAAGCAGTGCAATTGGTATTGAAAATATTCAAGAAGTCCAGGAGAAGAGGTGAGAGAAGACAATGCTTGGTATATTTATTTTGTGTGTACAAAACACCATTTGTATTTTGTATGTCTGATATTTTACATCTAAATCTTCATAACTTAGGTTCATTTACTATCTTTTCTTGATTTTAACTGATTTGTTTTATCTCTATATTTCTCATGTTGCAGTAGAGAAAGCTCTCCAAATACACAGAAGACCCCTGATAGCGGTCACGTCTCTCAAGACCCCAAATCTGACAACTCATCCAATCAGAGTTCTCCTGAGGTTCTCACGACTGCTAAGAACAGGTGTGTATGATGTGTATGATAGACAAGTTACAGCCATATCATACGGGTATCTCGATCCTGGAATACACACTACATGTTAACACACTCGTGTTTGTGGAACCGCTGGTTTATCATCAGTTGCTGCATTAAAGCTGCAGCGTTAAATGACTATGTCTCATACGTAAGATACAGTCAAATTTGGCTGTGCTGGAGTGAGTAATCCAGGGTGTAGTTCTTATCTCAGTGGCAGGGCCCCATCCATCCCTGAGGGTCATGACCTTTCCCGCTCATCCTCCAACGCTAGCAGCTTCACCAGTGTGGTGGAGGAGAACGAGACAGAGGCAACAGAGGACTATGACACAGGCCTGGTGAATGTTCTATTCCTATTTCCCTGTGAGACAACATGATCACTTTTCTTTAGGTCATCTGTTTTTCTTTTAGTCTAAACGGCTTATGTGTGGTTTTGCTGTGTCCTCCCACTTCACACTCCCTAGGAGAGTCTGTCATCTGCTGGGACACCGCACAAACGAGACTCCTTCAACTACAGCAACTGGCTGGAGGACTGTATCAACAACACCAGTCCCACCAATCGTGGTAACTCTTTAGGTGAGAGGTTAGGAGTGCTTGGAGAAGCAGGTTCATTCAGTTGTCATGAACTAACACAGTGACGAGGGTTTAAATGAAGGCAGTGAGCTTTAAAAGATTAAAGAAGATGGTAGTAGTTTGTAGTGAACATTTTATTTATATACATAGTGTATATGACTGACTTAAAACACAGGTTTACCTGTCCATCAGGGCCCGGGAAGCCTGAACGAGGAAAGGGGACAGACATCCGTATCAAATTGGAAAAACCACACAATCATCAATCCTCATCTGTGAGTCAGCTCCTTCCATGAATCTACAGAACATTAAAACATTTTGTAGTCTTCTTACACAATTTACACAGGTGTTTCCTGTTTGTGCATCTCTGTGTGCAGAACTGTTAGCTTCACCCACCAGATTGCAACCGGGATCTCCATCTTCAGGTTAGATTTTTCCCAGAATCCTTTCATAGTCTTTCAAGGACTCAAACTATGATCAGATAAACCAAAAACACTGCGTATACAGTACATTGATACCAACTATATTCATGTATTATTCAGGTGTTTTCTGTGGGGGGTGTTTTGACTAAAATGCTTGGCAATTTTTTAATCATCAATATCATATGACTTATCATATGAATGAAGTGCATCATGACACCTGAATCTGTGTCATGAGTTTTGAGAATGCTCGTCTTTCTTATTCCCAAAGCATTCCCATAAGTCACAATCCCTCTGAGAGATGAGAGAAGTGCAGGGGTTTACCATGACCAGGGATGAGAAGGAAAGCGATGAAAAGGACAAGAAAAAGCCAATGGAGCCTGTCCAGTCTGCTGCTTGGTGATGGCCAGGGTGCAGAAATGAACAAACCTAGGCGACATCAGAGAGGATGCCGCACAAAGGGGGGGTGCAGCTTTTGCTCAGTGTTTTCCTCCACTTTTGTCTTTGCCTTTTCGCACATCTATTGCCTGGTAACTATTTTTTTTTTTTTTATTCCACCCTTATTTAAAAGGCACACATGTCATCTACAAATACATTAGCGTTATTTGTAAAAGGATGTAGTTTATCTTGTTAAAGCCTAGATGTGCTGGCTACACAGGGTAAAGTTGATGCCATTGAGATATTTGTCGAGATTTGGAGAAGGACTTTTGCTGCAACACAGAGGAGATAATTGCTTAGATGAATCTGCCAAATCAACAAATGTTCTGGCTCAGTAAAATTCTTAATTTTATACATAATACCAAATATTTTAAATCAGAGATGGGTATTTTCTAACAAAACCTCCTGTATAATATGGAATTTTTCTGATGGATGCAGGTAAATTTGATTACTTTCTAGGTGAAATCCAAATCGGACCGTATCTGAATCTTCGAAGATCAGATTTGAAAATTAACAGCACAGCTCACAGTAAAGACATCAATGTACTGCAAATAAAATGAAATGGCCTTAAAGTGTAAACACTTAGTGTTTGTCCATCAGAGTCATTTTACTTCACTGCTTTGACTAACATGTTCTGGAGCCAACAATTAGACAACAGTATTAGATTTAGAATAAAATTAAAATATTCACATCACTTTTTTAAAACACTAGTTTCTTAGAAATGGTGGTCTTATGCAGGCACTGTATACTGCAGCACTGTCTGCTTTGTCTCATAATGTATCGAAAGCACTGTATCCATCAATAACTAATTTAACCAATATCTATGTTCCGAGTTGCTTTTTTTCCTTACAAATACATGTTTTTATTTATTGGTTTGATTCCTGTTGAAGTTGAAGTTTTGGTGTACCTCTGTTATATTGTACTTCTATGATGACATTTAGTATCCTGTCATTTGCTTATACTGTATGTGTTGTTTTGAATGATAAATAATATTGTTGTCATCTATAAAGCTTTATCTATTTCAACAGTCAGATCTCTTTCAGTGCAGTAAATTTGCAATGCAGTTATAAGAAAACAGTGAATACTTATATTGTCATTAAGAACATAACTACAAATACAACTACTGATTTTGTAGATACATATTTAGTTAGAGTACATAGTGTATAATGTATAGGCCATTGTTTTAAGATGGAATTGACCAACACTTCAATATTACTGCCAAGTTAGCAATTTATTGTTGTTTTTTTCTTGTATCATTAAATTTTAATATTATTTTGGAAAGGTTTTGTAGAATAAAATTATTTTAAAATCTATTCAGACTTTTCTGTAAAAGGGAAATTTCACAGTTCAGTTGCCTTATCATCACAAACTGATGGCTAATGTATAAACAATAAAGCAAATAGTTAATAACCAGCAAAATTTACAACGATGAATGTTTTGTTGTTGTTTTATTGAAAATAAATTCCCTGAGAACTTTACAGTCTGTTGTATAAATCTTGTCTTCCTCTGCATCACATCACTCAATAGACATAATCATTTATTTTTGCACAAATATAAAATAATGCCCCATAATGAAAATCCCGAGATGTCTCTGCACTGTAGCTGTTTCATTTCCCAACATCTAAATAAAAGCTAAGACAGAAAGCTCCCATGAAAGAATAATTTGATGTGGCTACCCACAAATATGTAGAACTAGAGCAATCAAAAATTGGTGGCTTCCCTCCTTTCTGCCAGTATAAACTGTGCCACAAGGACGAAATAAATGCATTTAATTTTAATGAGCCTTAGGGGGAAATGAATAAGTGAATTACAGTAGGTATCTTTTAAAATGCAAACGCAAAGGACATTCCAGGATTTAGTACAGAAAAAGAAACAGAAATTGAAACACTTTTTTTCTGGGTTCAAGAGGTTATATTTTGAAATAAGAATCTAACCCTGAAAGTAACACATCTTAAAATAAGTAGTAGTAGAACCGAAGTAAAAGAAGAACAGGTCCCTTTGAATTGTATTGGAGTAAAGGTAATGTAAAATGTAAATACTTCCGTAAAGTACAAATACCTCAAGATTAAACTTAAGTATTTGAGTAAATGTAGGCTACCTGCTTTCCACCCCTATAATAAATAGAGGATTCGTTACCCATCTCCCAGACCCACTCTATCATGTCCAAGAACAGTAAAAATGTCGGACACCTTAAGTTGCTGAAATCGATTTGTACTGAGCATGATGATCCCTGAAGAAACCCACCAGCTCTCAATTCGCTGGTTGTGGTTGATGGATCGTGAGATGTAGCATCATCCGGCAAAATCGTCATCTGGCCCTGGCGTAAGAATAGTTGAATTTGGTTCATCATGCTATTTTCTATATCTGCTCGGATTCTTACTGTGGTCCCCTTCCTCAGTTCATCCTCTGAAAGAAAGAATCCTGCAATTACCTATCTGCTCACTGTTGGTGGAGTATGCGTGAAGCCATATGATCATCCTGGAGTATCTGTCCACTGCCTCATTAACGCAAATTCCATATGGTTTTGGTTTATAATAGGAGTCAACATGCCACGTGAAGTTTGGACCAGGACTTTTTAAAATCCGACGTCTGAGAAAAATATCTCGTTATAACGAGATACTTTTCTTGTTATGAAGAGATACGGATTATGGCTTCAATTCAATTCAAACTGAAATTTTATAAAGTTATCAACAAATGTTGTTGTTGTTGTCCTTCTTCTTCTTCTTCTTCTTCTTCTTCTTCTTCTTCTTCTTCTTATTATTATTATTATTATTATTATTATTATTATTATTAGCAGTAGTAGTAGTATTATTGGTAATATATTGATATTTCTTGTCTGTACTGTTGCAGCGGAACCTTTGTTGTCTTGGCGAAACAGGAAACGTGTTGAATTCGGAGCGCACAGCTCGGAAGTGAGCTTCTGAAGTCACATTGAAGACAAAAATCCCTATTACAGTAATATCAGGTAATTCGTATTTTAAAATAGCAAATCATTTGTATACGTGATGTTAGATAGTTGGTTGCGGACGTAGTATGTTGCTTATTTTTTTATGATAGTATCGTGACTTTCGTAGCAGAGCTGAGCAATATTGCTAACGTTAGCTAATTTAGCATCAACCGGGAGCGCTAAGGTTAGAGTGTAAATGCTCAGGAGCAACGTTAGATTATGGGGGAAGTGAAGTCTGTTTTCCGTTGGTATCGGTCTCCACTTATTTTAATCTGAAATCTAATGTCTCATAATGATGTTTAACCTGACCCCATCCTTACCCTAACTCCTAAAGTGTGTCACACTCTCCACTCTGAAGCCTTATGGCTAAGGGCATTGTGATGCCCATAGTGATGGATTTTTCTAAAGTTTATAATAAAAGCAAATAACTAATTGATTGACAATAACTTATTTTAATATTTTAATAAACAAGTTAAAAAAATTATTGAAATAAATCATAACAGTAATTGATAATAAAAACAATCCTTTAATTCTATCAAGACTTTTTTTTTTTGACAATTCATGTACATTCAAGTATATAATAAGGGTAAGTTACTCGGTTTGAAATGTATTTTGTTGTGTTAGGTAAAAACTAGTTGGAAAGCTTTGTACAAGACTAACACACTACTTTGCCCTCAGAACCAGTGACCAGTGAAGCCATTCCTGATGACTTTATTTGGATGATCACTGACAATGTTTACTTCAAGGGTTGTCCCTCATCTCAGTCTATTACGTAGAGCTACGTGTAAGTCTACATCTATCTATGAGGCTGTTTAAACACCAATTTTGTTTGCAATGTTACTCATTGTAATTTAATTTCTTTTTCTTTTCTGATAAATGTATGTAGTTCAGTCCCATGGAGATTTTTTGAATAGATGTCTACAACCACTTCTTCGTGCGTCCTGCACTTTAACGAAACAGAAACCGCGAAACTATTCAACAGCAGCAGATAACACACCTCCTCCTCGATGGGTGCAGTTTGAGCCTGAATTGGACGAGGCTCTTGTGCCACGGAAACTGTCAGTAAGTCCTCTGGAGAGCTGGCTCTCCCTGCGCTACTCCCTCCCTCCCTTGCTGGAGTCCGCTCAGCCACAGGAAGACGTAGAGCTGCTCGAAGAGAAGGTGCTGCCACCTATCTCTGTCCCTGTTTTGGAGGGCGGTGAGGGTTTGGCAACACCTCTTAGTTGTAAGAATGTTCTAGAGATCCGACGTCGGAAAATAAACCGGCATAAATACAAGAAGCTGCAGAAACGGACAAAATTCTTGAAGAGAAGAGTATTGGAAGGTCGGAGGAAGAAGAAACAGGTGGGAATTTCTTCTTTTCGAAAGTAAAAAATATTATTTTGTGAAATAGAGATCCTGTCAACCAGAGTATGAGGTGAATTTGTTTGATAAGAAAATGAAAACATGAGATAAGTAGATTACTGTTACCAGGCTCTGAAGAAAATAAATGTTTATTTTATGTGTAATTAAGTGTAAAAGTCCCTTTTACCCTGTAAGCTCCAATCAAAACGCAGTTTTCCAGCAGTTTTCTAGCTCTACAGTGATTTGTGTTTCTCCTACACAGAAACGATTTGAGAGGGATCTGAAAAGAATCTGGAGACGAGCTGGACTGAAGAAGGCACCAGAGGGATGGACTACACCTAAAATCTTCATTAAACAGCACGGAAATAAAAGGGACTGAGAAACACTGACGCTTATTCGAGTTTATGTCACCTCTTTTAGACTGGACACTGCAGGGAAACACTTGACACGCTCCATTTCAAACAATCAGCCATGTTTCAGTGATGGGAGCAGTAATAGTGCAGCAGTGTTTAACAAAGTGTACATAGTCTAATAAAGACATTTCTGTGTCAAGCTCCAAGCCTGGTGTACTGTACTTCTTTGTTGGTTCTATTGTAGGCTGATTGGGTAGCCTGCATTTTCCTGTCTTTGCTGTGGGTGGAGGTGTTGTGCATTGTCGTAAGTGGAGTTACCACAGGCAACAGTAGTTTGAAGCAATCTCTCTCTCTCTCTCTCTCTCTCTCTCTCTCTCTCTCTCTCTCCCTCTCCCTCTCCCTCTCCCTCTCTCTCTCTCTCTCTCTCTCTCTCTCTCTCTATCTCTATAAAGGTGAAACGACTTATTTTGAGAACTTGAAAGCAGAAACAAGCCTAAGATCAAAAACACGAAATGCAGAAGAACCTTAATCCTTCAACTATAACAGTTTCTCACTATTGATTCTGCTATGTGGGTGTGTCTTTGTGTTTCCTTAGTGTGATTATTACATATTTATCTTGAAGAGTGCAGGAGTGTTGGATTTCATTGGCTGATGGAGGCGGAGCGTGTGCAGGCTCCAGACTGCAGAAATACAACAAAGTACAGCTGAAGTGCAGCTTGGTGAACTTGAAGTGTCTTTGTGTTTGATTTACTGATACCCACAGCTCCTCTGACAGTTTGTTTTTTACCTTCGCTAACCAAAGAACATGCATCTCGGTATGATTCATCTTCAGAGTAAGTTCTTCAATTGTTTTGCTTTTAAGAGATTGCGGGGGAAACAACTCGGGGAAACTTTATTTATGCAATAATTGGATCGAGGTTACAATGACCAATCGGGGACAAAAGCCGAAAGCTTTTTACTGCTCAGGTTGGCTTGGTTGTTCTGAAAATGTCTTTGTTTAAATTATTCCTCAGTTAATTTACTTTTCTTTGGTTTTAGTTGTGTTTCAGTTGTTAATTGGCAAAACTAAAATTACATGTCCTTTTCTGTTTGCATAGGCCTATGAGTATTTATTTGCTTATTTATTATTGACACTACAATACCTATGATGTATTTGCTAAACTAGTTGTAGTGGGATTAAGGTCTTTATTTTTTTTAAACCTAGAATGCGTCTCATTTTCTGGGTGTGTATTTAATATGTTGCCTGCACTTTTTAAAACCCACCTGCCTCCAACAATATTAATGGTTTTACTAATGTTCCTCAACACTGGCTTTTTTCCCCCTGTAAACAACCTCTTGTTAAACAATCTGAGTTCTGAAAACGAATCAGCGCAGCATTGCATACAGTTTAGAACAAGGCAGCGTGGATCCCGGGCTTTAGATATGTGGTGTTTATGTGGGATTTTTTTTATGGTTTCAGGCCAATGTGTTTCTAGTTAACTGCGGTCTGAGTAGAGGAGTCAGCACAATCCAGCAGCCAGACATTAAATGTGTCAGTATGGGAGGTGGGGGGATTACCACTTAAACCATGTTTATTATGATGGGCCCAGTCTTAATGAAGGGGCGCCAGCAACAAGGCATGGAAAAATTAGTACTGCTGTTTTGAGCGCAATAAGCTTATAAACATGTAGCTACTCATTCAGGGGACAAAATTATAAGATCACAATAAGAAGGCAATCGCTTGACTCTGCTGAACTGCTGTGTTCAACGGATCTGCTGCCGAATATTTGAGCCTCGTAATAAAGAGGTTCAGAAGAAGGTATGACAGGTATGAGGTTTGTAGGCACAAATGTCAGCTTTATCCAATACATTTTATTCAGTAAAGTCTTCAAAAAGCAAAGGGGTGTAAACACTTTATAAAAACCAATGTATGTGCAGCTCTATACTATAGTTAGTCCAGGGGTCTCTAATCTATTTAGTGGAGGTTTGGCCACTCAAGTGCATATCAAGATAAACCCGAGGGGGTTGTGAGATAATTAGTGGGGAGGGCAGGCAGGCCAAAAAAACAAAACAAATTCCTGCCACCCAGGTTCATTATTCGGACCTTGCTCAACCTTTTGCCTTTTATGTCTAATATTAGAGAAGTAAAATTGTGTAGTCAATATTAATTTGCTTAGAAATGTAGTGACCGGAGGTATAAAGTAACATAATAAGTGACAAAGCTGTGAGTAAAATTCACACACACAGCAGCAGCCATGAATCACAGAATTTACGCTGTGTAAATTCATTTTTTATGTTTGAGTCATATGAGTAAACCCTGTTTTAATTTTAAGTTCGGGTCGACAGTGTGTTAAGTGATACTCCATGCGAATCCTGGGGTAACAAATGACAGCAATGATTTGGCAGGTCATTTGGTGAATGTCTGTTATTATCACTGGTGATTCAGCAGCACGTTGTTAAGTCTTTAGTGTTACACCAGCCTTGTGAATCGCCAGCCTGTGTGTGTGTGGAGGAGAGATGAGAGAAAATTACAGGGGCTGAGATACTTTGTTTTACCTTCTCCAGAAAAGTGTATACCCTTCAATAGAAAACCCACTAAAGTTTTCCAGCATGAGGTCTCCTCTCAGAGGCCAGTGTGTTTCCTGAAATCATTTTGTTCAGCCTGAAGCATTATCATATACTGGTGCATATTATTGAAATCAGGGCATGTACTGCTGTGGCTCAAATCGCTGCATGATTGCACAGTAGCAGTGCTCCAGTGAAGTATTGTTTAGAAAAACACGGTTTTCTTTACTCACATCAAGTGACTCAACCATGTGTTGCCATGATGAGAGAAATGTACTGTATGTATAAAATATACTTGGTGCAGCTTGATCTTGGTAGGTTGATAAAGCCTTTTCTTATTTACTGTTTTAACAGTGGAGAGTGAAGTGGTCAGATCTTTAATCCAAATAAAAGTGGCAATACAACAATACTCCCTAATTATTATTTGTAATTATAGCAGTAGTATGGCCAATGTGCTGAAGGGTCATGTATTATTACTTTTATTATGCCATTAATTCATTAATGACACTGATGATTTTGCTGGTGAAGTTGGTTGAGATGCAGGTTAATATGTATACTGTTCCTTTTTCTTTTGTTTATTTATTTTTTGTCCTTTCGGCTTATCCCTTGAGTTCAGTGTCGCCACAGTGGATCATTTGTCTGCATGTTGATTTGGTACAGCTTTTATGCCGGATGCCCTTCCTGACACAGCCCTCTCCGGCACTGCATGGTTGGGGATGGGGATGGGCTGTTGGGATTTCAGTGTCTTGCCCAGAGACACTTCGACATGTGGTCAGGAAGAACGGGGCGTGAACCTCCGACCCTATGGTCGGTAGGCGGCCACTGCCCACCCCACCGTTCCTTTTTCTTTATATTTGGCAAAAAATTGTACTTGAGCAGAGTACCTGAGTAAATGTACATTCCACCGCTGCTTTTGAAATATAAATATCTTTACTGCAGTTGTCATTGATTACTTGTCACGAAGTTCAACTAAAAACCTCCTATAATTTACAGATTTAAACATTTCAACTGTAAGATTTTATATTTCTTAACTAAAGATGTAAAGACCGAAGTAACCAAGAGCCACATCCACATCACACCTTAGCTTACTACTGGTTCCTACTGCGTTTAGTTTACTGTAAAGATCTTTATGCCCTTAGGTCTTGTTATATTTTGAACTCTTAGTACCATACAAGCATGTGCATAGTTTAAGATAGCAGGGCTGCTGAAATCCCCTCTAGCAGGGGCCTGTACTGTACATGTTTGGTCAGGCCCCGGTGCTCTGGAATGGCCTGATGTAGCAAATTAAATTGGCTAGCTCAGTAACTTGTTGTAACTTGTTTTCCATCTCTTCTTGGAACACACTTTTATCCTGTTTTTCCTTTTTTTTCCTTTTTTTTATTTGGGCCTTTATCCATGTCACCTTGTTACTAGAATCATTTTTATTAGTATTTGTCATTAAATATAATGACCCTAAACTATATGGATATATGGAGGCCTTTTGTGAACCATAGCAGGTGCTTATTAATCATGGCCTTTTCAAGGCTGTATAACTATAAATTGGAATGTTTATGTTTTTTCTGATCTTCAATTTATCCAGACATTGATTGAAAAATGGCACCACACTGAAAGGTTCTGCACCTATAGCTTTACTAGGATCGTCAAAACACACAGGTGTTTGAGCATGTTCTGGGACTTTCAACACCACGGTGTGTGAGTGAAGCGAGCTTTAACAGCAGCCTGGTTTTTTATCCCTTCAGGATCATGGCCTTGCAACAACCCAGCCGCAGCAGCAGCCAGGATGAATAGAGGGTCTGTGTGTTTTGGCTGCATGTGTCTCCTCTCAGCCTTCTGTAAACATACAACGAAATAGAACTGTGGGAAAAACGCGTTAGAAGAACCAAAATCTCTGTAGGAAAACTTCTATCCCAGGAAAACACAAATAGTCAATATATGTCCAGAATATTGTTGACATCTGTTTTTTTCTACAGTCGTTTTTAAAGTCTTGTTTTTTTAACACCGGGCATTTATGTCCCTCCCACCGTAATAAATGTTTCTCTCTAACTATCCCAAAACTGTATGCAGAAATCTTTCCAATTTAGTATTCCCTCATGTTCACACCTCAACCCAGCTACCGCAACAGAAACATGTCTCATTTGGCCTGATGAATGTTAGATCAATGCCCCATGAATCCTTTGTTTTAAATTTCTGACTTTATTTGCATTTGCTTTTATCCAAAGCAGCTTGTGAACAAAGTACAAGCAAAAGATCTAAGTCAAGGAGAAACATTAAAGTCCAGTGTTCAGTGGAAAAAGTGCAAGACATGACAGACAGATAGTAATTTCTTTTAAGGAGGTTGCAAAAGAGTTGTGGGAGCACTAAGCTAAAGAGCCCTTCTTGTGATCTTTAGAGACCACCAGATGAGACCACATGATACCGTTTAGTAGTAAGGTGCTGTCGAGCTGACCACTTTTTAGGAAAGAGTCAGAGCCTTGATCCTGATGTGGGTGGCTACTGGAAGCCACAGCACAGATCTAATGAGTGGTGCAACATGTGCCTTTTTTTTTTTAACACAAATGGGGCTCATTTCATCTCTGACCGTAAGCATGTTACTTTCCATGGTCCTCATTGGCTTAGC
Source organism: Channa argus (assembly GCF_033026475.1). NCBI lineage: Eukaryota > Metazoa > Chordata > Actinopteri > Anabantiformes > Channidae > Channa > Channa argus. Next base: position 6,724,609 of record NC_090209.1, read on the forward strand.
TGCTTTTATAAACTCAGACTGCTTTAAACACCTCAGTTCCCCTAAAGGAGACTCATTTTCGGTTTCAGATGTTAATCCTGGATCAGTCATGACATTTTCTTCATGAAAAGACAATGCAGGCAGGTTAAACACAGGTGGAAACCACAAAGCGTCAGGTTTACCTCATTAACATGAAGGAGCTAATGATGTCTGTAAACGTAAAGATCAAAGAGGCCCGAAACACCAAATTTAATAATCTTACAGCCGTTAATAAAAGTAACCCAAGTCTTTTTACAGCTAATAATTCTATTCTAAATGATAAAGATCCTGCACATTCCTCAACTGTGTTTGTCAATGAAATTTGCAAAACCAGAGTTTTAATCACTCAAACCAGTTATTTGATTGAGACATATTGTTTTTCACCTGCTATGCCCAGTTTCACTCCTCTTTCATCACAGGAACTAAATGACTTATCGCGTTCCTACTCCTCTCTTGATATTCTATCACCAAGTGCATAGCACTGATAGCCCTCATGTACTTAACATCCTAAATAATGTTATTTTCTTCAGCTCTCTTCAGGGATTTTAAAGTGGTTTCAATACAAACACTTCACAAACTCATGGGTTTTGTAAGTCTGTCCCCTTTTATCTTAATAGCAGCTAGAACAAATCCTCCACGGCTTCATATCGTCATGTTTAGTTTATGTTAATACCCTTTTTTCCTGTTTAACCTGAGTTTCCAAAACAGATCTACAATTTCTGCTAAACTCTGCTGCACGGGGTGAGGACACCGAATCTTTGTTACTAGACAGTAACAAAGATTCGGTGTCCTCACATCACCCCGGTGTAGGATTTATTACACTGGCCGTCATACATTAGTTGCTGATCCCTGATAGGTCCTTCAGGCCTCTCAGGTCGACAGAACAAGGCCTCTAAATTATGGAGCAGCCGTCCTCTAGAGAGCAGATAAGCAAACACTGTTTGTTTAAATCTTTTCTTTTTTTTCTTTTAGTTTTTTTTCAAATGCCTTTTAATAATATTCCTCCCATTTTTTGTATATTTATGGATTGTATATCCATACAAATGTTTTAGAACATTATCTCACATCTGTAAAGTACAACATTGTAAACTTTTTTATTTTATTTTTTACTTTACTTACTTTTAAAAATCAATAATATAACATATAATATAACAATCTATAACAATTATTTATTTGATTCGGTGAAGCAATTAATATGTGAAAAAGGTTTGTAAGCTTTGTAATAGCACTAGACAGGATGAATTCAAAGTCCCAGTAGGCTACAACTCTTATCATTCATGCTTTTCTCTGTTTCAGTTCTTGCTGTGCTCCTCCTGCCAGGAGGTAAGATATCTTTTATTTATCTTTGCACTGCTATCATAAAGACTGAATGTATGCTTGTGTGTTTAAATTGTTTAACTTTCCTTGTTATCGTGTCATTGTGAATCATCCTTGTTATTGTTACTGTGTGAGCCAATGGCAACTAAAGACAACATCCTTGTATGCACAAACAAACTAGGCCAACAAAATCCGGTCCTGATTGTAATAAATTAATAAAAAAATAATAATCTGTTTCAAGGATTTCTGTACTGATCTTCTTAAATCATGTGTTTATATGTTGTGTTAGTATGGGGTCAGAGCAGCAGCACCAGTCTTGGTGTGGTGGTGGAGGCCAAGAACATTACCCTCCCTGCAGGATCTGAGGCTGTGTTGCCCTGCCACAGCCCCCGCATGGTGTGGACCCAAGACAGACTGAAGGATCGTCAGAGGGTGGTGCACTGGGACGTATTACACAGTAGCCCAGAGTATTCTGTAGAACGGATTTTGGACATGTCTCCCGGAGCCCGACAGAGGGTTTACAACAGCTTCAACAAGGGACGTATTTCCCTCCCAGACTCTGCCTTCAATGATGGCAACTTCTCCCTCATCATCAACAGTGAGATGTCTTTATTTTTCAGTACCATCATGAACGTGAAATTCTCTTATTGAAACTGTAATGTTTGGATATTTTTCTTTTTCAGATGTGGTCGCAACTGACAAAGGGGTTTATACTTGTAATCTGCACCATCATTACTGCAAGATTCACCAGTCCATTCAAATCCTCCTTAATGTCACAAAGTCAGGTGAGATCTCCTAATCATAGAGCCTAATGTTATTTCATGAGTCATGATCAAAGACCATACGTAGGAATGATTTTCACACTCATATGTTTCCAGCCAGGAAACAGAAACGTTACTGGGATGGAGACAAGACTATATTCATCGTCTTGTTGGGAAGCTCAGTGGTATTGCCATGTGTAAACCGTCGACCCTTGTGGAGAGAAGGTCTTCAGGAGGACCAGCAGCAGGTGGCACACTGGGACTTCCAGCCCCCTGGAGTGCGCCCTGATAGGGCTGACCGGCTGGTTGACCTGTATGCCTCTGGAGAGCGTCGCGATTATGGACCACTCTTTGCCCAGAACAAGATGAGTGTGGCTGAGGATGCTTTTACATTAGGGGACTTCTCACTGACCATTGCTGACTTGAAGCCTGTTGACAGAGGCCTTTACTCCTGCCATCTGCATCACCACTACTGCGGTCTGCATGAGAGACGTATCTTCAGGCTCACTGTTGGACCACCACTTCCACCCGCCTCCACCACAGCACCCAGGATTTTCCAGAATGACGAGCTAGAACGAAGTAAGCCACTCAAAATACTAAACAACAAGACACATACCACTAGAACTTTGATTTCCAGATGTTAGTAGTTGTAAATGTTTTTCCCCATTTGGCCATTTGGCAGTATTGAGCATTGAATAAGAGCAGTGCTCCTGAGGTTTTTTTGTTACATTTATAGGCATAGTTGGTCAGTTAAATCAGTTCTTCTTCTTGCCAATTTCGCCTCCAACCTTTGTGTTTTTCTCTGAGCTGAAGAGGGAGGGAGGAGATAGAAGGAATGTGAAAGCAAGCTAAGTAAGGAAGGAAGAATGGAGTAAAGAAATGAAGGATAAAGGCAGAAAAAAGAAAGAACAAAATACAGTTGTTGACTGTGAATTGAGAATAGCTAAATAAAAAGTGGGGCTCTTTTAAAAATGTCCATTTGCAGTTATGGCTCAGGAAGCTGTCTAGAGCAAATAGCCTTAAATTGGCAGCAAAGGAAGTGGTCTAATTTTACTTGCCGTTTTTTTTTCTTTTACAGCTTATTTGTTTACTGCTGGAGACGTTTAACTAAACCGAGCAGAGGAGTAGGCTCCAATACTTTAGCCAGTTATTTAGGGAGTGGATGGTCTTATCTTTTCTTTTTTCCCTTAATTTGACCCCGTTTTCCAAAAGTCGCAACCACAAATTTAGACTCGCCACATTATTATATTGAGGTTTGTTTATTCATCTTTTCTCCCATTTTCTGCTCTGTGTTCCTGCCAGTGTGTTTCACCCTCTGCTTAAGCCGTGTTTATCAGCACCCAAAGGAAGTCTGATACATCTGTTTAACATCTGGGGCAGCTGTGACATGAAATAGCAAAGTAAGGGGATTGCTGAAGGAATGTTTTCGGCCCAATCTTCCCTTTAAGATATGACAGCCTGTTTAATAACCCCGTAAAGTACATTGTAAAAAGTACACGTGTGGATTGATGGTCCTCTGAGTAAACCTCAGCTAGCCATTCAATCTTCCTTTATCCTCTGATGAGTTAGTGTGTTGGATTACAACCTGCTTTCTTGTTCTTACAGGGGTGCCAGCAATTTTCTTAATATACAAATGTCATGAGAACATTTTACTCTCGCTGTAATTATTTATGACAGTAATGAATATAATATTTTTCTTTCTACTCATGGAGGAAGTGTTTTGTGAGCTGTCATCAATTCAACTGAAATCTTTATTTTTGAAAATGAAGATGCTTTCCTTCAGTTATTGACTGAAAATGATGCATATCCCAGATGAGAAAAAAAAACCTCGGCTAAGCTCTGTGCACCACATTTGAAATATCCATTAACACAAAAAACGGGAATGGACACTGCTGGGACATGACTGCAGCTCTTGCTGTGACAGCCGAGCTTTACAGTAAATGTCCTTGGACATGTCTTTGCACTTTATTGCACATTAGGTACATTACATAGTGACAGGTGATAATTACCAACCATGTGGGTGGGTGATTAATCCAGTCCTTTTTCCCCTTATTGACTGGCGTGTTTGAAATCATGATCAGAGGTGATCATAATTTAAAAATCCTGATCACCGATCGTGACTTATCTGGTTTAGTGAGAGATCAAAGAATAAAGCTATATTTTTAGTTGAATGAATGAATGGCTTCAATGAGTTCAATGAACTTGTTAATTAATAAAAGAATCAACTTATTAAACATAGATCGACATATTTGAAAGAAAACTTTTATGGTGAAAGGAGTGTGTGCCTTTAATAATATTTTCTTTTTCTTTTAATATAAAAAAATGTCACTAGCCATGATAAAGTTTCAATTCAGTCTCTGCCTGCAGACACTAGGAATTTAACATAATTGAGGGAGCAGCAGTAACTTGTGCCAAATGAAGAGCTGGCCATGTAAACTGAGAAATTTAAAAGGAAAGAAAATGTGCTTTTAATGACTGTCAAGTTGAGTCAACTTGAAACTGACCTTGTTTTCTCAGGTTCAGTTAGTTCATTTGGTTTTTCATTTGCAAAACTTAAAATGAAAGTGAATTAGCTATTCAACATAAGTTCAGTGACATGTTCTGTGCTTGTCACTTTTAACTAACTGTTTAGAAAGTGTATATAAACAGTTCAGGTCACTGTGAAAGTGAGTGCTGCCTGCAGAGCAGACTTTGTTTATACTGTATTATTAGACTAGTCAGTCAGACTGTAGAGTTCATTGATGAAGGTGTGACAGATTTATTTTCCATACATTCTGCGACTAGACTTCTGTGTCTGTGCAAAAAAGTCCTAAATGGAAAACCTGTACAGACATGCAGACAAACCACATTATAGAATGTGTTGGTCTGTCCTCACACTTCTCGTCTTTTCAGGCCAGACTGTGTTTTTCTTTGGAGAAAAAAAAAATAGCTCCATGACATCAAGTCTGGAAGTCATTACTGCTGAACTGCATTTTGACATTTAAGTCTGATTCTCCCTCCTTTTGCCTTCAGACACAAATGACAAAAAGGAAAGATTGAGGGGAATAAAATTGTTTAGTTGAAGTCAAATGTATTACTATTTAAACCTTGTTTATTGCTATTGTGTTAATCCACATTATGTCACTGCTTCAACATGCCCATGAAACATATAATAATACAGTATATTCTCAATGAGTTTCACTTAATATTTACAAGATAGAATATTTATTATGGGTTTTATTATTTTGTGCCTCTAGGGACCAGTAACATGGACGCTCCACATGTGGTCAACGTCATTCTCCCAGAGCATCGATCTTACTTTGTGCAGCATTTGGGATACTTCCTGGCAACTTTGTTACTGCTGGTGTTCATTGTTGTTGCTGTGATCGTTCTGACAAGGCGACGCAAAAAAAGAGGTATTGGGTATGTGTGTGTTTGTGTGGGTTGTGTTTGTTGTATGTGCTAGATGAGTGTTCATCTGGAAAAAACAATCTTCGCTCGCTCTCTGCTTATATCTGACAGCTTGTGAAGTGTGAAAGGCATATTAATTACAGTTGCCATGTTGAGAGCAGTATGTAATGGTCATATTTAATGTTTGTTTTTATTTTCTTCCAGGGTTAAAATATGAGCTGCGTAGATCTGCTCGGTAAGACATTACTCTGTGATACATATATGTTGGATACACCACTTTGCCTTTGATTAAAGCCAGGTTCATACAGAATGTCATTGATTTTGTGCAGCAGAAACCTGATCAGTGGAGGTGAAATGTCATTAGACTGCACAGAGCTGAAGGCCTGTAACCAAGAACATCTGAATTCAGGTACATTGAGACACATCCACACACATCACCTACCTTGACAACAAAAAAAATACATGCTTTCTTAGCCTGTGTCTGCTACAATCCACAGACTACAAAAACAACCTACTGAAAGTGAAAAATATGACCACAGGCTCCAATAAGGGTGAGTCGACAGAGTGTACACAAAGAGATGCATGTCAGTAATCACCCAACAGTAATCACCTCACGAGCTGAGTTAAGAAACATTATATTATAATGACTTGTCCTGCTTTCCCACCTCACTTCAGACTCTGATGGGCGGCTGTGGAAGTGAGTGTGCTCTTTCTGAGATGCTGCTGGCCGGTCCAGAGCAAAATACCAAAGAGTGACGAAGAAAAAGAGGAAAAACGTTAGGAAATCCAGGAGAGGACAGGAGGAATGCTCCCTCTGCTGTAACTCCAGCATACTAGACTTGTTTTAAAAGGCTTCCTTTTTTATTCAAGTTTTTTTATATAACTTGCATTTTCACCAGCTTTTATATATATATATATATATATATATATATATATATATATATATATTTGACCCCTACTTTTAGTCTGCATTCAGCCATTAATTCATGTTAAATATCAGGCATTTTTATCATGCTTTAAAAAACGTTAATTAAAATGCATGCTGATCAATAAAGTGTGTTTTATGTGTACTTTGCATGCTTACAGAGCTGCCAGCTCACACTTCTCCTTGTTAGTTGATTTTCAGGCAGTTTTCCTTTTTGCAAACTTTTTTCCTTATTTTTTAATTTTTTACTTCTTTTTGCAAAATGTTTCAAAAATTTTTACTGTATGTAAATGTTGTTTGAAACCAGTGCCACACTCAAGGCCACATACGTGACAAAGTGATAATATTGTTAAGAAATTTCTCGACTTCACATATTTTAGATATACAGAATTTGAGACTTACATTTTTCTTCAAATATTTTCCCCTGAATGGAAATATCTACTGTTGCAATAAATGTGTTCTTCAAGAAGTTGAGAAGCTCAGGAAAAGCCTTTAAAAATCTTAAAAACCATCTAATTGTTTTAATGGGCTGTGCAGTGCTTGTTTGCATCAAACATGTACAATGTATCTTGGATTAGAAAACACTGAATTTTAATTCTGAATCTGCTGGTTAATGATACAGGTTCTTACAAATCTTCACAGTCCTGTGAAGTTTACTGCACAAAGAAGTGTATCTACTGTCTCACAAACTGCAGTACTAACCCATTTTCTCTCTGTGTGTCTCTTGCTCACTTGGGTAATGTTTTCTAATAAAGTAATTGTTCCATTAAAGATTAACCACCGTGACTGCAGACTCATAAGTCACGTTTTTGTCCCAGTTGTTGTTGGGGGTTCCAGTGAAAAGAACCGATGGAGAGTTTGATACAAGAACATGAACAACAATGACAAAATAAACTCAAGACTAAAACCATTCTCATGCCTGGGGGTGATCAAATAAGTCATTTCAATCTATTACTCAAAGGATACACATAGTCTGTCAGTTTTTTGTCTTTTTCTCTAAAGAATTATTGTATTTTATATAGAGAGTATGTGGGGATATAGCAGCTTATCTCACAAGGTTCAAAAATATCCATATCCCTAAATCGAGGTCAGAATGTATTTAGTTTGCCAGTTCTGTGAGCATGCAAAGAATATTTGGACTGAACTGAAATGAGTGGAATTACCAGCGCTTGACATCCACAGTTCTTATCAGCAATTGAAAAATAATATATATATGTGTGTGTGTGTGTGTGTGTGTGTGTGTTATATATCATATTATAAATAATATATTATTATTGTTTTTGCTATTGTTATTATTACTATACAATTTACTACAGAATATTCCCACTTAGCCACGCCACTTTGCCAGTGTCTTGTGTAACAGGCTTCCAGGCCCCTGCGCACAGCCCGGACACACCACTAGATGACAGCACTCTCTAACCTATAAGGTTGTGAAAAATAGCAATATATTCCCAACTCCATATCGCAAGGATGTGGACTGTCCCTTCCTGTTTTAGTGCCGAGAGAGCCACCGTACCGACTCACATTGGAGCAGGAATAGAGACACTCACAACACGACTATGTCTGGATTTTCGCTGCGTTTGTCAAAGACACGGAGCTTTGTTTTCCACCGTGGGTTATACGGGTGTGTGTATTAGGAATGCTGTTATGTTATTCCACGGGTATCTGGTAACATAGCAGGCCTGGTTATTGCGCTGCCAATCCTTGTTCCTTTCCTGTGTCAATGATTGTCCTCCCCTCACTCTCATGGCGGAGACTAAAATAATATATCACATAGACGAGGAGGAGACACCGTATCTGGTTAAACTGTCCGTTTCTCCAGAGAAAGTCACCTTAGCGGATTTTAAAAATGTCCTCAACAATCGACCGGTCAATAGCTACAAATTCTTCTTCAAATCGATGGACCAGGATTTTGGGTAAGTGGCCGCCGCCGGTGATGATTATTATTATTATTAGCCCCTGCGTCTGGCTCACTTTCTATTTATGCTGTTGTGGTGTATGTAAACAGCTTATTACAGGCCGTAGCAAACGATGCCAGCTGCAACACTGTTACGTGTGTGTGTGTGTGTGTGTGTGCGCAAACTACAGTGTCATGTCGGTTTCCCTGCTCCTGGCACCTGCTCATTATGACAGGCTCCCCTGTGCGCAGTGGTGTTTGAAGTGATACCAGATCTGTCCAGAGCCCTAATGACGCAGCCCCACATGTTTTTTTTTGTTTTTTTTTACACAGGGCCAGACCCCTGCCCCTCATATTACTGTCAGTGCATTAATCCACATTAATGTCAGTATATATACATGTCAAAGCAGTGATCAATAAGCACCCACATGTTCAGGTTCTCAGGTTTCATATTGTTTTGGTTTGGTTTCCCATGTGCCTGGTTATCACATCTTCAAATGGGCCATTTCCAAAATTTTTGATTTTACTTTCATACCCATGTTACAGCCTAGGAGGCTGTTCTTCTTTACACACACACACACACACACACACACACACACACACACACACACACACACACACACTCAAAATGGACTGCATGTCTCCAGGTGAATCGGCAGCAGCTATAAGACAGTTATTGTGACTATTAGTCGTGTAATCAAATAATCAATGTTTGCATTTACACTAGGAGGTCTGTCAAACAGCATTAAGTCATCTTGTTTTTCAAGGTTTTCATATGATTTGTGGTTTAAATACAGTGTTAAAATTCTGAATGGGCAGTTATTTGACTTGTTATAACATGAAGTAATTTGGTAGAATTATTTTACTTCAATTTATAAATTTACATTGTTGGAATTTTATTCCTCAAAGTCAGGTACTTCCCGTACAATTCCCCTAAATTTGGATATTGCAGTATAATCATTTAATGGAATCATTTCTTCCTTTTTTCAGTTTCAGAAGGTCTAGAAAGCTCTTCGGCTCTCTTAGTCGGCCACATTTGCTTACATCAGGCCTCTGATGAGGATGACATATTTGCGTCACTGCCTGTGCCTCACTCGAGTCTAAACAGTCATACATGGGCTCACCACTCATAATGTTGTGTAGGTTATGTAACAAATGCGGTTGGAGGAAATGCAGAAGCAGAACGTTTCTATAGTAGCAAGCATACATTTCCACTGCAGCCTGACCTTGTGAGGGAAACTGACTCTTCCTGGCTGCAGGCGAGGCTTCGTGCAACCACTTCGTCCCCCAGCCCCAACTTCCTGCCTCTCTCGTACTGCGGGCTTGGCTGTTCGCTGGGCCTCAGGTGATTGACAAGCAGATTATGGAAACAAACAAAGTGGTGTTTGCTCTCACCACATGGAGACGTGGCTCCATGTTGCTTAAAACACTGCTGTACCTGTAGTCGGCTGACCTGCTCCTGCATGTGCAACAAAGCAAATTAAATTCAAAAGTGGACATTGTGAAGTGACTGCTTTCACCTACGCCTCTTACACAGTTTAGAAAGGCATCTCCATGAGCATTCTCGCCTTTGAGTTAAGGTTGAATATTCAGACTCTGTTGAGTGCCGTATGGTACTGGCACGGTATGGAAGCAAAGCCAGTCAAAGCCACAGAGGATGGCAGCGCTTTGTGGTAGTAATGCTGGCTGTGCTGCATACACACAGACACTATGGCTGCTGGAGAATCAGCTAGGGAGGAATAAGACTGCTGAGCGGGGAGGGAAAACATCAAATCCCTTGCAGTTATAGACAGTGTTTGAAATGTAAATGAGTAGTCAGCACAAGGTCCTCTGTAGTAGACCCCCTGCTATGAAGGAAAAACCAGTCATTTTCTTATGGCATTGCTGAAATACATTTGTGCTCTGTATATCAGCTCTTTAAGAACAGGCCAAACAAATTTCTTAAACGGTTTAAGCCCAAATGTCTCATCCTGCTCATCATGAACCATAAGTAAACAAAAATGAGACTGGTTGTGGCATTTTCTCTTTACTGTCACCCAAACAAGAGCCAAGCAAATAACACCAAGGATGTTTCTTTGTGCACATTTCACACCTCAGTTGTTGTTTTTGTTTTTGTTTTTTTCACAGTAAAATTCATTCATTCATCAATATTCATAGGACAGGAAGCTAATTGAGACTGGGTTGTTTTGACGCAGCCCACTTGGCTTTTCGGAAACTTCAAGGTGATGATACGGCGTTTTGTCTTTGCCACTGGTGGTGTGTGGGTTTGAGACCTCACTATAATGCAAGTCACAGAGGCACTGTGGAGCTGAGGGAAGCAGCCAAGCTGAAGGTCTGTGAAAGAAGCAGTCTTGTTTGTGCCTCAAAAAAATAGGGGGCTGGGGGGGGGGGGGGGGGGGATCTTTCTTCTGCTGAGAAAGTGATGCTAAGCCCCTGTAGTTAGAGGACAAAAATCTGCAGTTTTTTGCAAAAATACACTCCTGCCTCACCAGGCTTGTTTCTGCTGCTTGAGGACTGTGACAGATTTGAAGGTTATACTGCAAGTGGGTGTCCTAGCATTAACAATACTCCTATTACGATAGTGAGTGTTCACCGTTAAACTAAAACCTCCAAGCCTCGTGTTTTCTACATGTTTAAATTTGAAATCAAGCCACTTATGGACTCTAATGGATTCGGTCTCCGATTGAAGTCTGTTTTTTCACAATATTATTTAACTGCAAATATTTTGCTTCCCTGTTTAGAGTATCTTTAGGATCAGCCCACCAAAGACCTTGGAATGCTGGCAAGTGTTGGCCGGCTTCTCCAGACCATGGTTCCTAGTTTAACCTATAACCACCAAGCCCTACCCTGTTTCTTGTGGTATAAACAAACATGTATAATCTTCCCCAGCTAGACAAATGTCCTCAGTAGTGGAATATTCAGTGATCACCAGGGTAAATCTTCTTATAGAAGACTTAAAAAGGACTTAACAGGTCTCACAGGATATGATACCAGATTCTGTACGTATGCTGTATGTGGCTCACGGCAGGTTCCCTCTCATCTTAAAATATGCAAGATGACTGGTATGTTTGAGGGGCTTGGTGGCTTGGTGGTGGTAGAGCATTGGGCTGGGATACAGAAGGGTCGATTCCCACCCCACTAGGTGACAGCCCCACCCAGCAACCACGGGCCACCTTGGTGCCTGTCTTGAACCCAGATGAAATGGGAGAGTTGCGGCAGGAAGGACATTCAGTGTAGAAACTCATTGCAAATCGACGTGTGGAACACGTTCCACTGTGGCGAATCCTGGAGGGACAATTGAATAGTTGCTCTTCTCTAAGAAGTCAGATCTGTGACAGCAGGCCACACTACACATATGCTACTCTTAACATGTGTGTCCCTGCCTACTAACAGTTCAGGGGTGGACCTAACACTAGTGAGCCTAATATCAGATGGGAATTGAAAGGAATGCAGCCCATAGATATTTTATCAAATGGTAAAGATCTCATCTGAAATGATTGGAATTGTTGCCTTCCGTTGTTTTCGGTTCTTAAAATGGACAGTGATATGTTTATTTTTCCTGCCAGTTCTTCCAGTAACTGCTGCAGCGGTGAACTGTGTGAGTGGACCAGCCAACATTATTTCTGTCCAACATCAGCATTGCTGATATTGCATTTGCTCGGGCCACTCCCACATCCTCGTAAGTCATCTTACATCTGGTCATGCAGCTTGAGAGAGAGGATGCAAACACTTCCTACCTAACAAGCAGCCGGCAGACTCAGCCCTCGCCTTCTTCCCTTTTCCTCCCCAAGGTGCAGCAGGCCACAGCAGCTGACTCTGTGGCCGCCAGCTCCAGCCGCAAGGCTACGTTATCTACGTCCACCACTCCCAGGAATACAGCTCCTACTTTGGCAGCACTCGCAAAAACACAGCTAGCTTTGCTAATCATTTTAGTAACAGGGACGTTTTGGCAAACATGAAGTGGAAAGAAAGCTGTTACAGACACCGCTGCATAAAATCTTCTTTAGCATTTTTTGTGCTCACAAAACATACACCTCTCTTGCTTGTGCTGCACTCAAAGCCAACAAGTTAGTGTGAGTCTCACCAAATACTTAGAAAATCCTCTGCATAAAAACAAACAACATACATCCGAAGAGTTGTAATAGAAGGTTATAGGTTATATATCAGAAGGGGTGTTCTAGTGAAAAGTGTTAGCCAGCTTTCCATGCTTGATCTACATGACACGAGCCTAGCAAGGGTGGGGACTGCTTGCCGTTGAATGGTGTCCCAGCAGGTCAAAGGGTAACTGGGAGGTATTTTTGTAGGGGATTTACAGCCAAACATGAACACACTGTGGCAGGCTCGAAGATGACTTTATTAATATACACTCCTGTGCCTGTTGTCACAACTATGAGGGTCTCTCTGTCTTCATTGGACGACCATCAAACATTAACACCTGCACAGATTTACTGTATACTCTATTCATTACTGTTAAATTCCCCTGCATTGCCCGGGTGAGTGGCCGTCATCTCACCGTTGTGTTTGGTGTAACTGAGTGGGCAGTTACACACGCTGATAAAGACACTGAGAGTGAAATTGCTGCTGCTCACTGAGCTTACACAACTCTTAGCACGGGTGCAAAGCTGGTTAAAAGCCATGTGGAAAATGTGACTTGCAAAGTGCGAATCTTTCTTAGTATGTGTCAACAAGGCAGGGAAGGAAAGTGTCTGCAAGCTGCACCGTTTTGTGTTGTTGAGCTGACTCTGTCCTTCTCCAGGGCCAACTAGCCTGACTTTATCTGTCTGCCTTTTCCCCAGGGTTGTCAAAGAAGAGATTTCCGATGACAACGCCAAGCTGCCCTGCTTCAACGGGAGAGTAGTGTCTTGGGTAAGTGAGATGGATGGTGCACAACGGTGTCCCTTTCTCCTGGCTGCTTGCCTGGTTGTGCAGCCTCAGCTCTACTGTAACCAAAGATATGTGGAACCGTCATGGATCATGTAAATGTAGCAATGTAACGCCTCCACAGAGTTTTTATACACTCCACCTTGAGCTCACTGTATTGTATAGATGTGGGTGATTTCATTTTGAAATCAAACTGAGCCACTTTCACAGAATGCAATCGGAGGTGGTTTAGTTTGATCCTAAAGCAAGAAATCATTCTAGTGTAACCTGTGCATGACCTGTATTGGATGGTAGGTTACTTTATTGACTTCTGGAGGTTTATGGTGTTGTGTGTAATTGTGGGAGATAAATAGCGCCGTGACGACACGTTTCCCTACGGGGACAATAAGTGCGTTAAATTGAATCAGTCTGTCATGTTAGAGGAGGATTTACATCTTAATCATTGCTCTGTCATATAGGACAGAAGTCACAGACTGAAGCACTGGCTTTGTACTAAATATGGCTTGAAGACTAAGAGCAAGGATGAATGAATTCATTTGAAACACTGCTTCATTTAATCGACTTAGTGGCCCTTTGTTCGTTTTCTTTATTACACAGTATATTATTTTATAGTTTATTGATTTCATCAGGATAATTCATTATTGCGCATGGCTCCCATCACTGGAAGGTCACAGGTCAAAATCACCCACAGGATGGGGGCTAAGAGGGACTGTTTTTCTCCATAACACATAAGCAGTGTCAGTTCTGCCTGACAGCAGGGCTTGAAGGCAGCATTTGTATTTACATGTGGTCTTAGTATCCCAGTCGGAAGGTAACCCACATGTATGCATCTTTATTCACATTAAATTTAGCAGCATTGCTTTATGAATTTCTCCAGTGGTTCCCCTATATTTACACAAAGAGATTGTTTTTTCCTGCTATCACTCTGTCACTGTTAGTAATTCACAACGATGGTAATACATATAAATTGATTAAACTGACATAAAGTATAGGCGACTGCATGCATTTTATTGTTATTTTAAACCATTGTTGTTAATGCAGATAAGATAAGATAGGATGAGTACGAATTTTACATAATGTGGAAATAAAGGACATAACAACACATTGTTCAAAAAATCTGGATTACTGAAACTTATATCTGATATCTGATTGAGGTTTAGACATTCTTAGTTATGCATATGACAAGAAATAGACTGTTGTCAGATCCTGTACAGAAGCTGGTTATTTTTATTTCCGTAATAAGAATCTTTAAAGCAGATTTCTATGTCCTGTTTAACTGCGGAATTCATGGGGCAGGTAATGTAAGATGTTTTCTCCTTCCTGCTTCTGTTCAGTCGTGGGATATGTACAAGTACCTCAAATGGGTTTTGTTAGGATTTATATTGTCATTAGCGGAACAAATAAATGAAATTAAAATCAAAGTTTGTGCATAAAGTGTCCAGCATGTAACATTGTTTAATAAGCTTTATATTAGCTATCTATAATATCTATCTTGTGGCCAAAATTTAATGTACCTTGCTATTCTGTTAGCTGACATAGTCATAAAAATCAGGCCACGGACTTACTGTGCTTGTTAAGTTAATGTTTATTTAAGCCTGGGCTAGATAAACGGAAGACATATTTGTTTGTGTAACTGATTTAACTTATGCCTTTCACATGTACACTGAATAAAGTACACAGGGAGACGACCATCCACTCAGCCATAGTGATCCACATCCCACACTACTGACTACAAGACTGTAGTTGGATCTTTTCCTTTTAATTAAGTATTTCCACTGTCAGGTAAAATCATTAAGTCACAGCAGACATATGTTACTTACATAAAATAATCAAACGAGCTCCACAGATTGTGTTGTAGGAATTTCAATTAGAGGAAAAGAGTGTGCTGGCATCAGTTCTGCAAGAAGTATCATGTGATGAAAAGTATGTGCAAAGTTGATATAAGAGTGTAAAACTAATTTTTCCTTATAATAATACTGTCAAGCGCAGAAAGAAACCATCATATAAAGCACCTTTTCCATAAATCTGAAGAACCAATGGCCACAGGGGAAAACTCCTCATTCCTAGCATGTGTCAGACCGAAAAGCATCCACGTACATTGGACACATAAGGTCGTAGGAAGTGCAAAAATACTTTGAGTCTTTGAAAAGAAGCGAAAATAAATAAACAAATGCACCATACTGGTTCCACTAGGTTCTTTTAAGGATCTAGTGACACTGCAATGGCACCTGTGCATCTCAAACCATGCATTAGAATAATCATAGCCCATCCATTTATTAGATGTTTCGTGGCTGCCTGCTTTAACTTGCATTATTCTGGCTCAGATGAAAGGAGAAAAGGCTTATGTGTGGGTCAGTGTACATCATCCTTCATACTGACGCTCAGCTAAGTAACAGCAGTGTGATCTTTTAAGTTTCTGTCGCTCGCTGTGTCTTTTGTTGTTTATGCAGAGCCAACAGTCATTTCCAAGGCCTCTTTGGAGCATCTCATTTCATAGTCATTCCTCATGAGTACTTGTACACAATATGTGTCCCGCTGTGTGATGCCAACATCACCGTGTGTTTACCTCTGCATAGTCTGCCGAGGTTGTTTTTGATCCTCTCTCTACACACTAGGGGCTATATCATATCATTCAACTAAATATTTATCATTGTTTGGCTTTCTCTCAAAGCTGAATACGTGCTTGGTAATATTTCCCTTTTCTCAAATTGTCTATTTTAGTTGGTCCTGGCAGAGAGTGCCCACTCTGATGGTGGATCTCAGTGCACAGAGAGCCATCCAGAGCTGCCCCCTCCTCTTGAGAGAACAGGGGGCATTGGAGACTCACGACCCCCCTCTTTCCAGTAAGTTGACTGATTATATCCACATATGTATGTATGTATGCTAGCAAACACACACGCAGACACACACACACACACACATACATGCATGAGTGTCGGCTGATGTAATCAAACGCAGTCCAGTGCACTGGGTAACCTTTTTATTCAAGCGTGCCATATGTGCTTATCAGAATGGTTGGTAGATCATCATCTATGCCTGTAAAGAAGGTGTAGGTGGTGTTATATTCCTGTGCATGAATATGGCACGCTGAAGCTTGAGTGTAGGAACATGGATGGGTGTATATTTCTCACTTCTGTGTACGTCCCCTCCCGCCCACTCGCCCATGAAGTAAGTTGTTAGTCGGCTCATCGATGTAAACATGATGCGTATGCCGCCAGCGCTGCTGCTTCTTGAAATAGCCTTCACGGCATAAACATCTTTGGGCAAATACTGGCACTCAGTGAGGCCCATTGTATTCAGTCACTGAGAGCATTCATCCATACTCCTTTAATAAAGGCATGTGTTGGCAAAAAAAAACATAGGTGCCTAAAAGCTTAGAAATGGAGATTTTCTCCACAGCTTAATTACAGTATCCTGAGCCCACATTTGAAACTAGCACATTAGAGAATATATCCCTGCACTTTGCTGAGGAGAAGTTAAATATAGTCAGGGAAGGACTGGGGTCTACGGGGGCAAGGGTTGTTGCCATTACAGTGCAACAGTAATATGGCTGAGGCTCTATATTGAGAGCAAGCTATCTGTCAAGGCTCAGTGTCTTTATCCAGCGTTTGACATCTCAGCTCGCTTTTGCCCTCTATGGGCTGTTCCCTGCTGTTTGGCTGTCAGCTATCCTGATGGTTTCATTGTCCCCAGCCAGCTTTCCCTGGGAGTGCCGCCACCTTGTGGACCAAACCGCATTATTACATGCCCCCTACCCTCATAACACTCTCCCTCCCCCTCCCCCTGCTTAGTTGGGTCTTGTTCCTTCTTTGAGTCAAGCAGGGCTTTCTCCCAAAGAAACAGCACGGTCAGTTCCATATAGTGAAGCTCATCTTTTTCTGAAATCAATCCAGTCTTCCACCATTTACGGTTCTCTGTAAACAGCGGGAATATTATTAACACTTCATTTCTCTTTGTGCTTTATTCATGCATTTTGTGTGTTTGTCAGCGTGAATGCCTCTGTTTGATGTGCACACAGAGTAGGTGTTTTGGGCTAAGAATGGACACAACTGATGTGCTTCTGCCTGGTAATCCGGATTAACAGACATAAAAAGCACCCATCTCTATTTCTACAAAGTGAAAAGGGGGGGGCGATTGGCAGGACAGACGAGGAGGTGGGGGGCATGGCATTTGTTCAAAGCTGCAGTCTAACGCCTTGGATACCCAGGCACAGGCAGTGACCAGTACATCAATCATCACACTGCTTTTCCGGTCAATACCAGTAGAGATGCATACAAACTATGCATTGTTAAAGACATTTGCATACATGCAGTGACCTGTGCTGGTTGAAAACCCGGCCCAGGTGCACCCATTAGCACTCTGTAGCAGAAGCATGTAAGCATGCCTCATTGAGCACTTTATCCTGCCGAGTGAACACAGCAGACGCAGCATCCTGTCTGCTCTTGTGTTTTTAATTTGCATTGATCATCCTCTCATTACCACTGAGGTGTTTGAGGACATTATTTATAAGCAGAATGAACAGCAGAATAATGTTTGGGTTTCATGCCTTTTTTGTTGTTTGTACATTGTATATGAGCACTACCATTTCGGCATGAGCGTCTTCAATGCATGAATGCAACTGCTATTATTTATGCAGGTGTAAAGGTGCATGTTACACACATGCCTAAGTGTGTGTGACATATTGACAAGGGTTGAGTAGAGTTCTCACCAGTTTTAGGTTTCCCAGATGCCCGGTGGCTGTGTGAGTCCCTTAACCATGGTGCCTGAGGCCACAGCATCTCCAACCCTCTGACAGAATAACAATCTGCCTTTCAGCCCCTCAAGAACCCCTCACCTACTCCCAGACCCCAAGTACATGAGCTTATTGCTCAGCCCACACCTGATCTGCCACTCCTTGTTTTTTTTGATGCGATCTGTCATTCTCTCCTGTCTGCCTCTCTCCCAATCATGCTCCAGGCACCATCTGGGCTTTCAATAGGTCTCATTAATGCCAGTATTGTCCAAAATGGCCCCCTCTCAGGATATCTGGTCATTAATGACACTTAGTGAAAAACACATCACATACTGCACAACAATGAAACTGCTATTTTGGCCAGGGGGAATGAATTTGAAACAGTCATGACATGAGTTGCATATTCCCCTAAGGCTGAATGGCAGGCAAATAGATATTATAACAGACAGAGGTATATTGTATCTGGGGATTATGTTCAGGAGTGTTGGTCACAGGCTGCCTAGAGAATTCATTGGAAAGACTTTCTATGAGACAGTGTATGTTTTGTGCATCAATCTGAAGTTTCCCAACGTGTGTGTGTGTGTGTGTGTGTGTGTGTGTGTGTGTGTGTGTGTGTGTGTGTGTGTGTGTGTGTTGCAGTGCCAATGCGGTGAGCAGTCGAGACGGCCTGGACACCGAGACTGGCACAGAGTCTCTCCTCAGCCACCGCAGAGAGCGAGAGAGGGAGCGTGCACGAAGGAGAGCTCGAGAAACTGAGCGTGAGTGTTATCACTGAGGAACAGATGGATCCTAAAAAATGCAATTATCTTGTCATTTCAAAGTTATTAGGTTTCAGTTCCTCTTCCTCATCAGTCCGCTGAAAAAAGTGGACAGACAGTAGACATGTATGAACAAAAGGGATCACATGGTACGTCCCCAACTTTAACTAGACCAAGAAACACACGTATACCCAAATTCTCAGAAGAGTGATGGAAACAAAGAGTGAGTTAGTTCACTGTGTCATAGTTTCTGGTATTCACTGTCTTGCCCAATAATTGCCCCTCTTGTGTTTCCTGTTATTGGCTCAGGGTTGTGGTCAGGGGCTGTTTTACACTTGAATCTTGTGTTATAAATGTACCCTGTCAGTATTCACTAATGCTTTGTAAAATATCATAAATTTGGAAGTTGTAAGTTTCAGTTTTTGTTGATTTATAAAAGCAATCGTCTGCAGCTTAACTGGTAAGGTTATTGCTAGGATATCGATTTAAAACAAATTAAAATCGAATTTCTGGCAAATTAGCAAATTCCTATTGAAATCATTTTGGTTGAAGGGGAATGTTGTTCTTGCTGCTCCCTCGCACGGACTGCTCTTCTTTACCGACTTGATGTTTTTACTGTGAGAGCTTGCCAAGCAACACTGCCAACAACAGAAAACAGGGTATACTGGTGCTGCAGGAAGAGGTGTGTTTGTTATCAGCATAATCATACCTGCAATATTTTGAGAGATCCGCTTCATTCTATTCTCGTGTTTGCTATCTGCCTATTTTGGCAAAATTAGTCATTTTTTTATGGCATAAACAAGCAGCTTCTGATGTTCACAGTCTGTTGTTGGTTTCCCTCACAGCAGAGCCAGTTGTCTGTCTGTCTGTTTCTGTCTCTCCTCCCCTTGTCCTCTCTTCACAGCAAGCCTGGCTCTTTGCATCCTGCGCTCAAGGCTCATTAACCAAATACTCATTAATTTATGTGGTGCAATTAGCAGCACAGGGCACAGCATCAGGAAGATGCTGTAAATGTCTCACATACTGGAAACAGATTAACTGTATCCTAATAAATTCATCATCACATCCATTGATTTTTGCTATTGTTACGCTCCTCTGGATCATATGATGGGGCTCTTGACACAATATATTGTTGGGGTTTACTGCATAGGATCTACTGCTGCTAACTGCCAAGTGCACATCTGCTGTTTTGTGGGTAATACGGAAATACCTTGAGCCTAATGAACTTTGCATCTGTCCTCCATTCGTTTTTGCGTATACTGTCCTCAATACAATTTCTGATGTCATTCAGGTGACACAATATACCGAGTTTCTTGCATTCAAGTACTCATTTATTTGTAACACAGACAAACACGCACACACACAAACACAGTGACAGTCTCTCTTTCTTTGCTTCCTAGCCTTACATCTCCTCGCCTGCTAGTCTGTTAGCTAATTAAGTGAAACCACTGGGGCAATTGGGTGTGTCCCTCATGGTCCACCAGTGCTTTTGTAGCTCATAAATCTAGCAAACCAGACCCAGTGAAATGTTTTTCAGTTTGGCTCTTTGTGACACTCACGTGGCCTGGATGTAAAGATGTACAGAATAAGGAGAAAGCCCCGCCTCTTCACCTCGCTGCCTGCAGCACGAGCAGCAGCAGGAATTCCCCTGTCACCTTATACACACGCTCCAAGTGATCCTATGATCCCATCTCAATTGCTTTTTTACAGTGATTGGCTAAAATGCTGAGTCCTGGTAAACAGATCCCTTCAGTGTTTTTGTCTTTGCTGAAGTATTTTAGACTGAATGGATGAAAAATGTAGCAGCTGAAAATTTTTGAAGGCGTGTACAGGTGTAGGACCTTGAGGGCAGCACGGAGTGGTGGGATACAATCTGTTTCAATGCCACCAGGTGGTCTCCATCTTAACCTATTGTAATAAAAAAAACTCTAATGTTCAGTTAAAACATGGTGGGAGAGACGATGTAATGCCTGAAAAAGAAAAAAAAAGCATTGCTGTTGTATTAAGTAGTATGCTTGTAAGCGCTGCCAGGATTTCAAAGTTGAGGTTAAAGAAGACATTACTAAGCCAGAGCACTTATGCTATATTAAAGTATTAGCACAATGCACAAAAATAGCTGGTGAACGTAAAGTGTTCTCTGTACTTAAAAGTCTCCCAAAGTCAGTGTTGTGATGTGATGCTGCTAAATGAATTCAGATTTGAAAAAAAGCCTGATGGTGTTTTCCACTGAGGTTGAGATGGAAGAGGACAGCACATAATCTTAAATCCTATATTACTGTTTGTTTTGGTGAGTTCGTTCATCTGATTGGTTCAACACAGATTACTGCAGTAGCTGTTCTATAGTTGGATGCCATGGGAGGGAAGGGAGGAGGGATAACTTGCCCCTGACTCTCACTTCAGTTTCTCTGTGCATTGGGTGAATGCAAACTGTCGACTGAGGTGAGAGGGATTTGTTGTTGTCTTAGGTACATTATTTGGTTTTTGATATTTAATTATGTTGCATGATACAGGTGATAATTTTCTGGATCATTTTCTGGTTGGTTTAATGGAGCTACTGTTTTTTCATTCCAAAGTGATTATGGGAAAATGGTTCTCAGCGATTTTATAGTCAATGGCGTTTATGTAATGTACAGCAATGGCTTTAATCTGATTTGTCATTTGCTATTTATTTATGGTTCATAGCTAATAGAAATGTGGTTTGCATGCAACCTTATGCTTTAAGATGTTATAGCTTATACCGTGATACAAATTACAGTTTAAAAGTTTCACATCTACTCAAAAAGTGAAAATGTTGTTGAGTCATAGCCCCCACCTCTTTCCTATCTTACTTCCTAACTTACTATGCTTATTCACTATTTTTTGTTACTGCTTCTGTTGTAGACAAGCTGTGAAGCCTGTCAACAGTCAGCTGGTGGTTGAGGCCGTGGGGCCGGCTCTTAGTGAGCGGCTAGCACAGACGGACAAAGATACAGATTTCAGTCTGGCCTGGTGAACCTGCACATTTGTTGTTTTTTTGTTTTCTCTGGTGTGGCAGTCATCTGAGCGTGGGAGGAAATATGTTTGAGTGAATCCTCACACTGGATGTCATGTCCCTTTGCTGATTTGTGTGCTGATTATGTGCAGTTGCTCCGCTTTCATAAGAAAAACCTTCCAGGCAGAGGAAGCAGTGAGAACTACCAAAGTGATGGAATGTTTTGCTTTCTCTTGGCGGGTACGCTGGCCGCCACACCCTCTTCACCTTAGGAGACCTTTCCAACCCATCCGCTGTTACCCTGAGACAGCACCCTCTCACTGGCAGTGTATGTACAGAGATGGCCAGGGAAGTCACACGCCTGGGAATTTTCTTTTTCTTGCCAAGCTGCGCACAGTAAAGTCACAAGTAGCCGAATTCATTGTGATATTATTTGTAATTTTTTAAAGTTACATTACATCAAATCTAAGATCAGATGGAAATCCTTCGTCTTTTTTCAATAATGTATAAATCTTTCTTAGGTGTGAGAGATGAAAGCGCCTGTTGTTTTTTACCATTGTTGCTCAGATAACTATGATCTTTTTCCAGTTGTGCTACTCTCACTGACTCTGACCTTCTTCCCTTCCTGATTGCTCCCTCTCATTCTGATCTGACCTCACGACGAGCAACGTGACCTCCCGCCTGACTCACTGCTACCCTGCTCTTTCTCTCTACAGTCCCTCGTATCAATGGTCACTCCAAATCAGAGCGCACTGCTAGGGACTCAGCCATGGGCTATGACAGCGCCTCAGTAATGAGCAGCGAGCTGGAGTCGAGCTCATTTGTTGACAGTGATGAAGATGAAGATGCAAGCAGGTAACATACTACCTCAAGTCAAAATATATTTCTGCTACATCCAGATGCTTAAATCAGTAGCTTTTATATGTCTCTAAGAAAACACGAGACACAAAAACACCCAACATGATTAGGACAACAGAATATGTAAATTTTTCTTTTTTCATGACAATAAAAAGATGCTAAACATGTTGTAGATGCAACATGCACTGGATATAAACAGAGCTGGAAACCTCAGGATTGGATTAAATACTACTATACTGTATATACATCTACACAGATATTTACATTAAAAAAGTTGTGCTTCACATATCATGTCATTTCTGCACACTCCCCACAGAAGATGTACTTAAAAAATATAATATAAATAAATCAAATATTTCATAGAAAATATATTAAGCATTTCTTACACAATGCATGTACTCAGATTTTTTTCTCTTAATCTAATATCCTGTCTCTGGGGGGCCTGGTGGCTAAGTGGTAGTGCATTGGGTTGGGATGCAGAGGGCAGCGGGTTTGAATCCCACCCTACCAGGTGTGGCCCCGCCCAGCCACCAAGGGCAACATTGATGCCGGTCATGAGCCCAGACAAAAAAGGGGAGGGTTGCAGCAGGAAGGGCATAAAAACTGGCGTAAAAACACCTGCCAAATCAACGTGCGGAACATGTTCCGCTGTGGCGACCCCTGGGGGGACAAGCCGAAAGTCGTTGATCTAATATCCTGTCTCTCTCTCCTCTGTCTTTCAGGCTCAGCAGCTCCACAGAGCAGAGCTCTTCTTCGCAACTGATGCGCAGACACAAACGGCGAAGACGGAGACACAAAGTGGCTAAGATAGACCGGGTGAGCACTTCTGAGACACATCAGAGTCTCTGCTGTAACTGATATTGACTCTAAGTGCGAGATACAGATGAGAAAGCTAATCGATATAGACTTTATGCCACTTTGACTATACATTGCTTTACTAATTGTTAAATCTTCCTGTCTTTTCAGTCTTCGTCTTTTAGCAGTATCACAGACTCCACTATGAGCCTTAACATCATCACAGTCACGCTCAACATGGGTAAATCTTATATATCAATATATCATTCATTATGTGATTATATCAAAGTCTGACACATTACTTTTAGTATAGATGTGAGAAAATAATCATTTTGGTGTTATACTCCTTTCACGTTTTCTCCCTGACAGAAAAGTACAACTTTTTGGGTATTAGTATTGTTGGCCAGAGTAATGACCGGGGAGATGGCGGCATCTACATTGGCTCTATAATGAAGGGAGGAGCTGTAGCTGCTGATGGCAGAATAGAACCTGGAGATATGCTCCTCCAGGTACGGTAGTTGATGCTAAGTCTTAACTAATTTATTTCAACCTCTTTCGATCGTGATACATTTTATGGTAAATATCAGTGACACCTCTGCTGCTTTATAATGTAAAAATACACATCACATATATAATTCGCCAGCGTTTCTATATTAGAGTCTGTGTTTTTTATTTTGTATTAATAACCACAGCAATGTATTCACTTTGGTTTCCTGCCTCTCTAAAAGTTGTTAATGCTGCCTTCCTGGCATTACCTCTTTTAATCTCTGTGCTCCAAAGTGCAATGTTCCACTCACTTTAACAATGTAACAGTACAGTTAGTTGCCCCAACGGTCACAATGTAAGTTTCTTTCTGACTGTGTGTGCTACGGAAAGCAGCTACAGATTTGCAGATCTGAAGGCCTAAAAGCACTGCAGCCATTAAAGTCTGCATAGTATGTAGAAGTGCATGAACACATTTAAGTCCACTGAATAGCTTTAAAATCATTTGTCAGTTTTGAAAACACAATGTACAAATAATGTGATGTTGTTTGTTGTAATGACTTAATCATATATTGTGTTGTCTGCCAACCAGGTGAATGATGTAAACTTTGAGAACATGAGCAATGATGACGCTGTCAGGATCCTAAGAGAGATTGTTTCCAAAACTGGGTGAGAACACAGAATTTACTGAGATCAGCTCTAATAGGAGCATTAGTGATACATCTGTGCTACACAGCACACTGAGAGTGTGTAAGGAATAGAGAAGTCGATGTCATGCAGTATTGGATTTGTATCAATTCAAAAGTCTATGTTTAGACTTTCTGTCACGATTCTCAGAAGTGTTGCTACGATAGATCAGTGCTGCTGCCCTAGTGGGTCAGTAGATGAGCACTACCCCATGTTTGGCCCATTTCCTTTGAAATATTTAAGGTTTTTAGCCAATCAAAACAAAAGGCGTGCAGGGAGCCCTTTGAAACCACAATAGCAGGCCTATGTATATATATATACCTTCAAGAGGTTTCACATTCTCTATACTACAAAACATTTAACAAGCCTGTTAATACAAATTATGTGTTTTTTCTTCTGAGATCTCTCTTTGTGACTTTGAGTAAAACAGGCTCAGTGACTTTCTGATCAGCTATTTGCTTGGTTACATCAGATTATAGAGCGATTACAGAGTGTAAAAAATAGCGCATGCTTCCCCTCTTTATGTAAGTATGAATATGCAAATACATCTTGTGTAGTAATTTTGTAACTTGTGGTAATTTGCTGTAATTTCCTCTGGAAACCACACCACATCTTTAAACAGTTGAATGAACCAGTAGAACTACAACTGGCTGTGTCAGTCAGCTATTTTAAACATCTGACAGTTGTGTAGCACAAAGTAAAGTAGTTAGTCAGGTATGTTAGAGAGTAATGTGCTCTCTCCAGTCTGTTGCATTGTTTGGCTTGATTAAACTTTCTACACATACACATATACTGGGGTGACTGTGTCGCAGGAATTTATAGCGGTCGTCCACTAATCCCACGGTTGTTGGTTCGATCCCCGGCTCCTCCGGTCGCATGTCGACGTTTCCTTGAACACGTATAGCAGCTCCCCCATCAGTTTGTGAGTGTGAATGGGTGAATGAGAAGCAGTGTAAAGCGCTTTGAGTGCCAATAGGTAGAAAAACACTATATAGCTGCAGACCATTTACCATGTAAACAGTCCGTATTTAATTGACTATGTATTTCCTTCTTCTCCAGTCCCATTAGTCTTACTGTTGCCAAATGTTGGGACCCTTCCCCACGAAGCTACTTTACCATCCCCCGTGGTAAGATGAACAATAATACTTTATTGCATTAATGTGGGTACATATCAAATGCTACAAATACCAGATTAAACCTATTACATTTGGAGCAGTGTACCTTATGCTTGTTGCAACTATTTCAAAGTTGCTTTAATGTTCATTTGTCCAGCTGAACCAGTCAGACCCATTGACCCTGCAGCTTGGATTTCACACACGACGGCGCTGACAGGACCTTACCCACACTACGGTAACAACTACAGACTATCAACTCTATCAAATTCCATGAAACATCCCTATTGTAATATTTCTAACAACCCTACAACAATTCGAAAGTTCTGCTTGTCTTGTTTCTCATGAACTCTATTTTTATTTTATTTTTCCAGAGTTTGATGACTTGCCTCTCTCTGCAAGTAAAACAGACATGGCAACCATTGTCAAGGTGATGCAGCTACCTGACTCTGGCCTAGAGATACGAGACAGGATGTGGTTGAAGATCACAATTGCCAACGCTGTCATTGGTGAGCGAAGCAGAACTGTGTGGGAACGTTTGAAGCTATAATCTAAACGTTTTTCTTGTAGGGTTTTTCTGGTAACAATTTACTGTAAAAATATGAAAGTACAGACAAACTTGAAAAACTTGTCTTCTCCTACGTATCTGAACTTTTGTAGAGGATGAGCATTTACTGTATGCCACAGTGGGTCTTTTGAGTAAACACCCACAAGAGAAAAATAGAAAGGATCACTCTTTAATTTTTGCTACAAAAGTAAAGTCTTTACTCTGAAACGTATACTACACAGTTTCCACTTACTTTATTCAGAGGACTTGCAGCATTGTGCTGCAAGTCTATATAGCTACTGTGGTCAGTGTGGTTGTTGTGCATATCACCAGTATTGGTAGTTAACACATAGAGCAGCAGCCATCATGTCTGTGTGTGTGTGTGTGTGTATGTTGCTGTGTCAGGTGCTGACGTGGTGGACTGGCTTTACTCCAGAGTAGAAGGATTCAAGGACCGGCGAGATGCAAGGAAGTATGCGAGCAGTCTGCTGAAACATGGCTACCTGAGACACACCGTCAACAAGATCACTTTCTCCGAACAGTGCTACTATACCTTTGGGGACCTCTGCCAAAGTAAACCCACTTCTTTCAGTGTGTCCATAATTCAACACGTGTATGGTTGTTTTATGAATAGAAAGATTGTGCTAAATATTTCCCTCTGTTTTCTGCCCAATAAGACATGGCATCACTCAATTTAAATGAGGGATCCAGTGGTGGAGGCTCTGAGCAGGACACTTTAGCACCGCTCCCCCCAACCAGCAACCCATGGCCTCTGGGTGGGCAGCCGTTTCCCTACCCTACCTTTCCCTCTGCACCCCCCAGCTTCCCACCAGGATATTCAGACCCATGCCACAGTTTCCACAGCGGGAGTGCAGGCAGCCAACACAGTGAGGGTGAGCAGTGAGAATGAGCAGCAAGACGAGGCTTTGAGTTTTCCATCAGACTTTAATTTCTTAATGTGATAATTTGACTCAGTAAGGCTTTATCCTTAATCTAAGTCACTATGAACACGTTTCTGTCTCATGGTAATGTTAGCTTTTCTGGCTCACTGGGCAAGGAGTTGACAGTGGATTGTATTGTATTGAATGTATGTATTCTAAAATGCGTCCTGTATTGTCAAGGTCAATCATGAGCATCTTGAGTCATACAGCGGACAGCTCTGCAGTACTGGGTGTGTACACACACTAAAAAAAACTGATCAACCATATGATTACAAATCGCCAGCTTGAAATGACACCTCTCCATCATTTCTGGAATGATTTTATGTTTTCGTTTTGAATCAAAACGTGATAGTGCTTTGTGTTGCTGCTGCATGCGTTTCAATATCTGTATTGAGGGAGAGCAGAGAAACAGGGCACATGTGTCACTGTCATATTGTAATTGAACTGTACATATGTCATAAACAAGGCCGTCCAGACACATAATGGTAAGTTTTATGTCGCCATCAATCAGTCTTTAATTTTTCATTGTTTGGAATAATTCATCCAGACATCATCATGTTTTGCTTTTAGCCACTTGTCATTCCTATAGTAGGTTTATCTGTGGAAGGACAGAGAAGATAACATCAATCAACTTAATAGTTAAGTTTTTTTGGGCAGTTCCAAAATGGTGATTGCTTGTGTGCATGCATCTAAGCATTTTCTGAGGATCAGTTTCTGCATACAGTGAAATTTTCTTTGAGTTCCATCGCATGAAAAGGAGCAGCCAACAGCCACTGGAGTAACACATGTTATGGGCCCTGATAAAGATGACTACATTAGGTAGTGTGGGCAAGGGCTGGGTTGGGAGGTGTGTGTAATTCTATTGTTCCCTCTGTTTCTGCTGGGCAACGGTAGACTGAAGGAGGAGGTAGTCCCAGGACACTGGGGGAACCGGTAAGCCTGCTAACCCCCTCTCCCTCTCCTGCTGCTCTCTATCTCACTATTCATCCTTTTTCTACCCCTCCTCTCTTTCTCTTTTGCTCCACATTCTATACCTATCATACCGTAGCTGTAAGGCCTTTTTTTTTTCCTTTGCCCATCCCATGTGTCTTCGTTCGTCCGTCCTTTTGTCTGACTCTCCTGACAGTCCATTCTCCCTCTCTGCACCTCTGGGCATGCATTCGTACTGTGCTGGGAGGTGCATGATGCAGGACGATCACTCCGAGGCTTGTGCTATCATTACCCACTGATAGAGGGCGATCATGCACCACTTTACCCAGTACTGTCAGGCTCATTGCGGAAGAGGGGGGTGGCCAGCGTGGAATGTTTGATTTTGCAGCAGTGTGGTACACCTTTATCAGTATGACATCACCAGCACTGAGACATTACACTGGCTTACTTTGAAAGCTGACAATGTGAATAAAATACCTGGCGTTATTATCCACAAAGTGCTGCGAAGTGGCAGGTTTCTGATGCAGGTGTATCATGTTCACCTTTATAATCTGTGAATGTTTCAGTGTTTGTCTGAACATCAGAGGAAGTTCATGGGATTAGCTGCTTCAGGTGGAATTGGGGGAAAAAACCTTTGAGATAATCATGTTTGCCCTTGACTCTCGCTAGATTGCATAAGGAAATATTTAGTCACACCTTAAACAAAGTGCGCTAATGCATTTAATAATATTAAAACTTCTTACTGTTTACAACAGAAGATCACTCATCTAATAACCTGAAATGGTGCCTGTGTAGAAGTATATTTGTTTAAAGTGTGACTTCTTGGCTCCTAGTTAATTTGTAGCAAATCAGCTGTGGCTGATGAGTTGGAGCTGCTGCATTTATTTACCATACTACCGTACCGACTGCCAAGCTCAACATGACTGTTTTCCCTTTCTCAACAGGAAGCCGAAGCAGTGGATCCAACCCCAGCGCAGGCAAAGGTAGACGCTCCTCCCCACAGGAGAAGGGTCAAAGGTCAACATGCAGTGAATCAGAGCCCGGCATTCGTGGAGGGAGGCGCGGTGACAGGTCTGCCAGCCAAATGAGCCATCACAGCCACGCCGTCTCCAGTCACAGTCACACTCGATCAAGTCTCGGTCACAGTCAGTCACACAGGAGCCACTCTCTCTCACAGAACTGCCACCCTGCTTTCACCTACAGTCACGCCCCGTTCACTCAGCCAGGTCCAGGCTCCTGTGCCCTGAGCGAGCGAAGCCATGCCTCCTCCTACGGCCCCCCAGGCTTACCTCCTCCCTATTGTTTGGCCCGTCTGGCCCCTAAGACGTCCGTCAGCAGCAGCACGCCCCCCGGAGCCCCTCCTGGGAGAGAGTTAGCAACTGTTCCACCTGAGCTCACCGCCAGTCGCCAGTCCTTTCAGCATGCTATGGGCAATCCCTGTGAGTTTTTTGTCGACATTATGTGACAGGACAGTGCCTTTAAATCTTTCGGAGCACAAAACAATTCTCCCCACACCCTCTCGGCCAACCCTTTCATCCCAGTCTTTTTGCCTCTGACCGTCAGAGCTTCAGAATGTAGACACTGACTGGCGCTCTACCGTCCCACCTGCTACCTGTCCGTTCCTCTCATGTCTAAGCAAAGGACTACAGGCTAACAAGAGCAGAACAGGAGGTCCTGTCACACGTACAAGCACAGGTCTTCTCTGGCTGCAACCCTCCTTTGTATTGACATGACGTGTACAGTTTGTGAAATGTGAGTGGTATTCAGTGTGGTGAGTCCTTAAAGCTGCCACAAAGACATTCTCGGGAATGTTTGCTCTACCTAGGATCATTTCTGTTCTGCAAGACCTTTAAGCTAACTGCGCCTTGATCTCAATCCCCGTGACCCAGACCAACACCTACGGCCCGCACTTAGAAACTTCTATTCTGGGCCGAGAACTGAACTGGTTCTCCCGATTCATATCTGTGCATACTAATACAATTTAGCACATTACATCAGACATCTGGCCCTATTCCTTTTATGCCGTGGCCTCGCCACTGGCTTATTTAAGCTCTTACCGGCCGGCTACTAAACACTAACCTTCATAAGTCCACGAATCGTGGATTTCTTCGACTTCCGAAGGGAGGTCCTGTAGCAGGCCAACAGTTTAACAAGACTGCACATTGCATGACTGTCTCAACTCAAATTTTATTACCGCATTTCTTTGAAAGTATTACCATTATTGGGGGGAGCGGTAACCTCTTGCCAATGTTTTAACAGAAGAATCCTTACACTGGATGATTTTTTTGTGATGTTATTTATGTGATCATGTTGCGTTGATGGTGTTGTACTTTGTCTACTACAGCTGACTAACAGACAATCAGATATCACCTTTTGTGAATCAGTGGCCTGTTTCCACTGTCCTAGCTGTGCTTTGTTGAATGTATCATTATTCCTGTCAGCGATTAAACCCTGACACTCAACACACTTTGTGTTAAACACTTTTAAGTAAAACAAATCAACTTACAAACAGGATTGCAAACAGTGGACATCTACTACATCACTGAAAGCGAACCTTTGAAGGGCTGAGGTGAGATAAACCTATTTGCTTCAGCAGTGGGGTTGTCTCCTTTGAAGTGAAGCTTCAGTAAAAGTCAGTGTGATAAAAGCCAAAGCCTCACATTGTGTGGTAGATATTTTACGATAATGTAGAAGCTGTCTCTGACATAGATGTCTTTATAATTTTCGTCAGGCACTTCTCATTTTTACAAATATAAGGTGACTTCAAGGGGAATTCTGGTTGTCAGATTCTGATCTCCTTGCAAAACAATGGCAAATCCCTGAATAAAAAGGAAAAGACAAACTCTACACACTAGTTTTATTAGCACTTTTTCATTTTGTCCCCCCTTCCTTTAGTATGAAACACTGTTTGCAATCTAAGCGTTCACTTTAATTTTGTCTTACAAAATAATAATTTGTACAGAGAAATTTGTTTTATATATACATATATATACATATATGTATATATACGAATAAAAGTATATATGGTAAATTTTTGTCTGCATTTTCCACAATAATTACCTATTTTCTTAAATAAATACTGTGTACTTTTATTTTAAGGCCACTAGGTGGAGACATTCAAACTCTAATCAACTTGTACAATTAATTATAATTCTAGATTTGATACATAAAATGTATTTCATACAATAATTGCCTGTTAATAAGGCACAAGTATTTACAAGGTCTGACAGATCCAAGCAGGCGGTCATTTCTCAAAAATGAGCAGCAGTAGGTGGTCATGTAGGTGGTCATGTATCAAAACATAGGCTGTTATAAGAATTACTGATAAGCTACCCAGCAGGTATAATGCTTATTACAAAACCAAATCTATTAACTGTACTGTATTGGCTTTGAGATCTGACAGTTACCACCCCTGAGTGGAACTTCCGTACACCCGCGCCCATACGCGTACTTTCCCAGTGGGCTGACGTGGCTTGTAAAAGGCTTCTTTGCTTACCATACCCAGACAGACCCCCTGTCTGCTTGACCCACCAACCACAGATGTCAAATCACTTTGTTTGCGTCCCTCTATGTGACGCTACACTCCCCCACAACAGAGAGCATCAAGACGTTTGTCAGGAAGGAAGTGATGTCACGCTCTAATGACACCCCCGTCTGTGGAGGCAGATTAAAAAGTACCCGAGTCAAGAAACAGAGGCACAGAGGTATATGATCACTTACACAATATTAACAATGGTATTACACGAAGTGAAAACGTACTCACGGATTTACATTGCTTTCTGTCACAACTGACATAGTTGCAGTTTGACTCTGAGGCTGATTTCAGCCTTCATGCAAATCAACACACACACACACACACTTACCAGCAGAATGAATATCACTATTTCCCAAGCAAGTATGTTAATTGAACTTTTGGGGTTTACTGTGCTTCATAGCTGAATTTTTAGGGGGAGGTTGAAGGGTAAGTGTGGGAGGTGTTTCTTAGCCAATGCTGTGTAGGCAGATGAGGTGCTGACTTATGACATCAGCCTCATGTAACATGCATTTGATCTTAAAGTAGGCGACCAAAGTGCATCAGAATGTCAAAGGCGAAATCGGACAAATGTCATTCAAGTCCTACTGTCGTAGTACATGATGAACATGATGCTGCAGAAACACCTTATACATTTTTGCGGTGTGTCTGTTTCCTTGTTAAAGCATGACATGAGTCTGAGTCAAAAGTATGTGCAAATGACTTAAATCATGTGGACTGTGAAACGCTGTCACACTGCACATGGTTGTCATAGTCCACATCGTAGTATTAGTCAGCACATTTCCTAGTGTTTTAAAGAAGTCAGAACACTTACTGTAAGGAAGCACTTCTCTTTTCAAAGGAAAAAAAAAAAAGCCATGAACTTTGGGAATACCATGAAAGATTTAACTGAACCCTAAAGGCGTTCATGCGTCGAGCTCTCTTTTGGTTTCACATCTGATTGAAAGCACATAAAGTTGTGTGCTTGATTGTATGCAAGTAGAAAAAAAAGGGAATTTTCAAAACTTTTCAGTGCCCTCCAACTAAACTCGTGACTGTTTGCATGAGTAAGTTGTGTAAGATGACTCATTGGAATTAGTAATTTGTGGAATGGCTTTGTGGATAGAGTTTATTGACACTTCCTCAATTTCATATTGTTTGGATACCACTGTGTAGCAACCTTCTAAACAGTTAAATCCAATTTAACAACAGTGAATTTCACATTATCATGGCTGGTTGATCAACACATACAAGTGCAGTAAACATTTATTTAGGAACAGCAACTGGGAAATAAGCTCTTCTTATTCAAAAGTTCAAAAACTATACTTAGTCACACATGGTCATTGAAGAAGTCATCTGTGACAGTGAGTGCATCAGCGTAAGAAGAGGTGACTACTTCTTGAAGCATAAACAAAAATGACTCGTATTCATTTTAAAATCATACATAACAGCCAGTTCATCTCAGTTGCAAACTGTGGAATACTCATCCAGGAGAAATCTGTCTGAAGATTACTCCCAAATAACAAGCTCATACAAAGGCTACTGTAAAAATAATGATACTTTTAGTGGCTAAGGTCACACATATAATGACTAATTTGCCCTGGCACAGGCGTTAATTATGGCTGGAGCTGTAAATGTAAGGTGAGAAGGTAGATAAGTACATTCCTGCAAGTTGGAACAAGTAGAGTAGTGTGTCAGCCTTCACAAATAAAACAATGTTGGCATTTAGGGCTATTACCAAACCTTTGGGAATTGCTTGATATGACACTCTAGGGGGAGAATGGCAGTGTGTCAGCGGGATTTTATGGTCCAGTTGCACAGGCTTCTTTTGAGAAGGAAAGCAAAATACGAGCCAAACTCCAGGAGACTTCCCACTTATGTGTGTGCTCATTGTTAAAAAGAAACGAAGTCAAACATTGAATGAAGAAAAGCATCATCCAAACACAAAGGATATCAGGAATTCAGGCTCTACTGGCACATTTCTGTAGAAGCACCAAAGAAAAAGGTAGGAGGTAAATAACTAGCCATAGCATAATGCTTAGGTTTTTCTTAGATTTATTATTGTTTTTTAATTTTGAATGTTATAATATTATATATTATATTAGCACAATATCTCATGTTATTTTAGTTTTGTGATGTGATCTGATGTTTACACTGTAATATGCTTAAAATGAAAGGCAGTGTTTGTCATTTAATGTTGGAGTAAAGTTTTGCAGACTATGACATGACAATTGACATGCTTGTCACTTATTTACCGGCTCATTCTCATATCTGATGTGTGTTTCCAGGACCCACCCCCTTTGAAAACTTATGAAAACCACACTCAGCTGGTTGTGGTGTGAGTTGTTCACTGAGCCTACAGCAGAGACACAGTCTCTCTGATGACAATACACCTCTGATTATTACTGCCTGAGTATTTTTCGACTAATTGTACAGATTTGGACACAGAAAGGAATTTCTCTGTGAAGACAGAAAGATACCTGGGATATTCTTGGATATTTCTTTGACTAGATTACCTCCCGTTTGTTTTTCCCTGTGGAGTCTTATCTAGTCACAAGGCTGGAGAGCTGACAGCAGTATGTCTGTGACCCTGTTTGCGACGGTTCTGTATTTGCTGATGCGCTGCTCCTTGGGCAGTATTGGACAAATCGACACAGGCTGCATGAGATGGACCATAAGTGACGGTGAAGCTTGCTGTGAAGCCTGTTATCCAGGTAAGTACTGTGATAGAAAGAGAACTATCTTTACATGTCTCACTTTGAATGAATTGATGAAATGTTCCATCAGAAGGTTCCACTGACCGGTTTATGTGTCATAGTTGAGGTTGCTGATGTTGTACACTTTGCAGTTACAGTACAATTTCACAAAGAAAAGGTGAATGCTGCTCACTTTCCAACTAAAAACAGTTGTCAGACATTCTACATTCACCCGATAGATTGTTAGCCACCCCTAGTGATAAACGAGTACACTCTGATACAGCAGCCATAAATTCTTACTTCATTTAATTGATGATATATTATTTTCAGTTCAGACATCATGATTTGGAGACTGCAGTACTGTTCCACAACATTTCAATAATATCTGAGAAGTATTATCTTCACGAAGACAGGATTTCATAGAGATATATTAGACTGCATTAGTTCTAATTAGCTGTACTTCATAAGATGCCCAGTGACTGTGCTTTACATAATGTCTAAATACGTTGTTATTCTTTGTAGTATCTAATAAGAGGAACAAGCCCACAGCGTTCTATGTGGACGTACAAAGAAAACTCTTATTCCTGTCTTTTAGCAGTTCCTTCCTAGTGGTTGAAACTAACCAAATATAGTTTCAGTGGTTTTTCAGCTAATACCACAACAAAGTAAAAAAAGGCGTGGATGAGGCAACTGATCAGTGAAATAATTTGGAGCTGCGAAATACACTCGTACATGTCATTGAAATTCCAAAACAGTCAAGTTTTAATAAGTGCAGACTGCTGGAGGTGTTTTCCCCAAACCGCTGTGTGTCGTTCAGCTGTTCGGCACTGTGACCTTTTTTACACACAGTGGCAGATCTAGAATTTTTTGCATGGGGAGGGCATTACACTGGGTTACACTTTGTGTTTAAGTGATTTATGAACATTTGTATTTTATTTTATTCTACAATTACAGCTTTAGGGACTGAACAGTTGGGGTGGGACTGGTTTAGAGGGATGAAGCAGCTGAGGGACAAAGCCTACAATAAATGTTCATTCAGTGTGATGTCAGCTGATGTGGCGGAGCTTACACTATAGCTCTTTGTATTCCTTTTGTGTGTTTGTTGAATGTGTGTTTATAGGAAACCGGCTGGTAAAGCAAAAAGGTCCAAACCCCCAAAAACTCTGCACTCCCTGTGAGAATGGGACATACACAGTGAAGGACATGAGCCCAGTGTGTGACCGGTGTACACAGTGTGTAGGTGCGTTAGAGATTCCAAACAAAGCCATGTAACCCATTATTAAAATCTTTCAAATTTCAAGAGTGCTAGAACTCACTTTACATCTCTTTTCATTTGTAGGTGCATTAAAGCAGTTGGAAGCATGTACAGCCACAAAGGACACAAAGTGTGGCTGTATAGAGGGACTTACCTGTGGTGATAACCAATGCTCCCACTGTGTTAAGACGTGTGGCAAAGGCGAAGAACCTACAGACAATCGTTAGTAAAATGACAAACAGCACATGACTTTGACACAAACCCTGTGCAGGTTACATCGTGTTGTCTAGTGTTGACTGTATTACTCTTTCTGCAGGTTCTTGCAGTCCATGTCCAGAAGGAAGCTTCAATGACCAAATCCATAAGAAGTGTAAAAAACATAGTGCCAAGTGAGATGTAGCCTGGGTTATGTTTTGTTGAACGAACAGATTTGATGAAAACCCAGGAAAAACATCATTTTAATTCTTATTGTTTTTATTTGTTCTTTAAGGTGTCCCAATCCAGATGAATATATTGTGACCGAGGGCACTGCCTTTAGTGACATAATGTGCACGGCAATTTCAGTGGAACCTACCCACAAGAAACCATCTGGTAATACAAACTTCTGTACTTCACATTCTGCTGTTATTTCTTACCTTTATTTATTTAAAAGCAGCTCTAATTTCTTGTTGTTTTGTATCAGAAGAACCTTTGAAGAGATGGTCGCTGTTCTTGACCATAATCATCATCGTGACTCTGGTGGGCTTGGTCATCATCATCATGACGACCATTGTGGCTGTAAAAACGCTCCAGACAAAAAAGAAGACAAAAAAGACCCCAAAAGTCCTAAAAACACCAATAATCAGAACCCCCACAGGTAAATATACTTCATGATGGATTCAGATGAAATCCTTCGCTAGACTATGTTTCCTGAATGTCACTATAAAGGATGTTTACTGAGCCAATCACAAATACAGTTAAAATATTTGACATGTTCACCTCATTCTGTCTTCTTTAGATGATCCAAGGACATTAATAGCAATAGAGTGCAGTTTTCATGAGGCCCAGCAAGAGCAAGGCAGCAGCACAGAATCACTGGATTCCAAGGATTCCACCATTCGGCTCATTGCATGAATGGAGAGGGATTTGGCAGGACTGCCTGATGAAATTCCAACCAAGGTTTTGTAAGAGTCAGCTACAGTAAACATGGCATTCTGAATAAGTGGGATCCTTCTTTGTAATGCTGGGTCAAACATTTGGAAGTCATCTTTGTTTGCTGTGCCAATTTGCTTAGCTCTTATTGAAAAATGTAGCTACTATGTTGTGATAACCTCTAAGGTGACCTATGAAGATTCGACACATCACTTAGACTTTCCAGCACAACTTATGACGACAGAACAAATACAGAGGAAGGAAGGTACAGAACAAATACAGAGGAAAGAAGGGGAATTCTGTGTGGGAAAAAAGTGAACTTTGAAATCCTATTCATCATGTAAATTATCTTAATAGGCAGCCTGTTTTTTCCTTTTCAGTTAGGTTTGGATGATAAAGTAGGCCTGAAAAACCCCTCTTCCCCCCCCCCCCCCCCCCCCCCCCCCCCTCCCCCCCCTCTCAAAAAAAGAGATAACTGGATTATTTACAGGACCAAGTCTGGCATCAGATAATGTTACATAGAAGAGTTTGACTGACAGTAATCCTTCCTAATCTATTTGCATAAGAAGTACAACTACTGAGTATTACTACTGTTTAAATCCATAATCCAAGTTGGTGTTCATCTTGGTGTAAATACATTTTTTTTAAAAAGCAGACAGGTTTGGCCCCCTGTCATAATGTTCAACCTAGTTACAATACTGTATGTAATGTTTACAGCTGAATCTGTAGCACTGAAGCACCTGTTAGTTTACAGCAAAAACTGTGATGAATTCAATGTTGAAATGTGATTAATGAGGGGACAGTCATGTTATTTGTCCGTAGATGGGGTTTTTGAATATGCTAAATTGTAAAAATAACAACTACTGTAAACAATGGTATCACATTGAACAAAACATAGTACAAACAACCTCTTTCACCATACTACACATTACCAGGAACTATATGGACTTTCCTAGTATTGCTTCATTGGTGTATAAAAAGTCCAGTGAAGGTGGATTCCCTTCTTGTCAACAAATATACATGCTAAAGCCATGGAGAGTACACAGTTTGCATATCTAAAAAAGTACCTTGGTTTATTTTTTCACAAGAGGTGTTTGGTTCAAGTTTTAGTCCAAACACACACTGGGGAAGAGCAGTAATATTCCTGGAGGAATATGTAACATACACAGTACTACACATACAATTTTAAGCTTAGTGCTGAGTGAATCATATGGGAAATCAAGTCAAATGTTATATGACACAAGTTAGACCTGTACTGTAGTTAATTTTTTTCAGAACAGAGTGGGCAGTAAGACCAAGTAGTATTTTTCTAAAATCTCTTCTGAACTGTAGCAGGTATACAGTTCCTCTGAAATGGAACATTTGAGAAATACACCGTGTGGGCCTACAGTAAAGCTGTTAGCCCACTTCTTTATCAGGCTATGTGAGTCACACATTGACTCAACTAGTCTGTTCAAAGACCGCAAAGTTCACACGTGCTACTCACACACACACACATGCCCCTAACATCTGCTGCACTTTAATTTACCCGTCAACTGTAATCTAATCGTTGTCCACTCCTGGTTTTTTATTTTTCTGCCTTGCATTTTTTTTAAGACTATTTATAATATGCCTGTTTTGAACAACAAATTCCACTATGCCAATTAATTTGAAAACAGATGATAAAAATGTTTTTTATTTTTTTTACTTTTTGCACATTTGTATAGAACAGATGCATTTATACTGGTCCACATAAGCGGTGATATGTCATTTGAAAAAAAAAAGTGTTTTAAATGTAATCGGAAAATAAATACATTTTTTTTTAAAACAGAATGCTTGTGTATGCTTAAACTTCAGTGACACAGAGAGTTAGTTCTGTTTCTCTGAGAAGAAAATCGAGCTCCAAATGATAGGGCTTGAATATATTTATCTATTTATATAATATCATAAAGCACTTATAGACATGGGTTTTTTTCATTGGCATTTCCATTTACTAAAGGTTAAACAAGTTCACAAGATTATCATTGCAATACTGTAAAGTTGGCTGGAGTGCTGCCAAACTGCTGTGACACACACACACACACACACACAGAAAATGAGGATGCCTTCAAATAGCTTGACCAAAAAAAGGCATTGCTCAGGCTCAGGTTAGGTTTTCACAGAAACTTCTTATTTATGTTCTTGGTAAAGTGAAACATTTGCCTTTACAGAAGTGTAGGTAAAAAGCAACAGAACTGAAGCCGTTGTCACATTATTAGGCCTTGGTTATTATCTCTCTGAATATTTTTTGAGGAAATAAAGTTTATTTATACAATTTGTAAACACAAAAAACAGAACTGGGATGCTTACAGCACATACTAGCTAAATGATAACAAAAGAAAAAAAATAATGACAAAAGTATAAAAAGTACACTTTAAATTAAACACAAATTGCTGAAGATTAACAATAAACCTCAATTCTTTGCTCTGAAGAACATAAAGGCATCCCATTTGTCAAAGGAGTCCCATGTGCTGTAAGTCGATTATTCCAGAAAATGGTTCTCCTTGTTCCACTGGACTAAAGTGCTAATATCAATAATATTTTAACCTCAACATAATAAGTTATGAGAAGTCTGTAAGTGAAAAAACATTTAGTGTTATTTTGTTTTCCAACTGGACACTGCTGGAGATTACTGTTGCTTGCAATTGTCCTTCTTCTCTTTTGGTTTTGTGCGTCCCGATTTGTCCAATTGCCGCTTTGTGGGTGGGATGAAAGTAGGCTCCTCAAGGAAGTCATCTAAGCCAGAGGGGGACATGGGAAGTGACTGACAACTTGGGCCTATGATAGAAAAAAAGGACATTAGTGTCTAGCTATAGTTTTAAACAATTTCATTTTGAGTGTCATTGTTACAGTATTTACAGTACCTGTTGGTCCAACCTGGAGAGTCTGTGTGGCTTGTCTCCTAGCCTGGAAGGTTGGGTCCAACTCCTCTGCGATGTTTCTTATTTGTGGGGCTTGTCTGTAAAGCAGCACTTGTATATTAGCATCTACACCCACTGGCTAATTCAGTAGGAACAGCTGTTCAATCTAATGCAGTCAAATACAGCAGCTCTGCCATAATTTCTGCTTTTACAAGGTTATAATTTCTTAGTTAAAATTGGAAATGTAAAAACAATTACGGTCTATAAAAAACAGGGCTGGATGGCTGGTTCTCTGGGGAGCAGTCCTCAGTGGGGGAAGGATGGCCCTCAGAGTCGAGTCTCTCTCGTTGCACCTGCAGCAGTGGGCAAACGGGTGACTGTCATAAAAAATTGGAGCTGATGGAATAAGCAATACTAACCAAGATAAGATCAAGGCCGGTGCAACAAGAGCAGTTAAATAATTCATGACAATAAAATGTATAAAAACGAACAGTTACCTGTCTCTCTCTTGCAGCTTGACTGATCATTGCTCTGTGTTCATGCCAAGATGCTGGTCCTTCTAGCTCACAAGATCTACGCTTTGACTTAATTTCCCGCTTCTGAATAAAACGTGCAATTTCCTAGCACAAAAACATAACAAGGTATTACTCCACAAGCAGATGTCAAGTGTGTGAGACATAGATGCTGATGACACATCAGTTAATTATCGTTGCACCTCATCCTGTGCCACCTGTGCTGCTCTGAAGTCTCCCTCAGGGTAAGAACTACATGACGATGGCCGGAAGTTCTGTGGGAACAAGACAGTAAATGAAACCAAAAGAAAGACAGAGAGACAGATCTTCTGTCCTTCCTCATTGGCTCCAGAATCACTGAGCGTCATGATAAACGTCTGGATTCCTTACCCCCCTAAACACTTTCTCCTCCTCCTCCTGAAGCTTGCGTGCAAGCTCTTCATCTTGAAGAACCTGTTGCAGCTCCCCCATGTCTAGGCTTGCCTCACCCAGCTCTGGTTGGAGCGATACTCCTGGGGGTGAGGTTTCACTCTGTTATTGTCATATCCAACAGTATTTTACGCTATTATTATTTAACACTACAACAACTATGCATAAGACCAAATGGATAATAAAAGCAAAAGTAGAAGGTGAAAGACAGAAAGGGTGATGACCTTTGAATAACATTGATAAGAGGATGCAGTACGTAAAAGCTTGTTGAAAGACGTCAACAGGACGTCACAGTTTTGATTCACCGACATCAATATTGAAAGGCTCATATTGCAGATGTGAAATGAAAGCACACACCCAAGACTATCTTAGACTACTGAAATTGAAGATTCTAAATAGGAAAATGCCCCATTTCAGTAAGAGATCCCAGATTCCTGATTAGACTGGGGGAAAGTGAGAGGAGAAGATGCACACACATAGGGAGCATAGCTTTGGAAGCTCTTCCTCTGCAGACTGGAGTTGGTTGCAGTTCTAGGTGTTACCTGCTGCCATGTGTCTTGACCTATCCCTGGTCGAAGCCCTGCTGCTGTTGAGGCTTTGACTAGGCCGCGGAGCTCTTCGACGGGGATGCTGTACTCTCGTTTCCACTTCCTGCTCCTCCTCTGAGCTCAACTTTTCGTCTATGGTTTTGTGCCAATGCCTGTGTTCGCTTGTTGTCCTCTTGACCCTGTAATCAGTTGCATTCCTCTGACTCACAGAGTCAGAGTATACGTAGGTCTCCCTACACCTTCTACTGCCTCGCCTTTCTCTGTGGGCAAAGTATGAGCCTCTTCTCCTAATCTCATCTCCATCATGCTCCACATCATTATGGTGCCTGTCTCGGGCTTCTCTGTGATCTCGCCCACTGTGCTCCCTGCATGACGATCTCCTCCTCTCCCTTATATCTCCATGGAAACTGTGCCTGGTTGTGGCAGCTCTCTGAAAGACTCTTTGATGTGGTTGGAAGTCGCTGCAGGAGACCTCACTCCCATGAAGCACCTGACTGTCTCTCCTTTGAGGTAGTGTTTGCAGTGGCACCCCATTGCTTCCAAACCTCACAGGCACACCCCTCTCTCTGAGAACCTGGCCTAGCATCTCCCAGACTTGGCTACTTTCATCCGGCTGCGTATTAGAGCACCTAGAATCATCCTGAAAACGGACATGTTTGTCAGGGTTGTCCTTATAGCTCAAGGTCCTTGTCAAGTCTCTGTTGCCGTTTCTACTTCTATCGTGTAACCTGACAGATTCGCTCCGACTACATCGTGTTTCTCCTACCAAGCCCAACCTACAATCTGTGTTTTGATCTGTGCTCCTGTTCCAGCACTCATACCCCTCTCTATTGTCTCTTTGCTGATCCTGATTCCTAGGCCTTCTTTTCTCTAACTGACCATTTTCATAATAGTCCTCATCTCGCTCTCCTCTTTCCTCTTCCCAACCCCTGAGTTCATCTGTGATGCTGCTGCGAGAGCTTCTGTGACTTCTCTCTTGCAGATAATGTAAAGACGCCCGCTGTTGAGAAGATGCTTTGTTAAGTCTTTCATTTATTCCCCGATAATAGACAGGAAGTTGTTCAGAGAAAACTGTGTCCGAGTTATCTGAATCCTCACTCAAAGCCTCTTGCAATTCACCTCTGATATGCACAGTGGAATCTCTGTGTCCTTGATTTGACCATGAAGTTGTGTTTCTTTGAGCTGCTAGCCGCCTGGGAGAGACAGCCCTAGACCCAGTTATGTCTGAATTGTTTTGAGAGGTATAATATTTCCACCTGGTGGTTACAGGTGAGTACTGCTCCTCTCCGTCATGAAGGCTGAGTGTGTGCTGATGTGAGGATGGCAGCGCAGGTTCGCCAGCGCTGCCTTTAGTTATGTCAAACATGTAAACACAAAAAGCAGGAAGGTTGGGTAAGGTCGGTAGCAGGTACTATGACACAAGTGCAGTTAGTGGTCAGTCAACACATAGAATTAAATATAGCCTGCATGTTACTTAAAGAGTATTTGTTACAAAATTGATATAAATGTTTGACACAGCAAAGGCATCTATGGGTTTTAATGTACACACAGCATGTCTGATGCATACAGCTGATGAAAAACATAACATATTATGAAGACGAATAACAATAGCATGTTTTGTTCATGTTTTTTTCATCTGTGGAGAATGAACTAAATAAAAAAAAAGAGGAAGCAAGGTCCTGTCAGACCTTAAGTGTTACAAATAATTGTGCATTTCTCTACTCCCATGCACAATTAAAAGAAATATGAATTTCTTTTCAGTGACTTTTAGAGTGTTGAGATTACTGACTAGTGTTCCCATGTATGCAGGGAACAAAACACTACAGCACATTAAAAATAAACTGTACCTTCACTGTGGCCCTCCTGCCCTCTGCTCCTCCTCCTGATTCTTTGGTCTTCCTCTTCTTGCATGCGCTTAGCTAATTCCTGGAAGACATAACAATAGTTATGATTTTTGATTGCATCCCAAACCATAACAAATCATTTGGCAGAAATTTCCGATAAATTAACAAAAATGGATTAGTTCCTGAAGTGAAGTGAATTACTGCCCTCTTCAGGCCCCGAGAGGACTTCATTTGAACTGCATCTCTGAACTACCTTGTATCATTTGCAATGATAAAGTAAAATCTTTCAGTCACTTCACGCAACGTATTTGTCATTACCATCATGATGTTTACAAAAAGGCAAAACAAATGCACCTTTACTGTGAACTGTAAGGTTACTACACTACTCCATACTGATATAAAACTGAGTTAATTGTGACTGTAAGAAAAAAACCTCATGCCCACTAGGCTGTTCCCAACCAGCAGATGGCAGCAAAACACACCATATAAAACGAAAGCAAAGCTGAAGTTAAACCTCTTACCTTTGTTGGCCTCAAATGTACTCAGTTTCTTTAATTTGATCGTAGTATTAATTTTCTAATAATGTAAAGTTGAGAATAGAGAATATAATCTCCCGATAGTGTGACCTACTTCTGGCATGTCTACAGAGGAGGCCACACCAAATGCAGAGCCATGTTGGGTGATTGACCTGATGCCACTGTGAGATGATGTGACATCTTAATAGTGGCTATTCAACA
This sequence comes from Channa argus, assembly GCF_033026475.1. NCBI lineage: Eukaryota > Metazoa > Chordata > Actinopteri > Anabantiformes > Channidae > Channa > Channa argus. Next base: position 6,768,154 of record NC_090209.1, read on the forward strand.
CAAAGCTTCATGGTGGCCAAACTGACTTTGTGGAAAGTAGTTTAAAAGAATTGTAATCTTCTACAGCCTGAGCTGTAGAGAAATGCCTCCAGAAGCAACTCTACAGAACCAATTCTCTTGAAAAAACACCTTGTCACTGGGAATTGTCTGCTCATACCAAAGCTACTATAGTTTTTCTGCTATTTGAAGGAAAGCCCCCTGCCCCCACAACCACCACTGGGTTGTCTACACGTTCCCTTTCTTGGAAAAGCTAAAACTAATAACGTTCCCTAGAAGTCAGCATAATTATAAAATTGCTCTCTGTAGGCTGCAATTGTAGCACAGATCATAAGTAAAAGCAAACACAGCTCCTTTTGCTTTGCAATCAGGTGCATGTGTGTCAGCCACTTTGCCAGCATCAGCAGTGTGCCATGGCAGGTTAGGTGTAGAGTGCCACAGGGATCTGGCATTTAAAACTGCACATCCTAATGCCTTATGTTCCTTAATTAAAGACACATTAAAGACACTACAGGGGGGGAATATTAAACACCTCTGATCAGTCCACTATTAACGACAGCTGGTAGCATTAATCATTTGATTCTAATATCGAAATTCATAAAAATAATTTATATCTAGATAGCAGATCTATTCATGTCTGTTCATGTTTAACCCAGAGAAGGTAACTAAGGCTGTACAATTTAACAACAAGTGGAGACACTTCATGTTGGTTCCAACAACATTCAAACCCAACCCCTTTAATAATGAAGAATTAACCCGCAGTCTCCCTGTGCTGCGTTTCCAAACAACGAACTCTTATAAGTCTGTCTAGGGCAGCCTCCTCTAAAAAGGAAACTGCAGGGTGAAGGAAAATATTATGCTGGAGCAGCCTTGTGACGCAGCCTGCTCCACTACATCAGTTGTGGAGTTTTGTGGCTGTGCTGGCTCCCATCCCACCCCCTGCATTGCTCCTTTTTATTACGCAGCTGAACATGTCCATTGGTGGGCTGTCAAATTATTTTTATTTTTTATAAAACAACTGATGTTCAGTAATGCACATGTGTGCTGTAAAAATGCACAGCAGGAAAATAGTTTAGATGGGTTGGGCTTCTGTGTGAACACTGGAACAACCAGAGAGATGTGATTGATGGGAAACATCTGGTTGCCCATTTGTGTTTGAGTAAAAAAAAAAATCATTTTTCTAAATTCAGATATTTTTTGGAGACTTCTTGTTCCACAGTACGCTGCATATGAAAAGTAGTTACAACTTCTATTGCAGCAGTATCTTTTATAGTTTTATTAAGAAACAAATGGGAAAAAGCTCAATTAAGTGTGTACACCTCTAAGGCAAGACTGTAAATGAACTTGCAGCTCTGTGGGGATGTACACCGAGCTATTATTAACACCAGCAATGTTGAAGTTTAGCATATTTACTATGTTCAACATCCTGTTAGGCTAATAACACTGGTAATTGGGACAAAACAAATGGTACAGCTACAGCTGACATTAGTTGTGCGGATATCTGGTTGTAAACCAAAGTATTTTACAAAGTGTTTCACATGATAGTGACATTAGATTGGAAGAGAACATCTGTACCCAATTTCATGGCAATTCATCTAATAGTTATTGAGACATTTCCCTCAAAACCACAGATGACAACCTGATGATTGTGCCAGAGGAAAATTAAGCATCAACACAAGTCAGCAAAATTCCTCCTGTAGATACCGTGAAGTACAATCTTTCATGAGAATTTATATCGTAGTTGTTGAGATATTCAACTTTCAACTGCTTGCTTGAGCTAAGTGTTAAATACGATGTTAAAAAAATACTACAATGTTGCAAAAGCTATGTGGAACCACAGTAACAGCGTTGACCAGTTTAATAAAAAGAATCACTAAATAACCAAAAGGATATAAGAGTCACACTCCTGATTAAAAACTGTTCATATTTGATCAAACTACATAGTGAAAAGCTTTACATGTGTCCAGTGTGCACATACAGACAGGGAACTTGACTGCATTTTGCATGGATAGCTTGTGTGTCTGTATAACAGCTGACTGTACGCTTTCAGAAGACACAGACACGCAGAGGGGCACTTTGTTGCATTCATTATGGCCTCAGTTAGCAGAGACTGTGCAAAGCAAACCATATGATACTCCCTCACCTGTTGGCAACAGGTAGATAATTAAATGCTATACAAGCACGTCCCTAGTGCCAAATAAGTCCTTAAATCCCTGTGATGAATATGCTTTCCCTAACTGTAAGAATAAAGGTGGTGGTTTGAACCAGCTGCCATGGTTGCCCCTCTGGGTTATGTCCTGTTCCAATCTTCATTTACCAGCAGCTAATCTCTCATTTGTGCCCTACACGAACTAAGCTTCACACTTTAGTATTTACCAGTTCAGACAGTCTATCGTAGTGGGTACTAACACCAACTACTGTGTCTCAGTGGTTTGAGAAGTTTTTAACTGGTATTTGGATAGGACCTGTCAATACTGTAATCTATTGTTCCTGACATGAGTTCAAGCTGAAGAGCCAATTTGTCTGAAGAAGGAAACTGCCTTCCATTATCAAGCAAGTGTCGGGCCTACAGGGGAATAAATGTTTTATCATTTAAAGATATATTTGATCACTTTAAGTCTTACTTTAGTTTTGTCCAGGTTTTTGTTTTATCACCCTTTTGTGCCAAATTTAAACTTTGCTCATAAAATGTCTTGCACTGTTCTGGTTACTGACAGAAACTCGACACCCACAGAAAAAGATTTGTTCCTCTTTTAAGAGCAAATCCCTCTAAGAATTTCTTTCTTTGCTTTCACATGAGAGTCTTCGTATTACCTGTTACTTGTAAAGCTATTCTGATTTTCAAACTTGTTTCCATATGTCAGTCATCCTTGGGGAATATGTATATTTTCCACAATGTTTTCCATACTGATGTGGCAAGCTACAGCATAAAACAACAAATACATTTAAAATAAAGATTTGTTTTCTTCTCTCAAATAAATTCACTGGAATAATCAATGTATTGTAGTGCACGAATCATTGAATATCATATCCTGCAATGTGGCTCATTGCAAGTTTCCTCTTGTCTTAAAATATGCAAGATAATTGGTATGTTAGCTATGGTAATGGTTTAACTGTTAAATGTGACTAGCATAGATGCTAATAGCAGGAACTATACATCTATATCTATATCTCTCTCTCAGAAATAAATACAAGTTTACTACAAATTAGCTAATGAAAAATCAGACATGCTTTTGTATTATGGTTCAACAAAAGCATAAACAAAACAAACAAACAAACAAAAAAAAAACTGACTTAGGTGAAGTCAAAACTGACCTTTGCACTTTTGGACACAAATACAGTTAAAGTGCAGGAATGGAAGATGACCATATTATGATTCCAAATAAATTATGACAATGTATTTGGAAAGCATTACTACATCTTCAATGCAATGACTGAATGTGCGTTAATTAGAAACTAACACATTCAGATGTATGAGAATTAATATTCCACACATCTGAGCTCACCTCATCGTCCTGCTCCCTCTTCTGAGCCTCCTCAGCACATCTCTCCAGCTCCTCCTGAATGACACGGGCGTACTCAAAGTCCTGCTCCTCTCTACAGGAAAGTCGTGGAATGGATATATATTTACTGAAATGAATCACTAAGCATATAAAGGTACAAAGTAAATTGGCATGTGCAGGACCAACACAGTATATTCAGAGAAACACATTGAAACACAGTCTACACCGCCGGTGTGTTTGATTCCGGACAGGCATGTGCTGATGTTTAACTAGTGCTGCAGTGTAATCTGTGTTACAGAAAGTTTTGTGGGAGCAGGAGTCACTTACAGATGTCTGGAAGCCTGTCTGTGTAGGGTGCTTTGCTGGGCCAACTGCTGCTCCTCCTCATCCTGCAGCCTCTTGGCTATACGGATATCATTCTGCACTAGCTGGTTCTTTTGGATGTTGGTGGTATAGTATTGCTCGACTAAGAGGGAAAGGCAGAGAAAGAGGCAGAAGGCCAGACAGTAAGGACCACGTGTCATCTAAATTATAGTAATTTATATTTACTATATTACTTCTAGTCTAAATCTAGTCATTTGTTTTTAGCATTTACAAGTTCTGTGTTGTATCTTCAAAACATTATTTGTGCATTGCCAGACCTTAAAACACACACACCAAATTATATGTCACTTTATTTACTGCACAAAGTTGCTAAGACATACAAAAGCAATGACTATTACAGAAAAAACCCAAAACATGTTCAACTTCGACAGTATTGTCCAGTCTGATTTGGTAAGCCTGCCTTTTACAGCCAATTTGTATTTATTCATTTAACAGAATACTTAAAGGAACTGGTCAAGCTGGCCTTATTAGAAACTTGAGTAATAATTATGCCTCTGACCGAGCATCTTAATGGCAAAAAGTTTTCCTACTTTCTACAAACTCCCTGAATGTTTTTTTTTTACCAGAACATGACTCCACTGTAATAAATAAGGGTCATGTGTTTACAGCCCTCATTCTGTTTAAAAAATGCATTTCAAAGTCAACCTAAGAATTATGTGAAACTTCAGCGCTCACACTGGTCTACACTGAATTTGAAGTTATGAGTTACAGCAGCCTCAAGACAAATTTCCCCATTGTCTGTTCCCCTGAGTTACAAAGAAAAGATATGATCTACAGATATTTTACCCATGGTTACTGACATATGCTAACAATTGTTTCTCCAAATCTGAGGGGAAAAATACAGAGACCATATATTTCTCTCCACTTACCCCTCATCATCTGTTAGACCTTTTTTTGTTATACATGTAACAGTTTGCAAATAGTGTATTATATATTATGACCATTAGCCACAACCTGCTCTTTTCAGGACCTCTCAGGGGTCTGTGAGAAACTTACACCCATCTGTGGATCTCTTTCAACAACAAAGATAAAAACAAACATGATCCATGTTGGAAGACACCAGGGGGGCTGGTGGCTCAGTGGTAAAGCATTCGGTTGGGATATAGAAGGCCATGGGTTTGACTCCCACTTCACCTTGTGAAGCCCTGCCTAGCCACTAAAGGCCACCTTGGTGCCGGTCCTGAGCTCGCATTAAAAAAATAAAAACTTTTAGCGACCAAAAGTCAGATGCATAAATAGCACTTAGGTTTCTTACAAAACCAGCTTCAAAACCCTGAACTGTTCCTTTAAGTCAAAGCCCCACAACACAGAAAGTGGTGACTCAATAAGAAAGACTGGAGAGCAGTCCCTACTTTACTTACTCTCCTGCTCCTGCAGGTTGTGTGCCAACACTCCATCCTCCAGAACAGCAAAACACTGGCACACTGAAACATGGGATAGCAACATTTCAGCATCATACAGGCTACAAAGACAATAGAAGAGGAACATAAGTAATCAAAGTAAGATCATCTCTCAGCCTGGTGATTACTGAAAAACAGAAAATATTGTTTGGGAAACAATAGGATAACAGTGCAACATGTTACTATACCTGTTTAAATTACACAGACAACAGCTGTGGAAACTTTAGAAAAAGGAAATGCAATTCACTACTTTGCCATGAAGTCACGGTTAGATATATGAGAAGTCTCGCATAACTTTTCCACTTTACCAGGGTATCAGTGTCCGGAGCAACATATGAGAAGCCACAGTGATTACGGTGCTTGAAAAGCGGCTGAAGTTAGTATCAGTATCAGTAAGTGTTGTTGGCATTACTTAGATTTATACAGACAGTTTTCCTTTGCTAATGTGCTCATTATGACTACCAAATGAAGATGCAAAGTCTAGAAACTACCACCTGGAACTGTTCTTACTAGAAAGCCAGTGCAGACGGTACAAATGTATTCAGAGAGAAATGAGTAAAGCTGACATAAATCCAAAGGCTCTGACTAAGAGCTGCAGATATGTCAACACTGATACTCAATATCAAGCCAGTCTATGGCAAACTGAGTTTCTTTATCCCATGATCCCATAGTCTTCCCACCTGCTGTGAGCTGTGGTAATAAAAAACACCAGTTTCATATCATTGTTGCTCTCTGAGCTTTGTCTTGCTTTGTTATTTTAAAAATGTTCCCAAACGTGAAGTCAAATTGAGAGAGACAGAATAAGACTCTAACTGTACACTGGTAAATACCCGTCGTTTTGCAGTATTCTTATCTGTACATTGGTTTTAATAGCTTTACCATTTGTGGACCGTCATTCCCATTTGTATACATGCTATGAGTTTGAGGCAGTTTTTTTATTACCCACCACTGTTTAAAGTCAGTCAAACAAACTGAAAATGTACTCAAGAGAAAATAAACACAGACCAACAGCAGCACTGTGGCCCAGCTGTTTTTCCCACTTCCTCCAACTCTGCAGACACACAGGCCAGACAAAACGGTTTTACTCTCCTGCTGATTTTCATCAGGGAACGTAGAAAGTCTGTCTGTTCCTGCTGCAATGCTATTTTCAAATGCCGAGAGAAGGACAGAAAGCAGGGTTTGGGATTTACTGTCGCTGACTGCAGGGCCAATTAAAAACACCTGTCTTACTAGTAATCCCTGCACTGTGCTGATCAGGGAAGCCTCTGGCTACATATGTGGAAACACCGGTTACATTTAAATCCATGCACTTAAGGCTAGGGATACACAAGTATTCAGTTTATGAGCGGAACTTGCACATAAATGCCACATGTTGTCTTCATTAGCTGTTGAATTGCTTAATCTAGCTAAAGAAAACCCGGATACACTTTCTACTGCTGTATTTTTAATACCTAAAAGTTAAATGTCAAACAGAGGGCGTGTCCATTTTATCAGACCACTGCCTAGGAAAGCAGTAAATCATAGTATCATACACCCTGAACCAATACAACTGTTTGGCCATAAAGTCTGGTTTTATGATGACTACAACACTCAGTTTTTTACACTGTTGCAGAAGTGTTAACTCCGTCATATCTTTGAGACCATTGTAAGTGCATTTCAGGGCCACTTACTGTGCTTAACCAAATACAATTTGTTAATATATGATCCATTATCTGGAATCCTGTGCATGTAACCATGGATGTCACTAAAAGCAATGTGAGATGTCAAACCTAAGAAATCATTCTTAGCTTGTTTGCTTAAAGCTTTAGTGGTGCAGTTTTATCTCTATGCCAGAACAAGTACAACTCTAAAACATGGGAATGTAAGAAGAGATAACAAGCAAAGATCCTGGATATTTACTTACTCTCTGGAGAGGAAATGGATGTTGTCATGGATGATGGTAACAAATGGGAGGCCTCAGGATTCATAGTAAGTTATAAAGTGAGCTTAGTCTAAATGAAAACAGACAAAACATCAAGGATTTGATTCATCCCAGAGTTTAAGTGTATGTGTCTGTTACTGCTCACCAGTCGCACACAGCACATACCAGCCTGGCATTCCTTAGACCATATCTTGCCACTGTTTACACATTCATGCTCTAAATGCTCAACACCCTCTTCCCTTTCCTCACAGCTGCACCTTACCTGAACTACTACAGTTTACTCCAACATTTCAAAATTATGTTTCAACATTTACATAACTGCTTCTGAGTTGTTATAAGCAGTCAAACTGAGGATATCTCCTCTTTGTTTCTGTGTGTAAATAGGGAAGAGGGAAAAACAACAATGTTGTGGTAAAATTCACTTAAATTCTATTGTTAATTACTAAATATTAAAATAACAAATTCTGCTGAAAGTAATCTCTAATTATGTCTAAATCCGCTAGGCTCAACAGGAATATTTCATGAAAATCACCAAGACAGCACTAAGCCATCTACAGGGTCTGTTTACACCAGAAATGAGCCCATACGTCTACAACGAGTTAATCCATACCAAGACAGACATGCATTACCACTTACACCTGTCGTGGAGCTCAACAGACTATCCGCCAAACGGATGTCCAATCTGCCCTCATGCGTCCAGTCTGTCAGTGAGAAGGGATTAAGTCAAATGCTTGGTTTCAGTCTTACAGGACAACTGAGAGCGCAAAACATGGTTTTACTCTTAACCCCGAAGCCGAAAGAATAAAGAAGGCAAAGTCAGAGGAAAGTGACTTGTCTTGACTGCGTGTGGGTGTGTCAACATTGTGGGTTAACTTGTTTTTCCAAACTCTGAAGCTACAGCCAAATTACTTGTTAGGGGAGGGGCAAAAGGCCTGGATTATCACAACAGCTAAACAAGTTTTAAGGGACAGGTAGTGAGTCATTTAGGTTACAGTAAAAACATATGTTCAGTGCAAGTCAACTTACAGAGAGACTCCCATTTAAAGGTTCTTACTAAAGACAATGACTGGACACTGTTTCAAAAACCCAGCAGACAACAGAAATTGACTGTAAATGGTAAATGGTCTGCATTTGTATAACACTTTTCTACCTATTGGCACTCAAAGCGCTTTACATTGCTTCTTATTCACCAATTTGTACACACACACACACACACACACACGGGAGTTCAGCGTCTTTGACATGTGACTGGAGGAGCCGGGGATGGAACCAACAACTGCGAGATTGGTGGACGGCCTTCTACCTTCCTGCGTCACAGAACTGTGGCATTTGAACACCAAAGGGGTAACGCTGTCTGAGAACTAGTCCAAGGAACAAGCAGATTACTAAATATTAGGAGTCTCCTGCACCATAGCACAAGCTTTAAACATTGTGTGTAGACTGTCTCTGCAGTGAGACAGCAGAAGGGGGATATTACAAAGCAGGAAACCACGACCTCTACGATGATAAAATCTACACAATGAAAACAAGCAGATTCATTTACTACAGTTTTTATTCTTCATCTCGCCTACAAATACTCTGCATTTCTGGTAGTAAAAAAACAAGACTCAGGTGCACACGTGAATATATGCACTCCTTTTTTGTAGAAGAGTTGAAAACTCCCATCACCAGTAGAGAACCGACAACAATCATCTAAAACAAAACTTTGCAGATTATCTCAGGCATCCAGCGCGAGGGAGCAGCCGCTCAAGTGCTGACAGGGATACTTCTCTTTCATCTTTGCAGACACTTGCATAGCACCAGCGGCAAGAAGTGCATGTCAAACAGAGAAACTGGCAAAAGGAGAAAATGACAAAGAGTTCTATTTCCAGCCAAAATCCCCCACCGACCGCCCACACACTCACGCTCACTGTCTCCCTCTCTCTCTCCCCTCCTCCCTGGTCTTGTCTGTTCTCCTGCTTGGTGCTTTTTGCACACAATTTCATCCTACAGCTCTCTATGTGTTTGGTGTAAAATGCACTGGACTGAGGCAGCCAGCTCATGAACTGGACAAGGCTGTCATTGGAAACAATGAGAGGTGAGGGGGTAACGGGACTCCGTATCAGTTGGTGAGAGTGAAATTAGGAATGAAGGGGGAGGAGGGGGAATTCCTGTGGGAGCTGCATTCCCTCGGCACATCAGGCTATATCGGGAGCAGCCAGAGGAGAGGAAGGACAAAACAGGAACTGATAAGGGGGCAGTAAAAACAAAAGACATTTGACTTGGCTGAGATTCTTGGATGAGAACGAAAATAAGGAGAAGTGAGACACGGGGAAGTACAGATATTACGGAAATTGAAACACAAACCCTCACAGTGGGACATTAAGTAAACAATCCCAGTGCCACGGAGAGGGACAACTGCTCAGTTTTACGAACCCGTCAAGTGAAATTACCATAAATGATGAGCAAGATAATGTTCACAGACCAGACATTTTATTTATGCACTGAAATAGTCTCAATGAGCGGTTTATAACTTCAGTTGATGGCTTCTTGTTTGTGTTGGGTGCAGTTCAATAAAGCATGGAAATGCAAAGCTCCACACTGTGCCCTTTGTCTGTGGAAACAAGAGTAGAGGGCTGAATTATCTCCCTTGATAAAAGACAGGCAGACCTATTTCTATTCCTTTCACTAGTGTGAACATGTCAGGGACTAAATGTACTTACACGGCTTCTCACCTGTCAATGTCTTGAAAGGTAGAATTTTTGTAACTATGAGATGATATTGTACTTTTTCTAAAAACAAAACAAAAAAACAATTCCACCTTAAGTGTCACTCCAGCTCACTCCCTCTGTATTTCAACGTCTGCACCAGTTCATTCATATTGGTAGTCTAGAACTGAGGAGCCATAAATGCTCTAAAACTGCTCTGGTCAGGTTTATAAAATAAACGACTTTGATAACACATTTGAAATTCATATTCAATCAGTTTTTAATGGTACATTTCTTTGACCTAAAAGGCAGAAATTTTCTGCTTTCATATTTTAACTTTACTAGTGTTGTGATAGGGAAGTGTTAATCACAATTGAAGCGACTTTTGTCCAACACAAAACATAAAACCGAGAGCTGCCCTTAATTTTATCTGCACCCCAAACACCAGGCCTGTCTACGATTAGATCCATCTGTGCACAGACGTATGTATGAATCTGTCTGATGCACAGAGTCCAAACATACAGTATAGTGCAGCAAACAACTTCTCATCTGAGCTGATGTTACAGAAACAAATCACAGTCACACAAAGACTGAAAAAAGGCCTGTTATCTACACAAGTCTGTCTTTAGTATCTCCTGTGCTTAAGTGTTCATGAATAAAGCACTTACAGTAATCCCTACTGGCTCCATGTCTGTAGTCCAGCAGCTGACCCTGACTCCTGTAAAGGGACAAATCAAAAAACTTTTCCCCCAGCAGGACGGAGCCTGAAGCGTGGCACACGCTGCACATATTGCTTTCATAGCCTGTGTAGATGTAGGGTTGCCCTGTCTGTGTTGGAGGTCAGGGCTGACTCAGTTAAGAAGTGTGTGTCCGCTTACCTTCTTGGACACGTGGAAGGTTGGACTGGTCAATCTCCAGCTCTGCCATCACTGTCCCTGTGCTGTCACTGCCTCATGGGGATACAGAAGAACCTGGCACCAAAAATGGGAAATCAGATGGGATCTAGCACAGTAAGACGGATCGATCTCATGTGTTTATGTCACATTCACGCACCAACGTGAACTACTCTCCAACATGTCCCCTTATTGTTTGGCTAGTTACCTAAATACACCGCAGGGCTGCTGTGAACATCCACTAAAGTAAACAGTATTTATTACAGGAGGCCGCTTGTGTTCTTCGCGCAAAGGAAACCAACTACCAGCAAAACACAATCAGTCTTTAAAACCTACCTGTTCCCGGCCGCTGCCCACACTGGCTCCAGTGTTGTGTCCAAGCTGCCTATTCAACAAGTACCCAACATGACAACACGAGTGTCGGCTTTACCGTCCTCCTCTCCCTCCTCTCCCTCCTCCTTCCTCTTCCCTGCCCTGCGCCTCTGCAAATTATCACAAATGTCACGGACGTGCTTGGCCCTTTTGTAGCGTCTGTACTTTTTTTGTGAATTTTAATCGACGCCGAGCGGGTTTTTTTTCCTCTTTTTGGTTCTTCAATGAAACAAAAGCCCCGTCGACTGGTGACAGGAAGCCCAGGAGGACAAACTTAGCCCAGAGTCTACCGCCGCTCTCCGGCTGCTGCTATCACGGCTCCTGTCCGCGAGGGGGGCGGTGAACGACTGCTGCTGCCTTCAGGTGCGCGTTCAACTTCAGGATCATCTCTCCAAAGTTTAATCACGAGTTACCAAGCCCGCTAATAAAACATGTCTGCGTTTTTTACATGTAATTGTATTCGTCAAATGAAAAAGCAGTAGCTTTTTGCGTTTACCATTATTAAAAACGTTACAGTTTGTCTATGAATTAGGCAGCATAAACAAATTACTAGCCCTTCATATTGTGCAGTCCTGTGCGTTCTCATCCTTGCCTGCTTCCTGAGTTGGTATATTTCCAGCAGTTGTCGAAGGCAGCACCAGCCACAATTTGCAGGCCCTCACAGGTACTGAAAGTACAATTTCCTATCTAACAGTGTCATACCCTGCATTCTATTAATCTAATTGAAATAACTGAACAAAGATTGGAAATAGTGAAACATTAAACGTGCCTGGTAGGAGAAAACACTTTAAAAGTCTCTCTGATCAGAATCCTACCACTTAATGGGATTTAAAAAAAAAAAAAGAAGCCATTAGCTGCTGTTCCAAATTACCTGATTTTGAAAAATAGCCATTATCAAGATCCCTGCAGCACGGAGCGGGGAATTATTGATTGATAAGCATGGACAGCAACTTCCCTGCGCATATGTCAAAATAGCAATAGGTCATCAAAAGTCTAATTTCTGGGCAGGATAATACGCTGTTTTTATAACGTGTTCAAGAAATGTCATTGAGAATTTATAGTCTGTCTTTTGGTTTTGAAGGATACAGATTTTGTGACAGATGTAATTTGTACTCTGTCACTCTGAGAGTCTTTGAATATGAGATGAGGGAGGAACAAAGAAGTCTGTGTCTGAGAATGTTTCCCCTTGGGCCACACTGCAGAATCCCAGGCCAATTTCCTAAAAATATGTTTAAAAAAATTTGAACCAACAACTGTTTACTGTTAAATGTTAACTGTGATTTACTAAATGTTATGTTGCCCTCTGCTGGTTGTACTTATGTCAAAATATGGTTAACAAATCACAAAAACCTGCCAGCTCACATAGCTGGAAATGATGAGTGAGTGAAACCTCAGTTACAATTGTTCAGTGTGATCTTTGAGATGCCCGAATGTCAGGAGGCTCAGACCATCTGTATGTCACCATAGCATTGTTACAGCAATGTACAAATTCTGTAATACTATCAGGATTTGACGAGTTGCAAAAGTGGTATCTTTTAGTACACATCAAAACAATATCTTCAAACCTGTGTGTCCACTGAAGTTCAGCTGAAGCTAATATGAGGGTTTAACAATTGTAGGAAGGCAAACCTGATGGAATCAAATAGTTCAGACTGCTAAAGTCTTGCAATAGTCTTTATGAGCATTGTTTTAGGACATACCTGACAAAATGTAAGCCTTTTTGAACCTTTTAGTACATCATATTTTTCATGTTTGATATTTACACATACAGACTTTTACGAGTAATTAAATAATTATTGTTACATTCGATATTTTTCTTTTTCCTTGAGTATATTTGTGCAGTTGTTCATGTAGAGATTTTCTTTTCACAAAAGAAATGACTTGATCACAGAAGACAATGTACTGTTGTGCTTTACACCACATGTCACCTTGGTTGTTTTAGTCAAAGCAAGCACCACCGTGGCCAGATACATACAACAATAAAATGCAGCAGTGCACGGTTCACTAAAACTGATCATTTGTTCATGCTGTTAATAACTGCTCACATTTAATAGACTTTATATGAAACTACTTAATTGTTTTTATCAGAAGAATTACTATAAATCAGTGTATTAATTTATTCATTAGTTTGGGAAAAGCTTTTTTAAACGAATTTTCAGAATTGTGTTAGTACATTTTGTCGTCTATGTGGAGAATCACTCAACTTCACACGTGTCACTTTAAGTTTTCTTCAATTGTTGCAGGTGTTCTCAAACGACACTTATGCATATTATGCTGTACGTGTCCGTGTTTGTTAGAAACACACACGCCTTGAAGAAATTCTGGTTTCCTCATGAATTGGAAAGAGGATCCTATAAATAGCAGCATAAACTTCAAGTACATGGAAGACAACTATTATTTTAGAGGCTAGAATAACCCGGGACTGGCAGTGCAGCTTTGCCTAATATAAATCTTAATAGCTTTTTGTGATAAACAGCAACACCTAATGGAGTGCTCTGCCTTCTGACCATGAAATTAAATGTCAGTGCCGCTTAGTCGACCCTTATCATCATACGAGAGAGTGAGCACCGACGTCACGCTTCTCATAAACATACAAATTAAATGCAGAGGTGTAAAATGTGACTTTGTCAATAGCTGTTTGCATCAGTCCTCTGGACTCACAGCCAATAGGAGCCCATTTCTTACTCTGTCTACTGATGCTGGTTGTACTCATAAAGTTGAGTTTATTGCATGACTAAGAAGAAGCGAAAGCACCAATATAACATCGTAACAGAACAAGGCCTCTAAATAATGTGCATGAATCAACCTGATTCAATGACCCATTGAAAATTCTCTGCTGCCTGTACTTAAAATGTCAGATAGCTTATAAAGCACAAGGCCTTGAACAGTTCAGCATTTCCACTGAACCTTTGTGCAAGTCATTACGCAGTTTCACCAGAAATTCTCACTCCTTTTATGCAACTCTAATTATAGAGTTTTTCTCTGGGGTCTGAGACAAGAGGATTCAAACCAGCTTAAGGGACTGGCAGCATAAAAACCCTAGTCATTTGGCTGCCCATTTTCTCCACCTGCTCCCTATAGGATGTTGTTCAGAGTGACATCTGAAACAGCTGCGTTGATCCCATTTAAAAAGTCAGTAAAAACAGTCAATCAAGCTGAAGAGCTGGTAAAACATGACCGTACTCCTGGGGCTCAAGCCGGAGCAATTGGCTTTTTATTGAGTCTATAATTCACCTGTGACTGCCTGTTGATTTATCACAGTTAGATGGGATGAAATTGTAGAAGTTGCTGATGGCTGTTGTGGCCAGGAAAAGTGAGTGTGTCTGGCGTGTGTCATGCGGGAGGGGGGGATAGTCTACAGCTGGAAGTATATAACCCACTTGGGACCAAAAGAACACGTAAGTCTTCTTTCCACTGGAGGACCTCGGTAAGAATCAGAAGCACGTCTATCAACAACATCCTGCAATGATGAAGTGTAATCATCTCCTGCCTTGGGCCTTACTCCTCATGGTCTCTGGCCCAGTGCTGGCCCACCCCATCACAGAATCTGAGATGCCCTATCCGGGACCCGGTAAGTGCAACCTAACATCTTCATTATAGCTGTTTTTCACACTAATTAGTACCTTGATTAGCATTTTTAGTAGTAAAACTTAATTTATGAAGATTAATGGCAGGAAAGTCATGTCCCGAGGCCTCAAAGTAATTACTTTACAGTCTCTCGTTCAATCAGCATTGAACATGCTGCCAAATTTCAGGCAGAATGTTGATTGTTCTGCCAAAGCTCAGACATTTAGACCATTAATAGATTTTTCTGTCATCAAATAACACAATTATTCACTGATCAAAAAATCCAAATACCACCAGAGGTGTCAGAAGTACACAAACTCAACAGTGAAGGAGAAATAGCACTTCAGTACATAATCGAAAGTTGAAAAACAAAATTACACGTTCTCTGGGAATCAGTCTGACAGAGTGAGTGATAAATACAAAGTATTTTAAACCCTATTGACTATGGTGGTTTTAATAACATTAATGTGCAAGTCCAAATATGTGTAACATGTACCTCATAAATAGGATTACTACAGAAATGTAAAAATGTGTGTCCAAATTCAAACAGACAACGACTTCTTCTGAGAATTTGAGAATTCTGCAGAGTAAAAACTGTCAAATAAATGTAGTGCAGTAGCATGATATTGATTTCTTAATTGTATTGGAGTTGAAGTGAAAGTAATAATAATTAAAAATACTGTGGCTCACAATAAGTGGCTCACAACTGTGCTGGAGTGAATATATTTGTTACTTTCTACTACTGAAAACAACACAAATGATTACTGATTACCAACTGTGTGTCGCTGTGTGGTTGTCCTCAGTGTCTGTGGAGGACGGAGGAGTTGGCTCCTTAGATGATTTGTTGCTCTCTGAGCAAACATTCCCTCCTCAGGATGGTGCTGGTCTTAGATATTCTACTCTGATATCTGGGGATATCAACAGAGATGGTAACACAGACACACACACACACACATACACAATTTCCCTCACAACACATTAGTACCATCACATACTGAAAGATTTATACATAGCCTTTTGTCCAGGAAAAATCATTTGCATTGACTTGCTCTTATGCAACAGCAGTGCACTATAGAGTTTAAGTGATACACACACTGTAAACGTACCGGTTTACCATTAAGCTCACAATTTTGAGACATAAATGTTCGTAGGTACAGATAAAGAGAAGGAAGTGTGCAGTTGCTGACATCTACAAACACCCCTTTATTCCCCTACTCTTTTACCTACTAGTATATTACACGACTGCCTGACATGTACACAAACATGGCTGAAAGTCTGATTTATTTTCTCAAAGGTGTCAGAACAACAGGCCTTCTCCCCAGGGGGATGAAAAGAGAGGTGGGTTTTCTACAATACCTAGACCACTATAGATAAGTTAACAACTTACTGTAAGTAAGTCATCACTGTTACTTTATGCTTTTTTTCAGGTCCTACTGGAAAAACAAAGTCTCCTAAATCCATTCAGCCGCATGCTTGGTATCCGGAAAGAGTTTAAGAAGAGAACAGGGAATACCGAGTGTTTTTGGAAATATTGTGTCTAAAACTGAACTACACACAGGAGCCAGGGCTTGCACTAAAAAACATGCACTCATTCATGCAGACAATATAAGAAACATGGACCATGCATATACTGTATGTGCACATATGCCTGCACTCACACATACAGTCACATACATACAGTTAGTGCTGTCAGTATTTGTTTAGAAAATGAACAATGCCACAGGTACGATTGAGACATGTTGCTTGAGGACTTGAAGATTATTTATTTTATGTTGTGTTAAATTATATTTATCGGTAAAAGTCCTTAATCGACTAATGCATCACCAAATGTCTACAGCACTGTATGTTAATAGAAATACATAGAAATAAAAATCTTATTGTAAATACTTGGCTATTTTTTTTTTCAAATGTATTCTTAAAAGTATGAGAGGAAACAATAAGACATTGAAAACCGGGTTCTCGAGTTTTCTTAATTTTTTCCTTTTTTTATTATTTTACAGCAGAAAGAATATAAAGCATTCAGAAAACATCTTCCATATTTTAAGGGCAATTCAAAACATTTTGCATGGCTTCAGCAGCTGAAATCTCTTTTTTTTTAAACATATCCATCGAGTCAGTGACGCTTGTACATGCACAATTACAAAAATAAAACTTACAAACAAGAGAAGGGAAGAAAAAGGAGGAAAGCAAAAACACATTAGGAGAACCAAGTGGAGATGAAACTTTTAAGGGCAGGGGTTGGGAGTGGAGAAAAATTGGGGCACATAACAGGGAAAGACAGAGAGAAAGACAGCTATAGAGGAGAGGAAAATAGATCTATCACTAGTTCACATGCAAAGTGTCGAGGACCCATGACTTTCTATCAAAGCAGGGCCTTTTTTTTTCTTCTTGGTTTGGAATCGATGAAAACGTGCAGTTCGGTAAAGGGTGCCATATAATTGCTGTCCATAAACTACTGAATGCTTGTCTTGCAATACTGGCATTTGCATAAGAGTAAGTCGACTACATGTGTCCAATCATTTTACACTTCACTAGGTCTATAGGTCTCCACAAAATAGTTCTTTATTGCTTTGTGTCCACGAGTGGAATATGTTGTAAAACTGCTTTTGTTCTGTTGTCCTGATGTGCCTACCTTTCTCTGGTTTGGGTGCATAGGGAAAAAGAAGAGGAGGAAAGGCAGATTCCCAGGTCACTTCACAGAATATCTTGAAAATGATAATACTCTGTAGCAAAGAAGAGAGCCTGTCAGCTAACCTGTCATCTCGTTCATAAATGGCAGTAAAAGAAGATTTGCAGGTGCACTTTTCATATAGTTATACACTTATCTTAAATACTCTCTACACTTTTTCTCTTTCATAAATTAAAGGCCTAAAGAACTGGCCAGAATTATACTAGGATCTGACAGGCTTCTATAAAAGAATGTCAAATCATTTATCTCAATGAGCTATATTTAACAGGATTTTATTCCAGGACTCCACTGATGTGTGTAACGTTTAATGTTACGGAGAGGAAAATTGATTATATTTCATATTCTATTATATTAAAGACTTCAGTATTGCAGTGGTGGACCTGCCTGTCCTGGATACTGCTGAAAGGTTTTTCTATTCGTTTTAATCTTCTTCTGCTGTGAAACTCCCGTCCTGCTCTGTTTCCTCCTCCCCATTTTGGCACCCTGAGTAAAATACAGAAGGGAGATGATCCAGTCCCTCGGCCTGGTGGAGAGCAATGCTGCCTTCACTGCTCAGTGTACAAGTGAAACTGACACCTTGACATGTCTGCATGTGTGCTGTGCGGTGTCTTGTGCGTGTGTTTGTGTGTACCATGTAATACTTGGTATATACAGTATACTGTCACTATGGTCACCAACCTTGTCCATTTGTCCTACTTGAATTTGGGAGCACACTGATTAAATTGAAATGAATAAAAGGAAAGAAAGAACGAAAGAAACTGTCTAAAAAGTTAGAGCTTGCCCTAAAACAATCCTGTCCTCATGCACTGCCATGAAAACATCAGTGTTGATCATCAGCTCAATTTGTAGGTCTGGGCTCAAGTCACACACCTACCATCTCTGAGTTCTGTGACACATCAAACCAATGTTCCTCATTTTACAGAACAGTATGTCTTTTAAAAAGTCTATCTGACTACCGATTCTAGGAAAATAAGCATGCTTTAGGTGCAGTTCTGTCACCCAGTTAACTATTTTACCCATGCAAGCATAATAAATCCGTCTCCCTATGGCCACAATGTTGCATTGGCTATGCATTCTAACCGCAGACTAGAGGATGAATGCAAGGCAACAAAATCCAGTAGTGGCATTTTAAATGTGATCCTAACACGCTGAAAAAGAAAAAAAACAAAAACAAAAAAAACACTTAGCATGTTTACAGACTGGAGTGCTGTGCTTATAGTGGTGTGAACAGAGACAATGGTGAGTGTAAGGTGATGGTGATGGTTCATGTAGTGGATACAGCACTGAATGTAGGTGATAATGTTCTTTTTTCTCAACCTCAGGTACACTGTAGGGATGCTGACACTGGATTGGTGTGACCAAGATATTAGTAGGCACTTTCTACATAAACACTCAGGAAGTAAAGTTTACATATCATGTGACTGAAAAAACAAAAGCGAAACAAAACTGTCAGTCAAAAACCAAACAAACAAACAAACAAAACAGAGAAATACTTATTTAGCTTAATAATTATTCAACGAACATGACAGTACTTGAATAACCATAACACAAGATTTTCAGTGGCACTTGGCTGTACAGTATATTAACGTCAAGTGTTTGGTTGGACAAAAAACATTATAAAAGTGGACAAAATACACTTCCTGGTAGTTGTGTTAGGAATATGTGTTAGGAAATACGCAGCAGCCGACAGGCACCTCTAAATCAGCAGCTCACGTGTGTTCTGCTCTCACAGTCCAATCAAAACTATTGTTTTATATTAATCATAAACATCATATGCCTCATAACTATAAATTGCATCGGTGCACTACAGTCAATTACGCCTACTGACCCTGCAGGTGAATGGCAACTTTTTACGAACCTTTGACTGAAGAGTCCAGTTCGGAAATGTGTCTTCAGCTGCCTGAC